>NW_027526460.1:117804529-118537029 GCF_048455015.1 Haemaphysalis longicornis
GCCCACCAAAGCTTTCGCTCCATTGCCGCAGATAGTCAATACCTTAGTGGAGTAGAGTTGCCCGTCAAGACCTTAGCCAAAAGAGAAAAAAATTTTCTCTCTCTCCATCTTGCCATCTTCAGTTGGAAAGTTTTGCGGGGAAGCAGCCCGTTACGCACAACCGCTGCCGGAGCTCCGCTCCAGTGGCAGCGGCGGGGAATAGTCTGCAGCACACGTGTGTTTCGGCAGCTGCGGAGCCGCGAGGCGTCGGGTGTATTCTACTGCTTATCCACTGAGGGGCCGCCGTACCGCAACCGCCACCGCTCACTTGAGCAGAACTGCCTGGAAACGGGGTCTCTCGCGCAGCACTGAAAGCCGGCTTTCTTGTGGTAAAGTTGAACCCGTGGCATGTGCCAATCAGACCCGCAACTCTGGCGCTACGCGACACACAGGAACTAAAGAGTTGAGCGAGCACAGGTGAGAGTTAGAATACTCTGGTTTATGCAATAGCGCAAGAGTCATTTGGAGGGCAATGGGGCAGAGGGAACGTGCATCATGACAGCGCGGTAACGGGAGGTAAGCCAGTGTGGCGCTTTCATTGGTATATTCAGCCATTTTATGTCCACGTGAACTCCCATCAATGCCACTGTGGCTTAGGAGCCATTGGACATTGTTACTACACTCATGTCCAACGAGGACGTTTTAAAATGAGGGTCTTCAACCAAACACTGTTCATATAAACCCCACCGAAGTCTAGACTACTGGCACTAAAAAGCCAGCCTAGAGCGGCAGAGGTCAACCCAGTCCTCCGTTGAATAAAGAATAATGAATGCAAGAACTTCGTAAATAGCTGTGAATTATGAAGTGGTTGATGTCGTTACGTTAGAAAGTTTGAAATCAATGTCGATACGATATGGCTGCCACGATTACAGCTCCCGAAGAGCTTGAGGTTGTTACCGAGCCATCTGTATAAACATAAATTTGGTCTCCGCAGGCTTCATGTAAAAATTGCAGAGAACATTCGGGGATCTCGTAGTGAAATAGCCACTTGGTTATTTCCAGTGATTAGGTCCCGCTGTGGCTGTAAGAGGCACCAAAGCGGTGATGATGATCGTGCCGCAGCTGTGTATCGTGAGGGGAGGCATTTGCAGTGGGCAGAGTCTTCCTTAGAACAGAATGGCCGTGGTCTCGTTGAAGGCAGAGATGCAAGGTGGTGATGAGGCAGAAAAGCGAGATGTATAATTTGTGCCCCGAGTACATCCAGGGTAAGATAGGCTGTTTCCAGATAATCACCTCTGACTCCAATGTTTGTCGATGTTGAGGCCCACCGTGGCAGAACGAGATACGTGTGGAAACCCAGAGCTTGTATGGCCTCTGTGCGTAGGTTGGTTTTGCACTTATTGAACTGAATTGGCCGTCTACGACGAAAAAAGCAAGGAATACTGTATTGTAGATGTGTAGCATCGAGCGGACGGAAACAGCTCATTTTTTCCCGGCCACACAGTTCAGAAGCTGGGCAACTGCAGTGAGCCTTTTTATGGAAAAAAATTGTGCTATTTATAATAAGTACCCATCGATGATAACACGAGAAAGCAGTGACCCCTTGCGTAAGAAATGGGCTGCTATTTAAAGTAATGCCACATTGTGCCATTCTTTTCCGAGCCAATGCCACCACTGCGCCCTTATCTGGTGCTATCCTAAGGCATTGTTTAAGCAGGAAAGAGCATGTAAAGGTCGTGGATTTCTGAAGGTGTGCCCGAACCTGAGAAGCTGTCTTTTCTGTAGCGCAGATGCACATGTCATCAGCGCATATAAGGAGCTGTACAGCGGTTGGCATGGTATCTTTGGGCCCTACTAATGTATGACTGGGCCTAACTACACTTCTTTGTCGGACGTTAGGGGAAACACAGTGCTTTGAGGCTGTGCCGTCGGCGGTCTTGACAGAACAAATTGTTATCTGGATAGAAACTTTGAATGCATCTGAAAGTTTGGCCCCTTACTCCCGCATCTTCCGGACTATAGAGAACGGCGTCATGTGTACGTTGTTGGTGGATACTACAGTTTAACGTTTGAGCAATTTCTCGATCTGGAGCGATGTCGCGAGGTCAATGCCAATGTAGCAGATAATGAATGCAAGTGTACTAAACATTCCGATTTGGTCATTTGATTGCGTTCTCATGGGGGGTTTCTCGTGCCTAAAGCATAAACTTACCCCATTTCCAGATTCTGTTTCAAGCTAAACGACCGCCGAGTCCACACAACAAGTCCATCATGCAGCTCACATCGACACGGTGGAAGGAAGTGAGGAGCGTCCTCACCCCATCGTTCACCACAAACAAGCTTAAAATGGTGCGTGGATACGGTGGCATCCGTCGCTTCGCCATTCTTATATTCCAACAAAGTGATTTTGTTCCCTCTCTAAATGTGAGGAGAGCAAATCAAGCAGCAGTGATTGTTGTTTGTGAATATGTGCTTGGATCTGCTCCAAAAGTGCGTGCAGTATTATGCATGAAATATGCAAAGAAAGGTCAGCCATTTGAAGATTCGTTTCGGTTGGAATTAAATTAAGAAATTATATATTGTTTACCAAAACCGGGTAATGTCCGTAGTTCTTTATTAGGTTTTACACTCCATATTTTGGAGGGTGTCCGACAATCACGGTTGTAATCGACCAGATTTAGGGGAAATCCAAACGGTGGAGTAAGTGTCTGTAAAGGAAAATTTGACATCCACCTAAATGCACCCATACGGCTACAAAGGAAAGCTATACAGCTTTCTCGAAAACTTCGCAGTTGAAGAAAAATTCGTCCTGGTCCAGAATTCGAACCCGGGACCACTGCTTAACCGGAGCAGTCGCTCTACCAACTGAGCTAACCAGGAGGCTAGTCGTTAGTAGCGCGAAAGCGAATTGATCAACAACTCGAAGTGAAGGACAGGTGTTAATCAACCATATTTAGGGGAAATCCCCAAGGTGGAGTAAGTTTCTGTAAAGGAAAGTTTGACATCCACCTAAATGCAGCCATACGGCTACAAAGGAAAGCAATAGAGCTTTCTCGGAAACTTCGCAGTTGAAGACGTCCTGGAGCAGGACGAATTTTTCTGGAATTTTTCTCGGAAACTGCGAAGTTTCCGAGAAAGCTGTATAGGTTTCCTTTGTAGCCGCATGGCTGCATTTAGGTGGATGTCAAACTTTCCTTTACAATTACGAATATATTTGCCTGCCGCCACTGAACCAGAATTACGACCCCGCCGAAACACGTGCCTTGCTCTCTAGTACGATCATCACGAAAATTTTAAACAAGCGCGGTATGCGTAGTGAAAATATTTTAATGAACAAATGGTTTACCCCTGCGCCTGGCCAATAAGAGAAATGCGGTATTGCGTCCAACACCGCTTGCTTTATTGCAAGGGTCTGCGGCATGAGGATGTGTAACCAAAGAACCGGTCATTGTTCCGAAAAGTCATTCTAAAGCAGAACACCTGCAGTTTTAATGTCGAGTGCCTGGCAGCACATCCCCCTTAGTGGTGATCGGCCAAAGCCAAAGTATTACCATTTTTTACAGCGAGGTTGTTAGCATGTTTTTTGTCGGAAAATTTCGTGTCGTAAACCAAAACCAGGCAGGACCTGGCAGTTCTCGCCAAAGACGCCGAGCGCAGGCGTCAGGCTAATCAGGCATGCAGCATGGGGCTCAGTATTTGTATAAAAAAACCAAAAAACGAGCATAGAAACCGCATGATTGATGATAAGGCGCTGGTGAACAATGTCAGTCCTCCCGCCCATGTGTTCTGGCAATTTTTGCGTGCAGCTGCTCTCTAAAGCGGCGGGGAGGGTGGGGGCGGGTCGTCATTCCAGGGCTAGCGCTTGCGTCAGGCTCGGCAGAACCCAGCAATTCTAGCCAAACACGTTTAGCGCACACGTCAGCGCCCACCATTTGACGCCAGGGAAACGGAGTGCACGCGACAAGTGCGCCCAGACAACGGGGAACATTTCACATTCTTCCCCATCAGCATATGTAGCAGTTTACCGTAGCTGTGCTGGATATCCACTTTCGCAAGGAGGGATGTCGTCCATTTTTTGGTATAAAACACAAAGCCGTGATTCTGCTGAATTTGGTGTTCTGGTTTCGAAATGCACGTTGTTTATAGGGAGATTATCTTTAAGACACAACGACAGATCAAAATTACAGCGTTACTTAGCACTTGAAAACTTCCATACCTGAAAGCAGTTCCCTGCCATGTTGCCACGAGAACGGCTCCCATGGCAAGATTGCTTGCCTGGGGAGACAGTGACGCCTGCCAGAAGCTTGATGATTGCGCGTACAAAATATTGTTTTTGGGTCTGCCTTCCTATATTTGTGAACCACAATTACTGGTCATAGCGATTAGGAAAACCGGGATACGGGATGTTACGGGCCATATTAGAGAAATATCGAAGACAAATGGCATATCCAGTGATGAAGCGCAAAATTTATAGGAACTCGCCTGCCATTATTCATTTTATGACCACAAATATTAACAGTTCTCTGTCACGAGCCCCCACCTTCACCAGCAGGTCCGGAGCTTATGGCCACCACTCTGTATTAGCGAAATGATGCCCTTGAATCCCTTCAAAATTAAAAAAAAAAAACAGTAACGAACAAACAATTTTGCTCCGACATCAACATGATTTTTCACCAGATCTAGAGGTTGCCAACAAACTTAACAATTAAGAAGCTTAGATCAGGGCCCACAGTACCTGTGTTCCACATGCATCAACATTGTGGTTGCAATGACAAGAAAAACTGTAGTCCTTTTTATAGAAAAGTCCTTTTTATAAGCTTAAATCGTTTTTCTTCCTATGTACATTTTTCTACCCCTAAGGAATACAGGAGAAATAACAACAGAGGACGAATGCTAGTCCTGTAACGCTTGTACAGTGCACCCAACCTCCGTAAACCATCCAGCCGAACTTTTCATTGTTAATGCATTTGTCTTCGTCGCTAAACCAGGTTACCGCACCTGCTGGTGAGCAGCCACGGGTTCAATTGCCGCGGCGGCTGGCGCTGGTTTCTGCTGGTTGCGAAAAGCGAGAAAGCCTGTGTGTCAAGATTTAGTCTCACGTTAAAGATTTCCAGGTCATCAAAACAAAATGTTAAAGGCAAAAACGTTTGAAACATATATTCGCTAACGGGAGTGTTCGCAAATCGGCTCCTTTGATTTTTGATACTTGGTCAAACAAAAACATACTTCACAGTTTTGTACACACACCAGTAATGCATGGTTATTACCCTAACAGATGTCCTCTGGAGTCCTCGATGCTGTTGAGAAACTGGTGACGTAGATTGAGCGCAAGGCGGAGAGTGGTGCTGAATACGAAGCGTCTGAGATGTACGCTGCTTTGGCTTTGGATGTCGTCTGCAAAACCGCAATGGGCATTAACTACAGCCTGCAGGACCACCCGAAGCACCCTTTTCTTACCTTTTGCCGTTTGCTGTTCGGATACGCCTCATCGTTTGTCATTGCCGTACTAAGTGAGTACAAAGTCCATGGAGTCCTTAGTATATAAAAAATTCCCCGCATTTCCCCGAGGGGAAGAATGTGAAAGTGCGAATGCACGAGTTGAATTTGCGCGGTTGGGTAATGTTCGCGAAAGAGAGATCACACACACACACACACAACTACAAAGAAAGAAAGATGCATTTATTCACAGACACCTATTTGTGTTGTCGTTGTACTTGATTGCTAGAGCGGATCTCAGCTTTGAAATTTCGTGTCAGTACTCCTTTAAGCGGGTGCATTAGCCCTTCTCACGCCCGATTCCTGGCCAATCCCCCACGTGGGTATGCGCCATGTCAGCGGCCAGGCAGCGCGCGCCCATCTTTGAAATTTCGTGTCAGTACTTCTTTAAGCGGCTGCATTAGCCCTTCTCACGCCCGATTCCTAGCCAATC
This sequence comes from Haemaphysalis longicornis, assembly GCF_048455015.1. NCBI lineage: Eukaryota > Metazoa > Arthropoda > Arachnida > Ixodida > Ixodidae > Haemaphysalis > Haemaphysalis longicornis. The sequence continues at coordinate 117,810,438 of NW_027526460.1, forward strand.
CCCCACGTGGGTATGTGCCATGTCAGCGGCCAGGCAGCGCGCGCCCATCTCCCCCCGTTGCTAAGGAAGACGAGGAGCGCGCGCACCCGCAGCTGTTGCTATGCGGACTACGGCGGCGGACGATTCAGGCTCGCTTAAGAAGTGCATTCGCACTTAAAAGACAGCTGGGCGGCATACTCCCCAGGCTAACAACCAGTTGGACAAGAGAGTGTTTCGTTTTCTGGAGGGTATTTTAGACATGCTACACAGCCCTTGCACATAAAGTAGGTCATGTGCTAGAAGAACAACATTTTGCGCAGTTTGTTTGTTGCTCAAGCTTCAGGTCGATGCATGCCAAAAGGCATCATGGCGTCTGTTCAAATATTTATCTATAACACCAGCAATAATAACGGCTAGTACGACTGCTCTGGTTGAGGCGGGGTCACGATAACGTCCCCCATTTTTAAGAATTTTGAAAATCCATGGACAAACTTTATATACAGCAATTTGCTACTGTTTAAAACCATTGCCTTTTCTTTCGATGTGTTAGCTCAATACGCAACACCTTCAACACGAGCCTTCGAATTGTCTGTATCTGATATGAGTTGCACCGTGCTGAACAATATATGCACGCTAAAAAAAGAAAACATTACCATTAAAAATTCCAACGGAAAATTTTTGCACTTCTCGGAGAAACAAGGAAAAATTTTTTTTTTGGTTTAAGCCAATCCCACACTGCAATGACAAGCTGCCAGAAGAATGAAAACTTCGCCGAATAGGTGAAGATTGTACTCCATGTGGGGGAATCACATCAAACAAACAAACAATGCAAGCAGTGCTACGCTATTTTCGCAAGTGTGTATACGTCTTTCGCGCTGACCTCTCCAGATGTCCACGAACACGTCACACTAGCAGACTTATCTACGTCATTCCTCCGCTATGCGGCTGCGACTAGCTGAAAGTGACGTGATTTTGTATAATAATTAAGTGTTTGCTAGCAAAGACTTATGCAACCGCGTTATTTGTGTATCTAAGAAAAGATGTGTTTTCTGTCAATTAGACTTTAAGTAGCCTGATGGCGTATTTCGTAAGGTTCCTTAATAATGCTCATTGCAAATTTCGCGCTACAGTACTCCAAATTTTCGTGGTGTTCTAAGGAGATAACTTACGCCTTCAGGCAACACATTTTTAACACACCCTCTAATGACCGCATGCTGAACATTCGCAGTATGGCGCCTTTAAAATTAACAATTACTGCCTTCTGGTTACGACACGACCTCGTGCTTAAAACATGCCCGTATAACCGCCCGTATAACCGTTTTTTTTAAAGCTCAAAAAAGCCAAAAAACTGGTTTTTCTAACTAGTGGCTTGTGCGTGCCTTTTCTTGTTCGCTCAGCCGCCTTCCCCAGCGCTGTGTGTGTGCTTACGTTCATCAACATGAGGTTGCTCCGGTTGCAAAACAAAGGCAAACATCCCTTCGTCGAGGTCCAGGAGAAGCGCAAACTGATAGTGCAACAACGACAGGAGGACAGCTCGGTAAGGGGATCCGCTACAACAATGTTGTGAAATTATGCACCACTCTGTTCTAAAGACGACGATGGTTAGAAGCGAAGCTTCCTCGTTGTGGATTCCTTGGTTGTCGTCTGAGTTTGGACTCCGACTCACAGACTATTTGGACTCAAACTCGCGGAGCTTTGACTAACTCGCAGGAAGTGTGGCCTTTGGATCACAGGGGCTTCGACTTTGACCCTTCATCATTTGATTTCGCTAAAAGAAAGCTTCGCGTTCAAGCGTCGTGCCATTAGACGGAGGGGCTCGTAATTTTTCCGTCTAATTATGCACGTCTATGCACCCCGCTCCAAACCCGGACTACTTCGACCATGTCGGATTGGCGCACTTGAATAGTCATCGGCTCCGGGACGCGAGGGACCCATGTCCAATTCCGACAACTGAAAATGCTGTTTTTTTTTCGCCTTACCCACAATCATCCCCACTGTCAGTGAAAGTTGGCTTTTGTGCCGTGCGTTTTGATGCTACCTATGGCATTACTTTGGTATAGAAAGTTTCGCTGTAGCAAATTACGACCTGAGCAAAAGGTAGAAGATCAAACCACCCAAATCCTAAAACACGAACTGTGTGAAACATGTGTTGCAAACAAAAGTCTGCCCAAACAAGTGAAACAATTCAGATAACTTGGAAATATCACACAGTATGGAGTTCGCATTCCTCTTAAAGGTACCGTGATAACAAAATTCAAGACAGATTCAATGGAAACGCCGGTTTGTCTAGATAACGATACCTCAGTTATCCCAAACTTTAAAAAAGTAATTTCGATATTAGAAAAACCTATGGCGACGACCCCACCATTTTCCGGTTATTGCTACTGACGTCACAGAATCCTCTTTGTGTGGCTTACAGTCACCCACAGAGCTAGGCCACCGCCAAGCAACATGAATGTGGGTTGTAGTTGTGAACCCAGTTACGTTTGGTGGTATAAATGGAATGTTAACGTGCGGTTAGCCGAGTGACAACTGCACTTTTATTTCCAGCAAATATATTGTCAATCCTGATCACGTTTAGTCAGTGTTAGGAGAAGTAATAAATGTTTTCAATATTTCATTCGTTAGCTAGAAAACATCTTTCGGGGCTGGAATAGAGCTGACTGTATTAAGGTGGGCAATTTGTTTAATTGAACGAAGTTGTATGTGGTCTTTATGGCCCCTTAAATTGGGGGACAGTGGAAATACCATTGTTATTTTTAAACTACCACACTGGCCAATTAAGAATGCTGCCAATTACCACGAGAACATCCAACCAAGTAGGGACGACGCACTACCCGCTTATCACAGTATCTTGATGACGTCACAAGAACTTGTTCGAAGTGTTGCCAGCCTCGACCAAAGCCAAAGTCCAGAAATATGACTGCGTGACTGTGCCGGTACCGCTACATTTGTTCGATGCTATCAACTATATTAAAAGAAACAGTTACCCAAGTGACAGTTGTGTTTTGTGTGTTGTCTTTGTGCTACAGCTGACGGCACAGATCGCCACAATTGAATGGTATTTTTTTACCTTTCGTATCCATTTTCTAGCTATATAAAGTTTCGTGGGGCTGAGATGCAGTTGAGCGAGGTACTGACGGCTGGCTCCTTCTCAATAAACCAATTGCATAAAACTAATTCGAACCTTCACTTATGAATGGGAAGACTCACCTTTTTTTAATTTTATTTGGTTTTACGGTAGCTTCGGATGTATATACGTCAGCTATGCCACTGAAATAGGTAATGAGAGTATATAAACATCACCATAATGAAAAGCCCTTGAGGAGTTCAGCACCAAGGTCATCCAGTAACAATCTCCGCAGACAAGATGACAAAAAAAACATCCTTCTGATGACTTGTAAAAACAAGTTTTTGTTGAGCGAAGCGCGAGTCAAATTTTTACAAAGCTGAATATCCAACAGATTGTATCTTTGAGAGGTTCCGAGATAACCACTTTCAGTTTGATCTCAACGTTAGCTGTGCGACAATAGTAGTGTTGACTAGTCTACTATTGCAATGGGTGCTACAGAAGTTTTTTCTACAAAACTGTTCTCTACATATGTGACATAATTCTACCGGGGATCGTAACATTCCATTTGTTGCGCTTGCTTGATACCGGTGCTTCCCATGTTTAAAGGAGTAACCGCATGAAACTTTTTGCAGCCAAGCAGACGGCCGCTACTTGAACGAAACAATTGGGTCTTCACCGAAGGGTTCAGGCTTGTTCAATGTTGCCATGTAGCACGAGATCTCTTCAGAACCTTCAAGAGATAGAAGACATCCGTCCGCTATTTCTGAGAAAATGCTAAATGTAAACCTAAACAAGGGCGCAAGGAAACCTACCCCGAAAGGGGTTAAAAACAGATGGTAGTGTTCCTTGACAAAACAAGTACATGCTACAAGTAGTATGACGTCATTTTTCGCGAACTTCAACTCACTTTGAGAAATCAGTGAGCCTAGCGAATAAAGACAGATGGGCAAGTGGAATGAAATTGGCAAATCCCAGGCAGTGCTCGGGATAGAACTGAAGCGAAGCCTCAGTTGCATATCGTTCTATACTCGTCTCTGACGAAGTGCTTTCTAGAATATCTTCCTGGGCCGAAAAGGGATACGCGTTGCTCTAGCGAGGCCATGACACGTTGTTCATGTTCTCGCTGATGCAGCAGGGCTTACCTCACTATACGTCTCCTATGGCATCGCATACTTCACCAGCTCCATGTATAGACGCCAGCTCCAAGCACTGCCTTCAATTTCGCCTTGGACTGCGAATGCTTCCGTCGGCGCCGCAAATTAGTTTGACCGTTGCCGAAGCTTAGACAGTTGCGCATCTATCTAATGCACCGCAAAGTCTCACGCAAATACCTCCAGGAGCTCTGGCCTGATTTTGGATGAGCCTGAAGGTTAGTGGGAGACTACCAGGAGTTTCCTGTGGTTGTACCGAGACTTTGAGCTTGGTCTAAAGTAAAACAAGGCAACGCCCTTTGTTCTCAATACCACCAAGCACTAAGCCACAGCAACTGGAAACGTGGCTCAACTCGACACGCGCTAGCAGTATGTTACTTTGCTTTTGGGGAGCTTGTCGCCACTCGAGGTGACATATTTTCAGGTTGTTTTTCTCTTGTCTTTTTGACGCATTTGATAACAAATTTTTTAGCTGAATGTGTCTCAGCTCGATGAATCGAGTTTCTGTCTCTGTAGCCTGCCAACAAAGGTGTCAGAGAGAAAGCAGGCCACGGGTCAAAAAAAGCATTGCTAGCGAACACCGAAGTCTCGGATTGGGAATCTGCAAATGGGACAAGGTGCCCGGTCTGTCCTGCATATTTCTCCTTCTGTCCGTGTTTTGTAAGCTGTTAAAGGCCTAAAAAAACACGGAGCCATGGACATTTAAAGCGGCCACGGAGAGAAAACTCACTTTTCTTCAATTCGAAAGAAGTAGGGTTCGGTTACTCCCTTAGCTCCATTAGACCCACCAAAGGCGGTTCTAAGCCGGGAAAAGGCAATCAATATTGAAAGACGTTCAATTTTGCGCTACAGTGACGTGTAACTATTGGTCGGAGTGACGTAATATGGTCAATCACTAAAAACATAGTTCTCAGTTTTTGAAATGCACGTTTTCATCCAAGCGATATGTTTACACGTAAGTAGATGCACCGCTACGTTCGTCCAGTCGTTTTTCTTGGTGGTGGCTGTGGTCAGCGGCCGGCTATCGCCCAAACAAGATTCTGTGACGTCTTAGAACATTTACCTAAAAATGGCTAGTAAGTCCCCACTGCTCATCTGTTTTGCCCAATACCTCTATTGTTTCTTCTAATCATGAGATACTGTCGCTATCGTTCTTATTGGGGCAAACCGTTAATTTATTCGGCCGAACTTGGCCCTTTAAGGGGCCCTTTAAACCCTTCCAAGTATCTGGAGTCAACACGACCACTTCACGTTCTTGCTGGTTTTGTAGTGGAAACACGTGCAGCTGGTTCTCAACCATTTTCGCAGCTTCGTCGGAAAGATTTGCTCCAGCTGATGATTGACACCAAGCATGCACGCGTGGACGTCAATTCTGTCACATCGGACCAGCTCACCGCAGCAGAAGACAACGAGCGAGAGCTGGAAACAGGGCCAATTAACGGTGAGCGAATAAGCACAACTATAGCTGATTTTTATTCATCCATTTATTTACTTCGCGTCTGCTGCAAGCCACACGTATGCAGACGAAGGAATGGGATAAATTAAAATGTCCATGTCCTCTAAAGTAAATAATACCGTGTTTAGGCCTAAAAGACGCGAACACAAAAATGTTATATACTCTATTTGAAAATGGTGATCTGTCATTACATGCTAATCAGGGGAGGAAAATGTGCAGCTATATGATGGCGCCAATATGGTGATTAGTGAAGAAAAGAACTATTCTTTGTAAATGATTTTGGGATTTGAATGTGACGGCAAACTTTGGAATTGGTATCTTTCTGTATCTACATGGCAGTGGTTGTATAATAGGTGGATGGGCCGAAGGGAATTTCGCAATTCTAAAGATGCGCCAAGAATTTTATATTCCGTTAGTTCGTTCTTATTTCGGTCGTGCGGATTTGTTTACTGCGTTACCGGAATATCGAGTAGAGGCTTTGATGGCGATTGCATAGAAAGCGAGCCGTTTTGCTTAGTTCATCACGCTCCTTCATGTCTTCTTTTACGCATCCACTGATCGCGGTAGCGTGCTCAAAATGCGGTCTTGTAAGTGCGTTTGAAGCAAGCAGAAAAAGTGCCTAAATGCGCGTTTCTTAAGATGTAAAGACAGAACATGTTCCTTATAATATCAACACATAGGAGTATCAACGTATATGAGTGGTCTACGTAGCTATTGCAAATACTTGTTGTCATTTTGTTGATTGATTGATTGTATCGTTTAACGCACCGATGCAATGCAGGCGACGAGGTGCGGCGTAGTGAAGGTCTCAGGATTAATTTTGACCACCTTGGGATGTTTACCGTGAACCGAAATCGTGTACACACGGGCGTTTTGGCTTTTCGCCTCCATCAGAAAAGCGGCAGCCGTGGCCTGGAATCGAACCCACGACCACGTGTTCAGCAGCGCAACACCTTGCCACCGAGCCACCGCGGCGGGTGGTGTCATTTTGTTGCCAATTCCTCTGCATGTCCGCTTGCTCATTCCTGTGCTGGGCATAAACGGTATTTTGAATAAGAAATTAGAAAATTTATCTAATAAAAATAAATTTTCAATAAATAATAGCAGTCTATTGCGTATGTTTGCGCGTTATATTTACGCAAAGGCATTAAACCTGTTCTTTTCGTCAACATGGACGTCAATCAAGCACTTTTTTTGTTTTCAAGCATAATGCGGCTAAAATTAAACGCTGCGCGAGTGCATTCAACATTTCTATTCAGGCAACCTGGCCTTCAGAGTTTCAATTACTGAGGAGAGCAATTACCCATGTAAAAATAGCAGATTTAAATGTAATTTTAACAGTAGTTATACCATATACCCGCATAACAAGACGATACCTGAGTGGAGCTCCTTGAGCTACACCGGAAATGACCCGCATTACGTCAGAGTGCGAATACGTTTGCACAGAAATTATTCCCGTAGTCCGTTGGAATAGTTTCTACATTAAAAGCTTCTTGTCGTGATTGCGCGTGTGTCATTTTAGGCACGTTCCTACACTTGTTAACAAGATAGCAACCCATTTTGTTGTTATTAAGTGCGAATGCACTTCTTAAGCGACCCTGAATCACGCGTCCACCGCCCTCCGTCCATCCGCACCACATACCCACTTAGGGCGATTGGCCAAGAAGAGTTTTTAAGTGCGAAAGCGACCCCACCACATACCCACTTAGGGCGATTGGCCAAGAAGAGTTCCTTCGCTACCCATTCGGCATATCTTCGTGATACTAACCACTTCCTATGGGAAATTAACAACATAAAAATCCCTGATGGCGCCTTCCTTGTAACTATAGATGTAACTTCTCTGTACACAAATATACCTCACCGAGATGGGATTGAAGCCCTGGTTGAATCCTATAGCATACATCGGGATCACGAGGCGCCAAGCCCACAAGTCATTGAAACTTTGACCAGGCTAGTGTGGAATTAAATAGCTTTTAATTCCACAATCAGTATTATCTTAAGCGACCCTGAATCACGCGTCCACCGCCGTCCGTCCGTCCGCACCACATACCCACTTAGGGCGATTGGCCAAGAAGAGTTCCTTCGCATCACCCGTGCATTCGCACTTCCCCATGCTCCCCTTCGGGGAAATGCGGGTGAATTTTTTATTTCAGCTAAATATTATTGCGTTGTTCCAGCTACCTAGTACATTGCAGCACGAACTACCAAATAGCCTGAGGCGATGGATCAGTTCAACCCGCTAACAATAATAAATGGCATAGTGCTTACAATGAAGGCTGTTACGAAAAAAAACATTCGTTGGTGCGAACTTCATTCACCGAAGTTCGCCATAGTGAAACTGCGGGAAAAATCCGCATTTGCTTTTTAAAACGTTCACTGTAATAGATTTATAAAAGCCAACGTTCAAAAAGCAACTGCGGATTTTTCTTCTTCATGTGCTCGAAAGATCCGCGTGAATGAATTCATTACGGCGGGGCCGTAATTGTGGAGTAGGATGGTTTTGCCCGTGTTATGTATCTTGAGAAAGGTAGATGTTTTGCTTATAATTCCTTAAACCCGAATTGGTTTCTTCGTCTTAAAAGGTTCAGGGCTCAACTTTCTAGATTTCCGATTTCTGGGAATCCTACACGAATTCTGTGTTGGATCGCTGTAAAAACAGCATGAGCTAGACCAGCAATTAAGGGGTTAAAAAATGTAACAATAATTTTTGCTTCACCATAGCCACAGCACCAAGGAAACACACCTTTATCTTCATTTTTCAGGAAGCATTTGGTTTCCAGTTTTGTGTAGCCAATATTTGTTTCCTCGGACAATACCAAAGGAATTATTATACAGCAAAAGTTTCCCTTTTTGAAGTACGTCTGCCGCGTTAACCCACATACTATCCAGTTCACATTTTTAAAGGGCGTTCTCATTGAGCATCAAGACTTTTTTTGAGTACCTTCACAATTTGACAATCGTAGGAAATGGCTTCGGTTTCTGGTTAAGTAATATAATAATTTATTCTTCTTGCGGTATGGCGTATTCCCATATCATACAGAAAACTGTACCTGCAACACGCCCACTTTAAGCAAAGCTACCATGGACGACGATGACATCACGCAGAATGCCTTCTTTATTCTCATGGCTGGGTGAGAATTGTTTGTTTACATATACCAAGGCTCCAAGTCAATCTTTTTTACCGTTCCTACGTGCATTCTGCTCTCGTAGCAGCGTTTGCAATTACGAGAAGCGTCTGCAGCCTATTGACATTGCTGCGTCCATCGAATGCTATATTAGTGCCTGCCTGCCAAAAACTAGTTCTTTTTTCGGTCGGGGTAACGGGCGGATTTACACTTTTACATAATTAAATAATGCGAGAAGTAGATTGTGTGTCTTGGTTTCTAACAACCAAAATTTATTCCGAGAAACGACATTGGAAAAAATGTTTCACAAAGTTATTTTTAACATTACCATTTTTGCCACTGTCACGGAGCCTTTACCCTGATATTTATATCGCTTCAACAATGTGACGGTTCCTGAACCCGTTCGACGACAATACAAAAGCTATGGCAATGGTGGCCAGGAGCGCTGTATTATGACGCCATGATACGCGTTTCAATCGTAATGCCACTTCTCTTCATGATAGTTATCTTTGTTGCCATTCAAGCAATGCTTTCTTTGTCTTAGGTTTCAGCAAATTGCTATTTCTGGCGCGCTGCTTTCTGAATGAGAGCCGGTGCCTCAATTGTACTTCTGGCTCTCCAGCGCTCTCCTGTGCGTGTTGTAGAGACTATAGTCCCGGCCTCTCTATCAAGTTCAAGAATGCTTGCCCTTCCTGCAATCAAGCATTATATCACTGTCACTGATAGTTGCGTTTAATCAAAAACAAACCTGCTGCTGGGTGATTCGGTAAGTACTTGACGACATGGTTTACGCGTTGGACACAAGAATGGTTACCGGACAAGCTCTATTCTGCGCTTGTCCTGCGCTATACGGATCTAAGACTTGTCCTGTCGCCTTTTTTGTGCCCCTCCCTTTTTTAGCGCCTACACCATGTCGTACCTTCGTTGTTGCGGCCGTTGAGGAAGCCGCTTTCACTGCCATTAATATAATGTGTTTAGTGAGGAATATAAACTGTTTGGCTAGTGCTGAGAGAAAGGGGAAGTGCCATTTCTGCACAAAGCGAGACATTGCAGACGTACTGCTGCTGGCCGTGGACAAAAAGTACTTAACTTTGACAAAAAGTGCGAAAATAAGTGAGGGCAGTCTGTGGCCATGAGTGCTCGTTTCGCTGTGTTCGTCCGTGCTCTTACGACCGCGCTCGTATCTTTCGCAATAGAACTCAAGGGTTGGCACGTCCACACTAATATAAAGAAATTAGGTTACCAGCGGGTATTGACAGCTCCCATTATCTGGTTATGCCTTAAAGAAGATAGTGTAAACGATAAAGACATGCCTGAACGCACTGGTACTCCGAAAAAACAATATTCAAAACGACTAATCAAAAATTCGCGGCCGTCGACAAAGTTTTAGAGTATGAGACTCAGCTTTACAGTGTTTATACCAGTCTTTATTGCCTCTTTTTTAACATCTAGTTTGTTGATATCAGTTCTTTTAATGTCGTTCTTTATCTTGTTTTCTTTTCAACACCCTTTGGACGTTGGGGAGTAGGTTTGAGACTACTTCCAACACAATGGCTCTAGTGACTCACTTTCTGAGCCATTACCCGGAAGTTCAGGAGAAAGTGCGAGAAGAGCTGTTCTCCGCCATAGAACCTCATGTGAGTCATTAATTTATTACGTCCATTGCATATATTTTTTGATAGTTTTGAACGTGTCACATAGTAGTGGAAAGTCGCCTTGGCTCTGACGCCCTGTACATGTTCGGTAACCCTGGCAGAAAAAACATTGATGACTCCCATTCATGGGCCGAAATTGACGTAATGCCATGCTCTTGAGTGATGATCCCATTGTTATTAACGTCAATGTTCGAACTACACAATGCAGTACAGGCAGCCACATTTGAAACGATTTCCCCGGCGTCATGACATACTGGGTTCTGTGGGTTGCACGAAAGTCCAGGTTGCATTTATTTTCCGCGTGTGGCCTCTCGGCGTTGTGCTCGTCGTCCATAATGGTTGCCACGAGTACTTTCTTTGACTAACTCGCGTCTTTGAGCCAGCATACCCAGCGTGTACTCGCGGTGTTCACCAGGTCTCGCTGCTTAGTGAAGATGTTCCTGATAGTTATGATGCTTGCCGCTGTAATAAATGTCCAGGAAGCCAATGGGATGCGTTTACAGAATTCTCTGGAGTGCGTTTTGTGGATTTCTTTGCGTACATAAGCCATCGCGTTCCTTGGACGCCAGCTGAATGCACAAAGCAACGCAGAGGCTGTTAAATGTTCCACGGTGGCGGTAGCAGCCGATAATCTGGGATACGCGAGCCCTCTCGGGATTTTCTAAGAGACCGTGGGTAGCGTGCCCGGATGAGTATTCACAATCCATACCCGTAGGCGCCCCCACTGGCTTGGGGTACGTTTGACAGCACAAACCGACCTGTAGAAGGAAAAGAAGAGCATCCTGGGTGAAATATAGAAGATAAAACCAACCTAAATCAGGCAAAACAACCTGAATTTGCGAAAAAAAAAACAATTAAGCGCGTACACGCGCAACAAAGCTAGCTTTCGCTTACGTAGCTACGGTGCTGTCAAAACCGACACAAAGTTCACACAACCAAAGAACATAAAAAAGATTCAGCACCAAAAGCCCCCAACCACTTATAAAAGCACTCCATGAATAAATATGGTTTAATTAGGAAAATTGATGATCTGGAGAATAGGAGTCGAAGAAACAATATCATAATTTTTGGTGTCAAGGAACCAAAGGGCAAACCTCAACAATCTCTTGAAGAGCAAGTAACAAAAAATATATTTGAAGATTTGTTTAAAATCTCAGACGTCGCAATCGAACAAATTCACAGAATTGGGCGACCAGCCGAGAACAAGTGCCGGCCAGTCATTTTAAAACTGGTTGACGGAAGAGGCAAGGTTAAAATCTTCAAAAACTGCTGCAACCTAAACGGCACGGAATACAGCATCTCGGAAGAATTTTCTCCTCGCGTTCAGGCCATCCGAAAAAAGTTATGGGCAAGCGCAAAAGCGGAAAGAGATAGTGGTGTGAAAGTTGCTTTGCTGTTTGACAAGATAAAAATAAATGGATAGTTACATTAGTGGGACGAGTTGCTCAACAAGAGAGTGCCATTATCTGCACCGTGACGTCACAATGGCGACACAAACACGACCGTACCGGGTACAGTTTCGCCTAATCTGCATCGTATCTCAAGGCACTTTTCACTCTTAAATATAAATGTTCGAAGTGTCGTCAACAAATCTGATGATTTAGAAAGTCTCCTCATTGCGCATGATCGCGATGTCACTATCCTCACGGAAACGTGGCTTCACAGCGGCATTCCTGACTCGACAATTATTCCTAACTCTTATGAAATTATTCGCCAAGATCGAGGTTCAAAAGGGGGAGGTGTAGCAATAGTACTAAAAATGGTCTCGATTATACGTGTTTGCCAAACAATGCATGTATTGAAATGACTTGGATTGTCCTTCAGCATAATAATCTCAGTATACTTATTGGTGGCGTACAGGCCTCCGAACTCCGACATTTCAGTTCTTGAAACACTGCACGACTATCTTAGCGAGTATTGCAAACGCTATACACACGTAATCCTGTGTGGGGATTTCAACCTGCCAAAAATTGACTGGGATCGCCTCAGCATTGATTGCAATTGCCGGCACTCTGAAAACTCGACACGGTTTTTTGTTCAACTTAACGCAGCTAGTAAGAATGCCCACTCGACTTACACCAGGCACGAGTTCAATTCTCGACCTTATCTTTGTTTCCTAGGCTATCCTCGGGTACAATAACAACTTAAAAATTCAACCTGGAATTTCTGATCACGAACTAGTATTGTTCCACAGCAACATGCTATGCACCCCCTCTACTCCTGTGATACGGAAGTATCTTGATTTCAATGAGGCCCCGGACGAAAGCATTTTAGATTTACTTGAACTGGAATTCGATAAATTTCATTCCGAGTACAACAACAACGGACCGAGTGTTGATGCGCTCTGGACTGAATTTAAAAACATCGTGCAGAAGTGCATTACTTATGTTCCATTAAAAAAGAAAAAAAAATTGCTAACCAAAGTATCTGGATCACACGCGAGATTCTTCAACTCAAACGTAAAATAAGACGACTATGACGCATTTCCAACGCAGCCAGTAACTGCCGGCTAACGACCCTGTGGACTGAGCTTCGGAAAAAATTCAAAAGCTCTAAAGTTCACTTTTTTATTGTAAGGATGCATATCTTCATGAGTGTTAATCCGAGAAAATTCTGGATGCACCTAACTAACAAAAAAGAGGGAATAAAGAAACTAAAAGTGAATAATGTTGAAGTCATTGACCCGCGCTCCTTGGCAATAGCCTTCAATGATTACTTTTCCTCTGTATTTGTACGGACAGTCGACTCACCACCAGAATGTTTGCTGTCTTGCATAAATATACCTGATTTGGTTGTTACTGAGGAGGGCATTTTCTCCGCTCTGCTCCACCTCGATGCAAAAAAATCAGCTGGACCGGACGATATACCAAATGCTTTCCTTGTTAGGTATGCTGAGTGGTGCTCCAGATTTTGTTTGTAATTTTTCGAGAAAGCATCCTACGAGGTGAAGTTCCAGAAGACTGGAAAAAGGCTAAAGTTGTTCCCGTTCCCAAGTCCGGCGACGAATTTGATATTAAAAATTACCGGCCGATTTCTCTCTTATGCACAGCAAGTAAAGTGATGGAACACTTTTTTTTCAAACATATCAGCTCATTCTTCGAACAAAATAACTTCTCTCCTAATCAACACGGATTTCGGCCTGGGTTTTCAACCATAACGCAGTTAGTTCATACTACAAACGATCTTTTTAAATCGCTTGATGAAGGCGGGCAAATTGACGCAGTTTTTATAGATTTGAAAAAGCCTTTGACCGTGTCTCCCATTCTCATTTACTGTTTAAAATAAAAAAATTATTAGCTAACCCGAAAATTCTCCGGTGGCTTGATTCGTATTTGTCAGGCAGATGTCAGTACGTCCACATTGCTAATAATACGTCAAACTTAGCCCCCGTATACTCTGGTGTTCCACAAGGTTCGGTCCTGGGTCCACTCTTATTTTTGATTTATTTGAACGATCTGTCTTCTTCATCCTCAGTGCGCGGTCGGCTTTTTGCCGACGACTGCGTTGTGTACCTTCCTGTTCGCACGACAGAGGACCACACTGCCCTCAGCACGTATCTAAGTGCTATCACTGACTGGTGCAATGCCTGGAAAATGAGCCTCAATGTAAAAAAGTGTGCCCAAATGACCATAACGCGTTAAAGAGACCCCCTCGAATTTCCTTACAAACTGAACAATACTGCACTGCAAACTGTAAACCAGTTTAAGTACCTAGGTGTAACAATAACTTCAAATCTAAGCTGGAACACACATATTCGAATCATATCATCAATTGCTATTCAACGTTTGTGGTTGCTAAGGCACCGATTAAAACATTGCACAGGCAAAACAAAACAATTGGCATACACATCTTTAGTACGACCTATATTGGAATATGCAGATGTTGTGTGGGATCCCCATACGAAAGCAGACATACACTGTCTCGAACGCATTCAAAACAAATCCCTACGGTTTATTTACAACGCGTATGGCAGGCGTGTTTCAGTTACAGAGCTACGTACCCGATCAGGACTTCCAACACTACAGGGACGCCGGAAAATACACCGCCTAAAATTTCTGTTCAACATTGTTAACAATAACTTAGGAATAGCCTTTAACACCTACATGCAGTTTAATACATCGCGTCAAACACGTAACAAACATGCCGAAACAATCGAAATGCCCCGCACAAAAACTAATGCTCACCGTTTTTCTTTTTTTCCACGAACAATATCGGATCGGAATGCGCTGCCACAAGCTGTCACTGAAAGTGTGACCCCGGAATCATTCGTATCATCTATCATTTCGCACTTTTAACAAACAAACAGGGCCCGCAAGACGCCAACGAGCGTTATCGCCTCGCATTGGGCAAACATTGTGTACATTTCAACTTGTGTGTATTTTCTTGGAAGCCGGGATGTACCTACCCAACAGTCTGTTTTCTGGTGTGTTACGCGCTTTTTTTGCTTGTTCCTGCTCCGGAAACTTTGTGATCGATGTACTTAAAACCAAGAGTGCTTTTGTCGGCTATGTTACGCGCTATTTTTTTTAGGATTGTTGGTTTCTACTAAGAAAACTTTGTCTCACTTGTTCGGTTACGTGTTTCGCTGTACCACGCGAGTTCTCCGCTGCACCACAGTGCTGAATGTATCAATATGTAACCACTCCTGCCTTGGCTGCCAACAGGTGGCTGGCAGTATATTACAAATAAATATTCAATAAAAGTTGCCGAAACCAAAAGGGACCAAAACCAGCGTAAAGAAACAGCTATAAATGACCTAAGCGAAACAGAACAATCCAAGATTTTTTTTTGTAATGCACACATGTGGTATAAGTAGATATTACGAATGATAAAAAATTAAAACAAGCAATTAAAAAGAACCAAATGGGCGTGGCTTAGCTCACCTACCCCTGGATATGCAAAGAGAATGCTTGGCTTAGCCTCCTTAAGAATTCGTTTCACTTGCTTAACCGAAGATGTAGCTTTAAAATTTATACTATCCGCCCAATGCCCGCCTTTCTCTATGGTTGTAGTAACGCTTTCGGCGTTTTCCGAGCCGAAAGGCTCGCCGGGCCATATCTGTGGGGTGGTCAGTCCCCGCTTGCCGAGGACGGTTCAATAGCTCTCTCCCGCGCAACGCTCAGAGAAGACGGTCCGGCCTCGCTCTAATTTAGGGCCCAGCTGGATGCAGCCCGCGCTCAAGGCGTCTTGGTCTGAGGACGCCTCCTTCAAGCTACAGTGCAAACCCACTCGTTGAGTAAAATACACGCTTATTCTCTCTCACACACATGCACCCGTGAGTCACGTGGTCAGGCGTAAACCAGCTGCGGAGAGCCCTAGCGCTAAACCGGCAGCGCCGGCGGCACGGGCGAACGCGGCCGGAGGCGGAGCTCGGCCTTGCGAGCCACGAGGTGAAATGCCAAGTACGGCGCAGGCGCGCTCAAATTAAGCTCCAATTTACCGCCACAGCAAAACCACATGGCGAGAATAGTAAAGCGTCACATTAAAACAACGGCGTCTGCAAGGTGTGAACATGATAACTAACAAGAAGCAGATCCTCCGGGCCGCGAGACTATTTGAAATCATAGATCAGTAATTTTTAGCTGGGGTGAATTGCGAACCCCTAATCGAAGTACTGGATGTGCTGGTTAACTAAAATCTGCAGGCGTTTAACATTTTTTAAAATGTTAAATTTAGTGTTGCACAGTCCCTTTGAGCTTTCTTTTTTGTTTCTCTAATGAAGTGAACTTATATTTTTCCCAATGAAGTGCCTTTACGTTCCAAATTATGTATTTTTCCGCAGATGGAAGGCCTACTCTATGGTTGGCTCGATTTGTTATTTTATATTCGCAATAGGAACATTCTTTCGCGGGGTTTTCCGCTTAGTCTTCTATTTTTTGAGATTTATGAGATGTGTTTTTTCTAATTTGTAGGATCCATTTGTAAAATTTTTATTTGTTCTATGTTTTTACATCATGTCTTTTCAAGAATCTGTACAACAAGTCATCCCCGTTTACGCTAATATAACGAATATAATGTTAGCTCCACCGGTTATGATTTTTTGTGTAAACGCAGAGCGTTACCTGGTTTGTTCCTTTTCGCTATTTGTATTCTTATTTTGAAGGTTCTTGCTTAGTATTCTTTCATTTAGCCTTTTTAGGGGGAGATCTATAAGAAGCATTCTTTGCATTTCGTCGGACGTTCTTATAAAGTGTTTTTTGTTCGGCATTTTTATTTTATTTTTAAAATTGCGTTACGGCAGTTAGGTCAATGTGCGCTTTTATAACAATGAAAGGTGGTACTTCCGGCAAATAAGAAATTTGTGTAAATACACCGCGTTACGCGGTTCACCATTTTTCATAATTTTTATTTGTATTTTGAACGTTTTTTTGCGGGCTTTTTTGTTTAGTTTTCGGTTTGGGGGAGAGCTCTACAAGATGAATATTTTTGCTACGAGTCATCTTTGTAAAAAACTTATTTTCATATTCTTTGTTTTTTATTCTAAATGACGTTCGAGCAATTATCTCTTTTTATGCTATGATGATAATTATTTGTGCTACTTCTGCCAGTTATGCATTTTGTTTAAATGAAAGGCGATAGCTGGTGTGCGCATTTTCGTTATTTTTTGTTAGTATTTCGGACGCTCTTTTGCAGGCTTCTTTGTTGAGACTTTGGTTTTTGGTGGAGATGGAGATGTTGAATGCGACGGGTGGTGGCCCACTTGTAGAGACATAAAAGATACGCCCGGAGGCTGCCTGGCGAAAACCACTAATTGCCACACTGTCAAGCATAAATTATTTATTTATTTTATTTATTTATTTATTTATTCATTTATTTATTTATTTATTTATTTATTTATTTATTTATTTATT
Source organism: Haemaphysalis longicornis (assembly GCF_048455015.1). Classification (NCBI taxonomy): domain Eukaryota; kingdom Metazoa; phylum Arthropoda; class Arachnida; order Ixodida; family Ixodidae; genus Haemaphysalis; species Haemaphysalis longicornis. Next base: position 117,827,728 of record NW_027526460.1, read on the forward strand.
TGTTTATTTATTTATTTATTTATAAAATACTCTCAAACACCGAAGGCGCTACAGAGAGGAGCGGGTCAATTCATACAACAGTGGTTACAGCCGTTTTGAACGATGTAGGATCCCGAATGCTGGCGATGAATGCGGTGAGGTGGTTTGAGTCATCGCAGGTCTTGGGAATGAACGAGTAAAAGTAGGGGTTTGCGTTGAGGTTGTGAACCCCTACCTTGAACCTGTGACCGTTGCGTGCGGAGTTTTAGGATGGAGCAGAAATGAAAGCCTGTTTTTTAATTGGGTTAATAAAGTAAATCATAAGAAAAAGGCGCAATCGCGCAATTTTCCTTCTAGCAGCGAGGTCACTAAGTTGAACAGAAGGTTTAATTGATGTGATGCTAGCGGTTCGTGAGTAGTCTGTGACAATGAACCGAGCAGCCCGGTTCTGAATGGCTTCCAAGGATTAAGACAACACCACCATATGAGGGTCCCATATCGATGATGGATACTCCAATTTTGATCTAAGAAGGTTTTTATATAGTAAGAGCTTTAAAGACACTGGAGCAAGAGCGAAATTACGGCGTAAGAAACCAAACATGCGATTAGCATTATTAGTAACATAATTATTATATTCATGACATTGCAGAGTAGTGCTAATATGGGCGCCAAAGTTCTTATAAGCAGAGACAGAAGATAAATGTACATTGTTATGTTCGTACGGGAATAGGTCAGACGGGTTATACTGCTTTACGCCAGACGCTCTCTTTATTTTACATTTGTTAAAGTGAATTTGCATCATCCGATTATTGCACCAAGAAGATACGGTATTAACGTCGAATTTATGCCGCCGCATACTTGAAAGGGGCCTTCGTACTAAACTTCTCAGTTTACTCAGCCACAAATATTGAAAGCATCAGGTCACGCGAGGGAGTATGGGAAGTCTGGACTTAGCATAAATGCATGATACGGCCATTTCGCCCTAGCCACGCTTATTAAGCTTAAGACTGAAGTAACTTCTCCAGGCACTGTTGCGAACGGCATCTTGGAGATTCGTGCCAGGTCCAAGTTCCTCGCCAGGTCTTGGTTATACAACTACAGAAATCAATCATCATACAAACAATCAAATCCCGCCTCACCGGGTCTTCCCCATCAGCTTTCGTACGTCGGGCCTAGAAAGGGGTACTAACAGCTAATTTTCCACGCCATACAATGACACATTGACCTCAATGGTGCCACTCAGAAAACTGCGCGAAACACAGATGCATCGACGACAGTTAAATCGTCATTTGGAAAACCCGGTATATGTAACCCTTCCGGACTATCTTCTGCTGTCTGTGTAGGTACTCCTGGTTCGGCCAGTTTCGCGATTGGTTTAACACCAATGACCAAAACCGTGTGAGGGAGGGGAAAGTAACAGTGATGAAATTCCTTCATTTCGTTATACCTACCCATGAATGAAGTACATTCTTACTAGATGAAATAAATTCTTACTTACATTGAGATATCTTATCTCTTTCACCACCTTTCTTCTCAACCGCCTCAACCGCACTGCAGAAGTTGGAGCTAAAGCGGTATAAGCGGTTCGATAAAACAAACTGAATACACTTGCCATTTTCGAGGCCACTTTGAAATTTTGCAGGGTACGCGAGGGTACACGGACGTGGCAGAGAATAGAAGACCTGATAGACATAAAATTCTCGGAAATACAATCATACCTCAGGCAACTGCCTTGTCCCCAGAATGATCCGAAAAGTTGAATATTAGTTTAATGCGAGTAATACAACCCGCACGTTTTAATTGCAGATAATAAAACCAGCACCGTTATGAGAGTTAAGTAGGTAGAAATAGTAATGCTGTAGTATGTGACGCCTCCGTAGAGGAGTATGCTCAACTTCTCAGAGGACGACTTTTTATAGAGCTATAGCTTTACTGAAAGACGCCAGAAAAGCACAGCACAATAATACCAACCATGAAAATGGCCATGCCTTGATCTCCACAATAGAAATTCGACAACCTGCCGAAAGCTTTTGTAACATCGTTTTCACTTAGTACTGGGGATCACCGTGTGGGGTGATTTCCAGTATTCGCCGTGATAGGTTGATCCGAAAACTGATTAACATATACGTGGTATGAGGAAAAACAAGAGTGCGACGGTCACTTGCTCCGCGCTTTTTAACTGCAGAGCTGTTTAAGCTTGAGCTGTTTCTGTCTGTATCGTTAACAGAAAACTCCGTTCTGTGAAGTGGAGTGGGGGAAAATTCTAAGCCAAGATGTTTGAAAGAAATTGGCGAGGAGACGACTTGCCCGCGCGCAGGCGTTGCTAGAGCGCGCCTCAAGAAAAAGAAGCTTTCCCTGGTCGGAATCTGACCCCCGTACCTTGAGTTATGAAACCGGCGTCTGTCCTATCACGCTAGCATAGCATTCAGGTTGCAAAGCTTCTTAGTGCGGACCTTGGCTCTGTACTTTGTCTTAATTGACGTGGACTTCGGTTTCGGACTTTGGCCGTCAGTATTTTGAATTTTAAGAGGCTTGATTGTGGATTTTGATTTAACTAAGTTTGCATAGAGGAAGCTTGGCATTTTAACCATCCTTCTCATGCTAAATTGGCAGACAGAAGAAAAGCAAAGTTGAAGCTAGTGCGGACGAGCAGCGGACCAAGGAAGCTAAATGTATTATTTACTGCGCCTTAGCTACATGATTAGTCCCAAAGAGTCACATGAGACGGTATGGTGTTTGTTACTCTACTCGTTATTTCCATCTTCCTTCCAGGAGCCCATCACGTACAGTACCATTCAAAAGCTTCCTTACATGCACTGTGTGATTCAAGAGACGATGCGGATGTACCCTCAGGCCTACGCGTGAGTATGACGGGCCTTAAGATACTCAAGAGCCATGAACTGCTCAGAATGTCTTTCCCTGATGCAAAGCTTTTGACACCACTCTACTGCGTGAGACGAAGCTAGGAGCACCTGGCGCTCATATTGCCATTCATTCCTTCGCATTCACTGCTTATAAGAATTGATTAGGTGACCCCAAATTTAATCTTCTACCTCCACGTATTCTTGTGTTAAGCTCACTTCGGGTCTACAAAGGAACTTCCTGAACTAAACGCTGATCGTGCACTTACGACTGGGTGCATAAACCAGACATACATAGAAATGTGGAACCTTTGTGTATGTCAACGTGCCCACTGTCCTCACCTAATGACGGTACGAACCCGGTTCTGAAGGTATATTACATCGTGTTTGTAAACATCTTTATGAACTGGTATGTTTAAGCTTCGTAATGTGCCGTAGCAGTGATGCTGGCCAGCTGCATTTTACTAAGCAGGACGTCGCGAGCTTCCCTACCTACTGCTGTGGACAGGTTACTGATCACAAACGGAAAGCGATGTTTGTGGTGAGTTTCTAATTGGAGGCCTCTTCGAGAATTTCGCTACCCGCATTGTGGGCAATTCCACCCAAAAAGGAGCTTTTACGCCATTAAACACAATTGCATTTGTGTCTTACGGCACTCTGCCTAGAGGCCTACTCCTGAATTAGTAAAATATTATTTATCTTTATATAACGTTTCGCCGGTGGAGCAGGTTGTTAACGTTATTAATAGAAGCATTGGTTACAGCGGCTGTGGCTGTGAGGAAACGTCTTGTAGGTGAGGCCCGCTTGCGTGATAACCAGAAGGAATCGTCGTCTAAGGGTTTACTTGGCCTCCTTTTGATACAATTTCTTCGGGTCACATCATGAAGCGCCGTATTTACAATGAGCAGTTCAAAGCCAATCTGTGCAAGTGGCAAAATACTGAAACAATAATCATGAGTTACTCAGAAAGCAAGCGAGAGAAGAGTTAACTACATGGGTAAACATAGAACCTCTAACAAAAATGGCGAAATAAATTAGATTACGGCCACAGTTTGTGTCCCTCTAGGCTATACTCGTTACTAGAGTTGGTTCCACAGCTGCAATGACGATAACGTTCGCACAGTTCCGAGGGCAGCTTTTTACAGCATGTGATAGTTGGGTTGGGTGGGGCTGCATCGGCGCATACTAAAAGTGTTAGCGGGTTAGGGCAAGGATTATTTAAAGGAAAGTGTGAATAAGCCTAAAACTCTTGTGTTTCCTACGTAGCGGAATGTGTTCTAATTTGTACTCCGAAGGAAATCATTAAGCCACACCATCCACTCTCTATCGTAATTACACATACCCTCTTCCACAGGTTTGTGACTCGTGAGGCAACGGTTGACAAGCAGTACGGCAAGGTACCCATACCCGCTGGTACTGCCGTCATGGCTGCCGTAGAGTATATCCACCGGGACCCTCGGCACTGGGAAAATCCAGACTCGTTCGACCCGGACAGGTGTGGTTGCAAAAATCTTTGATTGTTTCACGGTCTACTATCCTTAAATCACTACAAAAATATGTCCCTCCGTTTTACATGAACGTAGCAAGGATAACAAGACATCAATACGCTTGATAAAGAACTGGAATTAGTTACGGCTTGGGAAGTTTTAATAGAAGCAGGAATACGAAGGTAAAATTGAAAAACGTCCACCGTGAAGATATTTTTGAATAAGCAGCGAAAGTGACGGAGTGAACATACCAATCAAAGTCACAGAACCTAGGAAGCTAGCCTCACACTTACGACTTTTTAAAATTTTCGAAAGCGCCCGTCAAAGCATAGCAAGGAGGGAAGCGCTGCGCTTCTACTCTGTTCTCTGATATGCACAAACACAAAGGTGACTGTTGGGTACCTTTATTGGCTTAAAAATCGCATATTGTTATGCTTCCCTGCAAAAGACGTCGAAAATGATAACGTTTAGCATGACACTCCCAGGTAACACTATTATGTGCTTTACGAGTGCTGGCCCTCACCTTCCTCCAGTTCCATCTCACACTTCTCTGTCGATTCATTTCTGCCATTCCCCACTCCTTCATTTTTCATCCTTCACTCAATCGTACATCTGGCATCCTCTCTTCTCCCACTTCCCGTCTTCCCATCTCCTGCTTCAATACTTTCCAGCACCCTATCGGGCTTTCCTCGTTTACCTCCTGGGATGCTCCTGTTCCTTGGCCCCTCCAAATACCCAAATCTGCCTCATTCCTCCCACTCATCTCCCCAAATTTCTCCTTGCCTTCAATCCTTTATCTCATCTCCTTTCCTGACCTTCGTGATTTTGCCTTCCACTGGCTTCCCAACCGGGCTCTGCCCACCTTCCTCACAATGATATTCCCCTCATCTTTTAAATGCGAATGCATTTCTTAGTCGGGGGTTGTCGTGCGTTGGCCGGAGTGCGCCTAGCAACAGCTCTGGCGCGCCTAGCAACCGGAGCAGGTGGTAGCTCGGGCGGGAGTAACGGAGGGCAAGGGGAGAGGAGGAGCGCGCTTGGCGTGTGAGGGCGCTCGCATCGCGGAGCTCGGGCGGAGTAGCGGAGAGTGAGTGTAGAGGAGGTTCGCGCGCGGGCTTGTGAGGGCGCTCGCATCGCGGAGCTCGGCGGAGAGAGCTCGCGCGCGGGGCGGGCGTGTTGCGCGGGTCTCTCGCTCCTCTCCGCGTACCCTCTCCCCGCTCGATGCGCTCGGAAAAATATATATAAATGCAGTGCAGCGCGCGCCTCTCTCCGTGACTGCTTGCCGCAGCGAACTCATCGGTGCACCCAATGCATTCGCATTTCCGCACGATCCCCTTCGGGGAGGGGGGGGGATTTTTTTTGTTCCTACTCCACCTTTTCATTTCGTTACTACAATCTCTTTACGCTATCCCCCATATCTCTTCTTTTTGTTCTCTGGCGCCTCCAATTACCTTAGTCCCACTCATCTGCCTTCCCATTCCATCCATAGTTCATCCTTCTTACCCTACCGGTCCTTGAATCCGCATATTCCACACACGAATGATTTTTAATGCAGCTAATAATTACTTCACGATCGATACCGAGAGAAAGAACATTTCCCGCAACAGTAATTTCAGTATAATTTAAGTACCCTTCGCTTCAAAGTTATCTTTGTCTTCCACAGTAATTGCAATGCAACGTGCTTGCTAAAATTGAAACACTTTTTGTAAAAGAAGTGACTTGTTTACCCCCAAAAGTAACGCAATGCAATGTGTGGGCTCCTAGGAGATAACTGTATTCATTGGGCATTAGAAGATCTTGCGTGCGCAGCGCATCGCAAGTTGCATCTCCTATTCTACTGGGCTGCAGGTTTCTACCAGAGAACAAGTCGCGGATTAACAGCATGGCAATGCAAGCCTTTGGACAGGGTCCGCGCAACTGCATCGGCATGCGGTTTGCGCTTATGGAGATGAAGTACACGTTCGCGCACGTGCTTCGCAAGTACAGGATTGTGAAGACTGCGAATAGCGAGAAGGTGGGTCACAAACGTGCACGTTCTCGAGCTATTCCCGCATGCGTTCTCACTGCATTCAAAATGATTGCATTGTACTGTTTTTAAAAACCTTCTCGCAACGGCCGAACTTTCGGAAGCATGTTCCGATCCACACCAAATAAAAGTATTAGAATTTCGGCCAAGACGCACCATTAAGTTCGTTTTAAGAGGGAGAAACATGTACGTGTTGTAATGCCAGCTTACATTGGAAATATTAGTAGCGCCGCATACAGAAAAACCAGCGAGGCAGCTGCTGTTGAGCGTCGCCCTTATTATTGTGCTCTTCTTTAGGCCCTATCTAGTGTAAAGGGGAGGTCATAAGGCCATCCCTAAAAAGAAAGATATGCTAAAAACAACGGACAGAATACGCAGAATGTACACGAGTCATTGTGGTATTTTTCCCGGGCTCAAGAGCCCTCCATAACTAATGTAAAAGGTCAGCGATGTGCGAAATCTTTCTGACCTCAAAACGGCGTGAAAAGTGTGTCAAAACCTTCGCTACGTGTGCGTACAACCTTTCCTAAGATAGTGCAATAAATCGTCAAACATTCAAGCACAGAAATTCCAAACTGAGAAGAAACCCACGCGGAGATTTTTCGCGCACAAGTAAGCGCATCTCTACAAGCGTTGATAAGTGTATGTCTGCAGATGGCTAATGAGATAGCGGCATGCTGTTGTACTCCTTCTTCATTAACGTTGCGTGTATTGTCTTATATAAAACTTTTCTTTAACGACTTTCAAGTAACCGTTTCGACAAAAAGAAAGGCCGTGTGAACGCGTGCGCCGTTTGTCCGGAGATGTTACGAGACATTTTCGGCCGACCAACCGGTCTGTGGGAAAATGCATTAGCTTTTGACAGGGTGCCATCGGTGGCACGAAGAAAGGTTTCACTTAAAAATATGCACACACTGCCCCACTCTGTTCCAGTTGCTAGCAGGTGCACTGCGTAATTCATGAGTTGGAATGGAACAGAGTTAACATTGAGGTTACGATGCGAACAAATAAAGACAAAGGCTGCTTTGCTTCAGAACAGTGAATAAACTGTATCCTGTACATGTTCACTTGTGCCAATACGGCACCACGGTGAACATCAATTGGGGGGGTAAAGTTGTGTTTGGCAGACCGTGTCGTTACGCACTTACGGGCAGATGCTCAGATGAAATGAGACATGTATCGCACTTTGCGATAAAATAGCCTGGAGCAGCGGCATAGGTGCGCCGGACGTTTCCACACGCTTTATTAGCAAATTGCCAGAGCGCAGGTCTGCGATATATTCAGGAAATTTCAATGCTCGCTGCGAGGACTGAACTAAAGTTTAAAAAACTCCGCAAACAACTTGAGTTACCATTACGTAAGAAAATTAGATTGAAATGGGTGGCCATTCAGCGAAAGCACGCTTTTAAGATGCGTTAAAAAATCTAAAGTCGGATACTCATTGTTTTCTTCGCAGGGATAGCAATTAGCAGATTCAGAAAAGCCAGCACCGAAATAATTGCTTGGGCCATTACATCTGCAACTGAATCTGTACTACCATTCTCAACATATATTTTCGACATAAACCACGAGAAATAAATTTATTCAACGCAGCCCATACTGTGGTTACTGTGGTTACTGCTGTTAGTGCCCCCTCAGCACCTATGCAGCCTGTGGCGCCAATAATAAGCGTATCTTTATACGAGGGCTTTGTATTTGAAAAAAGAAGGCAGTATTTCAAACTCTCTACTTCGCCGACTCTCTTGAAGCAAGTTGAAAGGAAAACAAATGAGTACGTCTTTGAGTTGGTGCACACACGAGATATTTATGTGTGCTTTAAAGGAAATAATTGCTACGAGGGAGTGTGCCTGGTGGTGATGATGGTGAGCGAGCCGTGGTAGTTGGGATTCTTTGGTCAGATTACCGCCATCAACTAGCAGGAATTTAATGGCGAAAGACCAGATGGCTCCATACAAAATCCCTCGATTGTGCGCGCAGGGCACGTTCTAGTCGAGCTTCCCGCTTTAGTCGAATGCAACGCTTGAACGTATTAATATTATACGCCACGTTTCCGCTGCCATAATTCTCGCGTTTTTTCTGCGGTGTTGTTTTGAAAAGAATTATCCTTCATAATGTGAACCCTTTCAAAACGAGCTGCTCGCTACGAGCGTGCTTGTACCGGGTTACAGAGATCAGTCCCTTATATCATGTAACAGTTTCCTAACGTGTTTGCAAATTTCTCTGGTAAAAAAATTACCCTACCCTGCGAGCTCGCTAAACACACAAAAAAATAGACACCATCCGCCACGTTGCCAGAGTGCACATGTTTTTTCTAGCCACGGCAGTTGTTTTGTATTGTAAGCAAATCTACCCACGTGTGAAGATACCTGCGTGGAAAAATTCCCGCAATTTGTGGAATTAATCTGTGCTCTATACCCCAGCGCGCCTGGCTCAAAAAGTCTTGCTTTGGAACATACAACCTCGCTTTGATGCTTTGTTAAATTCTAACATTACAATTATGTGGTTTTTAGTGGGGATAAGGTGTGAAATTTGTTTTCTTAGCTTGTTTGTTGGGACAAACACGCATAAACTTTAACAAAATTTTCAACGATATTTTTTTCAGAATCCTCCGAACATCGACAAGAATCCCATAATCTTAAAAATCAAGAAAGGCGTGATTGTGAAGGCGGTGCCCCTGTGATTACTTTGTACTTATACCACAATAAATCTAGTACCTTTTTAAATACGATAGTGTTTCTTGGTCTACTTGAACGCGAAAATTTTGGTCAGTCTGTACGTACGTTTGTCTGCCTGTCTCTAACACAATTCAGCCACCCGGCCATAGTGAAACGTAAGCTGCAGAATAGGCTTATATACCCACAGCCAAATCGAAACGTCTATATCCAGTGGAACTGTTCATACTTGTCGACATTGTGGAACAAGAACACAACATTAGGCATATATGTGACAAAAAAAAATTACACCATCTTCACACGCGGGAACCCTGAGGGGATGCAAAGCCGTGGAGTAGTAGCGTGTTAATTGGTTGTTAGAGTAAAGACACGTGTATTAGTGTATTAAATGTCTTCTTTATTTATCGAGTAGTGGGGAACGTTTTGCGGCTTCTCGTTCTCGAAGCGAGCAATCCGCTGTTCGACGCTGCCATTTACGTTCTCCTCTGTGCAGCCTTGTCTTCGGAGGGCTCGCAGTTCTGACAATAGGCTGGCTGGCGCTAGTTGAGGGTGTGCCAGCCAGTTCGCTGACGGAATCGTTGGCGTCCATTTGCAGTCATCGGACGGCGCAGTACCGAAGAAGCAACTGGGCGGAGAGCGGACGGGTTTATTTGCAGAGCAGAGGGAGTGGAGAGGAGCAGCAGCGCGCATGCGCGTGATTGGACAGCTGGTGTGCAGAGGGGAGAGAAGGAGCAGCGCGCGCTAGCGCACAGGTGGTGTGGAGAGGAGGAGGGGAGAGAGAGCGGCGTTATCACAGCTGTTGTGGAGAGGAGGAGAGGTTCGGACGCCGGACGACGGAGGGTCGACTAAAAGATGCTTTGCCACTAAAAATTAACACATAAGTGATATTTCCGGCGTTACGTTTTAACACATTCATGGATATTGATTCAAATAAATGCTGCATTACCTGCATCAAAAAACAATTCACTCCGTCGCCTACTGTTGCCCGCGCCACTATCACTTCTTGAGGCATTTTTAGAAATGAAACGGATACAGTTATGAAAGCTTCCACTAGGTATGTTCAACGTTCCGCTTGGAACGCACGTGGAGTAAGGCAACGTGGTTCTATAAACGTTCCAGTAGGGTGCCTTGATTCACACTCGTCTTCGCCGTACGGCAGCGTCAGCATCAATGCACTCGGTCTGGAGCACTGGAACGCGGTAAATTGAAATTGACTTGCGCAAACCTCGCTCGTGTGTACCCTAAGAATAACTTGACGGACGTCGAACAGCAAGAGAGCTCAACGGTAAAGCGAAGGGAGGCATTTACTTGGCAAATGCTCACGAAAGACTATCGTCGTTCGTCGACATTTGCACCGAGAGGAGTCGATACGCGGTCAATTTTTTTTTTCCCACTTGGTCACAGATACTGCAATGGTCAGCATGTTCTGCACAACCTTGTCTTCATCCTGCTGAAACATTTCCGGTTTTATAATACTGGAGACAGCATTGCTGGTCAATGCAGCATTCTGCTCAAATGCACGCCATGGAAAACGTCAATTCACTGTCTATGGCAAAACAATTGTGGCTGAGTTTTCCAACACTACTATCAGGGGCTATAAAATTTTCCAGTTCCGTTCAGTTGAAGTATTTTATTTCATGTTTTTGAACAGCGAAACCCTTGCTGCCAAAAGCCTCTGGCACTTAGCAAGGCTGCTACTGGGCTCATGCAATACGTTTATACAGAAACACAAGCTCAAGTTATAAGGCATAAGCAAAATGCACAGGATTGACAATTAAATATGTGTCAGCAAAAGGTGAAAACCAAATTGGTGCCGACAAAATATGTGTAAAGTATGGCAATTACCAAAACGACGTTAAACAAATCGAGCTGAAATATTTATAGGTGAGGAATTATAGAACATACAAAAGGCAGTGGTTCGCTTTTCCCGATATTCTTTTAACGCAAGACGGAAAGTAGTACTCTGGTTCAGAAATAATTGGAAGGCTATTCCATACTATCGTTACACTTTAGTTTATTGTGCGTTTACCACAGAAATCTTTGACAGGTGGAATGTTGAAGTGTCTGCTTGTTTGGTGTCTGATTTCCCTTCGTGGGGCCATAAATAACTCATTTGCGTGAAGGTTGTTATTTTATAGAATTTTGTAGGTAATAGAGGTGATTTAGTAGTCTCTGGCGAGTAAGAACGGCACTACAGCTAGCTGTCGAAAAATTGAAGAGTGCTCCCTATGATTCGAAAAGTGATACCTCTGACAACTCTTTTTTTGTAGTGTTGGATGGCGTCTAGGTACGATAAATAAGTCTACCCCGGCAACGTTACGCAGTATGGTTCATCCCTGTGAAATATACTGAAATACAGCATTAATAACGTTAGTAAGGGGAAATGCTGTTGTGCTTGATATAAGGTAAATCAGGCTTTCTACAAAGAAAAAAATGTTATTTATATGGCTAAATGCATTCCATTCTCCACAGTTAGACCAAGACAAAAGTAGGATTCAAATTTTACGTTGATTTATGTAATGTTTTTGTTTGGGGGTGAAAACATATTCTATTTAGTTTTCTAGATGTTCATTGCTTGTCTATTATGACATCGCCATTGAGCTCCGTTGCTCAGTACTTGATTTGCAGAGGATTCTACATGCACATTTTTTCTTGATATTAGTAACACTGTGTGCTCACCGAAGATTATTGATTGTGCGTTATTAATACAAAGTGTAATATTATTTATGTACATTGAAAATGGAATAGGTCCCAGTACGTATCCCTGAGGGACGCCGGGGGTCATGAGACGGAAGTCGCAGCACTCTGCGTCAACATCTACACAGTGCTGACGGTTTTCCAGGTAGCTTTGAAAAAAGCTCATGGTGATCGAAACCATAGCGTTCCGGTTTCTTTCTTAGTATTTCATGATCTAAGGAATAAAAACCTTTCCTTGTGTAATAAAACACCGATAACAACTTTCTCTTCATTCAAGGAGTTGTGATAATATTTGTAACGCAAGTCACCACTGTATTGCTGAAACCCGTGTTGGTTTTTTGTTAAATGACAATGTTCAACCAAATACTAAGTTTTTCGCTTTGCTATGAGTTTTTAATACAGAATTATGTATAGGAAGATCTGAGATGGGTCGACATTTGCATTAATGATTATGGCCGCCACCCACATAAAGTGGTGTAAATTGTTTTTTTAATTAAATCTAGGCATTTACCGGAGTGGCAGGCAACATAGAATATTTCATCTAAATAAGGGCCAATCATGTCTAGATTAGCTTTCAGAACATTTATTGATATTCTGACGTACTCCCTACATGCTTCAAATCCCACTTCTTTTTATGGTAATTATCTTCTTCATGACTGCCGGCGAGCATTTACTATTTCTTTGCGATATATTTAAACAGATAAAAAGCCTTTTCTTGCTCGTGCAACGCAGCCGGTTCATTTTTGTTGTTGTTGCGAGACGTCTCTCAGGCCAATTCATGAGTTCCGTTCTCGTCAGTACAACGACCCATCCTTTTTATGCATAAAGCGTAGAACTTCAGGAAGTTGTGTCGACCTGATTTGGATTCTCGTAGAAATACTTACGACTCCAGCGTCTGCTACACAATATACCTCCCACAAGCCTAATTGGCTAATTTATTCATAAATTTCTAAGGCAATTGCATTGGCATAAAAATACTGCACAGAATATTTGTAGGCGTTTGCTTATTTCGCCATTGTAAGTATTGAAGAAGATCATAGCTTGACCTATTAAACGTGCCTAAAAAGCTTCGGGTTTAACAATGTAGTCATTATGTATAGATTAAATACATCAATTCGTGATGCGACGTTATATTCAACAACAGGTCAATTTGTGGTGGCATTCGCCAATATATTTCATGTTAATGTGGTTGCGAAGTAGTGCGCTAGGCTATCATTTATTTCTACCTAACATTTACCCAAGGTGCAAAAGCAAGTTTAAACGATTTCGGTATTTCGCCCCAAAACGTTCAAACTAATAGTCGGAGTTTCATTCACGCAAATATTATTGATACAAAAGTTTCACTCCGACCTAATTTTCTGAATTTTAAACTACAAATAGCCCGCATTATCTGTCCCAAATACTGTATTTTAACTTTGCTGATTTACATGGCTCTACACCTCTTCAACCGCTTAGATCTTCGCACTCTCCCTTCATTTTCATGCGTGTCCAAAATCTAAGACTGTCGACAACCGCATTCAACAAATCATGCCTTTTAATAACGATGGAGGATTGAAAGCGGCTCCTAATCCAATGCTCAGTGAACGCAGTTCTCTTCGGTTTAAAGAGTTGCTCGAACCACATTTAAAAACCTTAGCGTGTTCTGCAGGGTAACATTTGTTCTGTAACCAGTTTTTATTGATCATTTCCCCAATATAATCACATTCGGAATTATTCCGCTTTGTGCTCTTCGATATGCCGCAGACTTTGTGTACGCTCGTCCGAGGCAGCCTTTTTCGACGTCATGGATTATTGACGTGGGCAAGGGCGCCCGCTCCAGCTGCGAACAGCGAGCGAAAGCGGCGCAAAGAAGGAGAATTCTATGAGGGTTTCAATCTAAACCTAAATCCGTGATTGTAACAGGACACATTCAACACTCTATCCCTGGACCCTGGCCCATCCCTCAAAGGGGCACGTGCCTGACCCTTCAAGGGTATAATCATCATAATCATTGTCTCTCTAAAGCACGGGGATAAAGTTGGCTTTGGGGCAAGGCGTTTTGGTGCACCTAGCCTCCAACGGGGCAAGTCAGCCAATACAACCATTGCTTGAAAAAAAACTTTGCCGCTACCGTCACTGCAAACGCCTGCTTGCCTGTGTCATGTTCTCATGTTTACCAGCCCGTTTATCCTTTATTCGGCGTCTTTTCTTGTGTTGTACATATTCTTTGTAATCACCCGTAGCTGCTGTTTTTTTCTTTTTCTTACGGCCAGTTGCAAGCTACAAAATGGAGTTGCTTTCGGTTGAAATTATTTTTCGAGTACGCACTGTGTCTGATCGTCTTCCATCTTATGTTTCGTCGTTTAGCACTATTTATTCTTTTCAAGATTTCTGAACGGTATAAATAAACCGGATCATTACTTTGCACTCCGCAGTGATCTTTCTCCTGCATTTTAAGTAGGACGATTCATTAAACAATTCTTCAAATACCAAGTTTTTTTAGAAGACCAAAAAATGCAAACGCCGAAGAAGGATAATTACGCATCTTTTGTTTCAGAATGACAGGATATTAGGTTTAATGATTCGCAGTGTTATCAAAGGTGTCAGTTTTTTCTGCCACCTGAACGGGTCACAGCTGCTCTCTCGGTCTGTCTGTCCGTCTGTCCGTGTCTACCTTCCTTAATGTATGTATGTATGTATGTATGTATGTATGTATGTATGTATGTATGTATGTATGTATGTATGTATGTATGTATGTATGTATGTATGTGTCTATGACTGATGAAGGCAAGTCTCTGCTGAAAAGTTGGCAAAAATCGTGGTTTCTACCTTGATCAAAGATTTCTTGTGTTCTCAACCATCTTCAAAGTTTTACTTATTACTAGTTTTACTAGCAATAGGACTTTATGAGCTGGCCCCAGTAAAGTGTTCCGTATCCCATCTCGTACTTGCTCACGGATAATCGTTGTCGTTCTCAAGTAGCCCGCCGGGACTTCCAAAAGCAATACACTGCCTTTGGTATTATCGAATAAATTTTCCTAAATGTGCAGATATCTAAGGACTTCTTTGTGTCCAAAAACTCTTACTAGGTCATTCTGATTCTTTCAATTCATTTTTCATTGCCCTGATCATTTCCCCTGCGCTTCTCGGTTTCATGTACTTTGTCCTAAGCGTTCCATTTCTTTTTTCCCATTGTGTGGTCACGCCTTTCATATAAAGATACCGTAACACTCTGGCCGCCCATCTCTGGTCATCAATATTTCTAAGCCGATCTTCGAGACATATTTTGCTTTGCCCTTCTCTCACTTCAATGAAGGCCCGTCCCATGTCTTTCTCCACTGCCTCAATCGTGGTTTTACGGTGCGCTGCTAATGCCAATCGACCTACCAATCTCTGATTCACTTCTACCCCTGATTGAATCTCTGATTTGGCACACACCACCGCGTTCGAGAATGTGAGTGCCGGTACCGTTAACCCCTTCCTGATTCCTCTCACTAATTCACATTTTTGTATCCCCATAATCGTCTGTTCTTCATGATAGCGTTGCTTCTTTTTCCTTTCCCTCTTAAATTAACCTGATAGGTTTTTAGATGTGCCTAACCTTGGTTTATCGATATGCCGACATATTTGTATTTCGTTACTCGTGGTATTGTTGCTTGTTGAAGGATTATCGTCGTTACGTGCGTCGTCAATAAATTCCAGCAGTGCCAACTTTGCGGTGCTAAACTCTTCAGTGGCTTCTTCTCCCCAGATAACTGCGAGCTGTTGCCGCCACCTCGCTATCTGCGAGTAGTACCTATGTACCATCTGAGTACCGATGAACAGCGCCATAACCGTCACTGCGGCGGAAAAAAGGCCGTAACATCGTCACCTGCGGACGGGTGCATGCGGCCGGCCGACCTCATTTTCATCGCGCGGCGGTGTGTCGACAGACTCACAGAAGACAATGTCGCTTATGCCAGTTCACCAGTGTAAGCTCAACTCACCGCGCTGCTGTGCAGCTTAAGCGGCATAGTGTGCGCAGTAAGCACCGGTGCTTTTGAGTTTACGTGTGCGTTCGTAACTTCCGTTGTTTACCCCACCATTCTTACTTGTATAAAAATTGTATGAATTACTTGTATAAAAATTGTATGAATAGCTCATTCTGCAATCTTACAACCACTGCTTAATTTGAGTTGGATTTTGCCGGCTGCCGCCATTCGCGCAGCTTCCCATAATGTGTCATAGGTTCTATTTCGGGAAATGCTAGTGGGTTGCATGACCCTTCTCTTTCTTCTTAATTATGTAGCTTATTTAAGTGACGTATCCGCTAAATCTGGCATCAGCGTTATTCTAACGAGGCAATCTTTCGAATGAACCAATCTTGAATTTTGTCTGGGCGGCGACCCCTTTAAGGGCCGAATATTTTCTTGATTACTTTAATATAATTCAGGATCATAGCTAAAGCGCGTGCAATACATAGCTGAATATAATGGTCTACTGCTGTAAGCAACATTGACTCTAAAAAAACACGAGACACTTCTTATGGGTAGCTTCTCGCTGTACCCTGTCTTTTCTTGTGCCTAGAAAACTCCCTATACGTCGTAAAGAAAATTGGAACGAGGTGTTTGTGTGTGACCTCTTACCTTCGTGTTGTTTGTTGGCCAATACTTTTAAGCCCTTTCATGGTCCGCTGTCTTTTGCGGGGCCCGCTGTCAGGAGAGCGGGGAAAAGAAGGGGTTGCTAACCTTTGGTACGTGCATAAATAGCAAATAAAATCGTAAGGGTCTGCTCCTACCACTCCCCCTTCCCAGCCCCTCTAGCTCCGTGACTCCTGGATAAAAATTGGCCTTTCGCAACAAAACATCTCAACCAGTATGACGGCACCGCCATGGTTCATGATTTCTTAATTCTTTCCTTAGCGTCGGCTACTACATTGTGTTTCAGCGTTATCAATTGTTTAAAACTGACGCTCCAATCCAAAACCATGCGCACACGAAAATACGAAACCATATCTGGGTAAGTACACTTTCAATTACATTGACCCGAGTGTAACAACGGCTATGAAAAAATAAACCTCGCGTAAAAGAATTTCCATTCCGACATTACACGATCGTTCGCAACCGGCGCTGAACACCTTAATATTAGGAGTGACCACCTTCCACAATCGCAGTAGCTCAAACAGGTTGGCAAGTTCGCAGTTATTCGTCATGGGGGCGCTGCAAAAAAGGGGCTTAGAAACAGCGCTGTGTCCCGTGTTTTTTTTTTTCATTCTTCCCTATTCCCAGAGCGATTTGTCCCGGGATTGATTTATTGAATGTTTTTCTTTGGGTGACTGTAGCGGGTGCGGGTTGGGGTACCCCACTGAGAAGTCACAAAACGTTGCCGCTGACGAATTTCTTCTCGGCCAATTTCCCAGCGGGCATACGGAACTGCTATGTGAGGGTACCTACTCTTGCAAAGAGATGAAAAAGAAGAAGAAGAAAAGGAAGTGGACCTGGATTCAGACTCGGACCTGAGCCCATCGCCGATGTACGCCGTGGAGGTTCTTGATGGACGGCTCTGCTACGTTCATAAAAACAGGTACATGTCCCCTGTTTTGATTTCCAATTGATTCGAATATTCCGGAAACTCGCAGCTGCTTCAGATGGAAGGAAGTCGGTATTGAAGGACATGCAACGAGCCTATAACTTCATGGGCATCTGCGCTGCTTGGCTATAATGGCGACGAATTGAAAGACGATTGATTGTAGTGTTTAACGCGCCGACGCAGCACAGGCGATCACGCGCGGCGCCGTAGTGGAGGGCTCCGGATTAATTTTGAATAGCTGGGGATCTTTAACGTGCGCCGATAACTCGTACACACGGGCGACGAATTGAAAGTATACTATAGCCCTTTCTGCAGTGGCCATCACAAGTTACCCATCGAAGCAAGTCTAATTCGGGTGCAGAAATGACCGGTTAATGGTGAATTGCTTTTAATGATGAGGGTTGTTCTTGGGCTGCCTAACGCCCAATTGTGCCTGCCTGTCTGTCGCGTGATTAAGCCACTTGACACCTAGCCATAAAATTTGCCGTGCATCTTGGTGCTGTGCTGCGAAGATCTGCTTTTATGGCTCACGCCTGTCCGCTTTAGTCAGCGCAGAATAGACCTCAGGAATATTTGAAGCAAAATCAAATAAACGATCAATAGTCCCAGGATTCCTTTTTTAAGAAAACGAGTTTAATTGGTTTTGTGATGGCATAGGGAAAAGTAACGCGGTACAACTGTATCGAGGACAGACGACAAAGTAGGGCGCTGGCCCTAGAGATGGCACGCGAGGATTTCGAATACGGGAAAATTGAACTGGAATATTTATCACGGGCGGAGCTATAGGGAAAGTGTACAGCGCCAAATGTGGTAGACCGGAGAGGTAGTTGAATGGAAGGGGCGACAGAGTATTTCCACGATCTTTTGGTGCGACGTAAGCCGATGCGGAGCTCATTTTTTGTATAGCAGGTGCGAGAACGTCATAGACAAAAATTAACTCGCACTATATCGGTATGCATTTGCGAGAAAGATTACAGCTGTCATCATTATTTCCCCTGGTGCCTTAGATGCAATTGGTGTTGAGGTTTTCAAAGCGAAATGTTTCTTAGTGGTACCGATGGTGCCCTGTCAAAAAACTAATGCATTTCCCCACGAGCCATTTTGTCGACCGCAAAAGTCTGATATGATCTCTGGACACGCCGCGCGTGACGGGAACCGCCATTCCATCGTGTCAAAACGGAAAATGGAAAATCGCGAAAAATATTGGTTCTAGATAAGACAATGCACGCATTGATCAGGACCACAATAGCACACCGTTGTCTGATAAACCACGTATCGGTTCGCATTTAGATTGTTGACAGATGCATTTACTTAGTGCGTAAATAATCGTCTCAAGGGCCTGCTCTTCGTTTGCAATTCGAGTCTTTGGAGGTCTGACGATCGAATGGGCGCGCTTTCGGCGAACAAAATCGGCAGCTGGGCTAGTTCGTATCCCTCCATCCTAAACGGAGCTTGGCAACACGACGACGGGAAAGAGGCGACACAACATGGCGCTGACTCTCAACTAAATCTTTATTGGGAAGGAAACACACATATATACAATCATACACCTCACGTATCTCTACACGTCAACAGAGAAGGTTGGAGGAAATGTTAGCTTTCGTACTTCATTCAACTTTCCTGTGGAGGGGCTGGTATTTCTTTGGGGCGGGATCGGGGAGCGTACATAAGTGAAGCCATTAATCCCCTGAGGAGAAAAAAATAACTCATTTGGCGCTTCCCAGACACGTGGACCCCCTGCTGGTGTTGTGCACGGAGCGCGTGTCGACGTTGCTTCGCCTGGACAGCGTGGCCGTTTGGGCCGGCCTGTGGCGTCTGTCGGCGAGCGAGCTGCAGCAGGTGGCCGAGCGCATGGCGAGCCGGTCGCCCATGCGCCAGCTGTCCTGGCGGGAAGTGGGGCCGCTCTTCTTGCTCTCCAGGCTTCGCCAGCTCCTGCTGGACAGGCTGCTGCTCACGCACGCCGACCTGCGCGCGCTGCTGGGATCCGTCGAAGCGCCCTTGCTTACGCACCTGTCCGTGAACAAGGTGGGCAGTGAAATCCCTAGCGCATACCAACGATGGAACTCTTCGGCTGTGTAAAGAACAAATCTTGTGTTAAAATGCAGACAGGTGTTCTGAAGTGCCTGAGAAATCACTGCGCATGTCTGGTGGCCTTGCCGTAGCAATATTTCAAACTTTCCAATGAAACTTTTTGGCAGCCGCATAGTTTCTGCACTATTCAAAGAAGTACTGACACAAAATCTTGAAGGCGGCATTACTTCCCAGATAAATTGGTGTGAACACACATCATCTGCAAAATAGCCGCGGCAAATGTAGCCGAGAACATATTTAAATCAATTTTGAAGTGTGCGAAACACAACCTAGTTTCCAGCGGAGAACCTCACGCAATCGACATTCCTTGGATATTTGTAAATAAACAACATTGTAACACGTCACGATTTTGTGTTGGCAGCTTCTGTACTACCGGCGTTTTTCGCCGGCTCGCTACTTCAATCGGAGGTCGGAGCTTCCGCTCTCGAGCAACGAACGACCCGATGGTTGGCGGCGGAGGCGGCGTAATTTTTTTGGCTAATCGGGGAGCTCTCTGCGACCTAAGTTCTACCGAGATTCCCGGCTCTCTACTTTTATTGCTTTTTCATACACTGGACGTAAAAACGCTGCGGGGACACGAAAAGCCCACTGAGCGAGCCGCATGGTCGCTGCGCAGGCGGCGGCCACGGCCGTGAAGTGGCGCAGCAGGTAGTTCGAAAGATAGCTTGCTACCGCTGCACAAAATGGGACCCAAGTCCCAGCAGATATGAGAAAGGAGTTAGTGATGCGACTGCGGGTTGCATCACAAATCGTCATCTGCAGTGCTTACGAGAGCGGCAATCGGATATCCGCCGGAGTGTTAAGCCGAATTAAGTTAACGCCGGCTGCTCCCAGCGCACGTCTCCCCACCATCTCGAGCGTCGCGCGTCGTTTTCTAGCCGCGGCAGCAATTTGCACTCGCAGCAACAGCGTCATGTCCGCGGTCGCTTTTTATTTAAGCGGTTCACGAGATCAGTAAGGGAGGGGGCATTCGCAAAAACTGCCGGTTATGCGTGTACGACAGTGCTACGGCAGCTCTGCCCTGTGATATCCACCCGACGGTCACGTATACAGCTTTGTTTATTCAAAACCCCAGTTTTTGTGAACCCGCTGAAACCTAATCTGCGACTCGTCGCATTGAAAACGTCTCTATTTAAATAGCCTTCGCACGCTGAAGCAAATGAAGTTTGCACTTGTTACAAGTAGGTCATTAGCTACTTATTGCAACAAAAAAAAACAAGATGCATTGCGTCAGTGACCCTTTAACCCCGGTATTCTCTTTAACCTGTTTTCACCTACGCAGTAGCCCCTGCCTCAAGGAAATTTAATTCCGTCTATCGTGATGTGTCACACTTAATTTTTAGGATGGTGTAGAATCATTTACCTACGTCTCTACGTCTCAATGCTATCCTAGTTGGCAATAACTCTTATTGTTCGAGCCAGAGGTTTAAAACACGACTGTCACGTGTTGAGCTGTGGCTGCTGAATGTTGGTCTGAACTTGCCATTGAGCTTAGTTGTGCGCACCACTTATTTTGAGCCGCTAACGGCAAGGTGGCTCTGGCACTTGACGCAGCGTGAGTGCCTGGATAAATGCGCCCTGAAACAGGCACAAAGATACTTTCAAGTATCCCCCTGACTGCCATTCAGTGCACGCTAGGTCGGACATTGACCTTCTAGACTATTTCTGTCAAGTTTAGGAGGCAAGCTACTGGCAGCTACAAATAATGCTACGAATGCCTGATCGTGCCAGTACCTATAAGGTACTGGTACGATCACGGAATCTTCCACTGAATTGCCTTCGCACCGTTAATCCCTCTAATCAATAGGTGGCATTGTCGGTAATTTGTAGGGTTGGTATGAAATGGGATTGTGTTCAGCAGAGGTGATAACGCCAATTCTTATTTATTTCATGAAATGAAAAGCTACCTCTGTCATTGCACTTAGGTTCCATACTGAACCTGTCAACAATCTAACAAGTTGCTACGCTTCTCGAGTAATTCTGATAGCCTTCCTTCAATGCGCACGGAACAATAAAACATTGCCGTAGAATTTGTAACTGTGAAATTAAACTCTTGCGGTTAGAATGCCCAGCACTGAATTCTTGCAACAGGTATCTTTTTACATACTTCACGAAAAATGCCTGTGCAGATACAGTGTATGTGCCAGGACATGGGACCGAGTACCAGCTCGGGCCAGGACGACCGCTTTCAAAGGAGCTGCGATGAGCAACGGATACAAGACCTCGAGATCTTCGCGTTGCTGCTGCAAAAGAGCGCCCAGTCGCTCGTGCTGCTAGACACCGACTTCAAGCTAGACGTGGAGCGCTTGGCAGCGTGCGGCCCTTTTCCGGCCCTCCAGAGCGTGGCGCTACGGCGGCTCGTGCCCTCGTGCAGCAGCGTTTACCGCTGCTCGCTGACGGAATTCGAGCTGCACGCAATGCTCGCTCAGATGCCGGCTCTTCGTGAGCTCCGATGCGACGTGTCGCAGGCCCTTGGTACCCTCCATCCCGATACGCATCCCATGCTCGCTAAGCTCGAGGCTGTGGAAGTGCTGCACGAGGCGCCCGTGCCAGAATGCGCTGCTACGCCCTTCACGCCCTGTCTCCAGCTTCTCGCTACTGTCTGCCCGAATGTACGCCAGGTACGATGTTTGGAGGCTGAGCAGGGTAAACGTTTGACCCTTAGTTGTATCGATGGTTATAAAAAAATAATTGAAATGGTGTGGGGATCGTCATAGTAAGTGCTGTAAAGGGGATTTTCTTGTGATTCGGAGGGCCCAAATAAACCGTTAGATGTGCAATTGGGGTTCTGTCAAAAGTAAACCTTTTAGGGAGGGAGTTGCGAAAGGGGAAACGGTGAGGGCTAACGTAACGTAGGTATGTACAGTATATTACTGACAACGGCCTCTTTCTTAGGCGGCCACTTGTTTCGACTGGGAAAGAGTGAGGTCACCCACCAAGCATGTGGCAGGCGTTCCTGCACCTTCTTCTAAAGCGCGGTGGTGCCTGGCTATCGTTTATTCCCGGCTGCTCATTACTGCACCGTAATTAAGTGTACCAGGCAGTGCGACATTTGAGTATAGTTGCTCCTCTGCTCACCAGAGATGAGAGAATACGCACTAAGAAGGCCGGGTGGCATAATAGGAGCAAGAACCCGGAAAAGAAAGAGGTGGCGTCAAGCGTCTTTCCGAGGCAATCTGATACAACTCACTTGTCGGGTGCACCGGTGCTTCCAAAATAAGAGCAATGCCACTTCACGTTTCGATGTGGCGCGTCGTTCCGTATACAGATAGCGGAGTGTAAGCCTGATTGCAACACCGGCACTCTCCCACCTGCAGTCTTGCAAGATGCCTGACAAAGGCTTTAATAGGGGTATGAAACCTTAGACTTTACAACTAGCTTTTTGGTCGGCGCCCTCCTTTCATTCTTGAACACACACACACTGCAAGTGACACCCATTCCAGTGAATGTTCGCACAGGAAGAGGCACATTTTATGCAAATTTAATTAGTCCAATTAAACTTTCTCAAAAGTTAACAGGTATTCGTACCATCTAAGCTCTTTTTTTGCCAGTTTTCAATGCTAAGGAGTTCTGAACCTTCATAAGGTTACTAAATGTGAAAATACTCAATGGTTAAAAGGTGAGAAAAGACATTGGCATCATTACGCAGAGCAATTGTTTACAGTTAAGGGTAATTGAACAATATTGTTAATATACATAAATAAGTTGTCGCGCTAGAATAAATCTTATGAACTCCATAATTTATTAATTCAATATGTCAATCGTATATATACTTAAAACGAAGTATGCGCAGTAGTTCAGGCAACGAAATTGCTGAAACGAATTTTTTTTTGCTCCGTATTACCACACCTTGAGTTCAGTTGATTTTCGGTGTTGGTTACGATTTTTCGTTAATAGAAAAATTAGAATATTAAGTAAATTTGCCTTGCCAAAAAACACACTAAGCGCATATTACCTTGTGTTTGTAACAGCAAATTGTTCGATATCCACTATATAAGTAGCTGTTTTAGCAAGCAACTGGTGTCTTGTATGGAAGGTCAGTCCATTACATAAATTTATGGCCAATCTATTGTGGTATCTCAAATATACAAGCATAATTAGCCTTCTTTAGTTCATGGTAATTCTGCTAACAAATGAAACTTTATTCGGCTTCAGAGCTCATTGAGTAAATTGGAAATGAGCGGCTACTAAGTTTCACTAAGCGGGGTTTTTGACCATTGTCTTCTTCGCTTCTGTTTAAGACAAATAGACAAGTCGGGCAGAAAACTGACACCCACTTAACATATAGTGTAAGAGAAGGTGTATCGGTGTGGTTGTTTCGAAACAAGACCACGGCATGTTCACTTGCAGCGAAGGTGCGTGACAGCGACATCCGCAAAACAATTTATTCGCCGCACTTACTGAATAGGCACTTGTTCCTAGTGTTTATATGCTGGTACAACTGCTGTACATCCCTAAAGAAATTGCCTGTGATGCTTCACACGTCTGAAGTAAAGACGGAAGTGGAGAGGAGATATGCGTCATGAGCGCATGGAATTCGAAGACGGCAAATGCTAGTCCAGGTGTGTGTAAAAGCTTTATCTTATGAAAGCACCGGCAAAAGCTACCAATGAGTCAAGAAATTCTGACGCTTGTTAGTACCAAATCACTTGAGAACAACGCGTTTTTCTATGTCTCTACGACAATTATCTCGTATGGTGCAGACCTTGCTACTACGGCTGTTAATGAGCGGCTGTTAATGCTCCAGACGTTGTTTCCAGACGTTGTTGTTTTGCGCGGTGCAGCTCGTGGCCCGTGCAACTGTGCCCCGGGACCTGGCTCCTCTTTCAAGTCTGCGTCACCTCCAACGACTGACCGTGCGCTTCGGGGGTCGGGGCGGACAGCCTTTCTTGGATGAGACTCTGCTCCAAGCGCTCGGGGACGTCGCCAAGGACCTCCGTCACCTGGAGCTCCCCATCGAAATGCAGATACGACCGCAGGCAAGGACATGCGAGCGATTGTTAAAAATTTTTTTTACTAATCCGCAAACACTTGTTGTTCCTTGAGATTTCCTCATGGTAAGCAAGATTTGGGAACAGGGAAGAAGTGGATGCATTGAGTGAGGCGTTTGTACAATGCTGGCTTAAAAGACTAGTGACGTGGAGCACAATTTATGCTAAGATTAGTAGCAGTCTGACCTTTGTGTGAACATTTTCAGGAATTATATTACTCCACTGGGGTTAAGCATGTCCTAAAGGGGCCGTGAAGAAATTTTCAGAAACATTGTGTTGTGTGTGCGCTTATAACCTTGGAACCTGAATAAACAAACAATTCCTACCCGTGTCGTTGCCCGATATCCGGCAAATATTCAAACAAATGCATTTACGGTTTCACCGAGACCTTCCTCCTCAACTCATGAAGTGACGTTTCAGCAAGTCAGTAAGAAGGCAATCATAGTTCTGCCTCGTCTGCAAAGTATGTCGGCATAAAGCGCGCTTGCAAAGGGTCAGATAAAGCTACACCATCGCCCCCATGATGAAACTCACCCTGCAACTGAACGGGAGATGTTTGATTTCTGATAGCTGTGATACGACTGATCAACATGGACGAACTTTCAGTCAACAACGCGGGCGAGTTGTGCAGGCAGCAGTAACCACGTTTAATCTAAACTGGGCATTCGTAAACTGTTTACGTTGTTTCGCACGAGTCTGAACTGCCGTTTTGCTAGCCGATATTGCACAAGATTGCCGGCGTCTGTCTCACGTAGCCTGTAATGCGAGTTGCGCGAACGTAATACTTCTCACCTTACGAGATAAACGACCCAACGCTTAAAATGAGAATTTATTTCATAAACATGTTTATCGAAGGAACTTGGAGTAGTTGGAACTTAAAAACCATCCATCATTTACTCATCAACCTAAAAAAAAACTAGCGGGAAGAAGTGATATAGGACCGAGTCGCCGAGTCCCACCATACCGCATTTCGACGATTGCTCTCCTGTTGCCTGCAACAAACAATGCTTTTAGCGCTGCTTCGTTTATTGTATACGCTCCCCTTTGGCTTACTGCCGAAGCGTTCAACAGTAAGTTGGCGGTTGAAGCTCTGGGTTGATTAGAATTTATGAAAATACGACGGACTTCTGGGTTACAATTGTGAAGAGGCTTTTATGCAGTTTTTTGCCCGCGCGCTTCTCGCGTAGATAGTGTAGTGAATAAAGTGTCCGACAAGGCTGGCCGTAACGTTGTGCTGGCCCTGAGGCCACAAATTTGAACCGCGCATGGGGCACTTTTTTTTTGCTTGAGTGGCTTTGTGCCATTTCATCCAAAAAAGTTAAGATTCCGAAGAGAATTCGGAAAAAGAACGTGAAATTCTGCAGGGAAACGGGCTACAAACTGTAGAAACAGCCAGTAGGTCTGAGTTCTGCTGCAATGGTTGCCAGACAACTAAGGCGGTCACGACACCGCTCACGTGGATAGAAAACTGTTTTTTGGCAAAGAATAAAGGATGCATTATTTTTTTTAAATATCAGGTTTGCAGTTTTGCAGAACAATATACACAAACAACGTGTCACGCCTTGAACTCTCTAATGTACTTGACGTGACGTCACTCTTGTTGCGCCGCCGACCGATGACGCGCGCATAGTCGCTTGCGATGCGTCTGAAAACGAGAATTTCAAAGGCGCCTCGTAAATTCCAGAAGCAATAAATTGTGAAAATATTTGGGATTTATGTTCTTAAGAGGTCGTTCAAGCACACAAAACTAAGCAAAGACAAATGCATTTTGCCGTCACGACCCCTTTAAAGAGCAGAAATGAGAAGTGAACCCCTTATCTTCCATTATGCGAAGAACTCCCTCAATTGCCTCCACACTTCGTTCGCAGCCTTCCGAACGACGCTGATTAAGTATCAGTGAACAAAAGCTATTCCGAGCTTCTAGCCACTGAATGAGACGTATGCGAACAGCTAGTTAGCTCATCGACGACATAAACGCACAAACATGAGGGCCTGATTATTTGAACAAGCCTTTTTCTTCTGAATTTCTCTTCGAATCATTCTCACTGATGAGGTTGTTGCATGGTAATGACGCTGCGAAAGGAATTGCGGCTTCACGGGCAAATCGTTACTTATCTCCATGTGCCTCATCGTTTACATGTGACCGGGCCTTTTGCGGGGGGTACACGGATGTACGTCTAACATAACATTGCTTACGGCGCGCGACTCTCCAGGCGCTGGCCAACGCTTGTCCGGCGCTGGAGTCGCTGGTCGCGCGCTGCTTCTTCCGCATGCGGCGGCCATTGCCCGCCTTCCCACCAGCGAGGGAACCAGGTGGCCCGCGCACTTTCACCGGCTCCGGAAGTTCGTCGCCCGTGCCCTGCGACCCTGCGTCGTCACCCTCGCCTATGCTGGGTTCTCTGCGCCAGGCCGAGTTGGTGACCCTGTCGGATGCCGCGGCGCTGCTTCCCTTGTGCCCGGCGCTGGAGGAGCTCACACTGACGCTGGCGCACATGAACGCGGTGGGTGCGCGCGAGCTGGCCGACTTGTGCGTGACTCGGTGCCCTCGGCTGGAGCGACTCACGCTGCAGCTCGTGAGCAGTGGCTGCTCGCACCGCACGGCTGTTAATTTCCTGCAGCGAGTGGCGCGGATACCCGTGGTAAGTGGGAGCGCCCGGGAGGTGACACCCGCGGTAGCGTTGACAAGCAGGTGCCTGATTCGCCGATTCCCAATGAATTAGGTATTCCGACGTGAGATATGAAAGAGGAGAATTTCACGTGCTTCTTTTCAGCGGATGACAACGCGTGGAAGCTTAGTCTCTGAGTATGTTACCAGCCCTGTTTACGAACGTAAACTCCTCGCTTAGTTCGCCCAAACTGTTGCGGAAACAACAGATTGCCGCTGGAGGCGGTTTGTATTGTGACTGCCGCTGGAGGCGGTTTGTATTGTGACAAGGTCACAGACTGCAAAACGCGCGGTCGTGGTCGCTAGCTGTGTTATCAATACCACGGTGGCCACCACCGCGAGGGAAAGAAGCTATTGCCGCTGTAAGAGCCACAGACAGTCCGACTAGCTAGTCGGAGCCGCACATGCGCCTCTCATTACAGCTCGCTGCCCCACAGCCAAAGAGAATTTGGCGTGGCGCCACCGGTACAAAAAGCTCTGCTCAGGATTCAATATTTCGCTGGGGTTACATTGAGTTACGACCCCGTCTGAAACCTGCGAGTGCCACCTGAAATGGGCTCAGTAAAAGTTGTTCCTCCTCATTCATTGAGTTACGCGTGAAAAACCCATCCCTTCGACAGGGCTATCCGCAAAAATTTCCACAAGGTAGTTCGGAAGCGCCTAAACGCACATTAGGTCACAATACTTCGCGCCATAATTAACTATCAAAAAGCACTAACAAGTTGATTATGATGGTGCCATAAAAATTACAAGGGTGCTTTAACATCGCCTTTAAACTTGGAACACGATAGCGGTCTCTCGCCTCGTTCAGATTGCATCGAAACTTTCTCAGCGCTAAAACACTCCACTCCTGCTTCTCCCACCCAATCATTTGAGGGCGGGGCATCATTCCCGTAGTTCCACTTCACGAGCCGGGCCGGAAAAACCGCATTGCAGGAGCAAAGCAAACGGCCCGGGCTTTCGTTCTCATATACCGCGCGCTCACCACCGAAGTCATTCTTCATGAGAACCCTGACGTAGACTTACTTATGCGACTGCAATGTGAGACGAACCGAGGGAAAAAGAACTTTACCATCCGTTCCTAAATGATGTTGAGAGTAGCGCTTACGCTTTCTGACATAAAAAATGCTCCATAATTGCGTCAAAACCTTAACTAAAAGGACGTCTAATCGATCGTAAAACCTTCAAAGACCTAAATCGCAAACGAAGTGCTAATGCACGCGATGGTGTTTCGCGCCTAATTAAACGCATCTACAGACGCTCCAAATGCGTATCGATACGTCGTTTATGAGATATAGGTAAGCTATTACACCCCTTCTCTATGAATAAAACGTTTATTATCTTATGTAGAATCCTTCCTTTATTGCGATTTTAAAGTAAATGTGCTGATGCAATGGAATCCTGGTTTCACGTACGCACCGTGTGTCTAGAGATCTTATAAGAGCACTTCGGACGACCAACCAGTCGATACTATGAGAAAATGTATTACCTTTTCTGAGAGGACGCCATCGGTCCCAATAAAAAGCTTTCGCATTAAAATACACCAGTTCTACTCGCAAGCCGTCACGTTCACCTGTCACGCGGCACGCACCTGGTCAACTCTCGTTCCCCGTGTCGCAGCGTTCCGAGTTGCTGCAGTGGCAACGCACTGGCTCCAGTTCCAGCGGCTCGGGCTCGCATGGCACAGGAACTCAAATGTGTGTTTACGGGTCTCCCCTGGCATGCCGGATCCTTTCCTCGCATGCTATCGATTGGGGTAGCGCCTACGATTGTGAGGCTTTCGGCGGGCGTCGCAAAATATGGGAGCTCTTGCTGATGGTCAACGCCGCCGACGAAACCGGGCTTTGTGCGAAGCACGACCGTTAACGCAACGCGTTAAAGTATTCCCACAGGGGGGGGGGGGGGGGGGGGTGAGGGGGGACAGCTGTGTTATTCGTAGACTCGCGGGAGTGCAATAACTCCTTTTGGTAACTCATCCTTGGATTGGTTTATATACTGATTTATAACTGAGCTCTGTCGAAGAAATAGCAAGATGTATCAAAAGCTTCATTTTATTATTGAGGAATTGGTGTAACGAGTCGGGCTGTTTATATTTAATCAATACTCAGTGGCACTCGTTGTTACGTTCCTTCTGCATTACAGTGCTCTAGACGCGCCGTCATTTATAAACATTTCGTTCACGCAATGGTAAACCGAACGCTATACTTGACGATCCCTGCAATGTAAAAAAATTTAACAAGGACCGCGAAACAAGACCCCTGCAATCCACAAACACTTTTACAAGTCTTTAAAAAAGGCTTACACATACGTTATTGACGTTCTGTGGGAAGATGGGCTTCCTTTGCCGCGGATAATTCATGTGCCAAAGACATTGAGTAAGGCCTTAGTGGGAGTCATATACGGACGTTCCTCCACGTCATTCAGCAACGTTCATGCGCAGATTTTGGGTAACAGGGGCGTCTGCTCATTTTGTCCTAGGTGCGCCTTTTCTGCTCTCCCGCTACGGACGTCTTCGCTGATCCTAGCGCCGCCGGTATCCTGGCGGAGCACAGGCTTTGAAGATGGCGCAGAGCCACCTGCCGGCCGTACCCGCTGGCGACACGGTACAAGGCGGACCATCTTAGTCATTTGTCGTGTGATTCTATGTATGGCAATAGTTACAGTAATGCAATAAAATAACCGAAAAAATAGGCGCAGTCACGCAGCTGCTTTTATTTCCCGAACGCCTCTATGTGTGCTCAAGTATAGCCAATGAGGCAGGCGTAGCTGTATCCTCGGAAAAATACACTTTCGAGAAAGGGAGCCATACAGCGCCTTCCTCCAAAAAAAGCCAAATTGACATTGTAAACTTGAATTTTTGCGTTGTAAAGTGTAAATTTAAATTGTAAATTGATATTTACGAATATACATTATATTCCCAATCAGAAAGCCAAATTTACAGTGTGCGAAAATGAAATCTTGGGTAATGCACTCAGCAGCGTCTTTACTTAAATAATAGTGAACCGTCGCTTTGCCAGCTTATTTACCCTATATACTCGCATGATTATCGCCCTCGCGGAATGATCGCACCCCGGAAGGTTGTCGTCAAAATTCGATTTTTTTTTTAAATTTCCCCCGCAATGAACGCACGCTGAACTTGCCGCATCAGTATGTGGTACGTGTGCCAAGTCTAGCTGATGATGACCGTGCTTACCTCTGTTTCCTTCCCATTCAAAGCGTAGATGGCTACGCTATTCCCGCAGACTTGCCGATATTAGCGATATCGGCGGGCATTCGTTCAATATTGATGAGGAAGAAATTTTCACTAAACACACATAATGTACTCACAAGACAAAGAAAAAAATGCGCTCTGCTTGACGCGTCGGCCCCCATGTCTGTTTAGACGTCCCTCACTCTGACAGCGGCTCTGGTCGGCCTTTTGTCACCTCGCCGCAAACTCGTTCCATGAAATAGAGTCCATGAATCGTTCCGTAATTGATGAGAACACTGCATTTCGCGTCACTTTGCAAAGAGGTTGGCGGCGGTGTGTGGAATTTTATTATGTTTTAAGTATTATTTTTAATATGCTCATGAGACCTACCGTAAAAATTTTGACCCGCATCTTGCTTGCATTTTCTGTGCTCAAAAGTTTTTCGCGAAAAATTTACCCCGCATATAGAACGCACCCCTAAATTTACACCAAATGTTTTGGAAAAAAAGTGCGATCATTAAGCGAGTAAATACGGCATGCTTGTGCTCAAAAACTACGGGCGTATCTGAAATCAAGGACGCAAGCCGATTGGCAAGTAGAGACAGCCGGTGCGCAGATGAACTCCCCTTAAAAGAGTGGAGGCTTCCACCTTCAATCCTAAATTTTGTCATAGAATACCGAGCCCAGGATACGTCTGTCTTTGAGCAGGCACTGTTTTATGCTTGGCAGCACAAACCTGTCTAAAGCGTACCGTTAAAACCGCCGAGTTTGGTGTGACTAGGTGCATCAACTTAACTGCGACATCTTATAAACTGTAGTGCAATCAGCAGCCAAACTGGGTTCTGATGAACGACCAGCGCCTTGTATGTTTTTCTGAACGATTTTACAAGGGGACTCCTTGGCATATGCACGGTAACCTGAACTCGCCTGCCGCAGTTTTCTGACCTCACTGCAAAAATAATTTCCAGTATCAGCTGTAAATTCTGCAACTGGCGGCCACCCGCACTTACAAGCTCGGAGCTCTTCACAGCTCTTAGGTGCATGGACGTGCCCGTCACCAAGCCTTGCTTGAAACTGCGAATATGTATGTTTTATTTTGTTCAACAACTGATAGTTTTATATTTTAAAAACAATGTAAACACCAACGTCTACTTAATTGCTTGGACCCTTCTGAGATTTCGTGGCGTCTTCACTAAAGGAGTGCTTAGGGAGAAAATACAAAGATCTCTGCATATCGAGACTTCCGGACGAGGCCTCCAAATGCAGGCACAATGATTACATCAAGCAGACAGATAAAGGCGGCCGAACATGGAGGCCAACCCTGACCAGGTGTAGATGTGCGCAGTATGTGCAACCAGATTGTCGCATCAACAAACAAGAGTAGACACGAAGTGATAAGTAAGAAGCCTACATATCATCCTTGAAGCGGCAGTTCTGCTGAACTGTATCGCTTTGTGGTTCTCAGAGATGAATTGTCTGACCTGAATTAAAAATCAGGTGGTGACGGCACACAGTGTATTAACAGTTGACTGGATACTCTGTAAGCGCCGAGATTTACCCGCATAACTTTTTACTATGAAGCTGTATAACTCTACCATTCAAGAAAATTTTTGTGGCGGTGTCAGCAGAAAACTGTCATCATTAAGAAAGCAGGCGCATACCTACCCAGAGGGACTGGCCATACCGGTAAAGAATACGGTTACGTAAACTATTCCGAGTGGAAAGGTCCCAACAGCACAGAAATCACGTAGTGATGTCACCACGCTTTCATATATAAAAAGGGAGACAGATATAGCGCCTCCTTTAGTTCTTTCCAGGCTACCTTGGGTAGACCATGGAAAATAAAGACGCCAGAAGAGCAGCTAGAAGAAGAACATAAAGCAGTCGTGAATACCTACAAAGGAGGACTGGTTATACCGGTAAAGATTACGGTTGCGTAAGCTACGCCGAGTTCAAAGGACCCAACAGCATAGTAATCACGTTGGGGCGTCACCACGTTTTCATATACAAAAAGGGAGACAGGTATAGCCCCTCCTTCAATTCATTCCTGGCTAGCTTGGATAAACCACGGAAAGTAAAGAAGCCAAGAGAACAGCCAGAAGAAGAACATGAAGCAGCAGTGAATGTTGTTGTGCAGTAATTGAAAGTGTGGTTAAGTACATTTCACTTGTCTCTGGTATCACATTTTGTAGAGCCACGTGTCAGCATTCAATTGACGTCGCATGGGTAATTGTTGTGGGTGTCGTTTACAGCTTTGCAGCCCAACCACCTTCAGAGCATGGTTAGGAGCCACATTTGTTTAATAAAACGAGCAAAACCTGTGGGTAAATTAGAGAAAAAGAATCGAATGAGTGTTTTTTGCCGCTTCCCAGAAAAAACAAAATCACGCTAAGGAAGTTTCGTCTTAAAGGGACACTGAAGTGAATTTGTCAAGCTCCCGTTTTTGCTTGCACTGTGTAGACTGGCTCTAATTAACACACTATTCATCGTTTATCCGGTTGACAAATCGGTAATTATTTTACAAAGCGCGAAAGAAGAAAAACTACTATGCGCGGTTTGCGGCGGCCGCACCAACTAAAGGCTGTGACGTCAGGAGGGGGGGCACCGTGATTGGACGATGCCCAAGGTTAGCAATCAAAAGTTTCGGTTTCGGTTTCGGTTCTGTAAAACAACATGCTTGACATCTGATGGCGTTGTTGGATGGACATTCTCGATTTCTCAATTATCGCCGTACCGCGCTTCTGCCATGTTGTCGGCTGTCAAATGTCTAAGATAAACCTCCCAGGGCGGCTTGGAATTGTAGAAATCACTATACGAGGCCTACGCAGTGGATGAACACCCTCCGCGTCACCGCAGACTCTCAAACGCCATGCGTTTTTCCCGCATATTCGAAGCTTGCCTCACTCATGTCTGTTCGTAAAAAGCTAGTTCGTACCAGGCCAAGGGTGTGCTGATTCAGGCCTGGGCCCACTGCCCGCAAGCAGTCGGTGCTTGTGGCAACAGCACGCCAACGAGAACTCGCTAGCGCGTCATTGTCAGTATGCGCGCGTTCTGCGATCTCGCTCGTGGAGCAGTGAACGTTACGGCCCAAAAATGGTGAACTCAAATCAGAAAACATCGGCCGCATACGAAAAAATCAACTTACAAAAAAAAATACATGTACCCTCGTGGATTCGAACTTGCGACTTGCGACCAGCGCCTCAGACCGCTAGGCCACGAGCCGGCTTTGGCCGGTATGGCTATATAAGGTTTATAATGTATGACCAGTTTACACTTTTATTTATTTTAAGCATTTTAAGTACTTTATGTGACTATTTGTTGTATATCACTCCTGCAGTAAGTGTCCCCCAAACTTCCACAATATCTCACGTCTAGCAATTGCATTTCTTTGACGGGAAAGCGTTCGCAGATGTGCGGTCGTGCTGCTGACCGCTGTGCTTGTTTACCCAGCGCAAAAAGTGCTTCCTGCTCCCTAGTTTTGCGCTGTACGGTAAAAGTTTCAGGTGATTTTATTTTCTTAGTACCTATATTGACTTCGCTGACTCTTCTCCCTCCTTCAATTGGCCTTAGATTTTCCTACTAGCGTAAAGTCAGCGAAGCGTCGCATGTGCACTTGTGCAGCGCTTGTGTGGAGCGACCCGGACTCTGAGTTTGACACAGTGTACAAACTAACAAAGTAAGGAAAGGCACATTCTTTCATTCACAAAGGTGTGGCTTAGTTTCAATTGAGCGAGCGAATAGCGACGACCCGTCGGCGGCCGGCGGACGAAACGCTGGGCCGACTGACTCGATAGGTAGGTCGACTGGTCGGCGAACCGTGCAGTAGCGCAGCCATTTTCCAGCTCATCTCCTGCTGACGTCACACGAAAACGCCACAGAAAATGGGCGAACGTAAAGAGAGGAGGACAGCATTTTTTAATTGATTTTTCTACTAAATAAATTTGCGTAAACGCGGCCAGAGTGGTCGAAACAATGCCTACGGACTCCGAACTTCAATTTGCGCTAGTAATCCCGCAATGTTTACAAATCACTTCAGTGTCCCTTTAAGAGCCCAAAAGGGAGACTGCGTTCTGTACCAAACACGCTGGTGTACAGCAGAACAATAAGCTCAAGATAAGAATTTTGTGGGTCTTGGAGTGGATGTCAAATTGACGCAAGGACTCCTGGCGGCCCACTGCCTTCGTGTTGGTACTGACCTGTGGGAGTTTTACGGACCAGCCGTCTCCGAATTAAGAGACTGGCACGACAGCCCGGAATACGGTTTTTTAGAAAATAAAGTTTTCTCTCCCCCCCCCCCTCTCTCTCTCTCTCATAAGCGCTGAACATGGGACACTTCGTTCTATACGAGGCGCCCATGTTCCCCAACCGCGGCCAACTCTGTGCAATAATGGTAAGCCCTTGTACTGTTCTGCATAGTATCTCAGCGCCAATGCAAGAAATATACCCCAGCGTTGATCCACTCGGTCGGCACACTGATATCTTTTAAAGGGGCCCTGAAAGGCATTTTGAGCACACTAAATGAACTAGCGCAACCGTTAGATTGGGTCGTCAACGTCCTCTGTGCCAAGTATTACTCTTTTACGCGCAGCGGAAAGCTCACACTTTTGTTGCAAAGTTTGTCGTTTTTTTCTCACTTTCCTTCGTGTTTTTGGACGCCGCCATCTTCACATGTCTACATCATCGATTCCCAGATGTTCGTCATGAGCTAGGCATACTGCTATTGGGCGGCTTTTTCACGCACTTCCGGCAAGGAGATGAGTCGTCTGCTCAGCGTCGGCTCGCCGGCTGATCTGCCAGCGGAGTGCCGCAGTGCTTGGGCATTTTACGACAAACGAAACAAGTGTAAAACAAACGCTTAACCGTTTGTATTGAATGCAACAGGGCCATAACACGACATGGATATTCTCTTACTTGAGTACGTTCCATAAAGAAAGCGTTGAAGCCCCGTGGCACTTCTTTCGTGCAATCGCAGAGAACGCCCTGAGCCGAATGCCCGGGTTTGACGCATACATTTTATTCAGCTTCAAAACAATCCACAGATGCGTTTCTAATGAATACAACGTCATAACATGCGTTGAAAGTCTGAACCACGATTGACAGAGGATGGGTTGCCTCCTGCCCGTCGTAAATTCGGTACTCACCTCGCGCGCGGTTTGCGGGGACGAACAGCAAGTCACTTAACTCTGGCGCACAAGCCGATGGCTTTTAGCCACGCACACTGCACATACCCCATGCGAGGTTGAGTCGTACGTCGCTCGAGAAAGATTATCCAGACCATGGGAAGAACTATCCACCCGCAGAAGCACAACGTCGCATTTCATCGCGAAACAAAGGCGTCCACAACGCACACACCATCGCCTCCTGTAATGCCAAACGCATCTCGCACTTCCCAATAGGAGTGGGTGGTACGCCTGCAGTGCCCACATCTCGCGAGGTGGGGCCCCAAGCTGAACCGGGATCACGGAACCGTAACTGACTTCTGGAGCGGTTTGTGCCTTGTTGCCAAGGCAACCGATGTTTGAGATTGTCAAAGAAATGGCGCTCGCTCCAGCGCTAGAAAGCTCAGAGCCGCGGCGGAGAATGTTTTGCCAACGTTGCCGCTCTCCACCACGCGTCGCCCCAAGCTGAACTGGTCACATGATTGAAGCGTTTTGTGCACGGGTTCTGTATCGGTTCAAAATGTCTTTTTCACATGCCGCCGGCAGGAATTACCACCGCCGCAAAATAAGACCCGGCACCAGCGGGGCCACATCTGATACGGGCCTTTTTGGATAAACAGTGCGCGGTGCATCAAGGGAACGAGCGCACGACCCTACCCGTGCGGCTGCGAGTTCGCCGCCGATAAAAAGTCATGTGCCGCCAGCAACGTACACCGCGAAAGGGCAAGGCCAGGCCGCCGCATACATGCGGCCAGATTTTTCGTTCGCTTTTCCAGCCTTGAGCGGAGTGCGTGCGGGATTCATGGTGTCAACAAAGCTTGCCCGTAGCAGACGACAGTCTGAGCAGCGCAATAGCGGAAGTACGTCACCGCTGCGGAGCGCAGCATCATGGGAGGCAAGGCTGGCGCGCCGTCAACAGCGGAGAGTAAGTCGAAAGGAGGAGGAAACTCGGAGCGACGATAATGCGCGGTTTTTTATTTACGATTTCTCAGCTAATACTCATCGCTTTAACAAAATTCTTGCGGGAGGAGATTGCAAATACATTGCTTTATTTGGGTGCATGTACATCCATGCATCGGCGGAAGGTATTTCAGGACGACTTTAAGAGTGGGGGAGCAGTGTGGCTAAGTGAATGTTATCCACCCATATCTTGTTGGAGAGAACCGTGTGAGACCAAGAGGGATGAAAATTTTCAATCAACACTAGCGGTCCAGGGATTCGTCATGGCGGACTGAAGAGATGCCACCGCCACTTGTGCTCGTGCAACAAGTGACCGCTGGGAGTGGTCCGCCCAGTGGCCGCTTTGGGCGGGGGGCTAATGGGGCACAGTTACTTGAAACTTAGGATTAACCTCCAAGAGGCGTTCCCGTGCAATAGGAGTAGAGGAAGATGGTGTTAGCAATAAAGATTGCTGCGTCTGAAGGTACTGATGTTTGTCCATTACTACCTGCTCCCATACAATCTGTTTGACGGGCAAAAACACGAGCTGTAAGGTTTGCCATGAAGCAAACCGCTTTAAACTTGAACAATAACACCGCAACAATACGAGTTAGTAACAATAAAACCTGCAGTTGGGCTAGTTCGTACAAATGTAAAGCAAGGCTTACCACAAAGACGAGGATGGTCTCAGACGAGGCAGGCGCTTGTTTCAGACAAGACATCACCTGTCTCGTCTGATACCGTCCTTGTCTTATTCGCGCGAAGCCTCCCTTTAGTTATGACTTACTGAGAAAGCGCAAAGCTGTATTTTGCATTACCAAAAAAATTATTCTTAATCTTTTTAATGTTCGGTTTTCAGACCATAGCGGCATACTAAAACTCAGCGTCTGCGTGGATTGCGCTGTTTTTCTGGAAGATTGCAGTGTTCGCACCTGAACATTTTGAGCTTCACCCCAATGGGGCAACCCAATACCAACAGCAATTGAGGATTTTCCATCTAAAAGAGGGCCTCAATCAAACATTGTTGCCAGGTTGAGGATTTCCGGCATTTAGTTCCACCAAAAGCTGTAAAATAAAGAGTTTTAAATAGCCTCGGATTTTTTGTGTGCAGTAGAGGTATTTAACGAATAGTTTACAAAAACAATCAAGCTAATAACCTTTATTACTATTCATATTTTTTAGCATAATTTTATAATTCTCAATGTCCTTCAAAAATTTCATAAATCTCAATTTTTTTAGTGCACTAACATGAAACGTTTTGTCCCGTTACGAACCGTTATTTTTTTTTTTTTTGGTTCCGGAGGTGAAACGAAACAAAACTTTTATTTATGAAACGAAACAGGAACTGGCACGAGAAAAGTTTCGTTCTGAAACGCTGCAAGTTCCCGAAACTAGAGGCTGCCAACTCCGGCAGGAATTGGGAGCATTTTATGCAGTGCAGTCATTGTGAAGCGATGTTTATTTGTTTTTTTTTCACCCCTGCCAAATAACGGGGTCTACTTGGCCACACACACTTGGGTGTTGGTGTCGCACTTGTGGCGCTCGTCGCAGACAACCGCTGCGTGCTCCCTATAGACGGAGCACTCCTTTCCTTCCCCTGAAAAGAAGCAGAACAAAGAGCATTGGATTTCTTATTTGGTGTTGAGTTTAATAAAGTGAGTTCAATCTACATCGTGCTAGTTTTTTTATTGCGGAAATTTGCTATTCAGCATAAGGGGAAATTAAATGTACAGATACACTCCATATTCCCGAAGGGAATGGGAGCAGGGGGCCGCGATGTGGACCTTAATATCCACGCCGTGAAATCTGGCACACGTCCGGGGTGCGGGCTGCAGGTGGCGATGTGCACAACGCGTAGGCTTCGCAGAACAGGGCAGTTCCACACCAGGTCCTCTGCTGGAGCCTGGTCAACAGGAGCGGGGCTAAAGGGGCACGTGGAGTTGAATGGGGCATGGTATTGAGGTGGACATGACCTCGTCACAGCTGGCGTGAGGGCGACTCCCAGGCGAAGACAGCTAAGCAGGACCTCATCTTGGCGAGACAACCCGCCAGGGAGTTCGGTACCATACGGGGGTATGAGAGCACACGCTGTGCACAGTAGACGTTCTTTTTCACTGTAAAGGCGAACACCTTTTCACTAAGGTGCAAGAGGAGCTGGATATTGCACACGCCCGGGGTGTGTTGCCGCATCTGCAGCCTGCATTGTGGAGTGGCTGTTCCATTGGCGCCATGACACGCGCACACGACATGGGTAAATGTCCACTATGTTCTGGATTTCTAGCTGCCCACTGTTTCCGCGTTCTCCACCGAATAAGGCGCCGACAAAACGATGTTTTACATGCCGGTGTTGAAGGATAATCTCTTCTAAGCTGACAACCAAGAATGTTAGTAAATTCCGGGTTTGTGGGTGTGTTCTATGTGTGGAACGCCTAAGTCATACCATTCTTGTAAGTGGAGTGATAAGTTTCTCCTGAGAATAAACTCGCCATTTCAGCTTGCGAAGTTCTATATTCTGAGAACGTTTTTAATACAGAACGCAGAAGTGACACAAATTTTGGGTGAAAGGTCGCAGGAAATTTGACCCCTCTTGAGCGTTAACGGTGATCACCATTAAGGAAAACTTGTACATGCACACACGCACACTTTTATTTCAACTTTACTTCGATTGAAAATGCTGTCTTTAGTTGCAGGCCTGTTGATATATTGAACACGTTTTTGTTGACACATGTAACCAATACAAATACGTAAAATCTGGTTCGCGAGATTTTTTCGTAACGGCAAGGTAATAAAAATTTCCATGATTTTAAATATATAACGTAATTTAGCGAACTTCTCAATAACGATTCAGCCATTTGATACATCCAATTCGGTTTGCTTAAAACTGCTGCCCATAAAATTTTCCAAGAACCCTTTTGAGGATTTTGTCCCAACAAGCATATAAAGAGGCGAGTGGTAGGTTTTATATTACACCATTTTCGCAGTGAAATTGTGAAATTCAGTTCAAATATCCCGCGTAGCATTGCACTCGCCAACTTATGGGAATTTATGCAACCACACGCCTCCCCTGTGAGCCTGTTACCTATCCCTACTGACTTGAGGATTCACTGACTGACTGACTGACTGACTGACTGACTGACTGACTGACTGACTGACTGACTGACTGAATAAGTGACTGACTGACTGATTCATCAAAGCGCGACAAAAACTGCTGCAACTAGAGACTTCAAACTTCGGCAGTGCATTTTATCATCGGCTAAGGACTCACTAAGGCGGGATTTGCGGAAATGATCCTCCTAACAAAAGAAAAGGGGGAAAGTGTTTTCGCAAAGTCGTGATTATCTCGCCCACCCTTGCACATATAGAAGTGCTTTTGGCTGATATATGTAGCCCGCTAAAATACATAAAAAGCATATTTACGGTTTTGCCCTAATCAGCATAATGTCGCGAATCGGCTTGTTCGAGCAAATTGGTGGTTTGAAAGATCACACAAAATATGTTTTGCTGAATGACATGTTCTATTGCTTTTCCTATGCGCAAAACAAATATCCGCGAAGCCAATTTGAAGGATTCTACGATGCAATACCACTAAAAAATTGTAAAAGATGTACAAAGAACACCGCTGGCGTGTTTTTTTAGAAATAGCCTATCACTGGATGTGAATGCCAAGCTAAACTGCTGGTTTTCGAAATTTAAGCTTGAGTAGAACATTCGTGTTCTGGTAACGGAGGTCACTATGGCTTTATTTTTAAAAATTATGCCCACAAGGGAGCGAGAAACGCTGAAACATTTTTACACAAATGTTTGTTTGTATTGCAGGTCCATTGAAATGGGTTTTTTATGACGATATGCGTTTTTTTCTCTTCTTGTATTTTGTACTCGCACTTTCAGGGCAGTTTTTGCTGCGACATGAACAGTGACTTGCGGTTCCTTTGGAGATACGCTTCGGCTTTATAACTTTATAAGATGGATTTTACACATTGGGTTTTTCTGCGCGCGTGGACGCCAAAAAGTATCTGACCATCGCCATAGAAGCTTCACTTAAAAATAAATCAAAACACAAAATAAAAATGCTAAAACTCACCAAGCGTGTTACCAAATGCACTTGCACAAAATGCAATATTCCCGCACTTTTAACACATGTAAAATCCTAAAAGTGTAAATGAAAAATGTTTGTCGAATATGCAAAAACATAACTAATTAAAAGAATAAAAAGAATAAACAAATAGTAGTACCAGTGAAGCACTGGAGAAGACCAAAATATCAATGTTATGAACCTCCCTAGTAGGAGTGAGACAAAACCGAAGAAATCCCAGAGAAAGAAGCTGAAACACTGAAGGAGGGGTACGAACAAACTTTTATTGAACATAAAGTTACTGGTGTTAGGGGTACCAGCCCGGTGGGAGGATTCCTCAGTCCAGGACACCTTGAGTCTGCGGGCCTTGTTCGCTTTCTCCACATTCGTTTGCTGGTCGGAGAAGTCAGATCTGGTCAACATCTACACCCACTGCAGAAAGGAGGAATTGGGGTGAGGTGTGAGTTCCGGCGTGTGGGGTCACTCCCAAACGATGTGTTATAGGGCGCGTGTCATCGGGCAGTATTTGTAGTTGGCAGTTTATTGTGTCGGGTACTTGGCGTGAAGTACGCTCTTGTGAGGAGATGCGTTGGTTTGACGACTTCGTAGCATGGTGGCGCCTTCTTTGGCCAGTCGGTGGTCCGGCGCTGGGTATTTGCGATGAGCCTGCCTGCATGGACCTTGGATACTAATCTATCTTATGGTTTGGTTCCCTCGCGGAGAGGGCCCGGTGTGAATGTTCTCGGGCTGCGGCATGGTCTGCTTCGTTTCCTTCGAGGGCGGTGTGTCCTGATGACCATACAATTTCTGTGCTTGGCAATTGGAGGTGTCATTGCGGTAGGTGAATTGGGTTTTGAAATTCTTCCATTTAGGTAGCTGCGGAACGCCGTCTCTGAGTTGGTAATGATGATTATATACTCATTTCCAGTGGTGGCTGCGAGGGCAAATGCGGCTTCTTCTGCTATCTCCATTGAATTTGTATGGATAGTCGTGGCCCATACTGAGCCGGCTCGTACAGGTATGGCGACGCGTCTGTGTATATGGTAGTCGGCAGGTGTTCATGCCGTTTGCGCATCTATCCGGTTCGAGGATGCCGGCATGCTTTCTTGTATTCGGGGGCATATTACGGAGCATTGGTACTACTTGTATGTTCTGTCGGATGATGAGTGGGATGCTTGTTTTATGGTCCGGCTGGGAAGGAATGGGGTAGCCAAGTTGAGAGGAAGGGAACCGGCAAGCAGAATAACAAGTTACAAAACGCACCAACCGTGTAACGGAACGCCTCTGCACAGAAAGACATCAATCTCGAAGTCAGATCATCTATTTCTGTAAGAACTTAAAAGGAGAACATTTCTCTAAAAAATTCCAATAGGCAAAAATTTGGGCAACAAAAATAATAGCCGGGTTTGCTTGGGACTTTCTAAAAATGTAAAGTCGAATGCCCAGTTGTACCTTATTCCGATCTTCTGTTGAGCTTTCTCTTGAACTTTGCGGCCATGCCCGTCACCGTTTGAACAACCCCCTGAACAGCCCCCTCGGAAGCTTGTTCCGCTTGCTTGCAAACACCAGGCCACCACCAACCATTTCCAGGAGTGCCCTAGCTGTTTACCCCGTCAGAGCTACACCTCTAAATGGGGCTAGATTTTCAAGTGCTGCATCCGCCTACTCTCGATTGGCTCGGCTGGGTTCCTTTCCAGACGCGAGCTACATCGCCCGTTCTTAAAAACCTCCTGCCACCCTCCTCTCGCACTGGTATCTCCGTTCCTGCTGGGCGAACCGAGGCTCAAGCTCTCCGGCTCACTCATTGTCAACTTTTTTTGAACCAGCTATTTTCTGAACCTCACAAGAGGCGTGCTTGAAACAGAGATTTAGGGAACCTGCTTTAAATCTATCAATTTCTGAAGTATCAATCCCTTACACCACGCTTGCACAATACAAAAATCAGAACATCTTCAAACAAATAACAAAATCGATACACATTCAGCAAAAGGACGAACCCTGTTGCGCTCTGCATGTTCACGAAAACACACAACGGCGGAAGTTGGCACAATTATTTTTATCATAAGGTAATTGATTGCAATCTATAGATGAAAATTACATAACAGCAAAAACAAGAGAAGAACAATAAAAATGATAACAATGAGCTAAAAAACAACGTCTACCTCATACAACACCTTTCTGCAAAAGAAAAAAACAACAAAAACATAAATGAGGAAAACGTTCGTGAAAAAGCGGCACCTGTGTAACGCATTGCATCTGAGTAAAAACGGGTAAGTAAAGAAAGAAAAAATAAATAGCTATGAAATAAAAATAAATAAAGCAAAAAAAAATGAGCTACTGATAGCCAAATCGCTTTCGACAATTATGATAAAAAGAAGCGCTGAACAAATGCCGACGCATGGGTAGACAAGATTTGAAAATTTTGAGAATTTTTAACTTAGCTATTCCTATCGTTTATGACATCATAAAATACTGTGGAGGGATGGTTGTTTCTGCAAAGTCATGTCCCGAATATGTCTCCTTTCTTCCTTTTTCATCGTGTCACTGCAGGGCAAAATTCAAACATAAAATACAACACTGCAAAGAAGTGCTAAGGTTTTCACCCACCAACGATGGTGCATGTACGGCAGCATTGCATGGAGCTCTCGAGAGGTTTGGAGAGTATTTCCTTTGGAGCGCAGGGCATCTTGAAGCACTGCAGGCAACCATACACCTTGTTGGTTTCAAGCAGCCGGATGTCGTAGAACACAGAGTAGAACTGGTTAGCGTTTGCTAGTTCGAGCAGGGCAAATGTTAGCAGCAGTACTTGCGACGGTCCCACGCTGCGATACATCCTCAGTGGCCTGCAACAAAAACACGTTGCGGGAATCCTGAGATCACAGATAACGCCAGTCTCTCGAGAAGCAGTAAACTGGACCTAAGAATGCAGAAGTCTCAGGTGACAGGATCCACGTTTCACCGAATAGTGTTTCGTAGCAAACACGCCACGGACATCTGCCCATGACGTGATGCAGAGGTATTTTCTTTGCAAGGGACTCCAGCCCAATGTTCATCGCTCCACGTTTTCTTCTCAGACCTATAACAATCCATGTTTCCCTAAAAGAATAAACACTTAACGTGATGACAAACAACAGCTGGTCGAGCTTACCTATCGCAGGTTTAATGACTATCCCCTCCTCAAGTTTTCCTGTACTGCTTCCGCTTGTTTTAAAGGGTTGAGAAAAATTCGCCTTTACCTTAGGGCTCACAGAAGTGCGCAAACATGCATCCCGAGCTTATTCAAGCACAATTGAATGAAACTCTATTGGTATGAGGCATAGATTTAAAATGACGTGCCACCGTTTTGCCAACTGCGGCAAGCATGCGTGAGATCCTCCAGAGTCTGGTACGTCGTTATTGAAATCAACAATGTCCACACGCATTAGCGGCGGCCGCCCGATGCATTTTAAATGCTTTTGATATTTAGTGCACAAGATATCGTCATGTTTGAAAACGCCCTGCATTTTGAACAGCTGGAATGCACCTGCAATTATCTGGGTGCAAGTCCCGGTTTCTGGAAAAAGTAGCCTTCTGGAATAGTTTCTTGTCAATTTTAAGGCCTTCTTTAACGGACCACTGGACCCCCTTCAAACCCGACCGTCACAAATTCTACTCCCCCAGTTGCAGTGTTTCTGTTCTGCCTACGGGGGTTCGACCGCATAGGTACTGTG
The DNA here is from genome assembly GCF_048455015.1 of Haemaphysalis longicornis. Lineage (NCBI taxonomy): Eukaryota > Metazoa > Arthropoda > Arachnida > Ixodida > Ixodidae > Haemaphysalis > Haemaphysalis longicornis. The sequence goes on from NW_027526460.1 coordinate 117,871,811, forward strand.
GCCCACGAGAGGCTTTACACATTGGGACTAGTTCTCCCCTCTGCCATGTGAGCAATAGTTTAGTAGGAACGCCGCTCGCCGTCAAATCGTGCCAGCTTTTATAAGATGATTCTGTAAAGCGCAGACTTACGACGTGGAGAGAAGCCTGGAGACAGTGACGAAGCAGAGCCCTAGACACCGCAGTTTTTTAGACCCGCACCGTATGATCACTACTACGGTCACTGTAATCAAGAGAACCGCAGAAGACTTGAGGGGGAAGTTTAACCCCTTAGCAATGTGAAGCCTAGCTCCTCGGACCTCGTGGTAAACTATTGAACGTTGTCCCCATGCTCGTCACCTTTTGGATAGCCTTCAGACCGCTTGCAAAGCCGGTCACAAGAACAGGGCGCTCCCCTTCCCTTTCTGCAACATTGTTGTCTTCCTTCTCCAGCGCGCGGGCCGCGGTTCGCGGCCCTATTCTTTGTAGCTCACGGTTTTCTGTACACCCCAACGCGTGCGCTTAAAACCACTGATCTTCACTAAAGTTGCTGGGTGGCCCTTCTAGCTCTCCGGCGCGCGGCCGCCGGAAGTTCGAGCGCTCGTCCCGGAAGTCGGGCAAATGGCTGCCATACCAGCATAGCGCAAGCTACGTATGGGCTGGTTTCGCGCGCATTCCGCCAAAAATGCCTGCTTGTTGCGCCGTTAACGGCACAAGCAGACCAGAGAAGTCGTCTGGGACGATGTTCCGCTTGGAAGTATTAAAATATTCTGTACGACGTTCGTAATACGCAGCGCAACGCAAATGTCATATCAGTGTCGTTTTTAGGCTGTGGCTCTTGTTACGCAGATTCCCTCGCTCTAAGCCGTATTTATACCGGCGTTGGGAGGCAAACTTAAGAAGAGACAAACGACCTCCATCGCCAGGCTCTGCAGTGACCAGTTTACTGACAGGTGTTTTAACAAAACAGGCGCATGAACTCGCCTACAGACTGACGCCGTACCCAGGTTTTTTTTTTCCTGAAGCATCTCGAAAAGGTATAGTACGACATGGCTCGGCATTTTGGTATAGCGGCCCTGAAAAAAAAAAAACACTGTTCGGCCATCGCAGTTCGCTTGTTTAGCGTTCGTATAACTTCCCCTGCAGTTGATGCTACTTTTCTTAGACACTGAAATCTCCTGCATACGCGCTACCTTTTTTTTGGAGTATATTTGCAGAGTCGCTTTAAAAATGACGCCCTACAAATTAGCTCGGAGCACAATAAAATCTACATGGAGCTGTGAAAAGCTGTGGTTGAGGAAGAATTGTTTTGCAAACTGACTCTTGAAACCATGTATTGTAAGCAATGAAACGTAATTGGAAAAACATCTGCATTACGTTACAAAGTGTGAGGTTTTAAATTTTAAGTACCCAATTTTTCCTTTAAATTTGTGAAATGCTGCTATCTGCGTTATGTATCTCAGTGGTGCTATGATAGCTGTCTAAGATGCTAGTTGTATAATTCCCAAACACACATATGCTTAACTGAAATTTAATTATGCTCCAACCAATACGTGGAAGAGAAGGCTTTGAGCTCCTTCCTGCCGCAACCTAAACTTTTTCTTCGGTATGTAGGCGACTGTTTTTGCATAGTGAAGACCTCCACAGTTGACCGCCAGGAAGAGCGCCTAAATTCCGTTCACCCCACCATCCAGTTTACGGTTGAATGTGAACGAGACGGCTCCATTCCCTATCTTGACGCCCAAGTCACAAGAGGTGGCAAGAGCCTCGTGTTCTCTATTCACAGGAAGCCGACGCACACCGGCCGCTGCCTTCATTTTAATTCGGCCCACCCCGCTAACCACAAAGCCTCTGTTGTGTCCTCTTTATTTATCAGAGCTGATGCAATTTGCTCGTCCGAAATCGAACGCAAAAATTAGTAAGCCGTGTAATTGCGGACCTCCAGAAAAACGGCTACCCGAAAAAGTTCATTCACTCCGTAACCCGCCTCAAAGAGCAGAACAGGGTGACAAACTCTCCAAGGACATCAACGGTCGGAACTCTGAAACGCGTGCCGGTGCCTTATATCCCAGGAACGAGCTAGGCCTTGGCCCCCATTTTCAGAGGAGCAGGAGTGCGCATCGCCCACAAGCCTTCGACACCTATAGGCCGCCTAATCCCCCGCCCCAAAGACCGGCCGACAATAGATAAGGCGCCCGGGGTCGTTTACCGCATTCCCTGCGGTGAGTGCAACGCCTCATGCATCGGTGAAAGCAAACACCTTCGGGAGAGAATTAGGCAACACAAAAACGACGTACGGAAAAAGAATAGAGAACGGAGCGCAGTCGCCGAACACTGTGAAGTGGCCGACCACAAAAGTGACAACTCAGGAACAGCCATCCTCGAAAGGGAAACGAACGGGAGGAAGCGGCCTTTCCTTGAGTCGTGGCATATTCAACGAACCCCTGGGAACCTCAATCGTTCGCTTGGTACTCTCCCTTCGGTGTAGTACACACACGGATTACGTGCCGCAGCGAAGGGCTTTCTGCGAGGGCAGCAACAGTGAAAGACTATAAGACGCAGCTGCAGCGTGGCCCCAGTCACCCCTGAAGAAGACGCCGAGCCGGCTTCGAAACGTCGGTTTTTGTCTATGTATTGTTTGGAGCATAATTACATTTCAATATAGTAACTTCCCAAACAGACAAAAGTCTGTCAAAATGTTCACATTCAAGACTACACATATGCTTGAATTCATACTGTAAAGGATTCCGATGTACTGACCTTGAAGGGTAAAATAGGAGCAAGCGGCGCACAGTCATTTTCAGGGTTTTTTCTGTCGGCACGTAGCAAACCTCAAATCGGTTCTTTTGTTTCAGGCAGCTTCCTCCGTGTTGATATCGAACTCACTTAACTAGTTGATTTTCGGATAATCCAAGTCCTTTCACAGCTGTTAATTTATTGTTTTCGAATAACACAAGTTCCTTCACGACTGCTAATTTATTGTAAGACGAGCAGCTTAACACGAATCATAAAGTCCGCTCGCTAGCATAAATCGCGTTCGAGCTGCGTCCTATCCTCTCAAACCAACAGCCAAGTGACATTTTAGATGCGAATGCATTTCTTAGTCGAGCCATGTCAGGCGCCGTGCGGCGTCCACGCGCCCGCAGGTGTTATCTCTCCGCTCTCACCCCCTCTCCCATAGCAACAGCTGCGAGCGCGCGCGCTCCTCCTCTCCCCTAGCAACCGGAGCATGTGGTGCGGGCGGATCAGCGGCGAGTGAGTGGAGAGGAGGAGCGCGCTCGGGCGTGTGAGGGCGCTCGCATCGCGGGAGCTCGCCGGAGCTCCCGCGTGTGTGGGAGAGTGTAGGCGAGGGTAGGCGCAGTGCTTCGGTGCTTCTCCTGTCGACGCTCGCCTTACTCTCCCGTTCGCTCGGTCGCAAAATGGAATGTCTGCCGGCAACGGTACCTCGAGCAAGAAGTGTAATACAATCCAGTTCGAGCATTACACCTCTCGCTGGAGGTGACGTCACTGTAGTGGCTTCAACGTCATCTTCAACCGGAGGAGAAGAAGAAGCGGAAGACAAGGCTGCGAAGCGAAGAGCGCGTGATGCCGAACGCAAGCGCTTGAAGCGAGCTGCCGACGCCGAACTCCGTGCTCGGGAAGCCGCTGCGAAACGCCAACGCGAGCGGAAGACCCCGAAATACGTGTTCGACATCTGCATTCGCATTTCCTCACGATTCCCTTCGGGGAGGTGGGGTGAACTTTTTGTTCTTCTTCGCAATAAATTTTTCTTCATATTAACGCCACATGTTTTGGTATAGCATAAGTTGCGATCTGAACGCGATGTGTATAGCCAAAATGCAGTAAAGTGAGAACAAAATGCCAAAATGCGCCAACGGGGACGCTTATAAGCGGTTGAGAAGCGTAGCAGACGCCTGACTTCCGGGACGAGCCTTTGAACTTCCGGTGGCCGTGCGCGCGCCCGGCCGCGACAGTGGCGAAGCGCCATCCAGCAACTAAGTGGAGATCAGTTCTTAAAACGAAGATCTAATGCTTTGGCCCTGGGAACTTAGAAAGATTTTCCAAAATAAATAGCTAAGCTATGCCGTCGTCGCCGCAGCTGCCCCTGTCGTAGCTAATTCAGCACTTTTTGGCAGAGAGGCGATATAATGCATTGGCGCAATGGTCGCCTAATCTCAGCATCTGAGAACCACACTGGTGGTTTAATTGTTGTACCGTCCTATCAAGCTACACACTTGAAAACGACGGGAACAGGAATACTGATGGTAATTTATGCATGAAATGTCGCCTGAAAGTTTAGAAGAACTGCTGTCGCACTCCTGCAGAATGTCAGTTAGGCACCCTCCAGTCTGCCAGAGACATCGCTTAGTGCAGGAGAAACTACCATAAAAGTGGGGTGATTATAGATAATAGAGATTATACAAACAGTTGAGAGCCTGAGATTAGAAAGTCAGGGTGCAAGCGTACTGCTGCGGTAGTTTTTCCTGCGGCGATAAAAGCACCAGCTCCATCTACGTGTTTAATGTAATGGCGAACTTGACGACGAAAGATGTGTACGCCAAAACCATTCGAACTACTAAAAGTGCTGGTAGAGTGCATACAGGTCGACTAGACGTCCTACATATATGTCTCTTCTGGGAGCATAGATAGTGGTCTCTCAAAGGTTTAGCGGACGATTTCTTGCTTGCCAACATTGAAAACCGCCATGCTATGCCCGCTGTGCACGCCCATGCGCTTTGCGCCCGCATCTTACAGAAAAAACCCCTGCGTATGTCGTCTGCCCGCTTGAACACTGATTCTCGGTTGTAACGTATAGAAATCTATTATTAATCGCACTCACATTATATGGTGGTTATCTCCTTGTACTCGAGAACTTTGCATTACCGCAAAAAAGCTGCGGCTGCGAACTGAAGTGAAACGCCGACGCGGCGCTCAAGAGGCCGACGCTGCAGTTGCCTCCGACCACGGATGTCCGCACAAGTGCCCCCTAATGCGTGGTTGAGTAAAAAAAAATCACGCCATATCCACGGAATGAATGATGATAAGTGGGGCGAAGCTCGAGAGGGGGAGATCATCGGTAACCGTAACTCTCCCGTGAAAGTTCGCCCAGTAAATCATTAAGAAAGACGTAAGACTGTGTGCGTACATTGTACAAATCAACTTTTATTTTCGGAGTCAATGCTCCCAGGCCCAGACCTGGTGAAAGACCCCGCGCCATCGAGGACTACCCCGCACCTAAACCACAATTTACCACGTAGGATGGGACACAACGGTATAGAAATAACTTTTATTTAGGGCGCACTTGTGCCCGAACAAGACGTGAGGAAACGAGCAAAGGTCCTTGCGTCTCGTTCGATCTCCGAGAACGACTGCCTGCGTTCGTGGCGTGATCTCTTGCGTGGTCTCCCCCTCGCAGTGCACGTGCGCTCGCGCCTCCGTTGGCGAACACAGACAAGCTCGCGCTCCCGGGGCCGAGTTTCCGCTGCCGATTGCAGCCGGTTCTTGCGCGTGCAACGCGGCCCACTTTGCGACATCTCCGAAAGCATGCGGCGGTCACTTACCACGAGACACAAGGGATGGACAGAGAGAGAGAGAGAATAAACATTTATTGAGCATATGTGCTGATGGCAGGGCACTCGCCCGGTGGAGGGCATCCTTATTCCGGGATACCCAGGCTGCGACTTGCCGTCCAGGCCCTCTTGACCAGTTCTTGCTGGTGTCCAAGGTCCGGATCGACCAGACGAGCCATCCACTGCTCAAAAGTTGGGTAGGGGATTGGGGGTAGGTTTGGAGTTTTTTGGCACTCCCATACCTGGTGGTACAGGGTGCCCGGCGTTGCACAGAAATTGCAAAGGGAGGGATACTGAGTCGGGTAGATGGAATGGAGGAGGGTGCTGTGGGGATAAGAATTCGTCTGCAATCGCCGAAGAGTGGTGGCTTCTTCTCTGCTTAATTGAGGATGAGGTGGTGGGAATACTCTTCTGCCGAGCCTATAATGTCCCAGGACGTCTGAGTACCGGAGAAGTGGGTCCGTTTTGATGTCAGCAGAGAACATTCCGTCTCGGGTAATGGCCCGGTGTATGTACGCGCGGGCAGCGGTGTGAGCCGCCTCATTACCGTCGATGGATTCATGCCCAGGAACCCAGACGATTTCCATATCAGGTAGTTCTGCAATATTTTTCAGAATGGCCAGTGCTGGTGTAGAGATGCGCCCCCGCTGATAACTTCGACATGCCGCTTGCGAGTCAGTTAGTATTGTTATAAAGTCCTCGCTGGTCGTGGCAGCCAGGGCAATTGCAACTTCCTCTGCAGCTTCTGTTGAGGCAGTACGCACAGTCATAGCTGTCATTTCCTGACCGGCCGCGTTAACAACGCAGACGGCGTGTGCTGGGTGATTCGGATATGTGGCTGCGTCGCTGAATCTTGTTGTTGGGTTATTTCCATACTTGGCGTTGACGGCTTTAGCTCTAGCGATGCGGCGTGCCTTGTTATGAACGGGGTGCATGTTTCTTGGTATCGGTAGAACTCGGATGTGCTGTCGAATCTCTAATGGAACACGTATCTTGTGGTCTTGCCTGGGTGGTGTCGCATATCCTAGCTGTCGTAAAGTCGTCCTTCCAGTGTGAGTCAGCTTCAGTCGTTCAAGCTGAGAGGTTCGGTGTGCTTCCTCTATCTCCTCCCAACTATTATGTATTCCCAGTTGGAGCAACCTTTTTGTTGATGTCTTTGACGGTAGTCCTAAGGCGATCTTGTAAGCTTGTCGAATTATAGTATTCAATCTGGCTTTCTCCGTTGTTTTAAGGGCAAGATAGGGAGTGCCATATGCGATCCTGCTGATGAGCAGTGCCTGTATGATGCGCAGGGTATCCGACTCCAGCAAGCCAAACCTTCTATTCGACACCCGATGTATGAGGTGCATTAGCTAGCTGAAAGTGCGGTTGAGAGGGGCAATTGTATGCATTCCTGATCCATTTTTGGGAATCACAAGCCCTAAAATACGCAGATGAGGCACACTGGGAACTGGTTTGCCCTGTATTGTGAGCTCGGGCTCAGGGATGCTTTTCTTCCTCTGCGTAGCTTTCCCAGATATTAGAGTAAGCAGAGCTGACTTCTCTGGGGCGCATTGTAGTCCTCGGGCTCGAAGGTATTCGTGTGCCTTGTCAATGGCTAGTTGAAGGGCGTCTTGTTGCTCCCCCGTTGATCCCGTGGGGGTCCAAAGGGTCAAGTCGTCTGCGTAAAGCGCATGCCGTAGATGCGGGATGTCATTGAGTAATCGAGGGAGATCTTTCATTACTATATTGAATAGGAGCGGTGATATCACCGAACCTTGTGGAGTGCCCTTTGGTATTGTTTTAAATGTTCTTGAACGGAGGTGGCCTATTCCGATGGTTGCCGTGCGTCCTGTCAGGAAGGCCGCAACATAGTTATATAGCCTCTGGCCACAGTCAATTGAAGCTAGTCCTCGAAGAATGGCTTGGTGGTTAACATTATCAAAGGCTCCTTTGATATCCAAAGCTAGTATGCATCAGACCCATGGCTTTAGGAGCTGCGCCCCTAAAATCAAATAACGGTTTTGACGAAATGTTTCACGCGTACGTCAATTTGGATACGATGGCAGCGCAGCAGCCAATGTATCCGAGGGCATCTCCGCAACCGTGCCGTGCCCGCAGCTCCACAGCCGGCGCAAGCGCCCTTTTACCAAATCAACATTTTTTGGCTTCCGCACGGCAACATTTTTGGCAACGATATGCCTGTGGTTCTCCTTGAATAAGGGACAAACTTTCCAGGGCCGATCGCTTTCACGCGTGACTTGGTCCATCGCGACATAGTTGCGCGCATATACGTACGCGCATAAGTACCGTAACTACCCGATTCTAACACGCCCCCGATTCTAACGCGCACCCGATTTTCCAGGCAAAGAAACCGAAAAAACTTGCACCTCCGTTTGTAACGCGCAAGGAACTTTGTGAGCAAGGAAAACGAATGCGAGAGAAACGGGCGATTTATTCCCCGAAGTAATCTCACTCATCTCACTCCTCGTCGCTCTCTGCTGACCACAACATCTCGTCATTGGTGCCGTCAAGCGCGTTCGTTATGCCACAATTCTGAACGAACGTTTAACCATGTTCGATGGGATCGTGGCCCACGCCTCGCATGCCCATTCCGCGAGCTTCTCCAGAGGCATACGCTTCAGCCAACCGCTCGTTGTGAACGCGTGGGAGCCGCTCGTAAGCCGCGGAAGCGGCGCACCTTCGTTGCCTCTGCTGCCATTGCTGTTATCAAGCACGCAAGTGGAATAATTTGACGATTTGTGTGAACGCCGAAAAAAGAAAAGCCTAGGCACCTTGATCCGAAAAATTGTTGCTAAAAGCTTTGGCGCCATCTTGGGATGGTGATGGCAATGGGTGGAACGAAATTTCAGCTGTTTCGGCAGTTTCGGTTTCGTATCCGATTCTAACGCGCATGCAATTTTTCGGCCTATTTTTGCGGAATAAAGGTGCGCGTTAGAATCGGGTAAGTACGGTAGTTACCGACTAGTCGTGCGACAATTTAAACCGTGCCCGGTGATACGTAGATCGCAGTGCTGCAGGAACAATATTTGGCGGCTCGGTATTACTTTCCATTCGATGGGGCACATTAGCAAACATCAAACAGGGGATCCCATTCACTAAAACGACGCGGCGTCGCTTTGAAACGACGGGGTAGCGCCATGCAAATGCATGTGTTCTGTGGTTGGGGCCGTCGCTCTAACAAATCTGTGCTAAGAGCGTGAGCCGCAGAAAAGCACAGTGGCACGGGCGCGAAGCGACAAGTGAAACGATGGGGAGCAGTGGGTGTCGCTTCGCGCCCTTGCCATTGTGCTTTTCTGCGGCTCACGCTTCTTGCACAGCTTTGTTAAAACGACGGCCCCAACCCCAGAACACATGCTTTTGCATGGCGCTACCCCGTCGTTTCAAAGCGACGCCCCGTCGTTTTAGAGAATGGGGCCCCAAGTGACCGTTCTGTGCTTCTTCGGGCGCCAGTTCAGACATGTACCGCCATCGTCTGGAGCCCGGCGTAACCACTGGCAAGTTATATGGTTATCAGCGCCTGGCAACATGGCGCTTCGAGTCGCACACACACGGTTTCCCGCATGCGTTAAACGCCACTGCACACAGCCTGTACAACGGCACTCTAACAAAGCTTTGCGCACAAATAGCGTCGGGAAAAAAAAGGAAGATGAGTACGCAAACAAAACTAGTAAGTTACTTGATTTAGAAACATGCACGTGGAATTGTTCTTTGCGGAGGTATACATAAAAAGTGGCGTATCTTGCACTAGTGATGCAAGAGTGGAGAAACAGCAGAGGTTGCGCCTCCTCTCCCTTCGTCCAAGACCCGGCTGTTGAGCCTAATATGGATTTGGGCACTCGCCGCTGCCAGGTCCTCGTCGTTTTTTCGCAGGCTTGCAAATCTGCCCCAAAGTGGACCGCGTTAGCACGCGCTAGAACCAGCGCCAACCGTCTTCGCGAACTCGGCGTTTGTAGCGAGAGCTGTTCTGTGCTTCTCAATTCCTGCCCAAACGCGCGTAAATGAGAGAGGAGAAGAGCACGCGAGAGATCAGGTCATGAACCCTGGGAACAGTTCTCGAAGATTCTGCGGCGCCGGCACGCTTGATGGCATCATACCTAGGCGAGGCTTGGCTCCGCCTACTCGGCTGGGCGAATGCCGTGCTGGGCTTCTGGCCCCGGAGGAAATTTTGACCACCTGGGGATGTTTAACGTGCGCCGAAGTCTCGTACACACGAGCGTTTCAGATGCAAACCATCTCATGCTCTCGGCTCTGTCGTCCGTCGTCCGTACGTCGTCCGTCCGCACCTCTCCCCACCAGCTGTGCGACAGCGCCCGCGCTTCGCCTCTCTCCCTCTCTCCACGCCAGCTGTGCGATAGCGTGCGCGCTGCTCCTTCTTTCCCCCTCTTCACGCTAGCGGTGCGATAGCACGCGCGCTACTCATCACCGCAGCTACGCGATAAGCGCGCATGTGCGTCTCCTCTCTCATCTCCTCCTCTCCACTCCATCTGCTCTATATAATAAACCCGGTCCACGCGCCGCTCCCTGAGTTGCTGCTTCGGTGAGTCACGCTGCGCCGTCCGGAGTTCCGTCATTTTCCGTTATTTGGATACCCAATCTCGTGATCGTTTCGGTACCTCCAAGATGCTTTGCATCAACACAGGGTTCCATCGCGGGAAGGTGGTGTCAATTTTTTTTTGCTTCTCACCGCCATCAGCAAAACGGCCACCGCGGTCGGGAGTCAACCCCGCGTCCACGTGCTCAAAACAACTCTGCTGTTAAAATGTGTCAGAAACGCCATTGAACACGCCCTGAATAATAAAAAACCAGCTCACAAGTGGATTGAATGCTAAACGATGACGAGTTCATTTGTGTTAGTTGTGAAAGGCTACATCGTATTTTACAACGTGAGCTGGAAGGCCACGGCACCCTTGGAGTAACGGCCAAGTTCCTCGCTTTTGGCTGTCTTTGCTGCATTGTACGAGTACTGTGCTTAGCCCTTTTTGGTGTGCCTGCTGTTTGAACGTGCTTTACCGACGCGAAAATAGGCGGTACAACCGTAGTCGATGCACTTACCACCTCCACGGCGTGTGTCACCTCAGCAGCTCCGACGAACATCACGTAGTCTGATGGCTTACTCTGGTGCGCTACGCAACCCCCACGAGCTCACGCTCATTATCATTATCATCATCATCGGCCTATCTACAGCCACTGCGTGGCAAAAGGCGTCTCCAATTGTTCTCCAATTTTTACGGTCTTATGCTAACTGCGACCAATTTATCTCCGCGAATCTCTTAATCTCATTTGCACATCTAACTTTTTGCCACCCCCTGCTACGCTTGCCTTCTCTAGGGATCCACTCGGTCACCCTTAATAACCAACAGTTATCTTGCCGTCACATTACATGCCCTGCCCACGGCCGTTTCGTCTTCCTAATTTCTACTAACATATCCTAAACACACCTTTGTTCCCTGAACCACTCCGCTCCCTTCTTGTGCCTTCATGTTACACCTATAATTTTCCGTTCCAGTGCTCGCTGAGTCGCCCTCAATTTAAGTTTAACCCTTCAAGTAAGCTTGTAAGTTTCTGCCCCGTAGGTGAGTTCCCGTAAGATGCAGCTGTCATACACTTTCTTCTTTTGGGGCGATGGGAGGGGGCCATTTTTTTCTGAGAATGCCTGCTAAATGCACTTCACCCCATTCTTATTCTTCATGGTTGGGATCCGGGGTCCCAACTTTGCCTAAGTCGTTTACGAATTCCACTGCCTCTCAAATGATCTCAAACCGCTGTGCCGAGGTTATTAGATACGACGCATCTCTTTAACTCGCCTTGTCCCGCGTTGTCGCGGCGATCCCTCCCCCATTCTCCTCGGTGCGGCAGCTGCGCGCTCCGCCGTTCTCACCGCAGCGCCATCTGCATCAGCGCGGTCAGCGCGCAGCTTGCGCTCGGCTGTGCTCGCTCCCGTCGCCGTACCAGCTGTGCGTTAGCGCGCAGCTTGCGCTCGGTTAAAAAATTTACACCATCTTCCCGCGAGGGGAACCATGGGGTAGATGCGACGCATCGGGGGTGAACATGCTGCGTAAATAGGATACCAACAGCAGCAATCCACACGGTGACCTCGCTAACATAACGGAAACGCAACGGCAACCCCCGATGCGTCGCATCTATCCCATGGTTCCCATCGCGGGAGGATGGTGTAAATTTTTTGATTGTTACTTTAGTTTTCTGCATATTAAATTACAGGCCTACGTTTCTACTAAGCTTGTCCAGTTATCAGGATCATGTGAGAGCTCATGTTCACGTGGAGCTTTATTTTAAGTGCTAATGCACTTTATAAGCGACCCCAAACCATCCACCGCCGGCGGCGGCGGCGGCGGCGGCGGCGGCGTCCGCAGTGGTCCTGTATATTTAAAAAAGAAACAGCATCCGGCGCCAGGTTTCGATCCGAGGACTTTGCGGCCGCAGCGCGATGCTCTACCGACCAAGCCACGGACGCGACGCTGATATCAGTGTTAGTGACGCGCCTTATATCTTTAGCGCATTCAAACTACGTCGTCAGCGGCGTGCGTTGGCGACTCAGCGGCGTTATAGCGGCTTGATAACTGCGTGGTGTACACGTGATACTACAAACCCGATGGAAGAGATGGAAGAGAAGGCGGCGAGGCGGTGGGCTGCGGGGGCCGAGCGCAAGCGCCGCAAGCGGGCCGACAACCGTGCATTCGCACTTTCACGTTCTCCCCCTCGGGGAAATGCGGGGGAATTTTTTTTGGTTAGGTGGCATTTATTGAAAGCGTGAAATTACCCACCGTAGAATGCGTGTAAATGCTGTTTTTAAAGCAAAGCCCTAATAATCTCGTCTAGCGGTTTTTCCGCCCGTGGAAATGCGACCGTATATTTAATCGCATCTGTGTCTTAGCCCTGGCACCGCATCAAGTGAATCGCCGGGACGGGCACCGCCGACGGACGGGTTCGCCCCTTCCGCCACCGTATCCAGCTTGGAGCATGCGTTCTCCGTAGCTGGTCCGCGCCTGACCACGTGACTCGCTGTTTCATGCCGACTTGGCCATCAATGAGAGTGGCGCGGGGTTGTCTTCCCTGAGCGTTGCGCTGGATCTGGGGGATTTCAGCCGTAATCAGCGAGTGGCCTCTGGCGACACAGCGGATATCGCCCGGCGAGCCCTTCGGCTGGAAAAACGCTGGGAACCGGACCACTGTCGTAGACAAAGGTAGGTTTCAGGCGATTAGTATAATAATTACAGCTAAATAAAGGTTATTCAAGTTCAGCCGAAACTTCAGCAGGATAAGCCAAGCTTTTTCTTTGCATATCTAGGATTAGCTGAGCAAAGCCCCATCCATTATTTTTCCTCTGCGTCGATGGGCACATATGCTTTATGCTTGAACACAAAATGTAGTGTTCCCACCTTTAACTGCCACGTACTGCACGAAACACAAAAAACAGGCTAACAAAAAGTCACTACAGTGTTGCGATAGTGTAAACATCGCAATTTCGGTGAACTACGCCTGGGCACTTGAAAAGACAGCGGAGCGAAGCGCATTTAATTATGAAATACACGTACAATTCTACATCAGCCCCGTACGTAATTTCGGGTGATTTGTTCAATGCTTGATCAGTTGACGAAACGTTACGTATCTTTCTGGGCTTATGCGTTGCATTCAGAATCTCCCTTTTCTTGGAAATAAAGCCTTCTGCACCTGCGAGAAAGCAGCTCCGAAGGGGCTATATTGAGGGTGGCAGACTGATACTTTTTATACCGACGTGTGGAATATTTTTGATGATAATGTGTTGCATAATATAGCGTGGCGGAGTTATATTTTTTACATTTGGGATGTAAACGGTTTTAACGGCTGCGGCACGAACAGTAAACGCTAATGTACATTGGTCTGAGCAGGCTCAGTGAGAGAAAGGTATCAAAAAAAATTTTCACACATGCGCAGTATCGAGACGAATACATTTGTGTGTTCCTCGTGACATTCTGGCAATTTTCAAGACGAAGGAACAGACAAAAGTGCGCAAAATGGGAGGTGACAGACCGAGCACGCGCAGAGCCAACGATTAGCCGACAAAGAGTTGTTGCTGGCTGAAGATAAGTTTAAACGGCGTCACTTCTAAATCCCTAATCTGGTATAATATCAATAATTTTGTTTTGTTTACACAAACTCAAACGCTAATCTCACTTTGTGTGTCGACAAGCGCCGTAGCAGCAGTAGTAGCTTAAGACAAATGAGCCACACACTGTACCTTTTGAGCAGTTGTCTTCGGACGTAAGATGTAGAAATGGCCGTAGCCGAGGCGCTAGAAAAGTTCGCTGTGTGAAGGAGTAGGTAGTATTTTGAAAGCTGCGTTAATATTCACAGAACGCAGAACTGTAGGAACCGATCTTCTTTCCGAAAAAAGTGCCGAAGGCGCGCATGCCCGACGCGCTATTCTACAAAGCCAAGGTGTAGCGGAGCCTGGCTGCTAGGGTTTCTCTATAGGCATCCGGGTATCATTTGACGCCGTGCCGCAGGTTCAGTCGGAAAGGAAGTCCTTGTGTTACCGTCCTGTGGGGCACATCCATTCTCGAAAAAGCAGAAAACGATGACAAAACGAAGCAAGCCAGCTTTTACAATTATTCCGAATGCGCACGTATTCCGATCTTCCCGCTACAAGCGCTCGGTGGATTCAGTTTTTCACAAAACACCACTGTAAGAGATTCATGTGCTTATCTTGGTTTTGCACTAGCACTGGACGCGAACAGGAAACCGAAGCTGAACCGTTATTTTCGCTACAGCTGCACACTAACCCAACCCGATAGTCTTTCTGCCAGTGCGGCCGACACTGGTACTCAACAAAAAAATCCAGAATTCCGTTTTTGATCCCAAATTGTCAAGATTTGAGGGAAGATAATTTCACGTTGGGAAGTGTTTTTTTTTTTACCCTTTCTTGTTCTTCTGCTTAATTCTTTTTCTTAACCTACCCCTTGGGGTTAATCTTGCAAAAAAAGGTCACAGACGTCCACTGGCGCCATGCTACTCAATCTATGTATCAGATATGCACTCGTAATAAGTAACACGTTCTTTGCTTTTATAATAGCATAACTGCTTGTCTACAAACTTCCGCAGCTTAGAAGGCTTTTTTTATTTAGAATGGAATGTGTTGGCGTCTGCTATGTGCTTCTGCTATGCAGGTCTGGCGGCGGCGCACTGTATTTTTTTCGGCTGCCACAAGCTGGCAGATAGTCTTAATCATGCCTCTTCGTTGTTTCTATTTCATCCATTTTGCCCTGTGGAAACATAAATGCTACAAAAACAAGTGTCTCATCCCCAGTATCTGAACGTGAATCCATCAGACAGATTTCTCGCATGCTTGAACGTTCGGTGGACACAGGGAGCTTCACCGAATACTCTTTGTCTGCATAGAAAGGAGTGAGAAAATGGTAGTTTCACTCCGGAACACTGCGTCGCAAACGTGGATTGTCTATGCTCATCGGTACGGTGCGCGGTGAGCAGCGTGGGTGGCGTATGGCGCCGAAACACCTAAAATAAAAACGAATAAATCAGACGCAACGGGAGTACCTGCTGAAACCCGCTGTAGGAAATACCTATGTGACCTCACGTTAAATCCATAGCGTCAAACCCTCGCCACTAGTTTCAATCCGGTTGCCACACCAACAATGAATTTCAGAAAAGCACGCGCTTGAAGCGCCATTTTCTTGCGAGACAAATGCGGTGCCCGGGCAGAGGCTCCGAGGAAGCCCCCGTTGACAGCGGGTTAACTAACCCCCGCCAACATAGCCAACAACTAGCTCTGGCTTTATTACGGCGGCTGGCAATTTATAGCCGCCAAGGTCTCCTTGGTATGGCAACGCAAGATGCACAACCTACATATAACAATGACATTGACAATCTCCAGGAATAAAAGCTTCTTCACCGCACAATATTGCACACTACAATATACCAGAAAGAGATTGTAGTATGGGGCTTTGCGGTTTCGTTTTTTGTTCTGTACGTCCCGAGCCCACGGTGGTTTGGATGTTTAGCGACCGCCATCTTGAATAAATCCGGTTAGCCTTCCTCCGAAGCAGATGTGTGTCCGCCCTCATACCGTGGCATTCGACCGTTGTGTTCGAGAACTGGAGCGGCGCTATCAACGGGAGGACAGTCCTATATAGCAAAATGGTCACACACGAGCTACCGATATTCTGTTACGACATCGTTACACGCCGGTAGTTCCCGCGCGCTGCAGAACGTTTATTAAACGTGTTGATGTGGCTCACCTCGCCAATAAAACAATCTATTTCATACGTTACAACCCTTATTTACAAAAAGAATTGAGCGAAGAAAATACTTTAAAAACGAAATCACAAGAGTATGAAAAAAAAACATCCGTAGTGCTGAGGCACGAACCTAGCTACTCACACCACATACCGCGGCTATACTTCTCGGCAACTCGTGGTGGAACAGCGGAGCGCGTTTAGCAGTTGTTCAACGGAGTAGACAAAGCATTCCATGCGAAGGACTAGGTAGGTGGTGCTGAGTGCGTCATTAAAGTACCGCCTTGTACCTATGTGTTAGCAGAAGGTTACTATAGCTACTTCAAGGATTTATTTATTTATTTATTTATTTATTTATTTATTTATTTATTTATTTATTTATTTCCAAATACTTTAGGCAGCACTGTCGTAGCGGCGCGCTATGTATGTACGCATCTCTACATAAATTAATTTTGCTGGTATACAGAGGGAAGAATTATTTTAGTCTTGCAAACGGTAGACGCGGTTGGAGTGGTTCCAATCCCAGCTGCTCCAACATGATTGTTACAGATGACGAAGGTCGCTAGTTAGAGTAGTTAGACATCCTAAACCTTGCCGCCAATGTTTGTATCCTTTTAACACAGGCAATATCTTTGGCACAGGAAGGGTGCCATGCAAAGGAGGCATACTCGAGGACTGGTGTGACCAGAGTGGGATAGGCTTCACGTTTTGAAGGTTTTGATGATGTTCTGAATTTCCGCCTTAAAAAGCAGTTTTCTGAATCCTTTCCTGTGGATACTGTCGATGTGCGCATACAATTTGCAATTGATGTTAATCGTTAATCATAAGTCGTTCGTAGATGAGCTATTCTGAGTGATTTCTTCACTAATTTTGTAGACATAAGGTAGGGGATTTCTCTTTGCTGTTATTGTCATGCATACTGTTTTAGTAAAATTGATCCGCATTTTACTCCGATCGCACCGGTCCGCAGCCTTACAAATGCTCTCATTAAGCACCATCTGGCTAGAGATATCATTAATACCCGAATAAACAACACAGTCACCAGCGAACAGTGTAACAGTAACGGTATCACCGTATTTGAATACTGGTAGCTTACGCTGATGAAGAGAGGCGTTAAAGAGTACACAGAGGTAATCGCAAACTAGTTCGGAGTTCCGTTGCAGACATCACGTGCGTATATTGTCAGCCCCACGTGAATTCCTAACAATAGTGTCAAGAGAAAGGAAAATATTCCTGCCTGGCTAATAGTAATATCTCCCATCGGTGGTCTACTGAAACAAAAAGGGGGTATCGTACCTTGTGAGCTGTGTAATTCGGGCTCCTTAAAGGAAGATTGAAATTGTTCGTTCGTTTGTTGAATTGTTACAAATACTCTGAAGATTATTTGTAACAATACCATCAATGCTTAGTTGATCAACGGTATGTTTAGAATTAAAAAAGAAAACGCGAAATCTTCTAAGAGGAATCTTTCATGAAACAATAAAGTGTTTGGTAGTTAAAAGATGATCGTGCATTTTATAACTTCAGTGTCAGTTCATCCTGTATACAGCGTAGTTCATGGTAATTCTGATTATGTGTTGATTCTTGTCGTGACCGACGAATGCGCGGTTTTAAATGAATAATTTCTCGCGTAATCCATAGTTTCTGAGGTTGTGTTTTCTTTCACCAGATCGGTAGTTATTCAGTTATGCAGTGCGCGAGAATCTTTTTAAACTGATCCCACAGCAATTTGACGCCCCCACCGCCTGAAAAACCTTGCAAAGAAAAATGCAGATAGTCATGATTCGACTCGTCGTTAGCCCCAAGATAATCACGATACGTTTTAATCACCAACACCACTCCTTTCCTATGTACGTTTAATGCTACGTGTAAAATGTGGGGTCGGGAACGCCGGTTGCAGTCTCTACAAAGCAATTTCCATAAAAAGATTTGATAAACACAAAGTCGAATATCTTTTGTGTTGTCAGGAACACGTGTAGGTGCCATGACTTGCTGTTTTAAGTTGTGAAAGAAAATAGTTTCAAGAAGAATTTGCGCGCTCGCAGTGTCGTGTGATGCAGATACAGATAGTGCATTCCAATCTATAATGGAAGGTTGAAATCTCCTGGTAGAATACATTTTTTCCTGTCTCTCAGCACGCGCTCGACATACCAAGAGAGCAATTCCACATACATGAAAGGACGTTTTGGTGGCCTGTACGCGACACCAAACAAAAAAGAAATACTGAGGTAGTTAATCTGACAAAAAGGGCTTCCATGGTTGGGTGTAGCTTCAACTAATACGCAGTTGATATTATTTTTCAATATCAGAGCCCCAACTCCTCCTCGCTCTTCCCTATCCCGACTAATTATTTTGTGAGAGGGGGGAACAACTTCAGAATCACTGATCTGGGAATTCAGCCACGTGTCTGTAACAGCCAAAATGAGTGGATCGTAAAGAAGTAGCGTTTGCTCCAGTTTACCCGATTTATTGGCAAATCTTCATGCGTTCATTCCAGTGATCCCTGTTGCTTTCGCTCGGATCAACTGGCTGTTTTTCCAGAATTAGTACCTGGCGTGGTCATGGCCCTCGATGTACCTGCACGAAAACTAGACTTCATCTCCGGGTTCTTTTCGTTAACGCGCCTGGGTTGGGATAAATTTTCTTTCCACACGTATAAATTGCCATCTAATCGTACTATGTTATAATCAAGGACCACCTTGTGGCTTTGCTCCTTAAACTCCTTTCCATATTGCCACAACTTGGAACATTTCGTTATTGTAACCTTTGTGAAGTCGTCGTTGACAGAAATGTTTGTGCCCTTTAGTGACGAACAATTCTTCAGAACGTGCCTTTTCTCGTTATAGTAAAAAATTTAACACACATGGTCTAGGCTTACTGGCAGATTTCTAACCTATCCGGTGAATTCTTCCTACAGTAGTAGCGGTCACGTTCAGTTTTTCTTGAAACACTTGGGGAAGAATTTTTGTTTAACGATGGAGTGTTTTTCGCCAACCGTTTCAGAGATGCCAAAAATTAGAAGATTACGTCGATGGCTTCTGTCTCCCAAGCCAATCAGATTAGTTGGTTGTTCAGCCAGAACTTTCTTCAGGGAAGCAATCTCAGCCCTTAGTTGAACAGTTTCTTCTGTGTGCTGCGTCAAGGTTTTCAGCGTAGATTTATTTCAAGGAACCGTTCGTTCATTGACCGATTAAATGGGCCCTCTCTCCAGGTCTCGCGCCCATGCGGCGTGCGATATTTCTTTCTGTGATATGTACAAGCCAGACACATCCTGTGTAATGCTGAACGTTAATAGACCTTTCGGGAAAGTTGCGCGTGCCCCCGAACCGTGGCCGCAAAGCAGCCTGGGGTCTGTGAGCGCCGCAGCAGTCACCGCAGCTGCCGCCCGGGCAACTCTTCATGTACCTCTACCGTGCCAAACAGTGCCGTGC
Organism: Haemaphysalis longicornis; assembly: GCF_048455015.1. Lineage (NCBI taxonomy): Eukaryota > Metazoa > Arthropoda > Arachnida > Ixodida > Ixodidae > Haemaphysalis > Haemaphysalis longicornis. The sequence continues at coordinate 117,891,042 of NW_027526460.1, forward strand.
GCGACAGCGTCTGTGGAGGCAGCATTTGTTGACGGTGCAGCTTCACCGTTTAACATTGTGAGTCTCATGCAGAACACCTGCTATCCTGGACAGCTGTTCTGATAGCTGGCTTCTTTTTAAAACTTCAGCATTCTTACCACAGCCCGCATTTCTTCAACAAATGGCTGCATTTTGGGGAGTTGCAGTGTGTGTCCCATCGATTCATGCTACACTATGTCTGTATTTGTTTCAAGTACTGTTGCCTAAGAGGTGGCAAGACTTATTGTGCAATCCTGAGCTCTTTTGCTGGTTTCGGCTGTGTGTAAATATGAAAATAGAAATGTTTATTTCAGTCGAAAAAAAGACGAGGCAGCTCCAGTATGGTATCAGTGCAATAAACGACACGTACACTTTTATTCCGTTAGCAAAACTAACCAATACCAACCAAAAGGTAAGACTGTTCAGAGGGATCTATTACAAAACACACACAGTTGACATTTTGCTTTCTTATCGATTGAGAAGTGGTTCATGTGTGAAGTTGTTAAGGTAGCAACAAATTTTTCATATCTGGTTTGGCATGTCAGCCATCACATTTGGGAAAATATACCGCAGTATTCTCAAGTTCTTCATTTCTCGAATAGCTCGCTCAACGTGTCTCCTCGGGTTGGCGATCTGCCGTGTGCGTGTTTCCTCCGTTACTGTCAGTTGACGATGACCATTTAACATGGGGGTCTGTGCAATTTAGCGCCACGTTCATGGAGCTAATCTTCGTTTAAGAATCCTGGGTCAGCTATGACTAGCTGGCACCTTTGTTTTTACACAGGAATTACACCACACCTAAAAGTGGGAAATATTAATTCCACAATAAGCGACGGAAAAGAAATAGTCGGAATGCTGAACTCACAACAGCAGAAACCCCGTTCCTACAATGCCGCAGGAAACGGGCTGCGGGTAGTCGCTGTCGTTGGAGAAACCGCATCGTTGCCTACTGGAGCGAAAGTATTGCTTTATCTCTCTGTTACGCGTTTTGTGCTCAAATTAATTACAAAACGGGCGTCGATTACCCTGAGCTGACAGGAGTATCTCGAAAGTACTGCATATCACTAGTTCGTCTTGGATGCCTGGAAGCGGGACGGGCGCTTAGGAGGGCGGCGTTTCGTTCACTTCGCGGCAGCTAGGAAACAAAACATATAAACAGCATAATTTACGTTGTGATGCTGGGCTTACCTGTCTTTACCGGAGGACACCTCTCGAAGAAGACCCGGTGTGGAAAAATGGTCGCATACGGTCCATGTAACATTTGCGTATGCTCGCGTTGAAATAGGCTCCACGTATCCTTTGATGTTCGGAAGGCTCCCACAAAGCGAATCGGCCATCACGACCCTGGCGATTTATCCGGCGAACATATTCTTCTTTAAGTTTGTTGTCCTTCAGAAACTTGTGAAATGAAACATGCCGGTCTCGTAGCGTGTTAATTAGGGAGTTTTAGCTGACCGTGTTACAGGCTCCGCTCCGCTCCGATAGCAAGCGGTAGCGCTACTGCGCATGCGTGGCGCGCTTGGCCGCGAACGGCATTGGCTCCGGTTGGGCCGAGCGCGCCGCCGATACCGGAGCGGACCGTCGAAAACGGTCAGCTAAAACTCTCTATTGTTGTCTCAACCGACCACACAGCACGTTTGTCTGCGTCCTGCAGCTTCCTTGGAGCCTTATCGTCTGTATTGCGTAAACTACAAACGCTAAGGCAGGTTCTAAACGAGTGTAGCTTTACACACGCGAAAACGCATCACGAATAACGTCTGCACACGATATGGGCTTCTTTGTTTTCCCAATCGGGTCTTCGCGGGCCGCCGAAAGCAAGAGCTGCTCATTTGTATTTTTCTCGGGGAGCTCAAGTGTCACATTTGTTTTCTATTTCCTCGTGTTGAGGAATTTCTCTTTTTCCGTGGGCAGCCAGAAGCGCGAAGATGCTTTTCAGCTGGCAGCAGCTGGTTCCACTCTGCAAGCTAGCAGACGACATCGCTAGCAGACGACAAAGGGTTCTCATTCGGTGCAGCCAGTTTAAGAAGGATTCGGAGTTTATTTCTTATTTTGGGTTCTATCGTTTAAAAATGTTTTAATTGATGCGCAACATAACTTTGTCAGCGCAGCATTTCACTCCACTTAAACTTTGTTCTTTGACGGGCTCGCTCAGCGCACGCGGCGCGTGGCGCGACCACCCCGTCGCCGCTCGCACAGCGCGCGCACGCAATCCCTAGACGCCTTGCGCGGGCCCGCCAGGGGAAGGAGCGGCGCTGCAGTTTCTGGAAAGGTCTATTGCACGTTTTGGATGACGCACCCCAACCCTCAACCGACCTACGAGATAACTACCCTTATTTACCTCACAAAATGCGCACAACTGAGCTAAGGGAGCATTTTGCGATAAAAAAAAATCACGATTCTTTAAATTTTGTTTTGCACTGGTGAGGCTATAATTCTTCTGGCCGTCGGCGCCACCACCCGTGGTTCTAGCAGTTACGCTACTGAGGCCGAACAGCGGGGCTCTCCTAGCAGTTGCTGGAAGTAGCCGAAGGAGTGTTGTATGCGAACCAGTAGGCGGCGCAGGATGCGTAGAGGAAGTGGCGGGGTTGTACTCACAAGGGAACCGAATATTGATTGATTGATTCTAGTGTTTACGGCGCCGACGCAGCGCCGGCGATGAGGCGCACCGTAGTGAATGGCCCGTATTAATTTTGACCACCTGGGGATCTTTAGAGTGCCGAAATTTCGTACGCACTGGCGTTTAGGCTTTTCGCCTCTATCAGAAAAGCGGCCGCAACTGCCGGTAATCGAACCCGCGTCACGTGCTCAGCTGCATAATGCCTTAGCCACTGAGCCACCGCGCTGGGCGGAACTCATCCGCATCCGGCGTGCCTTGGACATCCCGACATTGGTGAAATGCAGACTCTCAATGGTCCTTTTTTATTTTATCTGTGAATTGTATCACAGCGTGTTTTTGTGAGCATGGTTACCCATATCATGGCCGGACATTGTGGGGATTAGGGATGGATGTATCCCACGACAGTCAAATACTTTCATTTGAGCGAAAATATTGTTGCAGTGATGTTGAAAACGTATGCGCGTCCTGCCTTGGGGCAGAAGTGGGAACGTGTTTTATTTCTTTTTTACTGCTTTGGGGCCACCACCATTTACTTATTATGAGAAAACTACTTCAAACCCTTGAAAACCCCTACAAAAGACAACGCTTAGCACAAGGCACCATCCATGTCATCAGGCGCATTTCTTGCGGGAATTCTCCCAGTGCGAGAGAATTAAACAACGGAGACAACCTTCTTGGCTTGCGGGACTCGCCTACTACATCGATACTTCTTCTCCGTTATGGTAATTGCGGAAACACGCTGACAGGGAGGGTTCAGGGCTTAAGAGACTTAATTATTTGGGCACACGTTCTTCAGAACTGGGAAATATTGATGGGTGACCTAAAAACAATACACATGCTCCGTGGAGCGGGGGAATTCCAAATGTTTGTAGGAATTAGCATATTGTCACGAAGAAAAGGACGATGCAGTTGTCTTGAATGAGAAACACGTTTATTGGAGCGAACTTGTGCTCCCCTAACAACTCAAAAGAATACAGAGGCGGCGAAGCAGCGGTCAACAAAGTGACTTGCACAGGCGAGTGTCGTCGAATCGAATGCCCCGGCGTCTGCACTGCAGGCTTTTTATCTTTTGGCGCGCGTGGTTCTCGAAACGTCGATTCGCATCGAGAATATAGTAGATCCAAGAAGATTATTCTGGGCTGTTCACGTTAGATCGGAATGCTCTCCCTATCACAACAGATAACACATGCGGCACATAAAGAAAGAATGGAACACGCGCTTCCCTTGGCGCAGAGATAACACAGACCGGCGCAGCCGGGCGGCAAAAGCAAAACACAAACAAACAAACCCAATGTATGGTTCGCGGCAATATAAGGTTTCCGGTGCCGAGGATGTATTCAGAAGCAGTGAATTTTTCTTGCTTTGCTTAAGCTGTCAGCACTAAATGAGAGAAGTACGGTGGTGTTTATTTCAAGTAGAAGGAGTTGAAATGAAAACGTTAGGTAAAGTTTTTTTTGCTCGACATTTAAACACATAGGGTTTTAAGGATTTCAGTTGTTTACAAAACAGGCATGCCAATCCAAACCTGCTCAAATATACACTAGTTTTTTGTAGGCGGCACTGCAAAGCTATGAGGGCCACTTTAAACTGGCGAAAACAACAATTCCACCACTCAAGCTTTAAGTGAGCATACTCTGCAGTCTACCCGTAATACTGTTGTACTGTCCACTGGGCAAGAGATTTCGCATAGGGCGTGCCACAGTTATGGTTGTCTAATTTGGACTCTTGTGTAGTGCTGGGCGGCCTAAGGCAAAATTTGCTAGTGCGTCCGCCATATTATTGAGCCGGATACCTGTATGTCCGGGTACCCACAAAGCATGTAGAGACAGGTTGTGATTTAGAAAAATGGCTCTATTGTTTTTCATGAATAGAGTATTTATATTTGTCAAAGAAATTAAAAAGAGACCAGGACAAGTAATAAATTTTTATAGCAAAAGCTATGACTGGCCTGTAATGCACACTTTCGCAGCCAATGGCAGTTCGTTCCAAAAACTCATGCTTCAATTTTTGGTTAGGCGTAGCTAATAGAAAGTTCGCCAATGGACTTATTATACCACTCAGGCCAGATGAGTCAAAATATGTTTGGGTGATGGGCATGTGCTTTGAAAGCGCTTCTTAGTTGTACACCTACTCCTTCTCAGTAACACAATAGGTACGCTACATACATTAACATGCTCTAGGGACTCTGCAAATGAGTGGTACAATTATTACTCATACCTGTCATGCTTGATCAGAAAAGATGTGCTGGCGTTCTGGGGCGAGAAGCGCACAAGTTCAAGGAAAGGTATTCTTACTCTTGCGCGCCAGTTTAAAACAAATGAAATATTGGCATCCGGCAAACCTTAGGCAGAAACTAAGAAGAAATGGACGTGGGCAGAGCATGTAAGGCGAAGTCAAGATAATCGTTGGTCGTTCAGGGTAACAGAGTGGATCCCTAGAGGAGGCAAGCGTGGCAGGAGGTGGCAGAAAGGTAGATGGGCATGTGCAATCAGAAAGTTTGCGGGGACACGTGGGTCGGCATTAGCATAGGACCGGGATAATTCGAGATCTTAGGGAAATGCCTTTGCCCTGCAGTGGGCGTAGACAGGTTGTGGTTGTTGTTGATGAGGATGATGATGACAACTAAAGGCACATCACAAGCATTCCGAGGGGTGCACAAAGCTTTATCAATTGTTTTACTGGGTAGTCAGAAGGTGATTAAATTTTTATATTTGGCCTCTTAAATTAGAACTGAGCTGTAAATCTAAATAGGTTATAATGAAAAACTGCGCCCATGCATTCCGCACAGACAGCGAAGCCGTAACGTGTCGCCGCTGTCTCACTGTGTGTTCAACTGCCTCCCATGCGCCGTTCCCACTTACCACTGGCTGTGGATTGGAGCACAGCGATGCCATCTGTAAGCCCACGCAACCTCTGTATTATTTCTAACTGCTCTCAAACGTGTTCTTGGTTTCAGGCATGCGCACGAAGTTCCACCAGAGGCGTTTTATTCTGCACACAAGACCACCAAATTTCCCTTTCGCTAACTATAAAGATATTCTCTTCAAAGAACGCAAACTCCGGTCTCCGTTTGTATGATGCTTTACGCGTTTCTTGCCTTACTGCCTACTCATGATATCGCACAAACGAATCCAGAGATCACCTCAGAGCTTACAAACAAGCCTTAGCTACGCCCACAAGTACTTAAACTTCTCGATTACTACCACTCGTTCTGTACAACACTGCAGACGAACTCTCTGAAGCCCACGTCACCGCGCAGAAAATATAGCCATTGCCCCCACAGGACACCACATACTGCCACGCCGAGGCTGCGCACTCTTACAAACCGTTCACAAACAACGTCAAACATCCCAGTAGATATTCAATCGGGGCTGAAAGTATCCACCCTTATGTTAGTGTTAGCCAGGTGTTTTAGCTTCGGCTAAGCAAAGTAGCACCGGTCAAGCACTGGACACGCAGAATAAAATCTTGGGCCTAAAAAGTTATACGCAGAAACCAAAAGTAATGCTCAATAGCTAGTGAGACTACAGGAGTTTGAGATATGTGGTGAGGCAGTGGAAGTGGTAAGCGAATATATCTACTTGGGCCAAGTAGTGACTCTAGATCCAAACAACGGGGCACAGATAATTAGGAGGATAAGAATGGGTAAAGTGCATTCGGCAGGCATTCTGATATAATGAATGGCATCCTGCCATTGTCCCCGAAGAGGAAAGTGCATAACAGCTGCATCTTACCGGTACTCACATACGCGGCAGAAACTTCGAAGCTCACCAAAAAGGTTCGTGAAATTGATGACGACTCAGCGAGCAACGCAACGGGAGATGATATGTGTAACGGTAAAGGACAAGAAGAGGGCGTAGTGGTTCAGGGAAAAAAAGCTCGTGTTAATGACATATCAGTAGTAATTAAGAGGAAGAAATGGGTGTGGGCAGGGAGTATAATGCGGAAGCAAGATAACCGTTGGTCATTAAGGGTAGCAGAGTGGATTTCTAGAGAAGGCAAGCGTTGGAGAGGGTGGCAGAAAGTACGATGGGCAGATGAGATCAAAATGTTTGCGGGGATAAATTTGTCGCAGTTAGCACAGGACTGGGTTAATTGGAGATGTATAGGAGAGGCTTTTGCGCTGCAGTGGATGTAGAAAGGCTGATGATGATGAAGAAAGAAAGGAGAGCCGTGCAAAATATAAGTAATTGCTTTTGGACATAGCTTTCGCCTCTCCACAGGAACAGTGTTATAGGAGATCTATGAACGAGGCCCTTGCGCTGCAGTGGATGAGGCAGGCTGATGATGATGAAGCAAGAAAGCAGATCCCTGCAGGATATAAATATTTCGTTTATACATGTTTCGCCCCTCCATAAAAAACAGTCTTACAACTGTGTTTTTATTTTTGTAACCTTGGACCCATGAGCAAGTTTTGAAAACAGCTAAAGGAGATTTTGAGAATATGCAGCGTTAGGACTAGGATGTCCCAAAATTCATAAACAAGGAATCAATTCCCAATGAAAAAAATCCAAAGAACAAAGTCTTAGTTTCTAGGAAAATTGAGGATCAATTTGGAGTTTTGAAAAGTCTTTTCACCTAATTGCCGGTTCACCGAATTGCAAGTTAGGTCAGTTAGAGCGTTAGGAACAAAACGTTTAGAAGAAATTGTAAGGGAAATTTTCGAGGTACAAAACCAAGTCGTTGAAAAGAGTCTAGGCAGCATTAAAAAACTCTGACGAAACATAGGAGTCATTCTGCCTCCTGGAGGTAGATTACCAGCAAAGTGTGAAAAACCTCTCAATTATCTGAAAATGCAAAATGATTTAAAACGCATATCGCCAACTTGGAGGGCCTCCAATTACCCGCAAAGCAAAAGAACAAAAAAACGTTGCCTGCACACACATTAGATATTTAATGCCTGATCTGATGAAGTGACGCTTTTAGTTATCGCGCTGGCCGTGGCAATACTACTACACGGCGGGTAACACCATCTCGAGGAGTGAGTGAAAAGCGTTGCATATGGCAGTCCTGTATGCGCAGTGGCCTATGCTCAGTGCGAAAGGCTGCGAGCAGAAATGTATATAAGGGTAACTGGTCGCTACAGAACGCAGGATTTAGAAGACCCCTGTATCAGCTTATTGAGGATTACAATGCTGCGAGCGCTACTATCTTGTGCCGCAGAGTCCAGACGAGGGTAGCCCTTCCAATGACCAGCTTTACATATAAATAGCGACCGACCCATATCAGCCGATGACAATGGGGGCCGGGATGCCAAAAAATTGTCATGTGGGGACCACGCGCTCCGTCAGGTGGAGCTAAGTTTAATGACCAAACACGCCAGCTTCGCTTCGCTCGCAGAGTGGCGTGCGAATGCTTGCATAAAAGCTAGCACTCGTACTAATCAATGCCGATCGTACCAATCACTACCTATAACACCGGCCGGCAACGAGAACTCGCGGTTAAGTCTGGAACCGCGCTTTGGTAATGCGGTACACAACCGCGCCTTGGTCAACGAACACAAGTAAACCATTCTGCGGCCATATCCGCCTGCTCTACTGCCATTGTTTATTTTCGAGGATTTTCCTTAATTTAACAATGCGGAATCGTTGCGTACTTTTGCTTTACATCGAGGAGCTTCCATTTGGGTGAAGCTCGTCTATGCACGGGAAAATTTCACCGAGAAGGCTCGAATTTGTATGAAAACCCCAACAGGGCCATTTTCTGCGTGGAAGCGCCGTCATTCTTGCGGCAAAACGATGTTTTTCCAGAAAAGGGAGCACTATTCGACTGGAGCCTTTTCAGTGGCTGTAGCCTTTTCACAATAACTTGAAACACGCTTCTAGGAGCTGCGTCGGGGTTGCTTACAAGTCCAACACAATCGAAATTCGGTATGGCACACGTCCCAGGTCAAAGCTTGCGGTGAGGACAACCGTTATATTCCCGTTATCTTTTTGAGTCACTACCACCGTACCGATGCGATCGGAACTTGGTGAAACAAATTGCCTTTACCGTGCGCCTTCCCAGTCTGCTCACCTGGACGCAACAAATGCAATCGCGTGCGATATGGTCACACAAAGTATGAAGGAAGCATATTGCGGAATATTTCTGTATATAATTTTGCGAAAACGCTTTTTTATGGCTTTTGCGGAGTCTCCTGCCTAAGTAGACTATAACCTACAACCTCAGCATCACATTCACTGCAGGTACTTTTTCAATAATGACAATTCATTCTGGCATAACGTCTCCACATAGGCTGAAGGCCTACCAAGACTGCACGGGAAATTACTTACGCACGCTCGCTTTTTTTGTTTTGTTGTACCTGTGCTGTGCGTCGTAAGCCAATGGAACTTACCGCGCGCCGAGTGTTTTGTCCCGTTTTTCCTTGCTCTTTTTTTTTTTTGTTTGACATTGGCATTGTTTTATTAAGTAGTTCAGTAGAGTTTTTACAAAAAAAGGGTATTACGGAAGGAGGTCCCATGAAAAAAAAAATGATGCACTCTATGAAACAGTACGCGCAAAGGGCTTCTTTCTGTTCCTTTTTTCTGCTCCATGATACCAACAATTTGAACGCATTGAATATTTCTTGAGGTTTTATTTTTTGTTTGTACGGTCGCTACCGAACTCGTGGAAACGCCTTGGAACGCATTAACAATGTGTTAGCAACTGTGGGCAGTTTTTTTGCGGACGATATCAGGGGGCCTATCCTCGACTGCACAAATTGCCGGCAATTTGCCGGAAGTCTACTCTGATTGGCTTTCAAATTTGGTCACGTGCTTCTGGTTGACAAACCGGTTGTGTGCGTTGTCGTCATTTTGACGTTTTGTAACGTTTCCGGTCGCCAGTTCTATAGTTTGCCTTATTCCTCTTTACTGAAAGCGCATAACTCTTGGTCGGCAATGAAAAACCAGACTAAAAGCACCACACATGACAACGTAGGCCTGTCTTTTCTATTCAACAACAATGCCTGTAATACACGCCCTCTCTGTGATTGGCTGAGAATGCATGACGTAAGTTAAACAGTTGGCGGGAACGATTACGTCATGCATTGGCAACTTCAGCTTGCGTAAAATTGACGAAATGCTACGTAACAGCTTGAAAATTGGGGCTGTTTTTGTCGCAAAATACAAGCAAAATAGCGCAAGAAATTGCCCGGCGGTTGGCGCCTCGAAATGTCCGCCAATTTGCAGCAGGCGCAGTTTCGCATGCACGCTGTTTAAAGCATGTTTCCTACCGAAACAAATATAGTTTCAACTGCTTCCAAGTCAGCGATCATGGAGCATACAAATAACGTGCAGCATTTTGCTTTTATGTTTGACAATAAAATAAAAAATTATTTTTTTGGCGTAACCGCAACATTAGAGGGCAGTACAAGCCTCTCCATGACAAAAAGAACCCAATGCATGGCATTTGCCCACACTTGTTCTAGTAAGCTGTTGGGTCACATGATAGAGCTCAAGAGAAAAATAACAAAAAAAGTGACTCTTTGGTTCATTACAGCCCTGATTGAAGTAGAGCTTGACGAATGAGTGAATCGGTGACATCGGTGTGCTCCGCGCTTACCAGGCGTAGCGCTTTGCTGCTCTTATGTGTCATAGAAGCCATGGTCGCGGTCGTCTTTTCCTGTGATCACGCCATAAACTCATAACATAGCAGCAGACGATGGCGTGGCGGCGGGGGCGGCAGGGAAGGGGATAGCGCAACAAAGCTTGCATTGAAGCAGAGAGCGCAGCTATGTTACTAAAAGCGATTGAAAGAAATAAATAGATACGATGAAAAAATTGCGTGATGTTCTTTAGCTCGACATCCGTCTTTCGCTTGGTTTTGGATCAACGTTACTCGATCGCCTTGTGGTGTTGACGCCAATTTTGACCTCCAGAAATGCGTTTTTCTTGTCAGCCGCGGCTACCGTCACAATTTTTATAACATGCCAAGTGTTTTTACATCTTTTTTGCACAATATTTGATACCTTGGTTGCGATCTTTATGAGTGAATCGTCAAATTACACTTCACGTCGTCATAGCTATAGGTGTCGCATGTCACTGATTGCTTGCGTCGTGCTTACAAGGTGCTTACGCAAAAAATTGCCGGCAATTTGTGCAGTCGAAAATAGGGCCCCGGGTGGCGCCTTCAATGGACGCCAGCCGTTGTTTCACCCTTCTAGCCAAGTAATACTTTCGCTTGAAAAAAACTTTAAATTGGTCGCACAATCGAGCCGACGGCACGTGTGAATTTCCCCCAGAGTGAATCGGCAGACTGACAACAACGAACGAGAGAAACACAAAATGACAACGGCTGCAGGTAAATGCGGCGCCAGCCGGTGCAGTGGCGTCGGAAAGAACATAACAAATAAAACAAGCAATAACAACACCGGCACGGGAAATTCTTGCGCGTGGGCGGGTTACTATCTATAAAGCCGGTCGTGCACCTGCCAGGGGCCACCGAGATAAGCTGCCGAGAATATTTACGGAAAAGTTGTCGCAGCGGAGTGCTTACTACGCCAAGCCACTGATACCGCCGCCAGACACAAAATCAAGATAGGCGACGGACGGGCGCTGCGGGGCGTCTGAGTCGTGCGCAGTTTTCGCCGAGCCCTCGTACAAACGGGAAGGTTCATAGCCCAGCCGAGGGGTGACGGTGTCAAGCGCCGTTTCCAATTTCCGGCCACGATGGGGCTGGTCTCAGAACGCTTCTGGGGGCTAGGGTTGGAAATCATCGTTTACATTTGGTGCAATGTGACCAGGCTACTCTTCTATGTTTGGTTTTCGTGGTCGAAGCCTCGTCCACTACCTCCAATCAGCGATGATCTCCTGCTACGCTCAGCATCCTCGCTCGCTGCGGACATCCGGAGTGGCAAGGTGAATTCTGACTTCTTTTGGGAGGTGGTTTCTTGTTTGCCCGGAATTTGGAAAGCAAAGGTCCAGGAGGGAACGGTTTCCGTCTTTAAAGTTTCAAAATGGTTCCCTTATTGGAGTTTCGTAATTATGCATATCCCGTTAAAGCAAGAAGAAATGAACAATCGCCAATAGCAATAACTCTGAGGCCAAATTTTTGCACTACGCAAATGAGGATAGCTTCGTGGTCGTGGTGGTACTCAATGACTAAACAATATAATATCTGCGCAAAAATGAAACACGGAGAAAGTGAAGCGAAGACGGGCACACAGGGCGCAAACTTCCAACTACATTTTATGGTACCACTGTGTGAACATTACAAAGTTCACAAAGAACGAACGCGCATGAGTAAGCATAAACAGATTAAACGCCGAGCGAAGCAGCGGCTAAATAAACCAATTCCTTTTCGGTGAGCGCAAGTGAGGGCGTGCTCCTCCCTTTTATAGTTCAGCAGGCGGCTGTACACCACCCGGCTCACATAAGCAACAAATCACCGAGTCTTGCTGTCGCCTCAACTTCCGTAATTTCTCGTAAAAGTTGTTTCCGGCCACGCAATAAAATCGTACATTTTTCAAATGTGAATTTACAGCCGAATTTTAATCAAGGTGCAGCCAAGAACCCACCGGTGCCAGATTTATTGTTATTGCTGTGTTCGCGTGACCGGTCATTCAGGCAATGCCCGGCCTGTCCAAAATACTGCCCGTTACAATTGAGCGGGAGGCGGCACACCACCCGGCTCGCACAGGCAAAAAAACCTCTTCCGGTGCCTGTTGTTGCACTTCTCCGGGGTGGGGCGATTGGGGTTCGTGAGTGAACAGCCTCCCAAATGTTTAATAATATAATATAGCGGGAGTGACGACCGACCCCCATGTCAGCGCCTTATCACGGTGTTCAGTAGCGAAATAGTCGAGAGTACGCGCACGGGCATAGGGCTATCTGCTATATGAGTGTCGTCTGCTACGTTGTTTCTTTGAGAGGGGTACACCCCCTGACACTGCATCTGAATGACTTTGTGCCCTACGCTACTGAGCTACCTTTGGCGGTAGCAAAACGGCGTTGCCAGATAAGAAAAACAGGGGGTGTGTGGCCCTCAGAAGAACAGCGGAGCAGAAGACGCTCCCACAACAGATAGTTCTATGCGCGTGCGCGTACCCTCGCCTATTTGACCGGTGAACACCGTGATAAGGCGCTGACATGCCGATCGGTCATCGCTCCCGATACATTATAAAAAAATTGGGAGGCTGTACTCGGCTTCCCAAGCTGGTTGGGCGCCGAAAAAAACACCTTAATGTTAGCTTTCTAATGTTAGCTTTCTAAAGATCTAATCAGGAAACGGCAAACCATGAGAATCTCTACCGCAGCTGACAGAATAGAACAAGCCGAGCTCTCGAAGCTAGTCAATAAGCGTAAGACAGCTGACATAAGGAAGTATAATATGGAGAGGATCGAATACTCTGTAAAGAACGGAGGTAGCCTGAAAGCAGTGAAGAGACGTCTTGGCGTGGGGAAAAATCAGATGTATGCACTTAAGGATAAGCAAGGTAATGTCATCACAAATAGGGATAAAATAGTCACAGTGGCCGAGGAGTTCTATAGGGATCTGTACAGTAGCCGGGACATACAGGATAATGCCGAACGAGACAGTAGTTCAGAGGAGATAGACATCCCACCAGTAACGACCGAAGAAGTAAAGTAGGCCTTGAAAGAAATGAAAGGGGGCAAAGCACCTGGTGAGGATCAGATAACAGCAGACCTCTTGAAGGATGGCGGAGAAATTGCACTTGAAAAACTGGCAAACCTGTATACGCAATGCCTAATGACCGCAATGGTACCGGAATCTTGGAAGAACGCGAACATCATCCTAATCCATAAAAAGGCGACATGAAGGACTTGAAAAATTACAGGCCGATCAGCTTACTGTCAGTCGTCTACAAGGTATTTACCAAGGTAATCGCTAACCGAATCTCTGCAACGTTAGATTTCAGTCAACCTAAAGAACAAGCGGGGTTCCGTAAAGGTTATTCAACAATAGACCATATTCACACGATCAATCAGGTGATAGAGAAGTGCACGATGTATACTGAACCCCTATATATAGCGTTCATAGATTATGAGAAAGCATTTGACTCGGTCGAAACCCTAGCAGTCATTCAGGCTTTACGGAACCAGGGGGTAGAGGAGCATTATGTAAGAATACTAGAGGATATCTACAATGGGTCTACAGCTACCATCATCCTCCATAGGGAGAGCAGTAAAATACCTATAAGGAAGGGTGTCAGACAAGGCGACACAATCTCTCCAATGTTATTCACAGCATGCTTACAAGAAGTATTCAGAACGTTGGATTGGGAACAGGTGGGAGTAAGGGTTAATGAAGAATACCTCAGTAACCTCAGATTTGCTGATGACGTTGCCTTGCTAAGTAGCTCGGGGGACGAATTGCAAAGCATGCTTTCCGCACTGGGCGAACAGAGTAGAACCGTGGGCCTGAAAATAATATGCAGAAAACTAAAGTAATGATCAATAACCTCGGGACAGCACAGCAGTTTGAGATAGGTGGCAAGGCAGTGGAAGTGGTAAGCGAATATATCTACTTAGGCCAAGTTGTGACCCCAAGTTCCAACCATGAGGCAGAGATAATTAGAAGGATCAGAATGGGGTGGGGTGCATATAGCAGACATTCTCAGATAATGAATAGCAGCCTACCATTGTCGCTGAAGAAGAAAGTGTATGACAGCTGCATCTTACCGGTACTCACTTACGGGGCAGAAACTTGGAGGCTCACTAAGAGGGTTCAACTTAAATTGAGAACGACTCAGCGGGCAATGGAGCGGAAAATGATAGGTGTAACATTAAGGGACAAGAAGAGAGCGGAGTGGGTCAGGGAACAAACTGGTGTTAAAAACATATTAGTAGAAATTAAGAAGAAGAAATGGACGTGGGCAGGGCATGTAATGCGAAGGCAAGATAACCGCTGGTCATTAAGGGTAACAGAGTGGATCCCTAGAGAAGGCAAGCGCTGCAGGGGGCGGCAGAAAGCTAGATGGGCAGATGAGATCAAGAAGTTTGCGGGGATAAATTGGTCACAGTTGGCACAGGACCGAGGTGATTGGAGAATAATGGGAGAGGCCTTTGCCCTGCAGTGGGCGTAGATAGGCTGGTGATGATGATGATGATGATGATGATGATGATGATGATGATGATGATGAATGTTAGCTTTATTTCCGATCTCATTGAGGTTGTGGGATATCCGGTGCATGTAGGAAACTACACCTACTTGTGGGCGATTGCCAGATGCGACATCTTCAGCTATTTGTTGAGCGCTCGGTCTCGCATCTCTCCAAATTCGTTCCGCTACCGACACCAGGACCAGCTTAGGATACGCTGCCGAAGACAGACGTTTACTTTGTTGCTCAGAGCTTGCGCCCATTGAGTGGCGGCAGTAAGACTTTTGTAGGCCATTCCTAAAGCACAAGCTGACGACGGCCTGTTTTATAAGTTTTGAACATTCCAAAGAGCCGCGACTCAGTAAGCCCCTATTGAAATATACGTCGGTCCATTCTTGTAAAGGGAGTTAAATCCCAAAATTAATCAATGAATCATCAATCATTTTGACGCCATTGGAAACGCAATAGGAAATCGGCAAGGAGGATGCAGAGAGGAGGACGGCGTTTTTGAAGTGATTTTCTGCTGAATAAAGTTGCGTATTCGCAGCGAGTGGTCGAAAGTGCACACTACAATATGCGCTAGTAATCCCGCAATGCTTAGGAATCACTTTCGTGTCCCTTTAAGGGGATAGCGCCGACACCACGCAGAAAACGTTTCTCGGAGAATAACCACGCATAAACTTAGCCGAAGAATAAGGTAGGTGGGGCCTCGAGCTTCGCTGTTCGCGCAGTCGCGCGACTCTTGCGTAGCTGCCCCGATGTTTTAAGTGCACAGCTTGATAGGGGCTCGCCTATCCGTCGTCGTTAGCTCGCTCGACCCAAATAGAGCCACATGGTGTTCCGTCGTAGCGGCTGTTGCTGCAGCGTAACCCAGTGGCCTGGAAAGCCAAGCGGTCTATATAGCCACAAGCGTTTGAAACTCGTGAACCACTTGTGCCTGTCCTACATCTCCCCGTTGTTTAGCGCAAAGAAAACTGCAGGTACATTTGAGGCAAATTATACGTAATTAACCGGCAGCGCCCGCTTTCATTAAGTTTGCAACTCTCGCTGGGTTAGTTTTTACGAAAGTAAGCGAAATAAAAGTGGCAGTGCAAAGGCGGCACGTCCGGGAGGAAAAGCAAGCACAAAAAGAACATAACTCCCATTTGCAGAGTTATAGGCAGGAAGCACGCCAGCACTTCGAAGGCGGGAAATTTGAATTACACTAGGTGCTAGCAGTGACCTGATAACGGTGCTACAACCCATTATGGCCAATCACTCCTTTTCACTTCCGACAGCTTTCACATTGACTGGAACGGCTTTAATTTTTCGCAATGCAGCGAAAGCATACCGCATCCAGACAGACGGTTGTCGGGCATTGTCAAATTCAAATAAATCCACGTTTTCACAGCAAAATTGCGGTGTAGGAACGTTACAGAGGGGTGCCTTCCCTTTGGGTAAGTTTAAGCTACTTATTGCTGTATAGGTTTGTGGTTTTGATTCTTTTGTGTCAGTTTTGTGCACTTTTGCTTCATATTTTGGAAACCGTAGTTGTTTCCGTTTGGGTAGATTTTGGATACCATTTATTTCTATTAGAATGCTTTTAAAATTGTTTTTAGGTACCTATCATTACATAATATAGGTCAGTAAAGGGCTAAAATAGCTGGTAGCGGTAAGCATATATTAGGCAATGTTTTTTAAAGTTGTGCGGTATGGGCAATTTTAGGTTCGATATTGGTGTTGTTTATTTCAGTTTGGTTGTCTTCGTGAGCTTTAGGTAGCTTTGTATTATTATATAACCCCTATTACTAAATCAGATACCGGCTGCCTCGAAAACGCCTACACGCTGCTGGAACAACCGGTCGCTTCGGGGTAATAAGATGACCCTTTGGAAAGCGCGACTGATGCTTGGGCAGGCCCGGTGAGCGAATAGCAGAAGATCCATCGGGTATTCATTTTAATCTGTTTCGTCCACAATCGGGGCCAAAGCTAAGCTTTGTAGTCGACGTCATCCAAATGGCAGTATTTCTTAAGTGGCTGGCAGAGCTTTGTCTTAAAATATTCCTCGTTCCCTCAACGCTCTTGCGTGATCAAAAAGAAAAAGCAAATGCAGGGGTGTCAACCACTGTTTCTTCGCTTGCTGAGCGCAGAATATGGGTTGAAGATGCCGGGAGCATTCTTACTGCGATGCAGATTGCTTCGCAGGTGACGAGAGGGGAATAAAAAAATAATGAAGAATAAAGAAAAGAGAGGGAAAGAGTGCGAGAAGAGAAGAAAAGAAAGGAAAAAACTAGGCCAGTTCCACTGACCGAACGTCGCGAACGCTCATGTTAACATCGAAACTGTCTGGCGTTTTCTAATAATGGTAAGCTTCATAGAACTTCTCAAAGCGAACAGATCGATTCCTATTCGCGCCTGCTCGCACGTAAACTCTCGCTGGCGCTTTCGACGGGCGGCTTCTTCCCGAGACTGCAACATGTACCCAACGCTTTTCTGATGGAAGCGAAAAGCAAAAACCGCCGTGTGTACGAGGTTTCCGCGCACGTTAAAGATCCCCAGGTGGTCAAAATTAATCCGGAGCCCTCCACTACGGCGCGCCTCATCGCCTGAGTTGCGTCGGCGTGTTAAACCCCACAATCAATCAATCAACATGTACCCAACATGTACACGACTACCACCAAGACAGACCATCAGTTGGGAGCACGCTCTCCACTTAACGACTCCTCTCCTTGTCTCCGCCCACCTGCTGTTGGCGCTCGCTCCGCCTCTGCCCAGTACGCTGCACCATACTTGGCACTTCCTCTCCCCCTCGCTAGCCTATGCCCTCGTCACATAGCTGTGCCCACGTTACCACGCCTCGTCCCATGAAAGCCTGACATGGGAACACGTTCGTGGTTTGAAAGCGGGAGCGGGGATGTACTGAAAGGGCTGTGTACGTTAGGAGAAAGTGTCGCATGAACTGGCGAACAGCTGCCGTCACTCTTTTAGTGGGGAGCACTATTAGTATTAGTATTAGTAGTATTAGTAGCAGTTAGTAGTCATAGTAAACTTTATTCAGAGCTAAGATGGAGGGTAAGGGGTTAGAGGTAAGCGTGGAATAGCATTTCCACGACTCCTGTGCCGAAAGTCCATAGCAAGGCAGCAGTTCTCGCTGGCTGGAGAGGTGCGAGCTGAACAGTGCCGCTTCCAAGGACTCTAGTGATGTACAGTTATACTGTTGCCATATGATTGGTAAGCTTCATGCAGTGTAGAAAAGCTCTGCCTTCTGATGTCATTTGACATTCTTCGTTGTACTTATCTGGAAACGCTACTGCTAATCTGGAATTATATGGGTAGGTATTGCTTTGAATTTTCGTAAGAGATCTGGCCTCCTCCGCGTTTAGTAGAAGTGTAGGTTTCGGCATTGCTTTTCTGGTTAGTCTGTATAACTGAAGTCGGTCACGTGGCCGTACTGTAGGGTGGAAGGGCGTATGAATTCTCAGACTCCCCGCAATCTATGATTTGCCTTGTGAGGGAGACCGATTTTCTGTTTCCAGCCAGTCGCTAACGGGTCGGGGTTTGTATTGTTTTGTGTTCGCCTCTTGGTGTCAGAGGCATTATGTTCTTTGTTTGAGGAAGAATGCCGCAATCTGTTTGGAGTCAGTAATTATGGCGTGATTTTTGTTTTTGTGCTCGCCCCACCTTATGGCCTTGAGGATGGCAGTGGTTTCGGCATGTTGTATGTTCTGTTTGTTGTTAATTATGAAATATAGCCTTTTCCCGTCGCAGTTGACTGCCACCGCTTAGGCGTTGTCACGGCTGTTAGTTCCTGCGGGGGTGTAGACTGCGTCCTAATTTTTGCGGCATTTTCTGATGGAGGCGAAAAGCAAAAACGCCCGTGTGTACGAGATTTCGGCGCACGTTAAAGATCCCCAGGTGGTCAAAATTAATCCGGAGCCCTCCACTACGGCGCGCCTCATCGCCTGCGTTGCGTCGGCGCGTTAAACCCCACAATCAATCAATCAATCAATCAATAATTTTTGCGGCAGGTCTTCTTAATGTATCTTGCTCTAACTGATCTTTTTCCCTTGTTGTACGCAAGATTCATTTTTGCGGGAATAGGTGGAATTTTGAGGCTTGCTCTTTGTTCAGAAGGAAGTTCTGTCACCTTTTGTAAGTACTCTGAGTGAACTCGCTACCGTGCTGTTTTGAGTGTTCCTCTTCCAGTATTAGTTTCCAGTAGTCGTTCTGTCTCGGCTTCCAGGAGAGCCTCTTTGACCTTCCGAAAGGTGTTGCCCCCTCCCAATTTGTAGCTCATTTTATTGGAGGCGTATATCGGAATGCGGAGGCCTGCCTTGTGGACAGTTCTGGTAAGAGCGTCGACTCTTTCACGTTGATTTGCGTCAGGGTGGGGTAATGTAAGCTGTAGGTACTTGTACTCATGGTTTATGCTTCCACCAGCTTGAGTGTCTTCTTCTCTCATGCCTTTTCTTGTTCTTATGATTCTTGGAATTACTCTAACCAATTGCTGTGATGTTTCTTTAGCTTGTCCAAGGTTTTGTATTGTGTGTGCTGCCCCATATTCTTATTGTTGGCTTGAAGAGAATGTTTTGGTTGTCAATTACCATGCTTCCGGGGGGAATGTTTTCTTTCGAGGGTCGTATTCTATTAAGTTTTTTTTTCGGGTGTTTCTTAAGCCCTTCCTTCGTATAGATACCTGCAGCTCATCGATTGTTCAGTGTAATTTAGTATATTTCTTAAAGGGTTCGACTTTAGGTCCAGATGTTGATGTCATCTGAGTAGATTGATTTGCCGATGTGTTCTTTCTCTTCCAATTTCTTGACTATTTCAATTTTTCAGGTTGAACAGCAGTGGGGAGAGAATTTCCCCTGGTGGTGTTCCCCTGCAGGGCATTTCAAAGGGACGGATTGAATGTTTGGAATGCCAATTGTGGCTGTTCTGCTTGACAGGAAGTTTGTAATGTAATCATAAGCTTCCTTGCCGCATCCTGCTCTTTCAGCTGCTTTTAATATTGCGTGATTTGTTACGTAGTCATGTGCGCCTTTCAGATCCAAGGCTAATATGATTCGATCATAGTCATCATTGGGTTTGAAGATGTCGTCTCTCAGCTTGGGAAAAATATCTTTGGTGGATAGTTCATTGTGAAGACCAATAATAGTCTGAAAACGTGCTTTCCTCCGCGTGCTTTTTAAGCCTCCTCAGGGTGGTTCTTTTTTACACGTTCCCTACGCATGATTCACGGATATCTATCCTAGATTTTCAATACCCAGGTGTCTTTCCTGGTTTGGGTATTGTCGTAATTGACGAGTTTTTCTATTGCATAGGTAATCAGTTCGGCTTCCATAGCTTTTTATTTATGTATACAGCTAATTTTTCAAATTGAGAGTCAGGTAACTGAGCATGTTATTGTTAACTATATCTTTTCTTGCTGCACTCTCTCTTCCTTATGCTCGCAAGGATGTCTTGACACATTTCCTCTTTTGTGATGTCACTGTCGAGGTTTGCATTTTGGGACTCTGGTATTCTCTTGCAGGGGGGTGATTTTCGCGTTTAGTTAAATGTCATTTAGGCATTCAATAAGTTCCGCGTTGGTGCCTTAAAAAGCATGGACAACCCTTTTGAGGTTGTGTCTTTTGTCTCATTGTTGTGCCCGGATCGAGAATACCTTTAATTATTGCTCACGTGTTCGAGGTATTAGGGTATTGTTGAGTGGGCCAAAGAAGTCTCGCCAATTCTGATTGGCGATTTGTATCGCACGCTTCCTAGCTCGATTCATGGACTTTTTAAATCTTGTTTTTATATTTTTTCTCAATCCTGCTCTGGCAACCATTGGAGTCTGGGGAAAATTCGCGTGTGCGTCAGCCAAAACGCTATCAGCCGGTGCACGTGGCGTGCAACGATTCGCGGCACACTGGCTTATTTGACCAACTGCACTGCTGTCTCCTTGTTTCCTTTTGGACCTACATTCATATGGGTCCGTAGAGACGTCTACCACTTCAATCGTGTGCTCGGTAATTGGACCCACCGTGAGACACATATAAATTATCCACGTCATCATTTAGACTGTACATTGTCCAACAAATTGCCTGTAACATAAAAACTAACATGGTGCATGCTGCACTTTTTTACTGATGCATTCCTCACTAGTAGAACACGGAAGCTCCTAGCGTGAACGCGACCAGCTCATCTATTACACAAGATTACAAGTAAAAATCAGCCTTTCCTTGTATAATCTTAAATATTGTTTTGGGAGTAAAAGGACACAAGCACATGAAAATTTATTTAATCAGCCAGTATATCGAAGACTAACGTGCCATCTTTATCGGCTATATTAAATCTCGGGCCACGCGGAACAAAAGCATGTGTCCACAAAAAATACAAGGAAAAGAGAAATGAACAAAGAATGAGCATCGATCAGAAGTTTTTCTCATAAGAGGTCGCACTAAAAGGTTTTCAACGGTAAATACTAAATCTGAAATATTTGTTCCGATGAACTTAATCTCCGAGGGATTATTGCAAGAGTCATTCAATTGGCGGAGGCCCCTCAGGTGCGCTGGTAGTAGTAGAAGTATCTTCGTATTTCGGGTCATTGACGAACTTTTCCTTTTTGGTATTGCTGAAAGCGCAGCTTTATACTCGGCATCGCGGTTTCGCGATACCGAGACCGGTTTCGCGGACTCGGTATCGCGAATCATAGCTTTGCAGTGGCTTCGCGCTTGTCTAGAACAATCCGCGGTGCCACAGACGCGAGCTCACAGTGGCGCACGAAGTGCTAAGTTCCCTAGCAGAACTGTTTTTTTTTGTTCTGTTTACCCTACGTTGTTTACATTGTGGCCGCGAATGGTTAAGGTAAGAATGTTCTCCGTAGTTCAGTTTGCGTTCCTACGCCAGCCCAACGGCTGTGCCTTGGTGCTGCCGAATTCACCTATCGCTTTCAGAGGAAGCGTGGTATAAATGTTGGTCCTGTCGTACGGACGCTCATTGTGCGAATTAAGGCGATGTAGCGAACTGGCCAGTCTCCTTACGTTGGAAAACTGACACCGGGAGGAAAGATGGGCCAAATAGTTTACGACCGTGGCAGTCAGCAAAAGCTTACAACACAAATCCAGTGGGGTTCAGCCAGAGATGCAAAATAGGGAAGGGGGGGTGTGTTGGTGCTGATGGTCTCTATTGCCTTCTGTGCTGAACTTTGCGCGGGCTCCCGGGGGGGAAAGGATTATCATATTCACGCGAACCTCGTCGCTTGCCGTTATGGCCTGTAAAGATGCGTAAAAACAAAATGAATGTTCTGACTACAAACACAAGCTTCTGTCCCAAAAGAGTCGCAGGTGCAATGCGCCTAGAAGCCAGCCTTCCAGACATATTTGATACGCCCCTTCAGCGGCTCGCACCTGTGGTTAGGCGAGGGATACGCTTGCAAGGAACGCAGGCGTAGCTAATGTGGAAGTGCACAAGATATCTCTAAATTATGTGGAGTTAGAACTTTGTTTACGAAAAATAGCAGGACAGGTTTTCAGGGTAAATACATTGAAGTCGCGAAGAACTTCAGGAAAGTTTCTGATAATCAATGTTAGTGCAAAATAAGCGAGCACGAACGGAACAGAGGGGCTGAGGAAGAGGGGCGGAGGGCGACGGGGGCAAGTTCTAGCGCGGCTTGGGGGGGGGGGGGGGGGGAGAGCAGGAGGGAGCAGGAGGGCAAGTGCCCTTTTGCACTCTCCTGCCAACGCCATGAATAAACCTGTGCACTTGCAGGTCACGAGTGTCCAACTCATCTCCTCTTGCGTCAAGCGCATTCGACAAGTGCAACCACTCATCAACGCTGTGGTCGAGGAAAGATTTGAGGAGGCACTCCGTGAGGCCGAGGCGGCTGACAGGCTCGTGGCTTCTGGCACCAAGAGCGTTGAGCAGCTGAGCCAAGAAAAGCCACTCCTGGGATTGCCCATAAGCGTGAAGAACAGCATCGCCGTCAAAGGTCAGTCATAATAGCATATGTCTTTCGTTCCACCGAAATGTTTCTCGGTACAGATATGCCTACGCACACCAACCAGGTCGGGGAAATCTGCAACCTCAAACGTTAATTTTCAGAAATATTCGTACTCTATAACATATCCCTATTCCGCCTTATGATATTGTTTAAGGGCATTACCAAATGTCGGGTTTGGATAAAAGATCCGTTAAATATTTTTCCCAGCCCCGTAAGCTTCCCTCGCGGCAGTGACAAATGAACACAACTACCCATGACCAACAGGATAGTTACGAATGCTCAACATATCATTTGCATTTTCGCTGGTAAAGCTTGAGTGCATGAAATACAGAGGCTGTACTTTCGAATGAGAAGGCGCAATCCACGCCAGCAATAAATAAGGCCGGCTTTTCCCAGAGCGCATTACCAGCCTTCATACATTCTTTATCCGTCAAATAGGCTTTACGAAAGGGGCTGTTGAACTCAGTATGTATGGTGCAGGTCATGATAATATAACTACTGCCCAGATAAAGGAGGGCAGATATATCGTACTGAAAAAATTGGCTCCCATTCACGCTGTGAAGGTGGTTTGAAAGCAAAGCTGTAAACGGCACCGACAAAAATTGCCCATGCGACGTCACTTTAACTCACACACGTAGCTCTACAAACCAGAGATTCTGCCAGCCGTTACTTGGAATTCGCGGGGGCGGTTTCCCTAACGCAGCAGCGTCGGCCACAGCCGGGCTAGAGCGGTGGAAGCCACCGCCGCCGTAGCCCGGCCGTGCATCGCCAGAAAGAAAACGGAGAGGAGCGTCTTTCCAAGGGTGAGACAGCGAAACCTAGCCATCCTGATGTTCTAGCTTGGGGCTACACCACCGCGCGACACAAGCGCAGACACCAAAACAATTCGGTATGTGAGCTTAGTGATTCCCATTTATACTGGTTTAAACTAGTGAGTATAGTAAGTTTGAGAATTGCGAGAAAGCTGAGGGAACTTTTATAATCGCTACTAATCACAACGACTTGCTACTTTCGCTTTTTGTAATACCTCTTAAAACTCAACCGAATTCGTAATCACCAATTTAGAAAACGAAGTCCCATTCCTACCAAGCTGTGCGTGAAAGGTGGCGTTTCTTTGGCGGCCAGATGTCGGTATTTGGTTTGTACATTTTGTTTTCCTGGCATGCAAACAAATCCTTACGTATCTTTGCGGTACGACGACTTATTTCCGTCTGGTCCGCGTTAGCCTGGAGGTGTTGTCGAACAAGTTAATCAAGCCGTGCGAGGGCACCGCGCAATGTACGCGAAGCTGCCCCAACACAGGCCCAAAACAACCGCCGCTGAAGCAGGTGACGAAGCTGCACCGCCGACGTCGCCACCGGCAAGCAGGCACTTCCGCGAAGGGAACGCTGGGTAAATTCACGTTGCCATTTCTAGTGTGCTCCCTGAGTGAAACCTTCCGCCCCCTCTACTCTTCCCATCCTTCCCCGCCGACGCCTCCGACGTGTTCAGAGTTTGTTGTCCCGCACGCCACGAAACAACCGTTGGCTGGTAGAGCTATAAAGCTTTGCTTTAAAAGTAGTGTTTGTTCAGCCCCCAGATGCCTGCTGGTGGTCTCTACGCTTTTTTGGGCCCTGAAGACCGACCTTTTACGTATCTGTGCAGTAGGACCACTTAATTTCGTCGTGTCCGGGTAATGCAGGAGGGGCTCTCGAACAGTGTAATCAAGCCGTGAGAAAGGAAGCGTCTAATGGACACGAAGCTGAGCCTAAACAGGTCGAATACAACCGTCACTAAAGCAGACTACAAAGCCGGGCCGGGCTAAGCCCTAAGCTAAGCCGCTTTCCCCGCCCTAAGCGTGCGGGGAAAGCGGGGCAAACTCGCCGCGGCATCCACACTGTGCTCCGTGAATGAAAACCGTCCTTCCCTTCACAGCCTGGTTGGGAGTTCGCAAGCCACGAAAGAACGGTTGATTGGTATACGTATAAAGCTTCGCAACTAATAAAGTACACTGTCAGTGTGCCTTTTCTCGGAGCCCTGTGTTAACAAAATCTAGAGAATAATAAAAAGACGGTATCGCATAGTTATTAACAATAAAAGAGCTATAAGAAAATCTTGTCGCCAGAACTGTTGAAAAATTTAAGATAGCGTTAGGCCCGCTGTGCCGGATTGTAACCACCCGTAAGAAATACTTGAATGACATTAGTTTCAAACAGCAGACACACGTCCATATTGGACATATTACTGCCGCGGTGTATCAGCAGCTTAGGTGTTCTGCTACAGAGAACGACGATTCGGATGGCAATCCTTCTTACGCGGCTCCTTTACAAACACATAACATAAGCGCTGGTATGTTCTACTTCAGCACCTCAGGCGTAGCTTCAAGCTCTGAAAGAGACATTGCGATAGAGCGTTTGTAGACTTGTACCTCCGCCTTTTGTTGGCTACCCCATGAGCACTCAAGAATCTGTTCTTACTGCAGGGCGTTTACTGACAAATTGGCAGTTCGAATATGTCGGGTACGGTTCTAAAATGTTGCCAGCACGCTCGTTCTTCAGGATTACTTCAAGACGCTGGATCTTTGCGGTTGGAAGGACATCGGGCGGAAGAAGATGCTCCGTCCGTGGCCCGCCTCCGCGCAGCCGGGGCCATTCCCTTGGTGCTGACTAACGTTCCCGAGCTGTGCATGTGGGGAGACGCCCAAAACCTGCTGCACGGAACGACCAGAAACCCCTATGACACGCGTCGAAGCCCAGGAGGAAGCAGCGGTGCGTACAGAGTGTCACTCTGACACAGAGCAACGCACTGCTGGGGTAACTTCAGTAATGTGATGAAAACGTTTCGGTGAAATTTTACTGACGTGGGAAGGTAAAGTTTGTCCTGTAAACTACAACATACTTTCTATCATCTATCTCTGAGCCATGTGTGAAAATTTGCTGTTCCCATGACTATTCAAAATTTTCCAGTGTCTCCAATATTTAGAAATGCGTGGGCTACTTACAACAGGCGATACATTTCTTTCTGAAGTGCTCTGTACAATTTTGAAGGATGGTTAGGTTGCACGGATCACTTATTTGCTGTGCGAAAAAATTTCTATTGAGGAAAACGACTCATCACCTTTATGTGCAATGCAACCTCACGAGGGTCGGTTTGTTTAAAACAGGCGTACAGTTGAGCTCACACATCTCTGTACTGGGAGTACTGAAACTCGTCCCATTTTGCGTCCCGAACGCGCACCATGCCTTTTACGTGGACGACTCAACGCTCATGTGTCTGCACCGGATTCCCAGTGGACCAGCAAGACGCACTTGAAGCAGCCATCCCGGCGCCAACAGTACCAGCAAGGCAAAGGAAAATGATCACCGAACACTTGCGTTCCTCTCGCCATCCCACACTCCATTAAAGTCCCACCAATCATACGGAACATGTACAGCGTACATACTAGGACACGTCATGAACCCCGTGTTCAAGCAAATAGGTTGTTTCCCAAAATGTCCCTTGGCTCAATACAAGCAGGCTTGACGTACCAATAATAACCATCGCCACCAGCACACACCTGACGGCCGCTACTCTCGCTAAGACATTTATTATTCAGTGCAGAGCACTTCCTCGGCTCACCTTGTCGTCGAAGGTCGCTAACGGTCGATAAGACTGCCCTAATCAGGAGGCGCAGCGACATACCAGACCCGAGTAGCGCCTTCTGTACCGTCGTCAGGGAGGCACGCTGAGGCTTAGAAAACCACGCGGTTTAAATAGTCACAACCATTCAAACCTAGTGTACCGGGGGTGTTTGCCATACATCTCCCCGTTGTTTAACGAAAAAAAAACTGCAGGTACATTTCAGGCAAAATGTGTGTATTTAACCGGCAGCCCCCGCATTAATTTCGTTAGAAACGCTCGTTCGGTTGGTTTTTACAAGTAAGCGAAAAAGGGTCCGCGCAAGAACAAAATGGCCCGTTCTAAAGGACGTAAGAAAACTCCAGCATACGAGAGAAGAGAGCAAGCACAAAAGAACAGAACTCCCGCTGGCGCAGTTTCAGGCAGGGGGTGCGAGAGTACTGCGAATGCGGGAAATTTTAAATTGGGTGGCAGCAGTGAGCAGATAACGGCTCTGCAGCCCATTATGTCGAATCACTGCTCTGCACTTCCGACAGCTTCCGCGTGGAGTGCAACGTTTTTATAATATTTAACACAACTCGGAATAATTGTGACTTCGGGTTTAATGGCGCAAGACGCCGTGACAGTGGTGAAATGAGGTGACAAGCATTTATAATAGTTAGCTACTTTAAAATTTACGAAGGGTGTTGGTGTATGGTGCCATTATTACAGACATACCCGCCGTGGTGGCTCTGTGGATAAGGCATTGTGCTACTGAGCACGAGGTCGCGCGTTCGATTCCCGGCCGCGGCGACCGCTTTTCTGATAAAGCCGAAATGCAAAAACGCCCGTGTGCACGTGATTTAGGCGCACGTTAAAGATCCCCAGGTGGTCAAAATTATTCCTAGGCCCTCCACTATGGCGCGCCTCATCGCCTGCGTTGCGTCGGCTCGTTAAACCCCACAATCAAATCAAATGATTATTAAACATAGTGAGCACAGACATCTCAAGTGTAAAGCCTTGGTTCCCGCCACTGTTTGAGAACATGGTCAGGTTATTGGCATTAGCATAAGTAGGCATTCCTTTGGCCCCCAGTGGGGCGATTACCTCAATGGTGCTCTTAAGCCGCCTCCCTCAACTTGCGGATAGCATGCACGTCACCCGCGACTGTGAACGTGCAAGTCGCGCCAGCTACCGCAAGCACCCATAATCTCAGTCCCCAGACCTTTTTCCTTCGAGGAAAACGAGATGGCACACAAACCTCCTCCTTTTCTAATCCACCGGGCAGTTCCTCAGCAAAGCGAAGACAGAAAGTTCCTTCGCACGGCCAAGCCAACTCCTGTTACGCAATATACATACCATCGTGATACCTTGAAATACGAAAAACGGAGCGCGTGGATTTTGAGTATATGCCTCGTATCATGGTGTCGAACCACGTATGCGGAGTAGAAACAAGTTACGAGAGTTTGTCACCAACCTTGCTATGGGAAGATCAGCGTCTTTCCGCCGTCTGTTGGAATATTGGCAGAGAATTCAAAATCGAGGAAATATAGTTGAGTGCGTCGTATTCACTCAGCGCAGCGAAGCAGGGATTAGACAACCCTCGTGTGAGCGGGTGCCGAACGCGGCATTAAGGCAAATCAGTGCTCTAACGCCGCGCGATAGTCTTGTCTTGCCAGCATTGAACACGAGCTCTCGTAACGCGGCTCATCGCTAAGATGCGTCGCATGTACCGAAAGCCATGCGGTCTGTTGTTCGTATTTAAATGCACCACAACAGTACACCCTCCTCACTGCCACCACGAGCAGAGACAGTTCTCGCCACTCCATCCCACTATTAGGAAGCGAGGCGACCGGTTTGCACCGATTTTATACAAACCGCTGTTCCCCCAGCATGACAAGTACCCCACCCGCTACCA
This sequence comes from Haemaphysalis longicornis, assembly GCF_048455015.1. Taxonomy (NCBI): domain Eukaryota; kingdom Metazoa; phylum Arthropoda; class Arachnida; order Ixodida; family Ixodidae; genus Haemaphysalis; species Haemaphysalis longicornis. The sequence goes on from NW_027526460.1 coordinate 117,919,174, forward strand.
CACTACGTGTAATTTCTGTCCCCAACCTGACATCCCACACTGCATGGGACTGTTAGACTAATCCCCTCCTACCACCCCGTCCCCAGCCCACCTAGCAACAATGGAAGGGCCAGCTTGCCAGCGCTGACCTTTGTCAATTGTAGGCTGTTGTGCATATTTTTGTCATCTAGTGCAGATCGGGGCTTCAATGACTAGCTGAGTCCTCCACCCGATAGGAGCCGAAACCCACTCATTCACTCACCCAGCACCGCATTTTGCATAAGGTCTGTCTTAGGTTATGATGCTTGCATGAGACGAAACATTTAATGATGTGCAGAACGGACTGCCTCCTGATGTGCGGAATGTGTCCTGTCAATACTCCAACCACGCATTTCAGGTGGAGAAGGAAGCCTGATAGCCGCCGCTGGGTCGCTGATGGGAATTGGCACAGACATCGCCGGAAGTGTACGAATACCAGCTGCCTACTGTGGGATTTTCGCCCACAAAGCGACATCAGGTGATTGTTACTGAAGACCTTGGCAAAGCCTTTAATGGATTCTTTACACGTCGCATGCATTTCCAGCGAACGTTCACGCATTGTACATCCAGCCTACTTAAACAACTACAGCCTTTCTCTCTCTCCTATTGGTGCTATGTGCTATTGGTGCTGTTTCTGCGCTTAAGATGAACGTTATGGAATACCAACAAGCCTGAACGGAAGCCCTTCTTGAACGTCTAGTATTGTATCGACCTGAAGCTGTGAAAGCCAGCATGCAACAAAACCATTTAAAAGCTCCTCATACACCCATGTTTTCATTGATTGTTCTTGGAACTCCAGCCCTAAACCAGTTTAATGTCTCGTTTATTCCCGCTTGAATTTCTGACAACTTAGCCAACACTAAACGTTTATGGGAACCTATGCGATCAGAAAGAAAATACAGTCTACACGCGACTCAACCTTGCAGCAAGAAAATCCAATTGATAGGAGGCCTCATATATCAAGGTAAATGTTCGGCGGCAACTACTAGACAAAGTTTTAAATCTTTTTCCCTCCTGATGCCCATTCGAAATGGCACAGTGGTAGGTTGTATCACTTGTCTATTAACAAAAACAAACCAAATCCTGTTTCTTAAGATGGTTAAAACGCGAGGCTTTCTCCAATGCAACCCGAGTCAATGTCAACGTCAAAAATGCAAACTTCTTTGCCTGCGTCCGATTTGCGCAATCGGATAGACCTCGGCTACATAGCGCGTGGGACCCAGGTTCAATTTGAACCCCGGGGAGCATTTGTTATGCTTGTCATGTGCGTTCTCGGCGTACCATTATGGATTTTTGACTTTCACATTGTACCCTACAGGCATTTGCACCCGACCTAAGAAAGCTTCGATTTTCAAGCACCTTTCACTTTATCTTGAATCACAATGATCGTCCGAGACGCTGCCTTTACTGCATTGCGTTTAGGGGAACATCGCCATCACTGAGACCTAGAAAGCTTGACTTTGAGAACGCTCTGTAACAGTTTGCCTATATTGTTACTGCGTTTAAACGCTTATGCGACATGTGCCGCTTCATGATGCCGTTATTAGCATCTCTCTGAATTCAATCTCGCTCCATGTAGCATATTATGCGTTGTGCTACAGGAGAAGCCACCCGCCTCAAAAATATGTGGTTGATCCTGATCTTGTTTTAGTTCTTTAGGAAGTGAGTAAAATCTGTGTTTACAGTCAGGCTAAGGTACGCGTTGAAAGTTTGCGTACCTCTGATGATATTTATCTGCTCCAGTGTAGCAGTATTCGAAAGCTCGGCTACACATCACTGCGTCGGTTACGAGACAAGTGTGGTCGCTGTGTTGCTGTTACTGTGGATGGATCATGACGGCTACTTTTACGACCAGAGGATAAAGACCAAGTTCCTTAAATGTACTGTCCTGTGCGTACCCTGAGTCTTCCAAGGGTCGTCGCTGCGATGGGAATAAGTTTATGTGCGCAAAAAAAAAAAACACTGAAATACAAACTAGCGTACGCGTGTGCTGCCATTTCTATGACAAACAGCTCCACTCAAGTGGCCTTCCTTACATTGCATACACACAACTTTTGCCACGCATTGATTCCCAATGTTCAATGGACTACGAAGTCGTGGTTGTTCTTTTCCTTCATTCTCTTCTGCTTGTCCGTGCGTTGTAAATATGTTGTTTAAGGTCGCTTAATTGTGCGATGCAAGTCGTGACAATAGATTAGTCATATCATCGCGAGAGTAGCAATCTCTCAGGGCCGGTCTCTTCTCGCGATTTACTAATATGTTTCAACCCATCCCAGCAACCCTAAGGGTGAACTCTTGTAGTAAACTATGACGAGTAAAACTGCACTGAAGTTTTTATATCTACGGGAACTTAATCCAGGTCATTATGATGCGGCATCTGAGTGCACTCCAATACTTTTCAGGGATTGTTCCAAACACCGGCCTCATACCCGACGTCGGGGACGCCATGAGAAATTACAACTGCGTCGGCCCCATGACGCGTTTCGCCGAAGACTTGCCTCTCCTCATGAACGTGCTGGCAGCTGGAAAAAGTGATCAACTTAGGTTAAACGACGAGGTCAGTTCTTGACAGTTTTTTTAATGTTTTTACACCCTACCAATGTACGAGACTCTAAATGACATTCTTATTCCACGATCGTTTTTACTTGTGGGAAGTGTACGACCAACAAATTATTTTCTTTCTTTAATACCTCAGGCTTTTATTGTGGGCAGCTTCCCAATGCAACTTAGGGCACACAGACAGGAATATGCAGCTATGCAGCTAAGAGACACCCTGAAAGGCACATGGCGGTTCCACGTACATAATCAGGGTTACGTTTTTACGAACTCACTGACATGGCGATGTTGATTGTGCACGCACAACCGGGAGACTCAGCTACTAGAAACAGGGCAGGAACCAATCGGTCTAAGTACCCAGACTGTGGTTTCTTTATAGGCGACAAGTCCTGTCAACAAGCGTCAACCGAAAAGTAACATTCGGTTCCAGCAGGGCGCAATGGAAGACACAGTTGGATGAACGTTTGTTTCTTTCTCTGAGCGCTCATTTTGCAGATTCCTCATCTGAGGTCCCCAGTAAATGTACAGTTGTTTTATTACACCGCCGCCGTATGCCGCTTGTGTACCCGTACACAGTAATGCCATCCCCTTAGCAAATGATCAGTCGTACAAGTATTTGGGCGTCACTCTATGCAGCGATCTTTCATGGAACGTACACGTTAATAACTTCATTTCATCTGCAAATAAAACGCTGGGTTTCCTTACCCGCCACTTACGCCTCCCTCCAAAATACGTAAAACTACAAGCATACAAACCCTTGTTCGAACGAAACAAGAATACCCATCGCCCAATTGGGACCCTCGACAATCTTATCATACACATGCCATTGAATCACCACAAAACCGGGCCGCTGGATTTATTCTCTGTTTATACTCTTCCACTGTGAGCATATCTGGATGGAAAGCAGAATTTTTTTAACGGATCTCGCACTTCACCGTCGTATTGCCAGGCTTTCATTGTTCCACAATTTTTTTCACAGTGCCTTGCATATCCCATCATATCTTGTTCCCGCAACACGTATATCTCACCGCACGAGCCATTCGCTTCAAGTTGCTCGGCCACGTACCCGGAAATCTACTTTTTCTGCGTCGTTTTTTCCTCGTACGGCACCACACTATACGACCTTCCCAGCGAAATCGCAACCATTACCTGCCCATCATCCTTCATGGAAGACATCAATAGGTTTTTTTTCTGTTAAATCCTCGGCTTCTACGTTTGTAACTTTTGTTACCCACCCCTTATTTAATACCCACCGGCGGGTCTTTAAGGAAATAAAATAAAATGAATATAAACCATAACAGCTACTGATCAAGGTGTCATTACAAGTTTCGCATATAAATCCGTGTTAGGTTCTCTTTTTTTTGCGCAGGCTTTCCATTAGGATAGCCATTTCAGCAACCGGAGCTCTGTGTTAAGTGTGCTCTACAAACAAAGCTAAAAACTAATCATCGAATGCGGGAGTATCTTGCAGGTCAACTTGAGGAGTCTCAAACTGTTCTTCACGGAAACCGAGGGATCCCGTCACTTCAGCCGTATAACCTACGAGGCTCAGCAGGCTGTCCTGAGGGTGAGTGTACAGTTGGTCCTTCCTCCATTTTAGCCGTGACAATACACTGAAGACAAAAAAGTAACCTTTGCGGGCAGTTTTTTTATGTTAAGTGTGATGTATGGATTGCTGCGAAGGAGTACTACGCCTCACACACAGAAAATCGTTTAAAGGGACAGACAACCAATTTTGCCGAGTACATATTCCCTATTTCAAATGAAAAGGCACTACGTAAAACACCTTAACGAGAAACGGTTTTGCGGAGAACGCCCTAGAAACTTTTGAATGGAAATTTTTAGATCGAGTCGTATGTGTCCTACAAAAATAATGCTGGCAACCATGACATACAGTAGCGCGGCAACACACTTCTGTCTGTATGCGAAATGAAAAGCGATATTTAAAACTCGTCCCCAGCTAAAAAGTGTGAACCGCCGGCTTTTTTATCATTTTATGTGTTTTTTTTAATTCACCAGTCTATTTTGCACGAAGGGATGGACAAAAAAGGTAAAATCTGGCTTCACGTTGTGGCGGTCGGAATTTGGATTCTCCCCGCGCGCGTCCTCCTTTTTATTTTTTTTTTTTGAAGCTGCAGTTAGCGTATTTGTAAACTAAAATCGAATATTTCGGCAGAAGAAACACCCCTGGCTCAGACAGAATCGTCAAATATATTGATCGCCGCCGTTGACTCCCTGTTTACTGATCGCTGCAGTTGATTCGGGGCATGGAGGCTCTGCTAGCCACACTGAGAGCAACCCAGCGGCTGCGGGCGGCGTGTCTTAAAAATTTTCACAATAATGTTTAAAAACGCATATACAATTTCAACTTATACGAATACTTTTGTAAAAAGTTTTTAATAAATGAATAAACGTTTCAGCAGTTACAGTAGCTGCTAGTTTTGCAGGTCACGTGACCGGGACACATTTTTGAGGTTCAAGTTTCGGCACTACTAAACGCCACCCTTCCGATTTCGGAAAGTTAAGTGCCAAATTAAAATTATTTCCGCCAATTCACTTATAAATTGTTGTGCTTATCGGGCTATAATAAAGGCTGGCTTTCATATGAGCTAGAGAACATATACGCGACAAAATCGGTGTTCTGTCCCTTTAAAAACCTTTTAAGGCCCCGCCATTCGCTTTGAGGGGGGCAGAAAAAATGGAAGCTGATGCCCAAGGTTAGTCTATGTTATGATAAGAAGAAAGAAAAGCCCTTTCCCCAAGTTCCTGACATGGGAAATTTCATCCTAACTCGAGAGACAAGCTGCTATTTTGAATATTCTGTGGACAAAAAAACGGTTTGCAAGGCTCACACTTTTAGAAAAGGCTGTGTGTGCACCCCTGCGTCGCACATTTTTTTAGCTATGGCATTTTCCTCCTGCTTGTATCCGCCGTGGTGATTGGCTGGATAAGGCCGAAAAATTTTATAATATTGTTACGTGGCGGTAGGACGGATTACATGAACCATGGTCGATACTGAAGCGATCTATTTACAGGAAGAGATGCACCCGATTTAAAATCCGGCCATCGCAGCTCGATAAATGCCGCACTTCAACCGTCTTCGTTCGTATAATGTCACTATCGCACTACGCTGCACAGTGCACTTATTAGTCTTACCCGCCGCGGCGGCTCATTGGATAAGGCGTTGCGTTGCTGAGCACGAGGTCGCAGTTTCGATTCCTGGCTGCGGCGGCCGCTTTTCTGATAGAGGCGAAAAGCAAAAACGCCCGTGTGTACGAGATTTGGGGGCATGTTAAAGATCCCCAGATGGTCAAAATTAACCCGGAGCCCTCCACTAAGGCGCGACTCATCGCTGGCGTTGCGTCGGCGCGTTAAACCCTACAATAAATCAACCAATCACTTCCTCGTCTTCTCGTTCCATTATGTTGAGCTTGGGCTGCTGCAAAAACTTGCGCTATTGCTTTCACCAGAAGACAATGAATTTTCGTATTATCACCTATTTCACTTGTGCGCCGCTTCTTTAGGGCGAGGTCTCTCTCTAATCTTTTATCACTTAATTAGGCCCCTAGGGTTGGAGGCTGACTGAGGTAACTTTGTGTAACTGATTTCGATTTGTATTAATGGGCTTTAATACAGACATCTTACTTCATTCCCCATGTTGCCAAGTGAGTATTTGTTTCTATGTCCCGAAAAAGATAAAGAATACCATGTGACGTGTGCGGCAGCCGCAGTGGTAAAAAATAACGTGAAAGTGTTTTGTTATAAGTTTATGCATACGCCGTTGCGGTTGTGTCAATTTTTCTTGAGAAAAGACTTTTTTCTTCTTGCGACAAACCTGTGTCGGAATGTATTTATTGTGTTTTTAAGGGTGGAGCTCACATCAGCTTTGGACTCTGTTCCCTGCAACGGCATGCATGCCGCCGGGTTATGCTTGGTCGCGTGTTCTCCATGTCCCAGGAATCCGCGTGCCTCACTCCTGCCATGTTTTCGGCTGCTAAATAGGCGACAGAAGCCGGCCATATCCGTTCAGAGCGACAACACACAACGGGCGAGCCGAGGTGTCCGCAGTGGGTGAAACCCTTCTATGCCATCGGAATTACTTAATCGGGAGTTGTTCCTTCCCCATCAAAAATCGTCAGGCTCCCCTCTGTAGTACCCTCCTAGTCGTAAAAAGTGCGGTCACACTAGGCCGACGGTCCCCCAATATAAAAAAAAACAGGTTCTAGATTCGATCCCTCCCAGTAAGATGCTGGTCGCATAGTGCTCATTCCGACTACGCTGCGAGAATATGCATAGCCGCTGAAACATTCTGCGGCCTACCCCGTCATGCCGTACTTTTGTGTTTATTCGTCATTGCTGCACTCCGAGCTGCTCAGCATAGCATTTTTTGAAGCGTGTAGGGTGAGCGTTTCTCCTAGCCTTCACACGTATCTGACCCACTGCGTCTATGCTAATGATCACAAGGGATCGGTCATATGTGGTTGCACTGCAGATTGCTACATCAAGTTATCCTGGGAAAAAGTACTTATTATATCTTGATTTCACGCTTTCGTAAGAACACTTCAGTTGATTTTTGTATTGATTACCTAGAAGAACCGTTTACTCTTCTGGTGCCTTTAATTTGCCATCGGTTGTCTGCTAGTGTACCAGTCGCACACGAACATACAGCATGGAATTCCAGTGACAGAAAGTCTGGGAACCGTAACCGAATTTACTGTTTAATATGCCTAATATGGTCTACGAATTACCAGAATGAACCCACATTCATTCGGGAACAAATCTCGCACGGGTTCAGTGTTCACTACACGCTCGATTTGCCAAGACACGATGGCAGTCGTTAGACTGATTTTGTCGGCGCTGTGATCGAAGCGCTGCGCAGTCAGCTTGATCAAGTCAATCCGGAGAAATGTGCGTCGTGGGAAAACGTCAACTGGAATAGGCACAAAGAAGCCCAAATAGGAACGGCGCTTTCGATTCAATATTTTTGCTTTGTAGACTCGCCTAACTCCAACCTGAATGGACGAAACATGGACTGGGGACTCTAGACAAGTACGAGTAATCTGTACAAGTAATCTAGCAATGTTTACAAAGCACTCAGTGATCCTTTAATTTAAAAAACTAAAAGACCGTGGAGTTGTGGCTGTGGTATCGAAGGATTACCCATCCTCACTAAGGTTTTCTAACACACATCCCAATATACTTCCCGGCACACATCCCGACGCGCTTTCTGAACAGTGCCGCGGAGTGGACCTCCCCATTCTATTCCAATTCCATTTGAAAGAATTAAAACTTTTGCGATTCCATTACTTTGAATTCCTCGGAATGATAGAATTTGGCCCGTTCCAGCTCGTAGAATGGAGGGGCAGTGCAATTTCATCGCTGCATTTCCCCAACGTAAAAAACTGCTGCTGATGATGATGATTAGTGGCTTTCCCTTTGAATCGGGGCGTCGGTTGTCAGCAACGGACTTGCCTGTTTTATTACGTTTACTTGCCCTACTCCCAGCTAACATAGATTTGCTTCCGCCCTCCCATCTCTCCCTCTTTTCTGTTTTGAACTCATCGCCTCCACCCCCTTTTTTCTCCCCTCACTGTTCTAAATTTTCACCTGTATGATTACTCCGCCTGCGTACCCATCCCTTCCCTACTTTTCTTCCACCACCACTCCAGTCGCCTCTTCGTCACCTCTATGGCCTTGAAGTTGAGGTTCCCCTTCTCCCCAAATCCCAAAGCCTCCGCCAGCGTCGTTTCCCCCTCACCCCGCGGTGGCCGTATCTCTGGGCAGCTACTGACAATATGGTATATAGTTTCCCGATCACTGCCGCAGCATGCACACGTTTCATCCTGCTGGCTGTAGCTACCCGTGTATGCCCGGTTCTCAGGCACCCTGCCCGTGCCTCGAAGAGCAACGCACTGCCTCTCGTATTGCCATATCATCCCTTCTTCTTAATTTCCCGTTTCTCTGCCCTATAAGTCTCCAGGGTTTTTTTCGCTTCCATTCTCTGTGCCCACTTCGTCGTCTCTGCTGCCTTTACCTGTTTTGTAACAGTTGTGTAAACCCCACTTTCCCCTACCGACTTTCCTTACCGCTTGGTCGGCTGTCTGGTCCTCCGTCTCCACCGCGTGTCCACGCTCCTCATATACAGGTACTTAAACACCCTCGCGGCCCATTTTTTGTCCTCCATGTCACGAAGTCGCTCCACAAACTTTATCTTGCTCTGCGCCTCCCTCGCCTCAAAACACGACCAGCCCATACCCCCTTGTACCGCTTCATTTGTAGCTTTGCTGTGGGCCCCTAGGGCCAATCTGCCTACCGCCCTGTGATTTACTTCCAGGCCCGCTTGGGTCTCCAGATTCATGCACAGAACCGAATTAGCGAAACTGCCCCATTGAGTCACCCAGCAGCGCAACTTGAATCTTCATCACACATATTAAAAACTGCCCAAGTATGCGGAACGTGTCACTTGCCAGCGAAGTTGGTAGGTGGTAGCAGTTTGGTTACTTATCTCGTGCAAAACGACCACTCTTTTATTTAAAAAAGTTTACCATCCCTTCCTGACGAAAGTAAAGAGAAGCGTTGAAGCTCAAAGTGCGTCCAACCGATCATCAAAACGTCTAACACCCAAATCACAAGCGAAGAACGTACCCATGCGACGATTTTTCGCCACTAAGTACACGCATCCACGAACGATCTAAATGAATACATTTAAGCGGTTTATTAGAAAGTAGGAGATTGCACACCTTTATGTTCAAAACCTTTTTTTTTTATTTAGAAGCGGTCCTTTTTCGCATTTTTCAAGTGACCGTTTTGACACAATGGAAGCCTGGTTTTAAAGAGAGAGGGTGAGAGAGAGAGAGTGAGTGAGAGAGAGAGAAGCTTTATTGGTGGTCCTCGGTTTCCCACAAGCGCCGTGTGTACCGAGATCTTATCGGAGCTTTTCGGTCGAGGAACAGGTCTATGGGGAAATGTACTCTTTTTGAAGAACACCATTCGTCCCACTAACAAAGCTTTCACTTTAAAAAGGGGCAGTTCCACACGGCCACCATTCTTAATAAGTAGCGGGATCCCACTACTTTTCATAGTATTAGCATGTGAGCGTGTTTTAACAGTTTGTACTTGCGCGACGCGAGATGAAGCAACTATTACGTTGACGTCGGCTTTCTCCGTTTTGTTGCGCAGTCTTTCGCATGCTATCTTGTTATCTGCTTTGCGTACTCAAACCAGCGCCATTATGCTGCGGAGAACTTACCAGCATGTCCCGCGGAGCTTGCTCACATGCATCTGCACGCGCTAGAAATGCTTGCCTGAAATATTTCAAGTAAATTTACAACATTAAGCAGTAATCCAACTGTCGGCCGCGGCGGCCGCTTTTCTGATGGAGGCGAAAAGCAAAAACGCCCGTGTGTACGAGATTTCGGCGCACGTTAAAGAACCCCAGGTGGTCAAAATTAATTCGGAGCCCTCCACTACGGCGCGCCTCATCGCCTGCGTTGCGTCGGCGCGTTAAATCCTACAATCAATCAATCAATCAATCAATCAGTAATCCTACTGTACCAACGCCAAAGACGAGAGGGCAGCGTCACCGTGAACAGTATTGCCCCGCCTGCTGGCCTGGGTGCGGTTGTGACTGGGGCAATCCCAGCGCTGTAGCCACTGTTGGTACTGGGAATCCGAGTGCCGTCATCAGTGTAGCGAAGTTGCCTTTGCCTGAAAAAGCCTGCCAAAGCACGAAGAGCCGACCTAACGGCGCCACCTCGGAGACGTGACGATTGACGCGGAAGCGACAAAACACGTGTTTATTTGTTGGAGGCGTTTCGTCGTGGGCAGCCAGCGGTCTCAGGCATCGGCGGACTTCGCTCCAGTGACGCTGACCTCCGTGTTGCATCAGCAATCGCTACTGCAACCTGCAAGTCTAAAGCAAATCGTTTTGAAATCACACGTGTTGCTAAATTAGCTCAAAAGGTATCAAATGTTTTCTCACAGGCAAAATAGTGTAGGTGCAGTGAATTCAGACTTTTTCTTCAGGTACTGAAGTGCAACAATAAGAAGCGGGCTATTGCGCAATAGGAGCAGGCAGAAATTGGCGAAATTAAAAAATCAGTGAATCTGACGCAACGAATCAGTGTCATGCTGTATGTGCTTCAGATGAGAAATCAAAGCTAAGACAGCGTTGCACTAAAATGCCGGAGGCAGCTAGCACTATAAAACAATATGGTTGAACTGGTGCTCTAGAAACCACTAACTTCGACCATATTTTTTCTAGTGTAGCTACAACACATGGCTTTCGAAACCTGTGTTATTTTTCCGCGCCCACTTTAGCTGCATGCTTGGGAGACACTGTGACAAATAAAACACATGTTTGTACAGTGAAAGTGCCATCAAGGGCGAAAAACGTGTTACGTGGGCTAAGCGAAACCCTGAATAACACTGTTGAGAATTTACAGTACGAAGAAGCTTCTAAAATGCAGCCTTACACTTTTGGGCAAGAATGGGTTTAGTGCTTCCCCTCCAAGCAACTTACAGCAACTGCCCCTTGCGGAGTCTGCACACATTCGTCTCTGGTAGAGAAATGCCCACATCGTGCGCTTGCGGCGCTCGACGTTTTCACGCGCGCCGCGGTAGGCAGCGCAGATTTAGTTACCCGACAAGCCGGGTATACGTTCTTGTTTTCATCGCCGGTGCTTACTTTGAGATATACCGACGCAGTCGTGCCAACGAGGTAAGTAGCCGGAAGGTGCCAGCGATAGTGATGCCGTCGTCTGAAAATCCCCATTCCATTCCCATTCCACTTCTCCAAGTGTTGTCTTCATTACCTGCGCCGTCGTCTGAAAATCACCATTCCATTCCCATTCCACTTCTCCAAGCGTTGTCCTCTTTCCCTGTCGACTTCTCGAAAAATTGGAATAATTCCAGAGTCATTCCAATTCCAGAGTGGTAACTCCGGAACACTGTTCCGGACAGGCTTACGAAATTACGCGCTGAATAATTTCAATATGGTCAGACCATCACCTTGAGTAGTTGGCGCACACCTATTCGACTGCACTGATTTTCGATAATTTTAGCAGTACGCCTTGACGTTGTTCTCCGGAAAGGAAACAAAAAATATGCGTGGTCATGTGCCATATACACACATCTGTACGTACGCATCTTCTTTTGGGAGTTTAACATTAAGATACTCTTATGAATTGCTGGAAGCGCCATTTGTGGCAATTTTCCCGTTTGTAAACCACGTGTGGTCCTGAGTTTGCAGCAGGCAGGCATTTAACAAAGCGAAAGGGTTAACGGAGTCATGAAGACAAAGTACAAGTTTGTTTTATTCGAAAGATTTGGTGTTTTTTATTGTCCCCCAGAGCTTGTCCGGCAGCAAACGATAGTTTATTCATTAATAAATTATTCAGAGAACCCCAAAGCACCATACTGGTGCGTTGCTATGACGAGCCAAGTGTGCGCAGAACCAACAACAGCAGGCTCTGGTATTTCAATGTTTACGCGTACTTTACGAGCTCCCATGCTCACCCCACAATTCTCACTTCTATAAAATGAATATATGCATTACATTTAAGCGAAAATATCCCGTGGAGGAAGATTATAAGCCCTGCATAACTTCCATTTGCTTTTGCAGGCATCCGCCATCCGCCAAACGCAGAGCTGTCTGGTATGATATCATAGGTTCTTTAGCGGGAAATGAGCTTGTGAGTTTGCATGGCCATTGCCGTTTTTCCTAAAGTATGCTCATTTCTGCGAAGTTTACGTTAAAAGTGGTGTAAGTCTGACTCTAAAAAAGGCAATCTTTCGAAATAATTAAAGTCGTGTATGGTCTTCAGGGCTCCTTTAAATTTCACAGAGCAAAAAAATGCGGCCTTAGACCCATCGCAGTTATGCCGAAGTAATAATTAGGATATGTTGCATGCATGAGCAGAAAAGGTATTACCGAGGTCGATTTCCAGAACAAGGGTTTTGCCGTGCCTACACCCTCAGCGAGAACCTCCTCTCCCCTTCCTAAAAGCGGTATCGGGGACTGTTTTCGACGTGTTGGTGATGGCTCCTTGAGCCACGCTTTGTATTCTGGCCACTGGAAAAGCAGTGGTTGTAGAGGTGGACCCTGGCGGCACTGTGGCCGCAACAGTTCTTATAGGCACTGAGGAAGGAGTCTGTGCACGCAATGCCCGGAGAAATTACGTCAATGCATGTAGAAATGGTAACTGAAAGCGCTTCACCCGGCAGGCTATACTGCTTTGGCATTTTTACACGCAAACAGTCTGGTTTCTTATCGAATCGGATATCTGATTGGGTATGCCTTGAAAGTAGAAGGAAAGCTTACTATGGCATTGTACTTACCTTGTAGGAATAAGCCATAGTTTTTACGAAACGATAGGTTACAACGACGGTAAACATGACACGGTATGTTCCCAAGCGGTTTTTTTCAAGAACAAATTATTTTAGGGCAAGAGCATCACCTGAGTCTCTGCGGGAAAAGAGAACCTCGGCCTTGCTGTACCAAAGGATAACTATAAATATAAACCATCAACGCCCTTGAGAATAATAGAGCAAATTAAAGGAACGCACGGTTCTATTACTCCGCAAACCTTGCTTGTGTGGTGTGCCACGTAGAAATGCAGTTCCCATGTGCCGTGTTCGCGGCTCGTGGCCAGCACGCCGTCGGCATACAAAAAAAGCTCTTCGACTTCGCCTCACGTCGATATCAATCACATACCAGCTCCCTCTGTTGCAAAGCGGTGCCTGGAATCCGCAAAGCAATATGGAGAAGCGAACAGTTAAGGCCGAAACTTTGGCTAGTTTGTTTTGAACTCAGTATTACCCGCAAAAAACCAGGCACGATAAAGAAATGTTGACACAACGATCCGTAGGCTTCCACAGACAGTTTTTACTTTTTCACACATACCACATTCATTAACAAAAGGAGGATAAAAAATCTCCTGCTTACCTCGGATATTCCTGGATATGCATCCGAAGCTTGGTTTAGGCTCGTTGTCTTGGTTTCTCTGCGTTAACTTTTCATTTACCAGCAATTATTGCACTTTCATATACACCCATTGTTACGCCAGGTATGCCTTCTGTGCCTTTTGTTGTAGTCCCACTACTGGCGTTTTTTGAGCCGAACAGCTCGCTGATCCTCAGTATCCAAAGGTAGCTTCCTTCGCTTTACATTCTGAACCCTCTCTAGTGAATCAGCTATCCGCAGAATATTCAGACGCCGCTTGCCGATGACCCCTCCCCCGTATTGATCTCATCCATGGCCAAGCTCGCACTGACAAGGCGACGGCGGCGTTCTTCCTAGTCAGTTGCCCAGCACGTGACGTTGTCAGGCGGCAACCCAGCTGCGGAAAGCGCATGCGCCAAGCCGGTGGTGGTGGAGCTCGGCACGGCGAGGTATTATACGCGACCAGCCGCGGTCAATGAAGGTCAAACAGCTGGAAACGGCCAAACGCGGCTGCACTAGGTTAGTAACGTTTTAAATTAAAAGAACACCTGAAAAGGGCACGCCACGTCACAGTAGTCGAGTAGGGTCTTCAACACCAGTCGTTGATTGAAGGAGGTGCTGTTGACTTCCCTGTGGTCTCCATTTCAGTTACCTGTACATGTTGCAGTCAACATGTAGTGTCCTATTTGCACGTGTGAAAATTACCAGGCGTTAGCACAACATAGCTGATCACGGCCGCAATACATTAATTTATAACCATTATAACCAACGCAACACCTTCGATAAACTATGCTGTTTTAGTCCGCTCACAACTTTGTGGCTATTGTTTTCTTGTATGCAGGTTACACGCCACTTCAAAGACTCCTACGGACTGCAAACTCACCGACTGCAAATGCCCGAACTCCAATTCGCAGACATAACATGGAACAGGGTGTGCGCGGCTAAGGTACCCGTACCTATGTCGGAATTTGTTAGTCCCGGTGGCCTCAACACCTTTGCCGAGTTGATCCACTTCATCAGAGGGGCAGGCCGCCATACACTTGCTATATTATTGGCGTGCAAAATGGCAGCCTGGTGCCGTTTCGGCTCAAAGAAGGAAGCATCCAAATTCGTCACCGACGTTGAAATCCTTCGCGACTGGTTTGAAGAGACCTTGGGTGAAGACGGTGTGCTCATAGTGACGGCTGCCACGAGCGCAGCTCCCTTCCAGAATCAGGACCTGCTGTTCTGCGACGCTGCGAGCATGACGGCGCTCTTCAATCTCTTCGAAGTTCCCGCCACTGTGTGCCCTGTTACAATGCAGAAGACCAAAGGTGGCGCGCCGCTTCCCCTAGGTGTACAGGTAGTTGCGAAGAGAGGCAATGACAGGCTGTGCTTAGCTGTGGCCAGAGAGATTGAGAAGACGTTTGGTGGTTGGGTGGCCCCTGGTGTCAGGGCATGAGTAAACAGGTGATGTGCAAGGCGGTTGACCCACGTCGGAATATCAAACATAGCAAAGCCCTCCACTGTTTGGTTTTGGTCAATGCTCTAATGAATCACGAACAAAAAGATTGCTTAAGGCATTAAACCGGTTTTTTGAAATATGCCTGAAAACCTGTTTCCTGAATGAATACGACATCTATATATGAGGGGATCTTATTACACTGCGTTACAGGCATTGTATCATTATGGCGTTGGAATGCTGATACGTTGCTAGGAGCGACCTCTCTGTAATGTTGTTTTCATCGCAGGTCTTGTTTTCATCGGAGGTCTTGTAACGCCCATCGCAACGGAAGGTCACATAGGCGTTGTAGTCCCGGTGAGGTGCTGTTAACAAAAACGTCATCAAGCACGTTGCGCTCCTCAGAACCGCACGGAGGGCGCTGCTGGTTCCGTTTGATGGCGTTATACCTGGAGCTTTCACATTACGCCAATGATACGGCCGTTACAAGGCCGCGCTGCTCCTTCGATACGCTCCGCATCAAACATTGTGCGAATGAATAGTGAACTCTAAAACAGATTTCTGCGAAACAAGCTTCACGTGTTTCCAGCGCAAAACCGGCAGGGTAGGCTAGCAACACCTTCGCGCTAAACATTGTTCGCTTGACAGCCCCTGCGTCATGAGAGGAACATGCCCCTCAAGCTCACCTGCAGATGAAGGCAGTACCAGGTGGGGGGCTTGGAATGACCGCGAGTGATTTCAGCACACGGATCGTTTAAATTATATCCATGCCAAACACTTAGACCACAGTACCCGGAGCATTCTCCTGACGGATACTTTAACGAAGGCACGTAATCGCTCTCCTTAGCAGGGACATTATCCTTGTACTAAAAGGAATGTGCAACACTTCTGATAAAAGCTTTCACTCTTTCCTTCCCGTCTAGAAGCATTGTAAAAGGTTTAATTATCACTAGCACTGAGTGGCACTGCGTGATTTGCTCATCGGAGCACATCCGCCTTGCGTTTCTGCTTTGCTTTGGTGGCTTTCTTTGAAGAGGCCGTTGAATTCGTTCATTGTTGCGACTGGAAGGAAGCCGGCCAATAACCGCTTGGCCGCCGTAATGACGCCATTTATGAGGTTTAACGCCAAAACCGGGAAAGAGAGAAAAATGTATTGAGCAAGTTTCTACGTTATCTGATGGTCATAGAGCAATATTTCTTGTCCGAGCTACTTTGCAACCCCCTAATCTAACTACATGTTTTGGTTTACTACGTTCTGCAAGCCATTAAGGTTTCCAAAAAAGGTGAATAAAGTGTTGCACGGCCCCTTTAATGGGGTCCTAAGCACACTGATCCTTCAGTACTGTGAATAGCATAGGCCCTTCAAAGCCGGATAAGTAAGACCTCCTCCATAAATCTTTTGGTCAAGGATTATTCTTACCGAAGTAGTACGTCAAAAGCGCGCTATTGAGGTCCTTCTCTTGTCCGCATTTGGTACTACTGTGGAAGTTACGGGGCGCTGGCTTTGCAAGGGTTACCACTGCTTCAGTTCGAATCAGCAAGAAGCGTGCGTCCAGAGTGTAGAAGTACAATCTGATGACTGCTTGACTAAGTAAAACTCTGATCTATGTCTTAAATACCGATTAGTGCTTACAAGGGGTGTATGGGAGGGTCTTTCGCAATTTCGTCAAAGCGGGGTGCAGTGGCAGGCGGCATTCTAAATTAGGATACCTGAGGATCTTTACCTTGCAGGTGAATTTTGGCACAAGACCGCTTCCGTTTTTACGCCTCGTCGAAAACGTTGCCACAGTGGCCGAAATCGAACATGCCTCAATTTTATTGCAGCCCAATTCCTCCGCAACTGCTTCACGACAGCTGGTAACGAAATAAGGGCGTCAGAGCGGACTGAAAGCCGTAACTGAAAACTTGAAAAATCAGCTTTGTCTGGTGCAAATTAGAAAATGGGACGGTTAGTAATTATTCAGTTCAGGAGTGCAATTAAAAACGTTTGTTCCGGGTTTTCGGTTTTCAGTTTGTGTGAGAAGTCCAAGCATTTCAGGATTCATTTTCGCTTCCGTGCAGCCAGGTGGGAGATTGCTGTCGCCTTCTCCGCGCACGTCAATGCAGCGTGCTTCCCACAACAGGGCTGCGCAGCTCTCCTAGTGCGGCCGTGGTGCTTCCAAACGCTTCGCTGCACAGCGAGCTCACGTGACATGTGTGACCTGACTGCGTGTGATATTTTATTGAGCTGCCGCTAAAATGGTCCCGCTGGTCGGGCTCTTTGGCCTCCGGGTACAGTTCTAGATACTGGCACTGATGGCCTGGGATGAGCCCTAGCGAGTGTTGTGTAATTTTCTATCGCAAACTTTTTTCCCAACCCAATTCTTCTTTTATAGCGGATAAACTCAATTCTTCGTGTTCTTTTTATCAGTAAGGATTACGTATATTTTAGGTGGATCCCCAAATCCCTAATGGATCCCTAGAGAAGGCAAAGGTGGCATGGCGGCAGAAAGTTCGGTGGGCAGATGTGATCAAGAAGTTTTCGGGGTTAAATTGGCCGCAGTTAGCATAGGACCGCGGTAATTGGAGATTAATGGGACAGGCCTTTGCCCTGCTGTGGGAGTAGATAGGCTGGCGATGATGATGACGATGATATTTTAGGTCGCTTTAGAAAGGAAAGACGCATGACACGTGGGGCGCTGTGCAGCGCTGTGCTTGGAAATTGGCGCCCCCACATGCAGCGCAAAAGGCGACAATGATGACTGATGTGACGTAGGAGGTCACGCAGCCCTCTAACTGGTGTCACTTTACACTTCTCTCAAGAAAAAAGTAATATTTTTAGGGACGACAAGAAATATTTTTTAGTATTTATTTTTTTGCCGAGGCCGAAGCGGGCGATGGGGCTTCGCACTTGGGCCTGGCTGGGCCTGGTCTCTTGTGATAAACACCGGGTTCCGTCTAGTCCCGGGCTCAAGTTTATCTCCAGTGCACAGCTCCAAGACATATTACATGTCTCCCAGTTCCCTGCTCATCTTAAGGAACACTGGTTACATAACTGATGTTACTCAAAGTCCCACTCAGTTTCGAGTTGCGTAACGCTCGTCTGCGTTAAGATGATCACAAGCAGGGGAACGGTTTCTATCCTTGTTGATTTCAGGTACGGTAACCTTATCTCTGACACCGTGGATTGTGAACCGCCTCCCGCCTGCAGGTCAAAGAGCAGTTTTCGCCTTCTGATGAACGCCATCTGGCCCCAAAAGGACTTTTAGTGTGGAGAGGACAGCTTGCGCACTGATTGCGATTGGGTTGAGAGGTGTGGGGGTATGGTTGATAGCTAGGGTTGGAGCTTCAGGAAATGTAGCTTAATATCAATGGTAATGTCTGAGACAATGCTGAATACAAAACTATTTATTTTTGGATTGATTTACCATTTTTTAAGGTTGATTAGGTCTTGGTAAATGTCATACAACACAATATACAGAAAGAGGTCCCAAAGTAAAGACTATAGTGGGACCTCTTGTTAGTAAACGCGAGAACTGGTATAAAAAGGTACAGAAAATTCAGTCGCGCGTATAGTAGATAAGGTGAAAAATGCGACAAACAAGGCTAATAAAATAATATACGTTTGTGTGACGGAAATATTTCCGTAGACACAATACATAATTATACAGTGCAACCGATGTAAAGGTTGCTCATGAAGAACATAGGCGTAATAATGAATTTTCTAGGTAATCACAGTAAAAAACAGATCACAAGAATTGGCGGGATAAAAATGTCCTGAGTGAGTGCTTGAATGAAGATATAGACGAGAAATCTTTAAGTTCATGAGGGAGGCTGTTCTAGTTCTTTACAGCAGCGAATTCCACCGTTTGTTTTCCATAGTTTGTGCGCACTCTTGGAAGCAGATAGTTGTGTTGAAGTGAGAACCGTGTGTTGGTAGGATTGGTAAGTTGCTTGCTATTGATTACGTATAATTATTCCGAATTTTTGGTTAAACGGTAAGCAAATATTCCCAGGTTATACAGAACGAGCTTGTCAACGGTAAAAAGGTTTAGTTTCCGAAAACGGGGGGGCACATGCGCGTTGTACTGGCTGGATGTTATCAGTCGAACCGCTTGGTTTTGAATGTGCTGATAGGGGATGAGGTGCGAATGATAAGAAAGGCCCCAGGACACGATACAGTAGTTGATGGGACTATGAACAAATGCATAGTACAGGGAAATGAGCGTTGATAAGCTAAAATATTGACGCGCTTTAAGCAAAACTCTAATACTCTATGCCGTCTTCTTTTTTAAATACTGAATGTGAGCAGTGAATTTAAGAGAACAGTCCAGTTGAACACCGAGAAACAAGCATTAATTGCTTGGAAATATGGGGTGGGAGTTACTGAGTATGGTCACATTATTGTGTCTGAGCTTACGGGAACTGAATAACATGAATTGTGTTTTAGATGGAATAATTAGTAGCTTATTCCTGTGCCACCACATGCCAAGTTTCCAAAGGTCGTTATTTACTGCTGTGTTATTTCCTCGATATTTTCGTGGGCGCTGTAAATGTTTGTGTCGTCAGCATAAAGTAGGCAGTCGGCGGGAGTTGTTAGGCAGTTTGGGAGGCCATTAATGTAAATTAGGAATAAGATTGGACAAAGAATAGACCCTTGTGGTACGCCTATATTTACAATTTTTATATCCGACATTTCACCTGATACGTTAACGGTTCGTTCTCGATCGAGCAAATAATTTCTAATGAGGTTTAAAGGGGGACAAATTATACCCTATAAGGATAATTTTTGAAAAATAATGTCATGATTTATGGAATCAAATGCCATACTAAAATCTATGAAAACGGATCCGACTATTTTACCTTCATCGATCGCCTTGTTAAATTAGTGGAGTAACCGGGCCGGAAACCGAACTGTCGAGGCGTCAGAATTGCGATTTTATTGAGGTAGTGTAAAAGACGTTGTTCAATTAGCTTTTCAATCACTTTACTAAAAAATGGAAGTATAGAAATTGGTCTGTAGTTATTCATGACAGTCTTATCCCCTTTTTAAAGACAGGAATTAATTTAATTCTTTTCAGCTCTTGTGGGAAGACAGCAGTTTTAAAAATTAAATTTACAATGTAAGCTAGTGTATCAGATATAATATCAACAGTATCCTTGATGTAGCGCGCATGAATGTTATCAAGGCCGGCACTGGTTGTTTTAAGATTAGCGATAGTAGAACTAACTTTACTGGATGGAACTGGGAAAAGAATGATTGTGAAACCTTTCGTTGTGCAGAGGTAAAGGGTGCATTCATTACATTTGATGTTGTCGAAAAAAATGAGCTGAAGGCGTTAGCGATTTTTGTTTCTGCTGAGCCAAAGGCCGTTGTGTTGTATTTATGAGATAACATTCGGTGGAGCATTGTTATTCTGAAACTCGTTAATGATACGCCACTGCTTTCCCCTGTTACTACCGGTGTCACTTATTCGTCGTTCGTAATAATTCTTTTTAGCGGTTTTCAGCAATAGCGTAAAAGTAACAGAACATTCTTTGTACCGCCTGAGAAGCGCGGCGTTTAAAGGTTGCCGCTTAGTTGTTTTGTACAGGTTTCCTTTTTTATGCATAATTTTGAGCAATCCGAGAGTTAATCAGGGGTTCTCGGGGAATGAGTAGCTTTTGCGACACTTTACTGTAGATGTAGACGACGTTATGCAGTGGCTTATTATCGCCGTAAATTCCCTGTACGATGACTGAGCATCTTGACACGGCACCAGGGGGCGCATGACATTAACTCTAGGAATTCTTTGTTGATTATTGTTCTGTATGACTGATCTTTTTAATAGTTTTTTGCGCAGTGAAAACGAAGGGCTATTGGATAATGTTCAGTAATGCTTGCTCGAATGATTTGGTACGCATTTGGTACTTTCCGTGCTCGGTGCAATGACATACCCAATGAGGCATTGTGCAAGGTGGAATATGCAGAGACATTCCTAACCTGTCGTGCGGGCTGCACGAGCGGGATGTAAATGACTGATTTATCAAAATAAAAACAGTTTAGAAGTGAGCGCAACGTTTTAATTTAAAAGTTTTCTTGTCTGCACACGCGTCTACTGCGTACGTACATAATTTTCAGTTCTAGATTTGAGCACTTCCTGATAAACACCAGTTTTTCATTACAACGACATTTCGAAATTACGAACGATTTTCGGCGGCCCAGCGTAATTCGTTATATCGAGATTTGGCTGTATTTCTTCAAACGCTGCTAAGTGCAAAATATGAAGCCCAAATAAGGATCTATGCATTGAGAACGAAGATCAAAAATTGCTCGTTTCAAAACTGAAACTCGAAAAAAATGGCGGCCTTGCGGCTCGCTGGAAATGACGTTAAAATCCGGAACACAGTTGGCGCTGCGGGGGTTTTCGCCAATGGCTGCCTAGGAGAGGACGGCGTACATTCGATGTATTTCGGGGCATCAATTACTTCAAAAACTTAAACGTGCTGAAAAACTGGCTTGGAAGTGCGTGCAACCATTATTGCTTTAGTGTGAGCACCTAAGACGCCCCTGCAGTCGTATGGTAAAAGGCAAATGCAGGCATCGCAAGACGTCGTGGTGAAGCTGAGAGGTAGGGAATGGGTACAAAAAAGGCGGTACAGATCGAAGCACCCTGCGTTCTTGAGAGAAGGAAACGAAAAAAAGGCTTTTGCTTGAAGAAACTGCCGAAACAAGCCGGCTAGAGGGTAAGAATTGTTTAGGCAGATATTATCACAGTTCAAATCTAGGATTGTATTATTATTTTTGCTTACACGGCAGCTTTGTTACTATCAGCAGAGTGTCACCACCAAATATTTAGATTAGTATGCCCGCCTATATAAAAAATTAGCAGTGGCTAAGCTCAGCTATGCCAGGATATACGTAGCGTGAGCTAAGGTTCAGCTCGTTAGCCATATTGTTCCTGGTTGTCTAGGATTAGCTTTATTATTATGCTCACCACTGCTTCAATGACACACACACGGTATACGCAGTGACACATGTATATTTATCAACCGGCTGCGGCGCAGCATTACCAATCGCACCAGAGCTAAGGTGGTTTGGCGTGCTGTCGAGCCTCAGCCGCCTTTTTCGTACCCTGAGAAGGTATTTAAAGAGCCTTCCGTTAATGAATAAATAAATAAATAAATAAATAAATAAATAAATAAAATTATAAATAAATAAATAAACAAATAAATAAATAAATAGATCAATAAACAAATAAATAAATAGATAAATAAATAAATACGCAAATAATTAAATAAATAAATCATAAAGATACAGTATACTATGTCCATTCAGACATGAAGGAAGATTTCGGTACATTACCCGCAGACATATCTTCCAAAAATTCACTTATGCGTTATAGGAAAATTGCCCTCAAGAGGAGAACGAGGAGGTGGAGAAAGCTTCAACAGTACAATCCTAGTGATTAGTGGGCCGTGTTCAGGACCAGGAGGAGAGAGCAGGAAAATTGTTTTTTTATTTATAGCCCGCCTTCCCGAGTATACCAGGATTTGTTCTTTACGCCTGGAAGGGTTCGAAACAAAATAGCGAGCTCCTTGGAAATATAATTCGATTCTCTTATTATATGCAAGTGTACTATTTATCGCCTTTGTTAGCGAGTATATTATTCCACCAACAACGGAAGCATGTCATACTTGTTCTGGTTTAGAGTTCGTTTGTTTTGATAACGATGGTTACCATAGAAACGCGGAGCACGAAAGCCACCTTCGAGTACTGTGGGCAACGCTGTCTACGGCGCGATCGTGGTGCCGTAGCACAAACCTTGTAATTGTATTTGCATGTAAATAAACAACGGACGCTGCGGATATATGCACTTTCTTGCACACAGCCATAATGAACGCCAATTTGTGAAGAATCGAATGTATGCCATACAGCCCAAAGAAAATACTCCACCATCTTTGTTAGCCTCACAAACATCTCCAACCTACTACTAACAAATTTAGGACGATGCAAAAGAATAATGCGTTGGGCGCAGAGAAAAACATTCATCTGATACAAGACAACAACAAAAAAAAAAGAAATAAAAAACATCCGTTTTATTTCCTGCAGTGCCACGCGCGTGTAGGGGCCCGCTGCTTGGTACGTAGCATTAGACTGTTGAGTCTCCAGAAGAGAATGTCAAAACTACTCAATGGAACCGTACGCAGTTTGAAAACTTATTGAGGAGGTCTGAGCCTCGCGAATAAGCTAGAAAGGACAAATTACACACGATCTTCTAAACAATGCTGTGAAGAAAGTTGTTCTCTCTCTCATCGCGTGGTAAGAACTTGTGAGGGATACAGTTTAATTTATTCACTTGTGTTAGACGCTGGCAAAAATAACTGAATTACCAGCAATACGCTTTTTAATGCACTTAAACTTCAAAGCCGCTGATTTTTAGCGAAGGAATTTATCTCTTTACGAACGACACGGGAGAGGAATAGCATGAAAGGTGAGCGGGACAGAGCAGGGGCGTCAGTCTACTACGTCACAGCCGCAACGAAAGGAGCAAGTACGCGGTCATTTTTTCCTCATCTTTCCCAGCAATTTACGACCTTAGTCAGTCAAATGCACGTTTAATATTTGGCTGAGTTATCGAATGATTGATTGTAGTTTTTAACGCACCGACGCGGCGCAGACAATCAGGTGCGCCGTCGGGAAGAGCTCCGGATTAATTTTGACCACCTGACGATATTTAACGTGCGCCGAAATATACCACTCACGTGCGTTTTGCATTTAGCCTTCATCAGAAAAGCGGCCGCTTTGGCCACCAATCGAACCCGCGACCTCGTGCTCAGAAGCGTAACGCCTTAGCCACGAAGCCATCGCGGCGGGTTTGGCTCACCGCAGCGGGTTTCGGCAGTGTGGTCTAAACGTCACGAGGTTTATTAGTACTTCTCAAGTGTGTTTAAGGCAACCTCTAAAGAAATATATTATGACGGAAAAAATCGCTCTGGGGCTTCGTGTGGTTGCATTCCGCCTGAAATGCGCTTTCGCGGGCTAGTAGGCTTTGTTTTTTTGTTGCCGGCGTGCCGGCATTACGAGGTGCCTAAACGAGAGGCTTTTCCTTCATATTTTCATTTGGATGTCTTGTGGGCGAAATACGGTCGTATTGCTTGTGTCTCACTCACTGTGTGATATTATGGCTGATCTGACAGACCCGTGACCTGTGTTTATTTTCGGCTGGGTGGTTTATATGCAAAGGTACTGTGCATGATTCAGAAATGCCTGACCCCTGTTGCCACCTCGGGTTCCTCCCACTATAGGCTGTTAGTGCATCACCGAAAT
Organism: Haemaphysalis longicornis; assembly: GCF_048455015.1. NCBI lineage: Eukaryota > Metazoa > Arthropoda > Arachnida > Ixodida > Ixodidae > Haemaphysalis > Haemaphysalis longicornis. Next base: position 117,943,420 of record NW_027526460.1, read on the forward strand.
ACCTCATTTCTCATCGAATCCCTTTGATGTCCAGGGAGCTCGCATTCAATGGCGGCGTTTAGGTTTGCAGGCCAAGTTAACAACGTTTCAATAGACGCAAACGAAATGGTCACTCCGCATCCGCGCTAAGTGTACGACACAAAAATCATTGCCGTAGGTTCTATGATGCATATTTAAAATTTAAATCCTATACCGCATAGACATGCGGAAAGCCATTCCTTCACACTAGAGAAAGGTGTATTAGGCCTAACTAAGTATTGGTGAAAGTTTACTAGATAAACTGGGCATTATTTTGGCTCTCACTTTGATGGCCACCAATAGACGCTCTGTATGAAGTGTCCAAGGATGTCACAGACACTTTCAGCCACACCAGTACCGTTTCATAAATGTTTAGTCGTGCATACTGTCGTCAAATATTAAATCTTCCATGGCAAAAATACGTGAAATTTGAGAGAAATAGTTGATGATGATGGTTGGATGTTAATGCCGCAAGGCTAAATGGAGCAAAGATTGGCAAAGCAGTGTTTATTGTGATGGACGACGAAATAAACGCTAAAATCACTCAATAAGGACTACAGTAGAATCAGTGAAAGACAATGAGGATGGCTGGTGTAGAAGGCCAGGTTGTAGTTATGCGTGGTATGAAATCAGGTTTAAAATTTTCCTTCTCCTAAATATATAACAGCTCACTAGAGAGAATTTTATAAATATTTAATTTTCACGCTAGAACCCGCAATAAACAATTCCTCTAAAAAATGTCTAGATTTTACGCCCCAACAAGTGCAGCTGCCCACACAATGCTGCTATCTCGCCAGTTGGCACTGTACGTACACCTGCACATTCCAAACCCTGAGAACTGGGGCGCGCGGAGAACCCGAGCAAGCTGCCTTCAGATTAGCCGTGCGATCGTAAAACAATTGCTCCCGGCGTGGTGGTGGTGCTATATAGCAAGATAGTTTATATTACAGTAACGTTCTCCGTTCACGAGAGGCGGCTAAAGAAGATTTTTTGCCCCTCGACAATGCCAGCACCAAGGCTGTACGTTGCAATATCGTGATGGGATTTGCGTTTTTATATTTCGGGAGAGGTATCCTCGAGCGCGGCTCTAATAACTCTGCCTGCAAAAGACCTTCTTTTCAATTCTTGGTGCGTGACCCGTGTTGTGTGCGGTTTTTCAGGAGAGCTGGATTGACAGGAAATCCCTTCACGTTATGCGTACGGCATCAAGACTGCCGGAGCTCAGGTCCTCCCCGAGTAAAACATTCCGTACATGCGGAAATATGGGAATACGGAATTCATACGAACTGTTAAACACCAAGATGTTAATCAGGCTGACAATGTTTTCAAAAACAAAAGACTACAATGTTTTGTCAGAACAGAAACGTTTGACACAGTTTTCTTGTTTCTGTAGTAAGAAAAGTGCGAAATACGGCAGCATACGTTTCCCGAATGTTTTTTGCTGTACTTCGTATGTACGGAAATTCATACGGACTGTGGTCTCTGCGGTTGTGGTGGTCGTACAGAGATTAATCCAGTGTCAATTTTTTGACGTAGTGCTGTTTTACATTAACACGTATTGCGGACACATTTCTATGTATTTGTTCCGGTGGTGTGTGAACAAAGAAGCTAATTTTGTATTCACCTAATCCCGTTTATAAGAAACGTTTCAGGAAGGTCGCATACCTCTAGGTTTTCAAAACTTCGAAGGCCGTGCTGTTCAGTGAATTTTAAAAGAAAGAAATGCTCTGTCAATGGTCACTGGTGTATTCCCAGCGGCGCACTTTCTGTAGTAACAAAGGTATGTTTTACCTGACACATTGGGAGCTGCTTGTTCTACAGAGTTGCTCGCGCTTTTCGTGGCGTTCGAGATGTTCAGGGTCACACCTTCGTTCAAGTTTGGGTAGACCCCCACTACAGCCACGACCAGGAAGCACATGAAGCATGTCTAGAGAAAGCGCTGTGGTGGTGGGCGAAATTATGAAAATCTATTTTACAGGAGCCCTAAATAAGGTGGCGAAGGCTATAAGGGCAGGAGGTTTCGCTCTTTTCTCGCACCTGAAAGCGTTTTGGAAGCTACTAGCTGGTAAGATTGAACAAAAACCCGCCGCGGTGGCTCAGTGGCTAAGGCATTGCGCTGCTGAGCACGAGGTCGCGGGTTCGATTCCCGGCCGCGGCGGCCGCTTTTCTGATGGAGGCGAAAAGCAAAAACGCCCGTGTGTACGAGATTTCGGCGCACGTTAAAGAGCCCCAGGTGGTCAAAATTAATCCGGAGCCCTCCACTAAGGCGCGCCTCATCGCCTGCGTTGCGTCGGCGCGTTAAACCCTACAATCAATCAATCAATCAATCAAGATTGAGCAAAACAACCTAGATACACTTGTAAGTGTCCTTGTGCCTCGAGGTACCCGCAGTCATTGGCTTTGCTCTGCTGTTTGTCCAGCTTTTTATTTGTAACCGCTCGCGCATGCTCCACCTACTACGGGCTACGTGGCACTGGTTTTAGCGTTCGCCGTGCTATCGATGGCACTTCAGTTCTAGCTTACGAAAAACACCAGATAGGATGGCTTCGCAAACAACATGCTCGCGCACGATAATAATTGAAGATTTCCTCCTAAGACTAGCCGCCCGTTTTCGTTTCTTGAATGCGGTGCTGTCGCGGAGAACAGGTCTCTCCGAGGCCGGGTCTCTCAAAAGACTTAGCCTCGCCGCAGTTATTCTCACCGTTTTATGAAGTCGCGACAAAAGCTATACCCAGCACACTTTTATCGCACTATCTGCCCTTTTCACGCATATGTATGCTGACGTTCAGCAATAGTACGGATCTGAGGGTGGCGAAGAGTTTTAGCTGCTGCAGTGTGCCGATTCATGCTCTGTCATTGTCCACCTTGAAGGTAGATGGCTTCTGCTGTCCGTACCTGGTTGTCTGGGTTATTCATATCTACTAAACGACGCGCTATGTCAACAAGCTCAGCTAAGCTCGTGTGAGAGATGGCGATGACCGACATTTTTCCAACAAAGATATGCCATGCCAGAGTGTCGCTCTCGTACACGCCGCGCTCGCCGCCAAAAGCCACCTGCGCCTTTCCCCAAAGCCGAAAACGCTGATTGGCTGCAGCATTTGTTGGTACCCGCCAATAGCGCCGCTGTTGTCTTCAGCGCAAGCTGCGTCATAAAGTCTACGTCAAAGGTAAACAAGTTACGTCAAAGCTCTGTTGAATGGTCGCAAGACTTCAAATGTAAACACGGAAAGAAAATACTCTTATCTAGCGATAGGGCGCGCGAAAAGGCGACCTATTTAGGCCCGTTTAATTACTGCACTAACGTTGGATTCTACTTCAGTCAACGCGTCAGGTGCCGTATGGGTTGACTTAAGTCAAACGTTCATCACCGCCGTACGAAGGCATGGGGTAGAGTTGTGGCGATAGTCGTCAACATATAACTCCTGGAGGTGAACTGGATCTTGCAAGCGTGGCGGAGTAGCTGGTTGGCTTTAATCACTCTTTTCTAACGACCATAGCGATTTCACATTGCTTACAGTGTTTGAGCATATCCTACTATACAACTGGTAGCACGTTCAGTGGCCATTGGAATCGTTTCTTTTTAATTTTGAAGCATTTTGGGTAGAACAACAATTCTCGGTTAGAGATGCGAGCTTTGTGAGTTATTTAACTATAGTTCACTCTAATAAAAGATGTTTGCAGGTAGTCTTTCGTTACTTCTAACCTGCGCCGCCGTTGTAATTGGGAAGTAATTCTCCGTGCAAACACAAAAAGGCTAGACTCACTCTCCAGGTACATATTATGCGATGGCAGCCGAAGCTCGACGAACAGCATTTATTGGGCTAGAAACGGAGGTTCAAGCAGTTAAGCCATTAAATCAGCAACAGCTGATAATTCTTCTCTACAAGTATATAATTCGAATGAATTCATTTATATTGCGTGTCCGTGAAAATCTGGAAGGAAATAAAAGGTAAAATGTACAAGCCGCTGCAAATGACTCGGATAACTATTTTTTGATTGCCCCATACAAGGGGCCACATACCAGAGTCGTTAAATTAGGTATGCGCTGTTCAACATGGTATGGGGCCCTTTTGTGCCGCGTGAATTTGTGTGAGAGCCATAAATTGTGCATCCAATGGTTATTATTTTTTTATTTACCAACACGCACGCATTGATCTGGTATGCCTAGGTGCCAAGAAACAAAGATTGACGAACGGAATACTAATAGCGGAGCTGTTTAGGTTATAGCCATGTAGGGTGGCATATGCAAAAAAAATAGCAAGAACACAAACAAGTGGTCGCCATTCTTTTGATTTTTACTGCCTGCCCGTGGCCGCTATCTTGGCAATCCTCACTAAGTGAGTGTGCTTGGCTTGACAAACGTGCACAGGAAGAGCTGGGTGGTTGTGGAGACACATACACATGAGCGCTAGGCATTTCTTGGTTTTGTTAGCTGCCCGGCCGTCGCCGCTAGGCCCGTGCTCATGTGCGCGAGCTCGTCAATTTCCTGGTATTTTCAACCGCGGACACTAAAAATTATGATTTCCTAAAGAGTTTCGCTGTTAAAAGAAACGCACGCGGGGCCTCGTGGCGAGGAGGGAGAGCGCAGAAGGAAATCCCACCAGCAAAGAACGTGGGGCACGTGCTAGCCTTACCACTTAGCCCCCTATGACCGCTCAACTCTAGTCTTGCCCGCTTTCCACCCGTGCCAAGAGCTTGTCTCGTAGGTGGTTTTAACCCTAGGCGGAGAACCTGCGGCTTACAAGAAGATCCACAGGAGCAACAACAGGAATCGGAGCCAAGCCTAGCGTTCTTGTCACCACGTGGGCGACACACAGCGCCTCGTGACTGTGCACCGAGCACTACGTTTGGACTCCCGCAAAACAGGGGTCGGAAGAAGAAGTGTGCAACCACCGAGGAAGAACCCAAGCAGCGCGAAGGCCGTCGTGTCGGAGGTCGAGAACGTATGAGACGGCTACGGTCCAACCCCGACTATCGCGCCTAAGCCGCACGCCTCGACGGAAGCGAGGACCGGAAGATCACGAGTACCGCGTTCGTCGGTCTCCAATACTGACAGTGGATCCCATGGGTAAAGAGCTGGGTCGACACTTACGCTGCTGTTGCTTCAGCTTTGCGCTACTAGTGCAAGCTGCGTAGATTTTCATAAACACTAAGCGCTCAAATACGGCATTTGTGTAAAATTGCAGACAATAATTATAGTGAACATCGAAATTACTGTAAATACAATTTTTCAGAATTTTTTCTCTCGCGAACTAAACTAGCTGTGCATTTTCGTATACACTAGTTTCTGCAAATAAGTATAAAGCTAATCTGCAAGGTAAAACGCCTGCATGTAGCATTCCTAAGCGTTGGTTTCGGTCTACCACTATTATGGGAACTTGACGGAATATCTAAAGGTGCACTTTTTGTGTTCTGCAACTCAGAGGGCGTTCAGAAAGCCCCTTCTGGCACATTGCACAAAGTCCAGAAACTTCTTTTGGAGCTAAAACATTCCACCAACCATTCACTGTACTGGCCACACTTTGCTTGAAGAACACCATAAATATGTGTTCTTGTTACATCTTGGATCTTCAAAAGCGCACAAGGAACGAGGGACGGACAGAACGAACACAAGCTAGAACCTACTTACTACTGCAAATTTGTTGTACCACATGAAATGTATACATAGAAACAAGCATCGAATAGCTAAACTTAGTGTTTGTTACCGCGTGCGCTTTTTCATGAAGAGTGATGAGTGTTTTTCTAAAACACTTGGTATTTTCGAAATATAAATAAAACGCCTTTACAAGCTGCCCATTGTTTGGGTATTATACTCAAACCTATCGGAAGACGCGTTGACTGATGCACGTTTTACTACTAGAAGAAAGAGTGGCGCTGGTGGAATTCCTTATCAATGTGTGTCCATCGCTCCTTGTTGGCTTTTTTTTGACAATATGCACGTGACCACCACTAGGAGGCGATTGAGAGGAAGCGAGAACGAACTGGTTTTGAATATATGTACAGAAGGAGTTTGTGTTCTCCCTAACAAGGTGTTTTGCTGTTCCGTTTTCCCATATAACAGTGTATAAAAGGAAAATAGGAAAGCAAAATCACTTTATAGCAGATCGGTAACATCAAAAAACATTCGTTTTTTTTTTGTCTTTTGATGCGAGCAGCCCAAGCAAACAATAAAAAAATGCCAGAACGTCTGCCCGACCTAAACGCAAAAGTTGAACAGGTGCTGTATTCTGGCCAGGTTTCGTGCAATTATAAATTTCATCTTTTCTACCGCACTAATCACTGAGCACGCAGTGTCGCTGGCGAATGGCTTTGTGACAAACTGTTTAGAAATAAATTTCCCAACCCCAACGGATCCCCAAACCTTACTTTGCGAACAGAACTTTGAGGGGAGGGCAATGCATCAAATGCACTAAGACACTTCCATCCGCAGTGCTCATAACAAACGATGGTTATGGGTAATGGTGAGCAAGATTCTTTACAACACAAAGAGAAAATCCGGGGGTACTGGATACAATGCCGTTTGGATACAATGCCGTTAGGTGTATTCCATACTGCTTCTGAAAACTAGGGAACAGCGAAAGCTTTTGGGGCCTTTTACCAAAACAATATTTTTAGCACGATCGGAAACTCAGTATAGTTTTCAGAAATATCCATTTTAAAAATTGGTGTATACAAAATGAGATTTACCATCTATACGTAAAACATCTGATGTCTTTGTTCAAAAAATTTTACTGTGGGCTGGAAGTATGAAATGTTGTTTGATGAAGTACGTTAGAAGATGAAAAATTTAGGGATCTGAAAGGAAAGAAGAACAATTTAGGGATATGAGTATAGACGTAGCGCCCAGAAAGGTACAGGCGGGTACTTAATATTGCAGAACACGCGAGCGCGCGGTAAAAGCCACCGATGCGCACACTGGAGGCCCGGCGCCTGATGTCGAGTCTGGCCCGGCGCCCATTGGCGTCCTGTTATACTCGCAGGCACGCCCATATTCTTGCTTTCTGCAGCAGTGGTGCGATGGTCACTGAGGCGCCGCAGAGCAACGTCTTTGTAGCGTTTCTTTCATTCCGATGGTAATTTTGGGGCCTCATGTGACGCTTTCGCCAGTTTTGGTGCAAGTGCTCCTCGCGTCTCGATAAACACTTGCTCGGAATGTTTTGTTTGTTTTATTTGTGCTTTATCAGTTAAAGACTATAACAGTAGCGGCTTGCGAACAGCGCCACCGAACGAAGCGCGTAGGAAGCACCATCACAGGGTTCCGAGCTAGAGACAACGTGTAGTAGCGCAGGACCGCTTCGCCGAGGTGACGACGACGACAGCGAAGGCGGAACCACGTGCCGCACGCTGATGTCCTCTCGCGCTGAAAAAAAACCACAAGAATAAAATCAGTTAGAGCGCAAACGCTGTCGTCGCTGGTTGTCTCTGCGCTGGTCGCGACATGAATTGCCGATGTGCACCGAACTCGCCTCTTCTGACAGCACCATATCGGACTCTTTTGCCTCGCCGGATTCGGCGGGCCAACTCCAGCCCGTCAGTGACCAGGAAGCAGCTCCGCCCGCCCTCGAAGCAGCTCCGCCTGCTCACGCTACAACCGCGGCTGTGCACACCACTACTCTACCCCCATTTTGGACTCGGAAGCCGCGGGATGGTTCACGCAAGTCGAGCGCGCTTTCGTCTGCGTCGCATCACTAGCCGGGTAACGAAATATAACACCATCGTAGCCTCCTTGCCAGGCAGTATCGCGTACGAGCTGGCCGACATCCTCGACGCCCCATATCCTGAAGCGGGGTACGACCACCTAAAGGCAGCAATCATCCAACGCAAGTCGGAGTCGGAGCGCAGCAGGCTGCAGCAGCTTCCGAACTCCAAGGAGCTCGGCGACAGGTGACCTCGCAGCTGCTACAACACATGCAGCAGCTATTGGGCGATCATAAACAGGACCTCAACAATCCACTTCCTCCGGAGCTCTTCCTTCAAGGCCTAACACAGAACATTGTACTGGTGCTTGCGGTAGTCACTGACATGCCACTTGACCAACTCGCGGAACTGTCTGACCGCATCGTGGACTATTCCCGGTCCTCAAGCATCGCCGCAGTCGCCGATAAACCCTCCACCTTAAGGGATGACTCCAGGCTTGGTCGAATTGAGAGACGCATTGATGAAATCAGCCCTAGGTTCTTATCCCTCGCAACCCTCTTGCACCGACGCCGACGTGCACCCGGCGACAGACGGTACTGGACAGACCCGCCCAGTTCTCAACACCGCTTTTCCATAACACGCGGTGAGCCTGGCCCTTCGGGCCACTGATGGTATCATCGTACCTTCGGTGCTGCCGCGCGCAAGTGCAGCCCGCCTTGCTTATGGACGGGAAACTACGAGACCGGACACTAGCGGCGGCAAGTGAGCCCGGTCACGCAGTCAGCCGCCTCTTCTACGTCACCGACCAGGTTGCCGCCCTCCACTTCTTGGTCGATACAGGAGCAGAGGTGCGCGTCATACCGGCTTCCTCGCTATACCGACACCGTAGAGAAGTGACTTCCTCGTTCACCGCCGTCAACAACTCGCCGATGAACACCTATGGCCAGCGGTCGCTCACAGTGACTTTTTGTGGTGGCTTCTCACAATTGCCGACATGCAGCAGCCATTTCTCAGTGATGATTTCCTGGCTTTGTACAACCTGGCCGTGGACGTGCACTCTCGCCGCCTGGTGGACATGGCGACAAGCCTTTCGGTACATGGCGCTCTCTCCTCTGCCACGGCGACCGGACTTCCAGCCTTTGTGCCCCCTTCCGTGTACGAGAAGATACTGCCGGATTTTGCCGCGATCACAAGACCCCACACGGGAGAGTCCTCGGTGATACACACGATCTCCCACCACATCGTTATGAAGGAACTTCGCTCGAGTGCGTCGTCTCGCCGGATCTCGTTATGCCATTGCCCGTCGAGAGTTCGAACACATTCTGGAACTGTGAATTGTCCGTCCATCCTCAAGCAACTACCCGTCAGCCCTGGATATGGTACCCAAAAAGGACCCCAGTGACTGGAGGCCATTCGGTGACTACCGTGCCCTCAACGCGATCACCGTTCCGGACTGGTACCCGCTCTCGTATTGGCAGGACTTCACCACAAATCTGGCAGGCTGCAAGATATTCAGCAAAGTTGACTTGGTGAAAATCTATCACCAGATACCTGTAGAGCCAGCAGATATACCGAACACTGCCATCATTACACCATTTGGTCTTTTCGAATATGTGAGCATGCATTCTCGGCCTTCGTAACGCCGCCCAGACTTTGCAATGAGCCATCGACGAGTTTACCCGTTGTTTAGACTTTGTCATTGCATACCTTCACGACCTCTTGATCGCAAGCTCATCACCATCTGAGCACAAAGTGCACTCGGGAGCCCTTTTAACTTGGCTTGACGAATATGGTTTCGTCATCAACCCCAAAAAGTGCGTCTCCGCCGTGCAGACCTTCGAGATCCTGGCCCACCTGGTCACTCCACAGAGCATCAGACCTCTCGACACGAAGGTGAAGGCCGTCCAGGACTTTCCACAGACCAATTCAATTAAGAAGCTCAGAGAGTTCTTGGGCCTGCTGAACCTCTACCGGCGGTTCATTCCAAATGTTCCGAACTGGTCCAGCCCCTCACTAATCTAGTGGCCACCAAGAAAGGCCCTTCGGAGCACTTAGAGTGGACGAGCAGGCAGCGTCCACCTTTTCTGCTGCAAAAAAGGCCCTCTCGGATGCTACCATGCACCCCGTTATTATATACCCCTTTGCTGATGCTGAACTTCGCCTTATCACTGACGCCTCCAGCATGGCTGTCGGTGCTGTGATTCAGCCGTTCGTCTCCGGTTGGTAGCCACGTGGTTTCTTCTCCCAGAGGCTACAATCTGCCGAGGGATGGTACAGCACGTTGGGACGCGAGCTACTCGTGGTCTACCTTGCCATCGAACATTTCCGGCATTTCCTGGAAGGCAGGGACTTCTACATCCTTACAGATCACAAACCCTTGACATTTGCCTTCCAACGTAACCACAGCTCGTACTCGTCACGTGAAATCCGACCGCTCTCCTTTGTCCCGGATTTTACTGTCGATCTCTGCCATCTCAGTGGGCCGATCAATACTGCGGCTGACGCGCTGTCTCGCGTCCAAGCCCTTTCGTCTTCAGCAGCCGATTTCCATAGAAGAGCTTTCTTCTGCACAGCAACAAGAGCCTGAGCTCCAGCAACGTTGCTCTGACCCCTCCGCGCTGACGTTCGCAGATTTGCCGTTGCGCTTTACCGAAAGCACAATCACATGCGAGACATCAACCAGCGTCTCCCGGCCTTATGTTACACCGGCGTTTCATCAAGCCGTTTTCGACGCCCTGCATGGCAAGAGTAACCCCGGCATCCGAGCAACCCATCACCTCGTCATAGCTCGGTGGTTCTGGCCCTCCATGAATGCCGATGTCCGCCGGTGAGCACTCACCTGCCTCCGGTGCCAACTGTGAAATTAACCAGGCACACTGTCACTCTTGCCTCGCCATTCCATCCACTGGACAGCCGTTCATCGCACGTGCACGTTGACCTGATCGGCCCCCTGCCACCGTCGCGATGCGCCACCTACGTGTTGATGTGTGTGGTCCCCTTCACGTGCTGGCCAGAGGCAAAACCGATCCCTGATATTACGGCGGAAACAGTCGCCAAAGCATTGGTTGGTGGTTGGATGTCCCCTTTCGGCTGCCCTGCTGTTGTCACTACTGATTGCGGGCGTCAATTCCAATCAGCCCTGTTCAAAGCTCTCGCTGCCATCTTGGGATTACGCTACATACACACCACCTCCTACCATCCGTCTTCAAACGGTATGGTGGAACGTTTACACCGGCAACTCATGGCAGCTCTCACCACCTACGAGCCAAAGGAATATTGGGCCGACCACCCTCCCCTGGTCGTGCTCGGACTGCGCTCGGTTTTTAATACTGACCTGCGGTGCACATCAATCGAGCTGGTGTGCGGCTGCCCTATTAGCCTCCGCGGCGACTTTCTCACAGCTCCGCCTGCCGATGGACCTTCGGACCCCGCCAAGTACGTGGCTGAGCTCCGTCGCCTTCTCGAGCAAATCCGGCCCGTGCTTCTTTGACAGCGCAGCGACCACTCTGTCTTCATGCTTCATGAGCCAGGACCTTTCTACCTGCACTGACGTCTTCGTGCGCCGCAACGCAGCCCGTCGACCCCTCACTCCCGCTTTCGATGGCCCATACACCGTCATCGAGCGGCACCCGAAGACTTTCACCATCAACATGAACGGCCACCCAGATGTCGTCGCCGCTGACGGGGTAAAGCCCGCATACGTAGCCTCTCTCCGACCAAGCCAGACTTTCCCCGTCTCCGAAACCATGCCCACGAATTGGCCCCTTCAACCATCGAAATCTGTGACGTGGGCTTCAACAACGGCCTCCGGCTCTACGGCGGGGAGCCCTTTAGCTGTGCAGGACCGCCGCGCCGAGACGACGACGACGATAGCGAAGGCGGAACCACGAGGCGCACGCTCACGTGCGCTCGCGCTGGAAGAATAAAAATCAGATAGAGCCCAAACGCTGTCGCGGCTGGTTGTGTCTTTGCCGGTCAAAACAAACGAAATGCCAGCGACATGAATCGCGAGCCTTTATTCTTCTTGGTTATTTTGTAAACTATTTGGCCACTGGACTTGTCTACCAGCTCGCATTCCCCTGCCCAGAAATAGTCGATTTGCAAGTTTTGTAGAAGAAATTATTTGTTTTTTTTTCATGTCTACTTCCTTACCTACATTTTCTTACTTACATTTTCTTACATTCCCTTACTTACATATACATTTTCTGTTCACTCTGCACGTCGGCATTCGCAAAAATGGCGCCTAGGGTTCCCACCGAAGAACGCCGTAAGATCATTCGCTAGTTTTTTAATCCATTCTTAAAAGGGATGTCATTTGCCGGCTTTTTTATAAGCCAAGAAATGATGTTAGCCAAGCAATTCATGCCCTGATTCGTTGTAATTCATTTTGAGGTTTTAACCCGTAGACGCTACACATGCGATGAGGTGCTCCGCAGCAAAGCTCCCGAATAATTTAGACCACCTGGGGATTTGTAACATGTGCTGAAATCTCGAACACACTTCAGCGTTTTCCTTTCGCCTCCTCAGAAAAAGGGCCAGCTCGCATTTGCCTGGCGGAGCAGAAGGACAAGGTCATCAACGAAAGAGGAAGAGATGATTGTTTTTCAGTGGTTGAACACCAGTTCCTTAGTCACGAAAAATTCGGAAGGCGCTAAGTAACGAATTATATTACTGCAAAAAGTAGCGAATAATGTTAGGGCGTTCTTTGCTGAGAACACGAGGTGCCATATTTACGAATGCCGACGGGCAGAGCGAAGAGACAATTTATAGGGTTATAGTGCGTACGTTTCTATCATTCATAAGTAAAAAAGTAGACGTTAAAAAACTGAAATATTTTCTTCTCTAAAACTTGCAAACCGCCTATTTATCGGCCGCGGAAAGCGAGCTGAAAGATAAGTCCAGTGGCCAAATAGTTCGAAAAATAAACAAGATGAATAAAGTTTCGCGATTCATATCGCTTGCATTTTGTTGTCCCTAGCGCGGCACCCTTTGAATGTGCTTCCCACGCGCTTCATTCAGTGACCCATTTCGCAAGCCGCTAGTATCATCGTCTTTAACCGATAAAGCACAAAACAAACAAGCAAAACATTCCGATCAAGTGTTCATCAGTACGCGAGGAGCACTTGCACCAAAGCCGGCGAAAGCGTCACATTAGGCCTTAAATGTACCTGTGGTATGGCGCCCGAAACCACAAAGAAGAACTGAAGAAGAAAAAGATGAGCGCGAGGTGAAGCCGCGTTCGAGTCAGCCAGGGATCAAGGGAATGTCCCGCAAGAAAGAAGAGAAGGAGGAAGAAGCTCACGCTGGATAAGCAGCATCTCCACGATGGCACTTCCAGGGCCTGTCTTCGGCACGGCCAGTTGACCTGTGGCCGTCGTAAGGACGCCCGGGCACCACGTCGCCGGCAACGCTGGGCTGTGGCGGTATTTTCACCGCCACCAACCTCCATTATCTTCGTGGTCCTGCTCACGTTGTCCTCCCCAGCACCCCTTGAACAACGTGCCGCATCCCAGAGCCCGCTGCCCCTGAGACGCTTTCCCCTTCCCATCACCTGTTGCCCTCGTCGCCGTTTCCTGCGCCACGACCACTGGCTCCACGGTGTGAGGAACTTTTTGTATTTCTACTTCCGTTGGGACTAATTTCCCAAAGCTTTTGTTTCACCCATTCCTGTATTATTTACCGTCGCGTCCTTGTGATCGTCCGTCATAAATGTAATCGTCCTCACTTCTACCGAAGCCCGTGTTGCGATCCCTCATTCCTGCGTATCTGCACCCGGTCCTTGTGTCTTCCGAACCTTGACATCATCACAGTACCATCGGAATGAAATGAATGATACAAAGGCGTCGCTCTGCGGTGCCTCAGTGACCAACGCAGCACCGCTAAAGGAAGCAAGAAAATCGGCGTGCCTGGGAGTAAAACAGGATGAGCATGCGCGCCGCGCTGTCTTTACAACTGGCGCCGGGCCTCCAAAGTGCGCATCGGTGCCTTTTGCCACGCACTCACGTTTACTGCAATATTAAGTCGCCACCTGTACAACTACCTTTTCGCAGAAGCCCCTTCCCGATTTAAGTCGAATAACGTCACTATTGTTGCAAGAGAATTTCGTTCGTTTTTTTGGTGCTTACCACTGTGTAGTCATAAAAGTCGTTGACGTGGCCTCTTTTCCAGTGCACAGGCCCAGTAATCGGCACTCCTCCGGGATGCACCCAACTCTTATTCGGTTCTTCTGACGACGAGATTGCGAAGTCATCTTTGTACACTTTGACTCGAATTATCTGCTTTCCCGGCTGCAGACCCGCATTTAGTGGTGTCGAAATGTCCACGTCACCGATGTAAACGACACTGCAAAAACGAAGTGTACAAAGAAGACTTGTAATTGTCAGTGTTCGGCAACCAGACATTTATTTTGTTTTTTGAGCGGGCACTTGCTATTCTTTTTGATTGTAAAAGACGTAAATAGGGGCCAACATTTGTAGGCGTGTCCCGTTCTGTCGCAAGCTTTGGCTGTTTAGTAGCTCATCAGGTACAACAGTGGTGAAAAGCGAGCCTTTTACTGGTAAGAAACTGTGTCCGCAATGTAACGCGAAAAGACCACGCAAGTGGGGCGATATTTATGCCATGCCGACAAAATGCAACCGCTTGCTACTTCGTATACTTCCGCTCATCCTATTAACTAGAAAAATAGAAACCTGTGCTTCAACCGCTGTCTCCGATTACCGCTGATCTTAAGCAGGAAGAGAAAACTAACCTACAAGGCCTAGCAAAGCAGTTTAGAAGCCGCGGCCTATTTCGATTTTTATTGGCAGGCTTGAACTCGAGAAAAAATTACGTCGACAGTTCTACGCGTGCATGATACAAAACTGTAAATGCCGTCAACCCGACAGGCGCTTACATCGTCAAATAAAAAAACCCCCAAGACTGTCGATTTCTCGATAAATGGGAGCAGTTGCCGCATACATTGATTCCACTTCTTTGCTTCTAAATACCTTGAAATACATTCACCGAGGATTATCCTCGTCAACCGAGCATCTATATCGCTGTAAACATAAGCCGCGAGCGTGCACGCCAAATATTTAGGAGCCCCGACAACATTTTCATAATGAAAGGCATACCTTCACTGTTCTCTACTGCAAGCTTGGGAGTGGTGGGAATAAAAAGTGTGTCTTTTAAACTCTAAATCACTTCAATGGCGCCAATCTCGCCCGGATGAACTTAGCGTCATTTTTTCGCTGTTTTCCAGCCTTCTGTTATTTTTTCTTTTTCTTCCTCTTACTTCTGTCCTGTAACGTATCGGACCTTTTCTTCCCCCTTCCCCCGCCGAGTAACATGTCGGTGCCACACTTCTGGAAAACATCTCAGCTTTCTCTTCTAGTAAAGAGCCTACTCTCTTTCTCTCTACTGTATGACAATAGACTCCATGTGTGCGCAAAATAATAAGCTATTTTAGGGCAGTATACTGAAAAACACTGCACAAGAAAAAAATTCCTCAAAGAGGCCATGAAGGCAAAGGCCATGTTGAGTTCTACATCTATATGAACAATGCTTTGTGCCGATGACGGCGGCGCCAGTTTTATCAGAAACTGCGCACAAATAAGAGGGACATTGAATAAAACATGTGTAGGAGTGGGTAGTCCCTAACCACCATTCCTCACTTTTCAACTGCGCCTCAGAACCCGTCCAAATACTTGACGATTGAATGGACGTTGACTGGACGTTGACTGAAGAATGACTGGATTAATTGCACAGCGGGCTCTAGTTCGGTTCCATCGCAGCACTCGAATGCGAGCGTGGAATTAACACAATGAAAATAAGGCCGTTAGTCCTCGCGCGTACGATCTCACTTCTGTCGTTAACATGTGACTGAAGCGTGAAATTTTATCTTTTTAATACTATATCTTTTCTTCAGTAAAAAAGTGTCCTTCGTGACTGGACTGCGTAAGGCACTGCATGCTCACCCCTTAAAAACCAAGTTGAAATTTATTTTAGAGGCGAAGCGTCTCATGCTCGAGGCTGTGTCCCTTCCTCCCTCGTTGTCGCTGTCCGCCATCCGCACTGTACATTTATGACTGCAGCTAGCGACAAGCCAAAGAAACTATAGGAGTCATCATTATTAGTGACGTTGACGATGCGAAAAAAGGCGACTGTGCTTCTCCGAACACAGAAAAAGATGAAATCGTGTCGAACATTAATTTTTTATAGCCCATGAAGAGATTGATGAGGCTCTATCTTAAAAAACAGTGAGTTTTGCCAGCCCTTGCTACCTCCTACATGCTTCTCTCCTAGGGGTCGGGGATGTCAGGAAGAAAAAGCCCCAAAAAAGGTGGGCAGAAGAACCAAAAACAAAGGTGTGGGTTGATGCGCTTGGCGGAGTATTTTTTCAGGAAAACAACTAATTTCTTAAAATATAGTGACTTCGAAGCGAGCGCAACAGTTTGCCTGTCGGCACACGCGCCTACTGCAACCGTATAACTCATTTTATTTCCTAAGTTTTTGCACTGGCTTATAACCGCCAGTTTTAAATTTCAATATTATTTCAAAATAATTTTTCATGGTGCGATATATATATATATATATATATATATATATATATATAAATATATATATATATATATATATATAAATATATATATATATATATATATATATATATTTATATATATATATATATATATATATATATATATATATATATATATATATATATATATATATATATATATATATATATGTGTGTGACGTCCCGCAGATGGATGGTCCAGGGCAGTTGGCCGGAATGGGAGATTAGCCACCAAGAGACGGTGCGGTGCGATAGTGGTGGAAGATGAAGAAGAAGTTGTTAATAAAGGTGTTGGTTCGACGGACGCCATGTCTCCTGCGTTACATATATATATATATAGTCAAACCCGTTTGTAGCGAACTGCAATATGCACCGGGATTAGTTCGATATATCCAATACTTCGATATAGCCGTACCCGCCGATAACGTGGTTATTGTTACGAGTTCGCAATCTGCGGGAGCCCCCCGCCCCCTCCCCGACTCCGCTATCCGCGTATGCAGAAAGGAACACAGTACAGTAGCCATACCATTCGAAAATAATCCATTTATTGCAAGTAATACAGCTACTTTCCGCCTTAATGCCCACGTTGCAAAAAAAAGGGTGATTTTTGTTTTCACTTTCGTTTTTACGGCTTCAACTAGCATAGCATTCTCTACACGAAACATTGTTTGCACCAGTTCGAGTCCGCGTCCTCAAAAATCTAAGAAGCATTGGCGGAGCACATCGACTGCCGAAACCGCGTTAATATAAGCGTCGGACGGATTTCACTCGCGACATCATCGGGAACGTTGGTGAGCTTTTCCCACCGTTCACCGACGCTGCTGTCCTAGTCCGGACTCGCTAAATGGGCGGGTTCTGTTCGCGAGTCCCGCGCATTGGAAACAGTTACGGAAGGTATTGGGCGTCACGTCGCTCCGTGAGAGGCGCAATGTCTCAGCCGCGGCTCTTGCTCCGTGGTCGCTGGAAATCCACATCTCAATCGCCGCTCGAGTTCGTGCATTTCGGCGGCCATTCTAGGCGACCAGAGTTCGATATATCGGATGTTTGATTGATTGATTGATTGATTGTGGGGGTTTAACGCGCCGACGCAACGCAGGCGATGAGGCGCGCCGTAATGGAGGGCTCCGGATTAATTTTGACCACCTGGGGATCTTTAACGTGCGCCGAAATCTCGTACACACGGGCGTTTTTGCTTTTCTCCTCCATCAGAAAAGCGGCCGCCGCGGCCGGGAAGCGAACCCGCGACATATATCGGATGTGAACTTCGTTATAAGGAATATGTTTCCCATGTATTTCCGCAACTGAATTATTTTTGTTCGATATATAGCATAATTCGCTCTATCTGGGTTCATTATAGCTGGGTTTGACTGTATAGTTTTGTATGTATATAAATACACATATATACACATATATATATATATCAATATATATATATTGAAAAGGAGTTTATGGTCAGGGAATGGTAGCGTTCCAGGGTCACGATGATCACGATGCCGCGAACTATCTGAGTTCGTGGGGCGTTTTCAGCGAGACTGGTGCTATCCTCTCGTCGTCTTCAGAATCCCCATTCACTGCATACCCATTATTGCCCATGGCCACATATAAGATCAGACCCACACGGACAAGGGCGTCCTTCGCCGTGTCTAATACCATACTCTAAATGGGCGAACCTTATGCACTTCAATTACCCCCCGCGGACAAAAAGAGCCATCCTGGCGGCCTGAGGGCAGGATAATCCATCAGTTTGTGGTAGACCTTGCGACGGTCAACGAGAACAGTTTCGCGACAGCGACAACGAAGGTCCGGGGACAACGTGATCAGCTCAACTACGCAGTTCTCTGGGCATGTACCCTCGGTTACACGGTAAGGACCACGATATTTGCAGAGTAACTTGTGAGCGAGACCAGGAACAGTTGAGTATATCCACAGCCACACACGAGAACCGGCAGCGAACTCACGGGGCGGTGTTTCATCATCCTGACCCTAATGCTGGCAAGATTGCTCCCGGAAAGTCAGGGCCCTGGAGAGCTGGCTGCCCTCTTCGGCGTGCCGAGATGCCTGTGACACGGGGGTACATTCAGATGCATCTGGTGGTCACGGCAGCATGGTCTCGAGCGGACATGACGGCTCGCGGCCGTAGAGTAGAAAGAAACGCGAAAACCCTGTAGTCGCTTGTGTAGCGGTGTTGTAGGCATAAGCAACGTATTGAAGAACTTGGTCCCAGTCGATGTAATCCGCAGAAGCATGTGTCGCCAACATATTACCCAGTGTCCGGTTAAATCTTTCCATAAACCATTGGTCTGTGAATTCTGAGAAGTGGTGATGCGGTGGATAACATTGCACTTTGCGAGCAGGGCTTCACTTACTTCACAAAGAAATACACGCCCTCTGTCACTGAGCGAATTTCTAGGGGCACCATGACGAAGGATGAACCGGTGTAGAGAAATAGGGTGACCTCACGGGCATTGGGGGCTAGTAGTCCGGCGGTTTCAGCGTACCTGGTTAAGTGGTCTACCGCGAAGACGGCCCAGTGATTTTCAGAAGGTGTGTGGGGTAGCGGCCCATACAAATCGATTCCTACGCGGTCGAAAGGTCCTACTGGACAAGCAGGAGCAGCAACGGATCCGACGGTTTTTTTGGTGGGGAATTAAGGCGTTGACATTTTTCGCAGCAACGGACGAACTTGGTGACAAATATGTACATTCCACGCCAGTAGTACCGCATACAGATACGTCGGTATGTCTTCGGTACACCAGCATCACCACACTGCGCATCGGCGTGAAAACATGAGCAAACATCTGAACAGAGATGGCGGGGAATGACGAGGAGTCATTTTCGGCCGTCCGCTTTATAATTTCGGCTGTACAGAAGCTCGTCATGAATAGAGATGCGAGTGGCCTGTCGCCGCACAGCTCGAAAGGCGGTTGACGCAGCAGAGTTTGTTAGAAAGTCCAAAACAGAAGTGAGCCAGGGATCATTGCGCTTCTTGAGAGGCATGTCGTCAAGTGACAGGGACTGCAGAATTCTGTCTATGGATGACAAAAAGGCACTGTCGGTGGTCAAAGGAGAGCAAGAGAGCGCATCGCCATCGGTGTGTTTGCGGCCAGTTCGGTAGAGCACTCGAATATCATACTCTTGTAAGCGAAGGGCCCACCTGCTAAGGGATCAGACGGATCCTTCGAAGAAGATAGCCACCATAGGGCGTGGTGGTCGGTGATTATGTCGAAGGGCCTGGCATACACGTACAGAAAAATTTGCTTATAGCCCATACAATAGCCAGGCACTGTATCTCCGTGACAGAGTAGTTTTCCTCCGTTCTTGTGAGTATCTAGCTCGCATAAGTAACGATGTATTCGTCGGAGTCAGATTTTTGTTGGGCGAGCACAGCGCCAGGCCAACGGCGCTGGCGTCAGAATGAAGTTTGGTAGGGGCCGACGGAACAAATTGGTGAAAGATCAGTGGACACGTAAGCACAGAACGGAGCTTTTTGAAAGCCTCGTCACACTCTGAAGACCATAGAGAGATGTCATTGGACCCGTTCAGAAGCTTTGTTAAAGGTGTCGTTATCGACGGAAAGTTCCGCACGAATCGTCGGAAGTACAAGCAGAGGCCGATAAGGCTTTGGAGCTGCCTGGTGGTGGTGGGCTTAGGAAACTCGGCGACAGGACGAAGTTTGTCAGAATCGGGACTGACGCCATCTTTGGATAGAACATGACCTAAAACTGTAAGCTTTAGGCCTGCATTACTGAGGGATTTTAAGACTTGTCGAAGGCGGGTAACATGCGTGTCAAAATCGGAAGAAAATACGATAATATCACCACGGTAACAGAGGCAGGTTTTTGACTTTAGGCCGCGCAAAATTTTGTTCATCATGCGTTCAGACGTTGCATCGGCGTCGCAAAGACCAAAAGACATGACTGCGAACTCGTACAAGCCACTTAGTGACACAAAGGCCGTTTTTGCACGATCAGCATCCGCCATGGGGGCCTGCCAGTAGCCAGACCTTAAATCAAAGGAAGAAAAGTACTCGGCTCCTTGCAAAGTGTCGAGGGAGTCGTCGATTCTGGGGGCATCCTTGAGTGTTATTTTGTTGAGTCGGCGATAATCAACACTTAACCAAATGGATCCGTCTTTCTTTGTTTCTTTGTAACGAGAACAACCACTGACGCCCACCGGCTTTTGGAAGACTGTAGGACGCCACGTTCAAGCCTGCCGTCCACATGACGGTCAATAACGCCTCGCTCTTTGGCTGACACGCGATACGGCCGTTGTCGTAATGGCGGGTGAGTTACTGTGTCAATGTGGTGAGTATCTATAGAAGAGCGGCCCATGGACCAAGGAGGATGTTTGGCAGTCGAAAGACGATAGTAACTCTTGAGGCATGGCGAGAAGTCGGTTTTGTTCAGGTGCATGGAAGGAAAATCGAGGTATCCGGGTCTGGAGCGGAGGAGTCTAGGAGAGCAAGTGAAACGTACGATGAGTTATTGGGAGCGTCGGTGAAAAGGAGGGCGTCAATCTCTGACCCAGGCACTCATCCTAAAACAGTGTCGCTGGAGAGGAATAGGGGTCGCAAGCAAACATGGAGCTGAACCCTCGCTGCATTTTTAAACCTTCGAATCGAAGCGTGAAGCATTGTCGACGTTAAAAGAGCTCGAAAGACCTCACCAGCACTGTGGCGTGGGGAACTGATTCGCACAGAACGGGTACAAGTACGGCAGATCTAGGAGGAACGTCGGTGTGTTCGGCGACAATGAGGTGAAAAGGGACAGGGGGCTTGTCCGATGATGCGTCCTGAACTAAAAAACTACAGCTGAGTACGTGCGCAATCGATGACGGCGTGGTGGGTCGAGAGAATATCCCGCCCGAGAATGACGTCGTGGGCGCACAGAGAAAGCCCGATAAACTCAACGAGGTAAGTGATGTGTTGAATAGTGACTCGGGCGCGCAGCAAGATGCCGAATTTGTCGGGCGCTGCCGGCGCGGAGTGTGAGGTTGGACACCGGCCGGCGTCGTCACTTTCTGTAATTTGCGGCACACTTTTTCTGCGATTGCCGTCAACAGTAAGGTTAATGACGTTATGAGGTGAAAATTGAGGACCTAAGGTTTTCCACGTGGGCGCAGCTCTTGCCTCAGGAACGGCGGCGACTAGTTTTTCTCCTGTGCTGGCTCAACGAGAGGGCGCACGGGTTAGATAGATCGGCGACGCGGCGAGAACGACCTGTTGCCGTTGAATGTCTGTCTGTCAGCAGGACACGAGTTCGACGGCGGCGAGGTGGACTGGTGACGAAGTAGTGGTTCATACACGACATAGGACGGTGACTGAAACGACTGATCGTATAAGAAGGCTTGGCCGCGACAGGAGCGGGCGACGCGACGTGGCCGGCAAAACAACACACAAAGCATAAGAAGCGGTTATCAAGCGTTCGCCACACGTTTGGCGCACGAGGTGCTGGTCGAGGCGGCCACATTGAACACAGCTGCCGTGATCGTTGGGCGCAAAGCGGTGCCGGCTGACGAGGTTGTAGTGATGCTGCTGTGTAGGTTGGGGGCGGCGATATGGGACCAGCCACAGGCCCCGATGAGCGGGCCGAAGGGAGAACTTCGGCGGCTTGTTCCCGTATGGTTTGCTGAAGTGTGGAAGACAATGGGGGCGCTGATACCGAAGCTGGCGCACACGATGGAAGAGATAGTTGACGCGCGATTTCTTGGCGAATAAAATCTTGAATGCGGGGCATCAGGGAATACTGCTCGCCGCCGACGACCAATCCGAAAAGGGGCTCGCCCGGGTGTGACGCTGAGCGCCGCGTGAGAAGCGGCTGCTTGCGGAGCTCGTCGAAGCTCTGACACCAGTTGCTGAGGTCTCCGACACCCTGCAAGACGATTATTCAGCAACACCTGAAACGCGTCTTGGTCAGGTGTTGCTGACAGGTGTCAAGCATGTCCTTCAGAAGATGCTTGATCTTGTCACCCTCTTTAATGGAAGGATCTGCCCGCTTGCGCAGGCCAATAACGTCTTCGATGCCACTCGTGAATGTTTAGCCTTCGTGTTGCGACCGCTCTCGCAAAAGTTGTTCGGCGCGAAGTTTCAGCATGGCTGGGCCACCAAATACTTTCATAAAATCAGCCTTAAAAATGACCAAAACTGCCAGTCGGCTCCTTGGTTCAGGTACCACGTCTCACCAAGTCCCTTGATGAGAATGGGACATTGTTCAGCTTCATCTTGTCATCCCATCTGTTATGTGCGCTCACCCTTTCATACAATGACAGCCAATCTTGGACGCCCTGGTAGTCATTGCCATTGAACATGGGTGGGTCTCGCTCGCGGAATGCCCCGTAACATACGACGGGGGGTTCAGAAGAAGACGCCATTTCCCGAGTGTCATCAGTGGGCAAAGCGGGACGCAGACTTCTGTTTCGTAACTCCACGCTGCCTTGAGGGCGGGAACCCGCACACTCCACCAATTGGAAAGGTGTTTATTGGGAGGGAATGGTAGCATTCCAGGTAGTGGCATTCGGGTAGACACATAGAGGGCTAGCCGGAGCAATGATCACGATGCAACGAGCTATCCGAGATCGTGGCGCTTTCTCAGCGAGACCGCTTCTATATCCTCGTCGTCTTCACAGTGCCCATTCACTGCATTCCCATTATTGCCTAAGACCACATATCAGAGCGTACCCACACATGGTATAGTGTGTCCTTTTCCCTGTCTAATAGCCTAGTCTAAATGGGCGAATCTCACACTACAATATATATATATATATATATATATATATATATATATATATATATATATATATATATATATATATATATATATTTATATATATATATATATATATATAGTATAAGTAAAGAGTCGCAGAGTCGGGTACACACCAAGAACAATAACAAACAAGGGTTACTTACGTAGCGGCAAAGGGACCTGGATTCATCAGAGTACAGTTACATCAGCAAAATCATGTAACCCAACTCTAATGAAGGCAACTCCCGCAGCCGCTACGTAAGTAAACCTTGTTTGTTATTGTTCTTGCCGTGTATCCGACTCTTTACTTATACTATTTCTGCGCGCTTCGTGAGTTTATATATATATATATATATATATATATATATATATATACATATATATAAGAGAAGAAAAACTTCGAACAAGGTAAAAGCACGATTGTGGCCTACGTTTCAGCAAAGAGAACTTGCTTTCCTCAGGGCAATCTCTCGCCTGGCAGGCAGGGTTTATATAGGGGTAGGACCCCAGGTGAAAGGAGAGGGAAAGATGGAAGGGAAATTGAGCAAGCTGATTGGTTTCGGAGTGTGTCGGGGGAGAGATTGAGGGGCCAAGAAGGTTGTCTAGTTTAAGCCGCGAAGTAGGTCACACGGAAGTCAGCTGGTGGTTGATATTCGTGGAATTTTTGGACAGAAAGGATGAGAGGGTGCTTATTGACCCGCCGCGGGGTATAGGAAAAGGATCTCAGAACCGCCGGAAGCAGACCAGGCGGTGAGGGTGGGGTCCTTATCAGAAACTATCTGCAAGCCTCAGGTCAAAAGAAAAGATAGAGACGGGGGAAAACTAACAAGGTCAAGAAAAAAAAAGGAGAAAAAAAACAGGGAGGGAAACCACATAAACCCACACACAAAAGAAAAAGCAATGGCCCGGCAGCTGAAATGGCACGTGTCACCCACGGCAACATTCCTGGTACAGGCCTGTCCTGAAACTCAAAAACGAAAAGATAAAGTTACAGTGACGTACGGGGCACAAGACCACGCGGAGTAAAAAAAAAAGAGAAATTAAATAAATAAAATTGAATTCCAAAAGCAAAGCTTGGAGGCATGAGGGCGAGTATTAAGCTAGACACTAAGGAATGAAAAAAAAAGAAAAAGAAATTAGGTGACCAGGTACAGAGCAGAGTGAACGGTCATAGTCTTTGGATGAGGAATATGCACGAAAATGCCTAATGCTGTATTCCCGGTGAATATCGCAAGGATTCCAAGTTGCCCTTAGACGCATTAATTCCAGCAGGTTCCATGGAGTTGAATTTGTGAATTAAGTAGGATTCTCGGTATTTCCTGTCCCTAGGGGACTTAAAATTTGACTGAAGTATATATAACTTAAGGTCATCAAAATTGTGGCCTGGTTGGTTGAAATGCTGCTCTACAGCTATGGAGGATTTGCTAAGAGTATCTGCCCGGTGACCATTAAGTCGTAGGCTCATAGGTTGGCTCGTTTCGCCTATATACTGTTTGTGGCACATTGAGCATTCCAACATATACACAATGTTGGATGAAGTGCACGTAAAACTTGAATTAATCTTGTGGACATAATTACTGGCTGTGCTTTTTACAACGCAGTCTGTTTGCAGGTGCCTACAAGTCTTGCATCTGGGGCGGGAGCAGCTGGCTATGACTGGTTGCTTTGAAGGCCCTGTTTTAGCATGGACTAAAATATCTTTTAGATTCCTGTTTCTCCGGTAGGTAACCCTTGGTGCTTCCGGGAAAGTCTTTTTAAGTCGGTCATTACTGGCTAAAATGGGGTAGTACTTCCGCAGTATAATGTTTACGTTTGGGAGGGCGTTTGAAAATTTAGTTATTAGGGCAGGTGGCCTGGCGCTTTCGTTTTGCCGCTGTTTCTTGAGAACGTCATCCCTTTTGAGATTAGACACACGTTGGTACGCCTGATCGAGCGAGCTTTCGGGGTGGTTCCTGTTCATAAGGGTGGCCTTTAGGTCGTCTAGGTGCTCTACGTAGTCACTGTCATCACTGCATACTCTTCTAAGCCTGGTGGCTTGTCCTACAAAGATCCCTTGTTTGCAGTGTCTGGGGTGATGGCTTTTATAATCTAGGTACTGCTGCCTGTCTGTTGGCTTTCTAAAAAGCGTGGTTTTAAGTTTACCGTTGTCTAGAATGACGGTAGTATCTAGGATGTTCACTTCTTTTTCAGAATACTGGCAGGAGAATTTAATAGTCGAATGCGAAGAATTGAGATGGGATATAAACGTTTCTAGAGTCGCGCGACCATGTTCCCAAATCATAAAGATGTCGTCTATGTAGCGGAGGTAAACCTGAGGTTTATGCGGAAAAGAGCTTAATAGGGTAGCTTCAAGTTGCCCCATGAAAATGTTGGCATAGGTCGGTGCGAATGGAGTACCCATGCTAGTTCCAAAAACTTGCAAAAAGTAAGAAGAGTCAAATTCAAAATAATTGAGAGTTAGAACTAGTTTTAACAAAGTTATGTACACTTCTGGTGCATGTTGGTGCGGGTTAACTGATAGAGATTTTGAAATCGCTTCAATTCCTTCGGCGAACGGAATGTTTGTATACAATGCAGCAACGTCAAGAGTAACAAGGAGGGTTCCACTGGGTAGGCGCCCACCCATATTTATCTCTTCTATTATGCGGAGGAAGTGGGGGGTGTCCTGAACGAATGAAGGAAGAAGAGCCGGAATGTCGGATAGGTGATGATTCAGAAACAGAGATAGTGCTTCGGTTGGGGTATTGTTATTCGAAACTATGGGTCTGCCAGGAATGTCGGCAGTGAACAATAAGTCTACGGGGACTTTATGTACTTTTGGGAGGAGGTAAAAACGTCCTGCATGCTTATTATTCGGTTTCATGAAATTTAAGTCAGTAGTCGTTATTAATTCTCTAGATCGTAGATCTGTGAGGGTCTGAAGGATTTTTAGGCTGTATTCCTGGCTCGGATAATTATCTAAGGGCTTGTAGTGGCAAGGGTTATTGAGCTGCCTATAAGCTTCATCTTTGTATTTTCCCATAGGTAAAACAACTACACTACCACCTTTGTCGGCTGGCTTTATGACTATGTCGGTTCTGGCTGATAGGCAATTCAGGGTAACTTCTTCCGACGGAGTTAGGTTCTTGCGCTTGTTTGATCGCTTAGTTGTTGCCAAAATTTCTCTTGATACTGATGTTAAGTACAGATCCAATTCTGGAGATTGATCTAAATCTGGAGTCCAAGTGCTAGGAGGGTCGAGGGTGCGTTCGTTAATGTCAGGTTGGTCCTGCTTCTCCGAAAAAAACTCGCTTAGTCTCATTCTCCGAGGAAATTCAGTGAGATCTTTGTGTAACTCGTATTCATTCACACTGTTATTTGTGGGACAGAAAGTTAGACCTCGTTCTAGGATACCTTTTTCGTCGGCCGTTAGTGTTTTGGAAATGTCAATAACGTTGCTGGGGCAGGTAGCGAGAGAGCTCGTTGACATCATCCACGTTGACATCATCATCCACCACGCAAAAATTCACCATGACCCCCTAGGACACCTGGCCAAGGACGGACTACACCCTAACTTTCGAGGCGTCCGACTGATTTCCGAAAACATCAAGCACAGGCTGAGGAACACATTTAAGGTGACGCTCCCAACTTCGCGTATCAACCTCCCGTCTCCGGCCAGCACAAAACAACAGAACCAACCCAACACCCCCAACG
This sequence comes from Haemaphysalis longicornis, assembly GCF_048455015.1. Classification (NCBI taxonomy): domain Eukaryota; kingdom Metazoa; phylum Arthropoda; class Arachnida; order Ixodida; family Ixodidae; genus Haemaphysalis; species Haemaphysalis longicornis. The sequence continues at coordinate 117,970,069 of NW_027526460.1, forward strand.
GTAGCGAAATGTCATGTCCACCTAAGAACAGCACATGTGACGCCAGCACACAAACCGTGGACGTGGCCGCAACACCAGCTGTACAGCACGTGAGCGAACAACAACCCGACCCACCAAAGACAACACGCTCATGGTTCACGCAGACCCCAACACGCAGTATAACGCAAACAGGCACCCAAACAGGCATCGATGTGGACCTCGACCCTAGCAGCCCCCCTAAACTACTGACTCCAAGCAAAAAAGTGTCACCCCGGAGGTCTGCTCGGAACAAACACAAATGACTACCACCGAGTAGGCCGTATGCTCCAACCCCTAAATCCCGCTCTTTCCTCAAAGCTCGAAAACTAGCCGGCAAACAAACCAACTACAGATTTCATCTAAAAACGTACTCCTTGTATCTCCAAAGCAAAAAGATCCCCAAAGGCCTCCGCCTAAAAGTTAGATGTGCCCTTGGTTCGCTCCCTCCTGAACTAGCTGCCAGGTGGCAAGATATTCTGAATAATGCTTCTCTTTCCCTCCTAGAAATTCTTAGAGAACACTGTACTAGCCAACTCAGCCTCTTCAACGACCATATTGAAGCTCTTCCACTAACCGAGCAGGAGAAACTAGATCTCAATATTTTCATAAATCGTAAGGAAAATGATCTTAGCAATAAGCAAGCGGTTAAGTTTCAGCGTGACCAACTTCCCTCGCAAAATGCAGCATGTACTGTAAGAGATCAGCCTCTCAATAGCCGCGACTATGAAGTACTAGGTCATGTAATGTCCCCCCTCGATACAGAGATCGCTTTATTAGAACCTCCTCCCCCAGCCCATAATCCTATAGAAAAAACTAGCTCTCTCGCTACCTGCCCCAGCAACGTTATTGACATTTCCAAAACACTAACGGCCGACGAAAAAGGTATCCTAGAACGAGGTCTAACTTTCTGTCCCACAAATAACAGTGTGAATGAATACGAGTTACACAAAGATCTCACTGAATTTTCTCGGAGAATGAGACTAAGCGAGTTTTTTTCGGAGAAGCAGGACCAACCTGACATTAACGAACGCACCCTCGACCCTCCTAGCACTTGGACTCCAGATTTAGATCAATCTCCAGAATTGGATCTGTACTTAACATCAGTATCAAGAGAAATTTTGGCAACAACTAAGCGATCAAACAAGCGCAAGAACCTAACTCCGTCGGAAGAAGTTACCCTGAATTGCCTATCAGCCAGAACCGACATAGTCATAAAGCCAGCCGACAAAGGTGGTAGTGTAGTTGTTTTACCTATGGGAAAATACAAAGATGAAGCTTATAGGCAGCTCAATAACCCTTGCCACTACAAGCCCTTAGATAACGATCCGAGCCAGGAATACAGCCTAAAAATCCTCCAGACCCTCACAGATCTACGATCTAGAGAATTAATAACGACTACTGACTTAAATTTCATGAAACCGAATAATAAGCATGCAGGACGTTTTTACCTCCTCCCAAAAGTACATAAAGTCCCCGTAGACTTATTGTTCACTGCCGACATTCCTGGCAGATCCATAGTTTCGAATAACAATACCCCAACCGAAGCACTATCTCTGTTTCTGAATCATCACCTATCCGACATTCCGGCTCTTCTTCCTTCATTCGTTCAGGACACCCCCCACTTCCTCCGCATAATAGAAGAGATAAATATGGGTGGGCGCCTACCCAGTGGAACCCTCCTTGTTACTCTTGACGTTGCTGCATTGTATACAAACATTCCGTTCGCCGAAGGAATTGAAGCGATTTCAAAATCTCTATCAGTTAACCCGCACCAACATGCACCAGAAGTGTACATAACTTTGTTAAAACTAGTTCTAACTCTCAATTATTTTGAATTTGACTCTTCTTACTTTTTGCAAGTTTTTGGAACTAGCATGGGTACTCCATTCGCACCGACCTATGCCAACATTTTCATGGGGCAACTTGAAGCTACACTATTAAGCTCTTTTCCGCATAAACCTCAGGTTTACCTCCGCTACATAGACGACATCTTTATGATTTGGGAACATGGTCGCGCGACTCTAGAAACGTTTATATCCCATCTCAATTCTTCGCATTCGACTATTAAATTCTCCTGCCAGTATTCTGAAAAAGAAGTGAACTTCCTAGATACTACCGTCATTCTAGACAACGGTAAACTTAAAACCACGCTTTTTAGAAAGCCAACAGACAGGCAGCAGTACCTAGATTATAAAAGCCATCACCCCAGACACTGCAAACAAGGGATCTTTGTAGGACAAGCCACCAGGCTTAGAAGAGTATGCAGTGATGACAGTGACTACGTAGAGCACCTAGACGACCTAAAGGCCACCCTTATGAACAGGAACCACCCCGAAAGCTCGCTCGATCAGGCGTACCAACGTGTGTCTAATCTCAAAAGGGATGACGTTCTCAAGAAACAGCGGCAAAACGAAAGCGCCAGGCCACCTGCACTAATAACTAAATTTTCAAACGCCCTCCCAAACGTAAACAATATACTGCGGAAGTACTACCCCATTTTAGCCAGTAATGACCGACTTAAAAAGACTTTCCCGGAAGCACCAAGGGTTACCTACCGGAGAAACAGGAATCTAAAAGATATTTTAGTCCATGCTAAAACAGGGCCTTCAAAGCAACCAGTCATAGCCAGCTGCTCCCGCCCCAGATGCAAGACTTGTAGGCACCTGCAAACAGACTGCGTTGTAAAAAGCACAGCCAGTAATTATGTCCACAAGATTAATTCAAGTTTTACGTGCACTTCATCCAACATTGTGTATATGTTGGAATGCTCAATGTGCCACAAACAGTATATAGGCGAAACGAGCCAACCTATGAGCTTACGACTTAATGGTCACCGGGCAGATACTCTCAGCAAATCCTCCATAGCTGTAGCGCAGCATTTCAACCAACCAGGCCACAATTTTGATGACCTTAAGTTATATATACTTCAGTCAAATTTTAAGTCCCCTAGGGACAGGAAATACCGAGAATCCTACTTAATGCACAAATTCAACTCCATGGAACCTGCTGGAATTATTGCGTCTAAGGGCAACTTGGAATCCTTGCGATATTCACCGGGAATACAGCATTAGGCATTTTCGTGCATATTCCTCATCCAAAGACTATGACCGTTCACTCTGCTCTGTACCTGGTCACCTAATTTCTTTTTCTTTTTTTTTCATTCCTTAGTGTCTAGCTTAATACTCGCCCTCATGCCTCCAACCTTTGCTTTTGGAATTCAATTTTATTTATTTAATTTCTCTTTTTTTTTTACTCCGCATGGTCTTGTGCCCCGTACGTCACTCTATCTTTTCGTTTTTGAGTTTCAGGACAGGCCTGTACCAGGAATGTTGCCGTGGGTGACACGTGCCATTTCAGCTGCCGGGCCATTGCTTTTTCTTTTGTGTGTGGGTTTATGTGGTTTCCCTCCCTGTTTTTTTCTCCTTTTTTTTCTTGACCTAGTTAGTTTTCCCCCGTCTCTATCTTTTCTTTTGACCTGAGGCTTGCAGATAGTTTCTGATAAGGACCCCACCCTCACCGCCTGGTCTGCTTCCGGCGGTTCTGAGACCCTTTTCCTATACCCCGCGGCGGGTCAATAAGCACCCTCTCATCCTTTCTGTCCAAAAATTCCACGAATATCAACCACCAGCTGACTTCCGTGTGACCTACTTCGCGGCTTAAACTAGACAACCTTCTTGGCCCCTCAATCTCTCCCCCGACACACTCCGAAACCAATCAGCTTGCTCAATTTCCCTTCCATCTTTCCCTCTCCTTTCACCTGGGGTCCTACCCCTATATAAACCCTGCCTGCCAGGCGAGAGATTGCCCTGAGGAAAGCAAGTTCTCTTTGCTGAAACGTAGGCCACAATCGTGCTTTTACCTTGTTCGAAGTTTTTCTTCTCTTGTGTTCTCTACCATGTTCAAAGTTCTACTACTCCCTATATATATATATATATATATATAAATATAGATACGGGACGAGGGACTCAGTAAAGATACATATCAAGGTTGCAGTCGTCATTACCAGTGCTATTCGGCTTTTTTCGAAATATGTAATAGGGCCGAATGACGTGTGCTTGTCACGTTTTTTTGATACATTGATAAATAAGCGAAAATATGAGTCGAGAAAAAATCCGCCGTTTTTCCGGGAGCGGGACTCGAACCCACATCTCCGCATAACCGGTGCGGTGCGTTCGCCATTACGCTATCCCGCAGCGGCTTCTCTCTCGACTTTAAAGCGGGGGTTTATATTTACAAGAGCTCTGAGCGCGGTCAACTAGCGCCGCCCCTCGGGTAAATGCCTCAATGAAGGTGAGGAGCTCCGCCTCACCGTATTGCCAGATCATGAATATGTCATCAATATACCTTTTATCATACATTGGCTTTAAATTTTGGGTGTCAAGAATGTTTGATTAGAGGTGAGCCATAAAGATATTAGCGTAGTTAGGTCCGATTCGAGTTCCCGTTGACGTTCCGCTGACTTGCACGTAATTAACTCCGTCGAACTCAAAATTGTTACGTTCAAGAATAAGCCTAAGGAATGTTTGGAGAGCAGAAGAATCGATAGGTTTGTCGCACAATGACTGCTAATACGCAATGGATACAGCGGCGATTCCATCTTCATGGGGGACGTTAGTATCCAGTGACGCAACATCAAGGGTGACTAGAAGCAGTTATCAGGAATTTCAATTTTTGAGATGTCTGAGAGAAAGTCATTGGTATCCTTAATGAAGGAGGGAAAGCTTGGCGAAATGTCGCAAATGAGATTATCCACATAGCGCGAGAGGTTTTTGGTAACAGTACCAATGCCAGAAACAATGTGCGCCCTGGGTTGTTGACCTTGTGAATCTTTGGGAGAACATAAAATTTACCGGCTATTGGGCTTAAGGGGATCAGGAAACGAGCCGTGGTTTCATTTATTGCTTTATTTATAACAAGCTCAGCAAGTTTATCTTTGACAATTTGCTTATAATCTTGAGTGGGATCATTTGGTAGTGCTTTATAGAACGTCGATACTGATAGTTGCTTATTGGCCTCGTTAACATAGTCGGTTTTGTCAAGGATTACGATTGCGCCTACCTTGTCGTCCGGTTTAATAATTTTGTCGGGACAGCTTGCGAGTTGCTCTAGGGCTTTCTTTTCGTTGGTAGTCATGTTGTGGTGGAAAGAAATTTGTGTTTGGTAAGCTTTTCGCACATCGCGTTGGACAGCTTTGATGTACATGTCGAGGCAACTATCACGCTGTGTGGGAGGGGTCCAGTGCTTATAGCTAGGTAGGGTTCTGCGGGCTTCTTCAGTCGCGGGGTGATCGTAGAAGTATTCTCGTAGTCTCATGTTTCTGGCGAAGTTATCTAAGTCCAAACCTGCAGCGGCCACTGGCAAACCTGCAGCGGCCACAACGCCCAGAGGGAACGCTCGCGGCGACACTAAGAAGCTCCCTGACCGGCGCCGCACCAACAGCATGCCACGCCCAACCTCCGCATCTTCAGCAACCGCCGAGCCTACGAAAACCAACAGCAGCGCGTCCGCCGGACCTTCCGGGGTCCAAAATCCAGCCCCCCGTGCCACATTCCCTTACAACCTTCGAAAGAATCGGCATAGCAGCAACTGACTACAACACAAAAAAACAGGTAACGCGGCCTGCTTCCCCGTTTCAAGACAGTTTTTAAAGCTAAGAAAAATCACCGAAAAGAGCATACGTTCCGGCTTGCACGTTTCCGCTCTTGCACAGTACTTGACTGCCGTGGTCGCTCCCAGGGGTCTTAGGATTAGAATAAAACATGCTACTACCGAACTCTCCCCGTCCAACATGAATAAGTGGAAACAGGTACTCGATAAAGCATCCTTACAATTAGCTGAAATAATCCTCAATCACTACAAAACTACGGCACATTCTCTCCGAAAGAAAGAGGAACTACTTAGTAAGGAACTAAGCAAAAGAGAGTTGAACCTTTTAGGCAACTACGAATCTAAGACGGCCTCCGCCATATCCCGAACAAAAGACCGAAAGTTTAACCGAGATAAGATTTCTAACACTAGCCACATGCGTAAGAATCTAACAAGCTCCGGCACTAGTAACTGTCCCAACTCTGACAATACGTCCGATAATGTCACTACGACTGTAATAAATGCTTCGACTACTGCACCCGAAACAGTTCAGTTAAATCCCTGTACTAATATTTTTCCCTCGCCTGTCATCACAAAAGAAAACCTTACCGGGAATGTAATGAACCTTTCAAGTATAACCCTCTCCCCGGCTCAGACGAACGTCGTGTCAAAGGGCCTAAACTTTTGCCCGGCTACTGGTGGTTTTGATGAATTTAAACTTTTTAAGGACTTAGACAACTTCGCCAGAAACATGAGACTACGAGAATACTTCTACGATCACCCCGCGACGGAAGAAGCCCGCAGAACCCTACCTAGCTATAAGCACTGGACCCCTCCCACACAGCGTGATAGTTGCCTCGACATGTACATCAAAGCTGTCATACGCGATGTGCGAAAAGCTTACCAAACACAAATTTCTTTCCACCACAACATGACTACCAACGAAAAGAAAGCCCTAGAGGAACTCGCAAGCTGTCCCGACATAATTATTAAACCTGCCGACAAAGGAGGCGCAATCGTAATCCTTGACAAAACCGACTATGTTAACGAGGCCAATAAGCAACTATCAGTATCGACGTTCTATAAAGCACTACCCAATGATCCCACTCAAGATTATAAGGAAACTGTCAAAGATAAACTTGCTGAGCTTGTTAAAAATAAAACAATAATTGAAACCACGGCTCGTTCGCTGATCCCCTTAAGCCTAGTAGCCGGTAAATTCTATCTTCTTCCAAAGATTCTCAAGGTGAACAACCCAGGGCGCCCCATTGTTTCTGGCATTGGCACTGTTACCGAAAACCTCTCGCGCTATGTGGATAATCTCTTTTGCGACATTCTGCCCAGCTTTCCCTCCTTCATTAAGGATACCAATGACTTTCTCTCAGACATCTCAAAAATTTAAATTCCAGATAACTGCCTTCTAGTCACCCTTGATGTTGGGTCACTGTATACTAGCATCCCCCATGAAGATGGCATCGCCGCTGTATCCCTTGCGTATGAGCAGTCATCTTGAGACAAACCAATCGATTCTTCTGCTCTCCAAACATTCCTTAGGCTTATTCTTGAACTTAACAATTTTGAGTTCGACGGTTTTCATTACGTGCAAGTCAGCGGAACGTCAATGGGAACTCCAATCGGACCTAACTACGCTAATATCTTTATGGCTCACCTCGAATCAAACTTTCTTGACACCCAAAATTTAAAGCCAATGTACTATAAAAGGTATATTGATGACATTCATGATCTGGCAACACGGCGAGGCGGAGCTCCTCACCTTCATTGAGGCATTTAACCGAGACCATCCTAGTATTTCCCTTGCTCATTCCTATTCGGAACACAGTGTAAACTTTCTGGACGTCACCGTTACTACCTTCCAAGGTCGGCTTCAAACTAAACTGTATAGAAAACCGACAGACACGCAACAGTATTTGCACTTCCGAAGCAGCCATGTCAGGCACTGCAAGACAGCAATACCTTACAGCCAAGCCCACCGATTTAGGAGAATTTGCTCAAACCAAGCCGACTTTGACTCAAACTGTCGAGAACTCAAGACCGTCCTCCTGTATAAAAAATTCCCGGAAAAAGTTATCGACGACGCTATTGTGCGAGCCAACCAATTAAACCGTAACGAAATCTGTAAGAAAAAAGCCCCGAACGGGAACCCGCAAACTAACTTAGTTTTAACCCACTCATCCTCCGCTCCAAGAGTGTCAACCGTGCTAAAAAAACATCACAATGTCCTAATGCAAAGTGACCGCTTAAAAAGCATATTCCCCGAACCACCACGCGTTGTCTACCGGCGTAATAAGAATTTAGGTGACTTTTTTACTAACTCTCGTATCAACCGACCGGCAACTACTGGCTGCATGCCCTGCAATAAACCCTGATGTAAAGTATGCCCACACATGACCATTACACCAGCGCGCCACCAGCACGGCTTCAGACAACTACGTAAATATAAAAGGTAACTTTAACTGTGACTCCGCTAATGTCGTATATCTTCTAGACTGCACTGTTTGTAGGCAACAATATATCGGCCAAACTGAAACGCCCTTCCGAATACGGTTCAATAATCACCGCTCTCATGCAAAACGCTGCCCTTATTTGCCCCTGTCAAGACATGTGAACAGTCCCGGGCATGCCTTTGAACATCTGAAAGCAACGATTTTACAATCCGCCTTCAAAACACACCACGACCGCGAGGTTCGGGAATCTTATCTCATTTATAAGTTTTGGTCAGCCACGCTTGGAATTAATGAAAGTTACGGAAAACTAACGTGCTTATCCCTCGAATAAAATTAGCGGCTTTATAATTTTTATAACTATGTTCATTATACCTACCCTCGAGTTTGCCATCAGAATTCGCAGAAAGTCTCCTAATACAGCAGCTTTATTAGCCTAATGCGGCTCAACAATGCCCTTTGTCCTGGGGAAGGAGGCCTCGTTCCCACCACCACTTAAGAATGTTTAACGCTTTGTGATCTATTCATGTTTAACCTCTTGTTACCCTACCTATTTCCTGTTCAATTGCTAGCTTCTGTGAAATGCTCTTCTGTGCCCCCTATCTATTCTCTTCACCCGCGGGGGGCACACCCATCTTCGCTTCTCCCCGAAGCAGCCTCCCCAGCCACTGAATACCTTACTGTATACTCTTCCCTTTCTTTTCAAACCGCGGTTGTCCAGTTTCCCCCATTGTCTGAACTTCCAGCCCGCGCGGCGTACGTTGACCCGTCACGGTGCAACCTTGAACGCTGCATTGTTAACACGACCACTTTTTCTCTCTCTTGGCCCCCCCCCCTATTATTTTTCTCGTTTGTTTGTTGATGTTGCAACATAGGCGTAGCAAGACTGTATGCACACTCCCCATTTCCGAAACATTTTCCGCTCTTTCACACAGTTTCATGCAAACCTATATAAGAAATGTGTTCAAAATGTTTGCGACAGCAAAATCATGTAACTTTACTCTGATGAAGGCAAGTCCCATTGCGGCTACGTAAGTAAACATTGTTTGTTATTATTCTTGCTGTGTATCCGACTCTTTACTTATACTATTTCTGCGTGCTTTGTGAGTTTATTTTTCTTTAGATATATATATATATATATATATATATATATATATATATATATATATATATATATATATATATATATATATATATATATATATATATATATATATATTATACACAGGAAGAAATGCCGGCTGTCTACAACGCCAAAGAAGCATAGGGGAATGGTTAGACTATTTTTTACCGTTAGTGACGTTACATATTTTTTATTCATTATCTGAGAAAGAAAGAAAGAAAAACACGCTCCCGCAGTTGGGACCGAACCCATGGCTTTCGATTAGATATCGAATGCCTGACCAATTCGGCTATCTGGGCGACTGTATTCTCCTTCACTTTCTGGGGTCGGTACATTTACTACAGCTGTATCTAACGCTTGAGGGTAGTAGCCAGCGCCACTCAGACTACACGGGGTTAAAGTGACCTTCTTTTCAACCTCCGGGGCGTGACGCCAACGTCTGCAGCCTGTCATAAGCGGGTACATGGCGGGAAACCCTCTTATGCTACCTTGGCATCAAGGCTGCCAGAACCGACGCCCGCTCTAAGCTTTCGCACGATAATAGGGTTTGGAAAAGAGGGGGTCCTTAGGAAATACAGGAAGAAATGCTAGCAGTCTACAACGCCAAAGAAGGCATAGGGGAATGGTTGGTTAGACTATTTTTTAACCTTAGTGACGTTACATTATTTTTTTATTCATTACGTGAGAAAGAAAGATCATTCCCCTATGCCTTCTTTGGCGTTGTAGACGGCCGGAATTGCTTCCTGTATTTCCTAACAACCCCTCATTTACAAACCCTATATATATATTTATATATATATGTATATGTATATATATATATATATATATATATATATATATATATATATATATATATATATATATATATATATATATATATATATATATATATATATATATATATATATATAAATTGTAATGAACAATTGGAGCAGGCAACGGTATGTGCGGAACCATGGCCAATCTACGCGCGGGTATGTGCTGCGGTCCTGCAACGGTCATCATCAGTGCCTGTCTGTGCGTCTTCCAAGGTTATCTCTGGCTTCGCCGTTTTTTGAAGAGACTGCTCTTCCTCGCCTCTCGCTTGGACAACTGATCGAATTAAACACCATTGGAAGTGGTGGAGGTGCGGTTTCAATGTCAACCAGCACGAATCCTGGAGCTTCGAAGCCGCAGGCTCCCAATGCCCACTACCCCCGTTGACGCTGTTGATCAACAAGCACTAGCGATGCCACAGATCGTCTGCGCTGGTTCCATCCGTCAGCGCGATCCCCCATTCTTCAATGGCGAGGGCGATCATGATGCTGAGGATTGGCTGTCGACATACGAGCGGGTGAGTGCTCACAACAAGTGGGATGATCCCGCCAAGTTAAGCAACGTCGAGTTCTATCTCACGCAATTGGCTCAGACGTGGTTTTTGAACAACGCACGTGACTTCAAAATATGGGGCGATTTTAAGACCCGCTTCCTTCAAGCATTTGGCAGCCCGGCCGTACGCAGACTACAAGCAGAACAACGCCTCCGCGGAAGAGCGCAGACGCAGGGGGAGAATTTCATCAGCTACATCGAAGACGTTGTAGATCTGTGCAGGCGCGTCGACGTGACCATGTCTGAAGCAGATAGGGTGAAGCATATTTTAAAAGGCATCGATGATGATGCGTTTACTATGTTGCTTGCCAAGGACCCGAAGACCGTGACGGAGGTCGTGAGCCTCTGCCAAAGCTTTGATGAGCTGCGCTGGCAACGAGTGCTGGTCCGGCGATCTCTGGGGACAAATGCAGAACTCTCCGCTTTGACTTTCAATTCCGAGTACTCTTCACTTGAGACGAAGATAAAGGACTTCGTCCGCGAGGAAGTAGCACGCCAACTATCGATTGTGCCGTTCGTTCAAGAGCCACGCCAGTGGACGGAGGCACCGCCTTCATGCCTTCCTTCGTCTCTTCAGCGCACCATCCGGGAACAGGTCGCCGAGGCCCTGCCAACTAATCGCCAAGTGGTAGCAGCTCCTGCTCCCCTTACTGTTCCCCAGGTAGCTACTGTTGCTCTTCCCCTGGCTTCACCGGCTGCTTTAACCGGTCCCCTGACGTATGCTGAATGTGTCACACAGCCACCCCGACCGTTTACCCATTCGTTCGAACCAACCATCCCAGTGACTGTGCCGTCCAGCTATCAGCAAGTCTCCCAATTTCGACGTCCAGTGCAAGTGGTCGCGCAGCAATCCAATCCGTGGCGCACGCCGGACAATCGCCCTATGCTACTCTTGTGGATACGCCGGACATGTCGCCTGTTACTGCCGCCGTGTGGTGCCGCATCCTGAGGTTTTCAACACTCCAGGATACACACCTAGGCACGTTCAGCATCGCGTATCCTCGAGGCCTTCCCCAACATCATTTGACCCCGACCAGCCGACGTTCACCAGTCGCCGATCGCCTTCTCCCCGCCGCCGCTCCCTGTCGCCTATGCGCCGTCAGCTTGCTCCTCCGGAAGTGGGAAACTAATACCCGCAGTTCCAGAGGCACGAACTGCGTACTCGGCGAAAATTCAAAGTCCTCGTGCTATCCACCGAACGTTATAGATGTAGTTGTTGAAGGAGTCCCTGCTCTCGCTCTAGTCGACACCGGTGCCGCCATATCTGTTATAAGTGCTACACTCTGCCGCTCGCTGAAAAAAGTAATGACGCCGCTTTCTGGACTTTCGCTTCGGACTGCAAGTGCAGCACACGTGTCCCCGATAGCAGCCTGTACTGCTCGAGTGAGTATTCAAGGCACCTGTTATCTCATTGAATTTGTTGTCTTATCTTCGTGCTCCCATGATGTCATCCTTGGCTGGGATTTCCTCTCATGTCATCACGCTGTTATCGACTGTGCCCGAGCTGAACTGGAACTTTTCCCACAGTGTGACGTCTCTGGTGACACAAAACTCGTACTTTCCGAAGACGTCGATATTCCACCGCGAAGTTCAGTGTTAGTGGCTCTTTCTTGTGGTACCCTGCCGGATGGCCCTGTTCTATTTACGCCATCCGACCTTTTTGTTCGCCGAAAGCATTTATTTCTTCCGTTCGCCGTCCTTACGCTGCGTGCTGAACACACCACGATGTTTATTACCAACCTCACAGACAACCCTGTCAGTCTGCTTCGCAACGAGTCGATTGGCCAAATTGAACCTACTTCCTCCATTCTCAGCTTCGACATTTGCAATGACGCGCCTACCCTGCCGCTAACCGCCCTGACGTCATCCCGTCTCACCGACCAGCTTCTATCCGACGACGTGTTCACGAAGTCTCTCGACACCGCTTTGGATTCTACCCAGCGCAAGCAGCTACTGAACCTTTTGCACGCGTTCCGTTCTTCATTTGACTGTCAACAAGCTCCCCTGGGTAGAACGTCAACGGTAGTCCACCATATCGACAATGGGACGCACGCACCTTTGAGGCAGTGACCTTACAGAGTGTCGGCGTCAGAACGCGGGATTATTAATGAACACGTCGAAGACATGCTGCAACGCGACGTCATTCGTCCGTCACAAAGCCCCTGGTCGTCGCCAGTAGTTTTGGTTACAAAAAAAGATGGGTCCCTAAGGTTCTGTGTCGACTATCGACGCCTTAACAAGATTACCCGTAAAGACGTTTATCCCTTACCTCGGATCGATGACGCTCTCGATTGTCTTCACGGTGCCGAATTCTTTTCGTCCCTAGACTTGCGCTCCGGCTACTGGCAGGTGCCGGTGGCTGAGTGTGACCGGCCCAAAACGGCGTTTGTGACCCCCGATGGGCTTTTTGAATTCAACGTCATGCCCTTTGGGCTATGCAACGCGCCAGCCACCTTTGAGAGAATGATGGACAACATCTTGCGCGGCCTCAAATGGCATATTTGCCTCTGCTACTTAGATGATGTCGTTGTGTTCTCTCCTGACTTCGAAACACATCTTGCTCGTTTGCGCCAAGTACTGAGCTGTCTCACTGCAGCTGGACTACAGCTCAATCTCAAGAAGTGTCGTTTTGGTGCACGTAAACTAACCATCCTGGGCCACGTTGTTTCGAAAGACGGCGTGTCACCCGATCCTTACCCCTACCTTTACGGCCGGCCCTTCGATGTTGTCACCGACCATCACGCCCTGTGTTGGTTGTCGTCCCTAAAGGATCCCACGGCACGACTGGCCCGTTGGGCCCTCCGCTTACAAGAATATGACATTCGTGTTATCTATCGGTCTGGACGCAAGCATTCTGATGCCGACGCACTCTCGCGCTCCCCTGTGCCTGTTGATGCTACATGCACCGACGCCACGGATCCCTTATTGTCATCGCTGACCCTCACAGACATGGCCTCCCAACAAAGGAAGGATCCATGGATTGCTGCAATCGTTGACTTCTTGTCGCCAGCTTCAAAACGAATTCCGTCTAGGTCCATCCGTCGCCAAGCTGCCCACTTCTCTATTCGAGACAACCTCCTCTACCGCCGGAACTACATGTCAGACGGTCGGAAGTGGTTGCTAATGGTGCCACGTAGCTTACGAAAAGAGGTGTGTTTCGCCCACCATGCGGATCCGCAGAGCGCCCATGCAGGAGTCCTGAAGACTTATACTAGGCTGCGCCACAGGTATTACTGGAGGGGAATGTACGCCTTCGTGCGCAAGTACGTTCGCGCATGCCCCGAGTGTCAACAACGCAAGACACCTGCTCCGAAGCCAGCTGGCACGCTGCAGCCCTTGCCGTGCCCCGTTCGTCCATTCGAGCGAGTCGGTATCGACCTCTACGGCCCTTTACCACACACCCCTTCTGGCAATCGCTGGATCATCGTAGCTGTAGATCACCTCACGCGCTACGCTGAAACAGCCGCGTTGGCCGCTGCCGCTGCGCGCGACGTCGGGGGATTTATCCTCCGTTCCCTTGTTCTGCGCCACGGTGCACCCCGGGAACTGCTCAGTGACCGGGGGTGGGTATTCCTCTCTGAGGCTGTTAAAGCGCTTCTGACCGAATGCAACATTGTGCATCGCACCACGACCGCATATCATCCGCAAACGAACGGGCTCGCCGAAAGGTTCAACCGTACGTTGGGGGACATGCTTGCGATGTACATCGCTTCGGACCATCCGAACTGGAACGTGGTACTCCCCTTTGTGACGTACACATACTACACGGCGGTACAGAGCACAACGCGTTTTTCACCTTTCTTTTTACTTTACGGCCGCGAACCTTCTTGTACCATGGACACTATCCTACCATACAGCCCTGACGCTTCCGAACGCCGCCATCTTTCCGAAGTGAGGCATCATGCCGAGGAATGCCGACAGCTTGCCCGGTCGTTCACGGCAAATGACCAGGGTCGTCAGAAGCAGCATCATGACCAGAGCCACTCCTCGCCCACTTTTCATGCTGGTGATCTAGTTTGGCTGTGGATACCTTCTACAACGCCAGGTCTTTCTACGAAGCTGCTTTGCAAATACCACGGCCCTTACCGTGTCATCAGTTCTCCATCACCTGTAAACTACGTGGTTGAACCGTTAACTCCGTCAGCCGATCTCCGCTGTCGTGGTCGCGAAACTGTTCATGTCAGCCGCTTAAAGCGATACTACGACCCTCTCGTCCTGGACTCGCCGTAAGTCACCAGGATGGCTCCTTCTTCGGGGGGGTGGTGATTGTAATGAACAATTGGAGCAGGGAACGGTATGTGCGGAACCATAGCCAATCTACGCGCGGGTATGTGCTGCGGACCTGCAACGGTCATCATCAGTGCCTGTCTGTGCGTCTTGCAAGGTTATCTCTGGCTTCGCCGTTTTTTGAAGAGACTGCTCTTCCTCGCCTCTCGCTTGGACAACTGATCGAATTAAACACCATTGGAATATATATATATATATATATATATATCGGCTGGTACACGCGGCAGGTTGTTAGTCGGATTTCACTAGGGTATCCTCGTGAGACCTGACTAACCTAACAACCTGCCGCGTGTAGGAGAAGAAAACGTTGAAGAACAAAACGTTGGACCCAGGCAATTACAAAAAAAAGTTTCAAGAATGAAAAATGGGGCGTTTTCCTACAATGGCATGTGCAATATATTGCACATCGGGATGCACTGCACGGAAAAAAAGAAAATCACATATTGCGCATAATAAAAGAAAAGACAGTTCTCCAGCTCATAATTTTAGCTATGAAACTGCTTGACGCAGTTTCTTGAGGAAGTTAAACAAAAAAAAATGCGTCGCTGCGAGTGCACCAAAACTTCGAGCGTTGTGAGCATCCGGGGTTACGGGACCTTGATGGTGACTTTGCTACAGAAAGCGCAGGCATGTATCTGGCGCCCGCTGTCCTGAAGGAGACAGGAGGCAATGGTGCTATCGGGGTCGAAGAGGAAGCATCTGGGAGGGGTGTTCTCTCTTTGGGAGGGGTGTTTGTTCTTGTTGTTCCTTAATATGAATGGCGCATACCCAATCAGGGGATTGGCCGAACAGTCGTGAAACCGAAAACCGAATGAAACGGAAACTGCCTAGGTAGTTGATTCGAGGGAAATTAGAAAAATTTGGAAGCTTTTTTCTTCTTGTGTTTGAGGAATGAGTTTGAAAATTAGTCAATAATAAAATAAACAACAAAAAAAGGAATGAATGAATAAATAAATAAAGAAGAAGAAGAAGGAGGAGGAGGACAAGAAGGAAGAAGACGAGGAGGAGCCGGAAGTGGAGGAAGAAGAATAATAAAAAATATTCAGTAGAACAGTCATGTCCTCTTTGTCTCTTGACAAGTCGAGATCCGATGTGTCCTGAGAGGCAATGGCTTCCAAAACTTCCATGGCACTTTTCAGCCGCAGCCCTTGCACAGTCCAGAAAATCCGAAATTGATAATGTTGTATTATAAACGAAAAAAGGGTTATTTGGTAGAGATAAATATCAATTTACTGCCCGATCATCGTAACAGTACATACAGCGCACACACTCGAAAATACCTAATACAATGTACCTCAATCAGATTGGATAGGTTTGGATTGGGATTTTATGGCACATAAGCAACTAAGGCTATCATGCGCCAAACAGCTAGTAGTGTTTTTACTTTTGTGTGTTTGCCTATTTTAAAACATTTAGAGCTTGTTTAAGAGTTTTGCATCTTTCAGAAAACTAACGAGGAAGGAAATTTAAACAAACGCATAGTCTCCTCTGAGTAAGCTAGGTTGAAAAGGGATGGGTTGTCTGTAAAACTTCGGAAAATGTTTTTTCCTGATGGCCTCAAATTTTGCACATTACAGTAGGGTGTGATTTACTGTTAGATCTTGGTGACATTCTTCGCATCTCGGTTTATCTTGTTTTATCAGGAACCCGCCGCGGTGGCTCAGTGGCTAAGGCGTTGCGCTTCTGAGCACGAGGTCGGGGGTTCGATTCCCGGCCGCGGCGGCCGCTTTTCTGATGGAGGCGAAATGCAAAAACGCCCGTGTGTACGATATTTCGGCGCAGGTTAAAGATCCCCAGGTGGTCAAAATTAATCCGGAGCCTTCCACTACGGCGCGCCTGATCGCCTGCGTTGCGTCGGCGCGTTAAACCCCACAATCAATCAATCAAATCAAATCAATTGTTTTATCAGGAGAAAGTTGTGTCAGATGAGTGTGTCCTATGCGAAGGCGGCATAGAATGATTTCTGTGAGGCGATCTTCATGTCTGCTTGTTTGCCAATCTGCTACAGTGGGTTTAATCGTGCGCAGTTTGTTGTTAGTTTCAATATCACTTAAGTACTGCCATTTGGCTGCACGTTTACGTCGTATAAAGTTCATGCAGTCGTGGTGAGGAATGTTTACTTTAGTAATCGTTCTATTACTGGCCTGTTTGGCATCTCTGTCGGCTCTCTCGTTTCCATTAATTCCCATGTGGCTAGGGACCCAGCAGAATGTAATTTTGTGTTACTACATCGTGTATTAAGCTTCGGCTGTTACTACATCGTGTATTATGCCTCCTACTACAGGATTTGCCGTATTTCTGTAACTCGGTGCTGTGATGGCGCTTAGCGAGTCTGTGTAGATAATACTGTTTTTAATTTCTTCTTTTATTATTCTTTTTACAGCGACAACAATGGCGTAACATTCCGCGGTAAAAATCGAGGCACATTGAGGTAGCCTGACCACCTTTTCCCATTTGCCTTGCACTACTGCAGCTTCAACGTAGTCTGATGATTTTGAACCATCTGTGTAAAAAGCTGTGTTCTTTATATTTTTCGCTGAGTGCTAAAACTCCTGCATGATATGTTGACGTGGTGTTTTGGTTTTTTGAAACTGTGTTAGTGTAAAGTCGCATACAGTAGGAAAAGTATACCGATGTGGTAGTTGGTCATGTCTCTGGGAAATTTCAGGTAATGCAAGTAGCATACTCAGCTCTTGGCATTTTTGTTCGAACCGAAGAAGTAATGGTTTAATTACTTGGGGTTTGTTAATAAACAGTGTCCTTGACAAACATTTTGTTACTATGGGGCAACACAGATGTTTCGGAAGAGAACGGATCTTTAGGATATATGAGCATGTCAGCTTTGTTCTTTGTCTGTGAGTGGTGGTTCCTTAGTTTCGACGTAAAGACTGTTGATGGGTGATGTCATATATGCCCCAGACGAGAGACGTAGACCTAAATTGTCGACTGGGTCTAATCGTTTCAAATATGATTTTCCGGCTGGGCCATTTACAATGCAGCCATAATTTAAGCAGGATCGTACTACCGAGTGGTAAATTTGTAAAAGGCAGGCCCTGTCTGAACACAGAGTTTTCGGGACCGGACTTTAAGTATGTTTACAGCTCCGGATGCTTTCTTTTTCAACATATTGATGTGAGGCAGGAAAGTGAGTTTTCTGTGAAACATTATGCCAAGAAAATTGTGGTCGTTTTGTATGGGTAAGTGGATTTCCTTGAGGTGTAGATTGGGATTGGTCTGTAAGCCTCGTTTGAATGAAAAAAGAATAGGCACTGTTTTGTGTTGTGAGAACTGAAAACCGTTTCTGTCTGCCCATGATGTTAGTCTATTTATAGTTAACTGCACTTGTCTCTCGCATGTTACTACATTGGAGGATGTGCAAGCTATTTGGAGATCATCAACATAGAGAGAATACATATTCGACTTCGGAATTATTTTGGATATAGAGTTCATTTTTACAACAGTGTTGTGCTTAGAATAGACCCCTGAGGGACTCCGTTTTCCTGCACATTGTTCTTTCACAGGGTTGAACCGAGGCGCACTTGAAATGAACGGTTTGCCATAAAGTGGTTCAGGCAGTTCAGCATTCTTCCACGGGTGCCTAATTCTACTAAATCGCGCATGATTCAAAATCTCAATGTGGTATCGTACGCCTTCTCAAGGTCGAAAAAAACAGCAAGGCATTGTTGTTTGTGTATAAATGCTTCTCGTATAGCATTTTTGAGGCGGACAAGATGGTCAGTTGTCGAGCATGCTTTTTGAAACCCGCATTGGTGAACATCGAGAAGTTTGTTTGATTTTAGAGAAAAGCTTAATCTGGTATTAATGATATGGTCGAACGTTTTGCGAGACTGCTGGTAAGGGCGATAGGTCTGTAACTGCTGGGAGAGATTGGGGGCTTCCCAGGTTTTAAGAGTGCTACAATGAATGCTTTTTTCCAACCTTCTGGCATTCTTCCAAATACACAGATTTCATTAAAAAAACTTCAAGAGTGCTTCAACCGATGGACCCGAGAGATGTGCAAGCATTTGGAAATGTATTTCCTCTGGTCCGGGTGTGGTCTCCTTTCCGGCCAACAGAGCTCTTTTTAGTTCTTGAAATTTAAATGTTGGAAGTCTTTGTTTTTCTGCTGTGTTTTTGTACTTTAAGAATTTTTCAGTGCAATGTGCAGAGCTTGAAACTCTGGAGAAGTGTTCCCCCAGTATATCTGCCTGCTCTATTATGGTTGTTTGTACACCTGGTACAGTTAACGGGGGGAGTGTGTAGTGAGAGTAGGTCCACCATACCTTTTTTGATGTAACAGAGCTATTTATGGAAGAGACATAATTTTGCCACGATGATTTTTCGGCATTGCGGTGGATGTACCTTGCTTTAGCTCTTTTCTTTCTAAATTTATCAGGTTTTCCTGCGTTGGGTACCTTGGAAATACACCACATGCTTTTTTTGCTCCTTTTTCGCCTGTTTACACTCTGGGGTACACCACACCTTGCGGTTTTGCCTCACCATTCCCGTGGACTTTTGAATAGCTACGCGTGCAGCATTAACGATGCAGGATGTAACTACTTCAGCCAGGTCGTCAATGCTAAGATTGTCCGAGAAAACTTTGTCTAAATTTGCGTGGCAAGTAAACAGTTCCCAGTTTGCAAACAGAAGTCTCCACCGGCGTGGTTTCGTTGGGATAATGGTCGGTGAAGGTATTACGCTGATGATCACGGGTACATGATCGCTCCCATATGAATTGTCTATGATGTCCCACTTAAAATCACTAAAAACACTCAGTGAAATATAAGACAAATCTAGGCAGCTCATTTTTCCTGAGCTTGGAGAGCAGTATGTAGACTTGCCAGTGTTTGAAAGACCGACATTATTGGACAGAATAAAATCCTTTAAAATCTGACCCCTTGCATCAGTTTTTTCGCTCCCCCAAAAGGAAGAGTGGGCATAAAAACCGCCAACTACTAAAACGGCTCCGGTAGTTGGTTCACCAAGTGTTCAAAATCTAGCAGTGTTACTGTGAGAAGGAGGAGGAGGAATAAACGTCCCTCTAAAGGTGTGGTTCAATGTACACACATCACACTGTGATTGTTTTAAATGCAAGCAGGGCGACAGCCGCTGCTTCGAGCCTAGTTCTAAGTTTGTCTTCTCGAGCTGCTACGCCAGTTTGGACAATTATTGCCCCTCCGCCAGAGAGCCTACTCGCCTGCTCTCGGTCGCAGCGAAAGACCTGGTAACCTCTCAGTATATTCTTGTGTTTAGGACCTAAGTTTGTTTCTTGAACACAAATGGCGACAGGTGAGTGTGTGGCGAAAATGTCTTTATTTTCATTTAAATCATTTAAAAGTCCTCTACAAATCCACTGGACAATAAATGCCATGTTGATTATTTGATAGACTGAAAACGAGGTTTTCGGTCCAGTGATTCGGGGCTTGCGTATCTTTGTGTTGTCTAGGGAGTTCCGCCACCCATCCGACGTAGAGGGCGCAGAACCCTCTTCAGATGTGTCCATCGTCTCTTCACAGGCGCTGAAGGTTCGTGCAGAACGCACGTGTTTGACCTCATCGTCTGGGGTGAGGCCTTGGAGACTGCCGCAGCAGGGGTCCGTGCAGCCCGCTTTGAAGGTGGTGGCGCAGCGTTCGCTGCTTCCACCGGGGGCGCGGAGGGCCTTGCTTCAGCCTCCCTCTGTGTGGCTTCAGCAGGCGCCGAAGACCGCTGTGATGCTGCGCCCTGTTGCACCACAACGGAGTGAATCGGGCATGTGCCGGTGAGAGTCGCCTTCTTGCTCGTGAAATTTAGTTTCTCTGACACTTTGAGTGTAATTATTTCTTTTTCTTTTTTCCATGCGGGAACAGCACGAGAGCATGCTGCGTGGTATCCCTTGCAGTTCACACAGAGCTGCTGTTCAGATTTGCAGTTCTCGGCAAGGTGTTCTTTGGAGGCACATTTTGCTCATGTGTCTTGGCCCCGGCAGCTCAGCGAGCCGTGGCCGTAGCGTTGGCACTTGTAGCATCGGCGTGGATTTGGTATATAGGATCTGAGTTTCATCTTTGTGTACCCCACCTCTACAGATTCTGGGAGGATGCTTAATGCGAAGGTCAGGACGATGTGCTTAGTCACAATTTCCTTGTTTTCACGTTTGATTTTGATTCTGTAGGCATCTGTGACATTTTGCTATTTTAGGCCTTCTAGAAATTCCTCCTCGGACTTCTCACATTGATGTCTGTAGAGCAGTTCGATGAGGAGGTCTCCGTTTGCCAGCTTCTTGATGTTGTAGCCTTCCCCAAAGGTGGCTGTTCGCGTCTTTGCAACGACAAAAGGCGAGACGAGTCGTGCGGTTTTTTATGAGTCATTACTGTGCACCACGTGGAAGCGTGGGAAGTTCACATTTTTCATAAAGAACGTGGCGGTTGCGTCGGTGCCCCCTCGTTTCAGAGAGGGATCAGGTGAACGGAAAAAGGAAGCCATGAAATCAAAAATCTGTTTGGCCATGGTGCTAGCCACCCACCGAGGAGCCCAATGAGGGGACGGGACAGGAACTCGCGGGCATGTCCTGCCCACGCCAGCCATACACCACGACTATAACCAAATATGGCTGAACGCAGGCTCATTCGCCACACAAGGTTAACCCTAGCCACCAGGAAATAGGGAAACTGAAGAAGAAACCAGACGACAGGAAACTGTTTAGAAAGAAAATAGGAAAGTGAAAGATGAAGGGGAAGACAGGAAGAAGCTACTGCCGATTCCCCCCGGGCGGGTCAGGCCGGAGGTGCCGTTTACGGGAAGCGGAGGCCAAAGTGGTGTGTTGCCTTCGCCAAGGGGCCTTAATGGTCCAAGTACTCGGCGTCGGCTCAACCACCAGGACCTTCTTTTCCCCGGACACGGCGCTGCCACGCACAGCTAGGCGTGGGTGCTCGGCGTCCGTGGTGTCGCTCTGTACACCCAAACATCTTCTTTAACAGATGCCCCCTGCGGGGGTACCTCAATCCTAGTGTGCAATAAATTGTTCGCAAAAGACTTCAGCTCGACAACAAACCAAATACACGTTTGTGCGAAATACAATTGAGTTCTAGATATTTCCTTCACATTCAAGAATCCATTGAACACAAATTTCAAACCAGTTCGCAAAGCGGTAAGAAAATACGAGCATGTTACTTGGCCGGGCCGAGTAGAACGACTACACGGGAACAGAGGCCATCGTCAAAATGGCGCGCAAGAAGAACCGCGCAGTCGACTTCTCCCACTCTGCGCTAGAATGCATTACATGTCTGTGCAATTATTTATACAGGCAGTCTTAGCTTCTACGGCTCTTGGGAAACCGCTAAGGAGCTGAGAATGAGTGTGCAATATATTGAACACTGGGTCGCTCTCTCTCTATATATATATATATATATATATATCACACCAGACCGGTATTCTGGAGGTCGTGGGTTCGGATCCCACCTGGCGGGCATTTTTTCACCACTTTCTTTTTGACTCAAAAAATTATTCATTTCTTTCTATGACCCACCACAACCTCCCCTTTGCTTTCCGAGGATTTCTTCACTACCAACCGTTATTTTTTGTCCTATTTTCATGGAGCCCTTCATTTCCCATTTTCTGATTCGCTAAATATATATATATATAAATATATATATATATATATGTATATATATATAAGAAAATAAAAATTGAGAACAAGGTAAAAGCACGATTGTTGCCAACGTTTCAGCAAAGAGGCTTGCTTTCGCCCTGATGAAAGCAAGTCTCTTTGCTGAAACGTTGGCAACAATCGTGCTTTCACATTGTTCGATGTTTTTCTTATCTTGTGCTCTCTACCATCTGCAAAGTTCTACTGCTCCCTATATATATATGTATATATATATATATATAAAATATAAATGTATATATTCGAGAAGGTCCGAAAATGGCAGAATATCTGACTGCCATTTTGTTTTCTCAGGAGCATTTAAAGCCTTTTCAGACGAACGAATCGAAAAGTTGCAAAGTGAGTTATCAGATTATCCGACGAGAAGTTCTTACGGTTGCGTTCTCCAGTCACCACGCATTAGCACGGAGCCCCCTATTCCAATGGAGATTCCCTTGTGTAGCATTATGCGCTGGGGCTGTAAGTAAAAACAGAGTGAGGAAAAACGACGTCAGTAAACAACAAAGAATGTCAAGGTGCACAAAAAAAACTGGGAGATTTACAGAGCAAAAACCTCCCAGCACATTTATTCCGCAGACCTAATTGGGATCAATACATGTAACCAAAACTGTGGTTGATTCTTCTCTTATAGGAATCAGAAATACAAGAACGTGAAATGTCTAGCGAAATCTGCTGGTGAGGATGATTTCCGGGGCTGCGGCTGTGTTGTGGGAGTTCTTGGCGAGCGACATCCTGCAGGCGGGGTCACTTCTGGTAAGGTGTACTGGCGTTATTTTCGCGAGGGATATGACGTAAGTTATATCTTGGTGTATCACGGCATGAAACACTTTCGTATTAAAATAAAAACACCCGAAAACAAACAACCGTAAGTGTAGGGTAATCTTCAGTACCAAAGGTAGCTTCCCCGCATGAAGCCTCTAAAGGCTGGGGTGCACCCTATACAGGCCGCTTGCTTTGTTGTACTTGCGTGATTTCCTGACGGATATGATGTCATCGAAATGTTTGTGTATCCCGGAGTAAAACAATTGCGCGTAGAAATACGCCAGGTTTTTGGCGAACTTCAGTCATGGAAGCACTACCGTCTGGTCTTTCACAAAGCACTCTGTGGCAGAAGGCATTGTTGAAGCCTACGCGTCATTATTCCCTGCTAATACGAAGGCAGGGGTTCTAGACAGCATCAAAGCCATAATGATTTGTGTGGTTCTGGGCCCCAAAAGTACATCTAGCATGAGGACCTTGAAAGTACACCCGTCCTGGTCCAGTTGCCTTCTGCAAGCTACAATTTTTTTTTAGTGGCCCGCTGTTTGTATCGGCAACAATAGAGCACCCTATGGATTATGTCTCGACAGCCGAGGTACACCCTGTTTTATCACCTCTTTGTTTGAACCCTCAAATGCTATAGCAACCGTCAAAATAATCTTTGCTAAAGCGGCCGCAACAGCAAAGCTGTAAAGCGGCCTGATCAAATGGTATTTAAACTTCGGCACGCAGTGCACGCAGTAGTACACTGCGGTTCGGTAGACTGCGATGGAACGATAAGTTTTGCTTCTTGGTGGTATGACACTGATCGGACTTGTACGCCCTTTGCGTGAACGCGACGTATGGCGGGGTATAGGCTACTTTGTGGTATAAACTTTATTATCTTCGTCATACTCGGAGATGCCTTTTTATCAGTGGGCTCTGCTAGCTGCCCTATATTTGGCGCATGGCGCAGTCGACACAAAAATGTTGCGGCGCTTGCGCAACAGAGTCTACGACATGTCGCGATAATATGAAGATTAACGAATGAAGAGGTTCATACATTGAGAAGGGTAAGGTCTCAATTTTCCAAGAGTCAGGGAGCCCTTTTTTCAATTATATAACACTCACAGCTCACGAGCGGAGTAGGACATTTAGACTCGATGGAATTTTACCATCCCTGGGTTGGTTATGTTGTGGTGGTAGTTGTGTTCTGTGAATCTTATGCTTACACATCGGGTTGAATGTCATATGGTACATACCGCTACACAACTGTAGGTGGAGCACTATCTCTATTTTGCAGGCCACTGTCTCTCTGACCTGACTTGTAGCGCGGGCGTAGCAACCTTGTCGTTGCAAAATAATATATTTTTTTTTTCAATTAGATATCGATTTTTCGGAACTGTGAAAACCATGACCAGCCTATGTCGGTCAGAGAGTAAGACGATCATGCGCTCGCAAGGTTTAACCGTGCTCAGGTTAATGTGAGATAAAGATAAAGTGGGCGTCCTAGCGAGTTTGTAGATGTATTTGCAACAAAGTGTCGAAGACTTTGTTAGAAGACGGTGCTGGAATTGTAGTTATACATCTAGTGCAGCAATACGGCCGTTGTGAATTTTTTAGTACTTTGCATTTGCTTTGTCAGGGCTGCTGACACACTGAGCTGTCTCTTTTAAACGAATCTTTAGTGTCCTCGCTGGTGCCGTTCTACGCCATCGCAACCTAGAGGGAAGCTAACTTTCGATAACGATGATGACGAATGATCGTGGGTTATGCGAAAAATGCCGCCCGTGGCTGGATTCAAACCTGGGTCCCTCACGTTTTTAAGCCGGGATCTATGCGATTTCTCTACTTTGACATGGTCGATGCGAATGCCAAACAGCAGAGCCGATTCGCACCATGCACCCCAAACCCAAACGTTATGCCTACAGCGTGCACACCAGATAGTTGCTGAGGGTATTCCAGAAAAGTGCTGCTTACCTCCTAAGTAGCACGAAGTCGCAGTGTGGGATTGACAAATTGAGGAATCCCTCACGAGAACGCTTCGTGTTCAACCATCTGAATGGTTAGATGGATGGATGCATGATTTTTTTTTTAACAATGCTCAAAGAATTGATTGCCGCTTTCAAAAATGCTAGAAGAACGCGAAGACCAAGTGTTTACGCCTGCGCCATGAATAACATGACCAAATGTTCAGATTGCAAAGGAGATAGTAAGCAATCTACCGTTGAGTGTGGCGAAAAGCAGAAACGCCTGTTTGTGCGAGGTTTCTGTGTACGTCAAAGATCCCCAGATGGTCAAAATTATCTCGGAGCCGTCTACCATGGCACGCCTCATTGCCTGCGTTGCATCTACTTGTTAAGCCTACAATCAATCAATCATATACTATTGAGTGAAATCGACAGTTGGGCTAGTTGGTGTTGATACATCGTAAACTGCGCTTGAAGCGGGACGATAGCAGAGAAGACACACACGACGGCTCTAACTCACAGCTGTATTTATTTTGCATAAACAGAAACATATACTCCAAATGAACACGTGTCCAGGTCAACCCCTCCAAAGTGCAGTTTGATAAACACATTTGTTATAGAATTATGATTCTAAAAACACAAGATTACACCGTACAGATTCAACAAACAACCCACAAAACAACTAAGTTAAGGTATTTGATAAGAACAGAAATTCCTTTGCATGTAGTGCCACAGACGCGTGGCTGACACACTTTTAATCATGGTTTATTATATAGAAATCTTTATTTATCTCCCGTGTCAAATGGCTATTGTGCCGCCACAACAGGGAGGTAGTTTTGAAAAGGGGACAAACATTGCGCTTGGTCCTTATCTGTGTGGGTCACGCAATGCCGAGTGATATGTGCATGTGCATGTCGTATTTCTCTTCTCTGCTGTTGTCACGTTTCAATTCGCTATTTAACGATGCATCCACCATTGGGACGCGTAAAAATCTCTGCAAAATAGAGGAGCTGATGCGCCACCAGGGAATCAGAGGATTTCTTCTTGCTGTTTTTTACAGCGGAACTAGTTATTGCGATGTGCGAGAACACGAGTAAATACGCCTGGGCGCACATCCTCGAGAAACCAACGTACTCGGAACGTGACGGATCATGGAAATATGTTTCCCCAGATGAAATGTGAAGTTCATCGGACTCCTCATCTACATGGGGATATAGCAGCTGCCTCGCCAAACACCTCTATTGGAGCACAGCAGAGTTGTTTTCTGGGCTGATTCCACCTGGGGTTATGCCAAGAAAATGTTTTTTCTCCTACCTCTGAATGCTGAGCGTGACGAATCATGAATCTACCGATCCCCGTACAGACGGCAAGCTGCACCGAATAGCTTTTTTACTTCCGCACATCAATGATGTATCTGCACTTAATTTTCAGCCAAACCATTACATTTCCGTCGACGAAAGAATGGTGAAGTCGAAAGGCCGTTCAGCAATAACGCAGTATCTTCGCGACAAGATCGTCAAGTGGGGATACAAGCTCTGCGTCCTCGCCGACTCAAATACCGGCTACACAGTGCAGTTTAGTGTCTACACCGGGAAGCGTGAGACACCGAGCGTGAATGGAATCGCATTTGATGTCGTTACCAGTCTGTGTGAGATGTATTTTGACCAAGGATAGACAATATTCATTGACAATTTTTTCATCGTCACTTTTTTTACACCTCCTGGAGCGGAAGACTCTTGCTTTTAGAACGACACGGAAGGATCGTCGTACGTCCCCTCCGGAATTGAAGGACTCCACATGGCAGAAAAAGGCCAAAAGGGGAGACGTTCGCTGGCTTCGGCATGAAGGCATCCTGTACCTTCAATTGAAAGACAGACGCGCGGTGTACATGATGAGCACTGCCCATACTGCGAACAGCCATGTGACTGCAACGGGTAAACTAAAGGTCGCTGGCCAATGGAAGAAAGTCCCACTTAGGAAACCACAACTAATTGAGGAATATAATGCAGGCGTGCTGGGAGTAGATAGGTCAGACCAGCTCATCGCATCATACAATGTGTTGATGAAGTGTGTCAGGTGGTGGAAGACTTGGTTCTTCCACTGCATCGACATCGCAGTTGTGAACAGTTTTATTCTTTTTGAGGCCCAAAGGAGACAGCACGCCGAAATTCCAGAATTGCACCAATCGTCTCGTTACGACCAGCTCACCTTCCGACTGGAACTTATGAAGCAGCTACTGGAAATTGAAGGCACAGGTTTTGGCAGCGCCCCTCCCCCTCAAGAGTCTGAGCACAAGCCAAAAGTGAAGGAAACAAGGCGCAACTGCAAGCTCTGCTATGCAAGCCGCAAGATGGAGCAGAAGACAAGCGTCTTTTCTGAAACGTGTAGCGTTTACTTGTGCTTTATCGCGACCAGAGACTGCTTTGGTGAGTGGCACCGCCACTACAAAGGATAACATTTTTGTTTGATCTCACAGTTGTTTACGTGTACTGTTGTAACCTCTGTGGTTTTTAGAAGTAACAACTAGCTAATCAATGTATATTCAGAATTTGTATTGCCACCTTTTCGCTTGTTACGCCCACTTTCTTAGAAAAAAAATTGTGTCTTTTGAAACTTTTTGGTTTGTCATTTCTTTACCCTTGCTGTATATAAACACTTGTTCTAAATTTATTGAACTATATAAAACATTCATTTCTCTGCATTTTGGTGGGCTGCGGAACATCTAGGATATTTTTATCTGCAGATAAACATTTTTTCTCGCACCCCAAAAAATGGTCCCGTAATCATTAGTGCTAACTTTTTTTTCTGCTGTGCTAACACTTTTTTACGTGTACTGTTGAAACTTTTAGGATAGTTAGCTATATAAACGTGCCAGAAAACATTTATCTTGAAATTTTTTTACTGACCTATTTGTGCCCCAACGCTCACTTTTTCGACATTGTTTTGCAGAAGTTGCGAAAATTTTGTTGTTTGGGTTTTTTTTCTGCTATTGTGTTGCACACACACGTTTTATACAGATATCAATAAAAACCGCATTTATTTGTCTACATTTTGGTATAAACTTATGTGTTGAGTTCTTTAGGTTCACACCTCAGTTAAGAATCTTCGAAATATTGATCACGGGAGATGAGATCGCCTTTTTAATGACCTCTCACTAGTACTTATCAGCGGAATGTCTTACATTTGACTGCAGTCAACTCTTTTAGGTTCATTTGATTTTATGCCCGATAGGCTCAAAGAACGTCAATTTCAGCGTAAAATAGAAATATGACTACCCATTCGATTTTAAAAGAGTCATGGTAGTAATACCTTGAGTAGTAACATTTTAAGTAGTGTGTCCTTGGTCTGAAATCATGTCCCCGAAACGTTCCTTGAAATTATGATTTGCGTGTGGGCAAGCAAAAGAGCCTTCATGTCTGGGTTGTTTATTTAACTTGCCCGACACGCTTATGCATTTCCTTTTCCCGTGTATCATACGTTGCGGCTGCTGAGGTGTCAGCAATTGGGAACCTCTAGTCTGCAGGCAGACTGAAATAATAATTCAGTTATTTGTGCTAAACACTCTGACATTCGAAAAACAGCTTTTCAGCGGACTCTTGCTGACGTAAATCGATTACAAAATCATGGAAACCAATCCCAACACCTTTATGGCTCTCTTAACAGGTACTTTGTGCCTTTGTGAGCATCTGGATTTCGCTATCACGAGTAATCACCATTATCATTGTAATTCAATTTTCTGCCCTCCTATTGGGGAGTACAAATAAAATCTCCCGTTCAAAGACCGATCGTCGTCGTCGTCTTAGAGCTAGCAATGCGCGTGGACTGATGACAATAATCCGCTGTTATCATTCGGTTGGGACTCTAGCATGACCTGTTCTCTGATTCAAAACTTCACGCACCGACCCTATTGTCCAGTATAGTTCTTACCCCGAAGAAATTGTAGATGGTGCTATGCCTCTCCTTTGCGGGTTAGGAATGCCATAACGTCGTCTGTAGCCTAACTGCAAAACTTCTTAGCGAATTTTTACCTTTTCGCGAAATGTCATGATTTATTTCTGCTCCGTCTTAACCCGTATGGCCTCATCGAGGCCTTTCACTCAATTCCACATTCACAAAGGGTTTGAATATAAACAATATTAATGAATAGCCACGTCGGTATTTTCGTGCGTTGGTTGACTGTGTCGTGAACATTTCAGATCTCGCACTTTCTAAGCATGGAGAAAAAAACGAGTCACTACACCTTGGTTGAGCGGACAACTGCTACTTTATAGCCTTATTTTTCCGCCTCCAGGACAAGAAGCCGCCGTTACTCCCACCCCGAAAATAATGTGCTCTCTCCCTTTATTACAATATATGATACGGCTAAACAGCAACTAATCTTGGACTTTATATTACAGGTTACTTTACTAATGGAACTTACGACAAAATTCGCGTTAATATCTGGTACCTGCTGGTGCGCTTCCCATATAACAAATGGATGGTCATCACCAGGAGTTTGTGGTTTGAAAACGATGTAATCTTGGGGATCTTTTTGGATTGCGTTGTCTGCGATAGGTTGACCGTCTAGCTCAATCTGAAAAGTGTTTTTTTGATAATGGTTTACCAGTGGACGCTAGAGTATGTACCGTGGCCCGAACTCTCAGTGCACAAATATTTGTGTTTTTTTAACTGAATTGAGGAATGGTCGCCCTAGCCGGGAAAACAACTAAGTTTTCTTTGATTATCTGTACCATGACATAGGTTGCGTGTTACTCCGCTAGGTAGACCTCCAAGAATAGGTGTTGTCCATTTCTACAGAGGTAAGACTGCTCATATGGAGTTCTCTTTTTTATTCCCCTAACACCATAACTGCAAAGTGCACTATAAACAACTTTAGAAAGACAGAGCACGTAACTTGTAGGGGTCTTACGTCGCTCCAAGTTTTGTCAACGTTGCTTGCCATGTTGTAAGGGATCTAAGTGGCGCGCTTTGGCCGTTCAATGCGCTGTGGTGGTGAATGTTGTCTGTTGAGAGATACATCAAAACTTTTCCTCAGAAATGTGTTATCCTGATGTTTCGTCACATTATTTAAACAAGATATGTAGGTCGTCCAACTACGTCTGGTGTAATGGCACTGGTAGGCATTTTCCGACAACTTTCTGCACCAAACATTCACACAATAAATGTGATATTGTGAGCGCATCTCCTGTGCCCTTCCAAATGAATAAAATCATTGTATCTCATTTGCCGAATGTATGAACTCTCTGTGTTCAGGGGCCACCCAGGTGGTTTTTCGAGGCATCTGAGGCGGCTTTGTTGCCCTGAGGGGCCCGGGGTGATTCTTCGGGTGTACCAGTTGGTCTCCCTTGCAGTATGTTGGTGTATTTTGCATCGGGTTTGGGTTTCCTGTGACAAATGTTTGTTAAAGATATAATCTTCTGGTACTTCGTTGGACTTTAGAAAATTGCGATATCGTTTCGGCACTACCAGCAAACTTGAATACCGTGGGAATGGTCTCTTTTTTTAAAAATAAATCTGTTTTGAAGGCGCCTTTTTTCGCCTGCCTGACTAAAGCTCATGCTACAAGGTGCGCATTTTTATGCGACTAGAAGCTGCTGCGCCGCTCGGGCTGCAAAACGATGTGGTCGCATTGCTGTTGCAACTTTTCGCGTGCGTGAGGAAACACTTCTGCAAATGACGACTAAACCATGTATCAATAAAGTAGCTGGGTGTAGTACGACTCATTCTTGCGACATAAACAAGGTCCAGCTTTGTATAGTGGCGACGTTAGGGGTGAGTTCTTTGCGGCATTTTTTCCTAGTTGAGACCGCCTGTTCAAAGCAGTACTGTCGATGGGGCGATGTAAACACGCATCGTTTTTCAGAGTGACCTCTCAAGAAACAGATCACCACACTGAAGCGTGTGTTCCTAGTCCGTATTCAAGTTGCCTTTGTCGGCAATTCTGCTGCCGGGCATCGCTTGCTTGCAGATATTGTCCAGCACCTAAGGACGACGTCGACTTTTTGGTTGGATAACGTGTATTGAGCGAACCTGTCCGCCACAAAAACGTGAAAAAATTCAAGCAGCGTAGAAGAAGTCAACAAAGCGACCTGCGCAGACTGGCATTCGTTAATCAAATGTCACAGCCTTTGCGCCTTACATAACAAAGAAAAGAAAATACGTGCTTGGCTCTGCACACAGATCAGACAAACGGTGCGCGTCTGGACGCTGGCAACATCACAGACACGCAAAACAAAAGAGAAAGGGTGGTTTTTGGCGATACATAATAAGATGTTGTGCTTGTCTGCGTGTGGCTAAGCCTCACTTAGCAGTTTCTTCGTCATCTGTAATGTCATAGAATACAAAATCATAGAACACAGCATTGTCACTATGGCTTGACTGTTATTCTGTAGCAAACTATAACGTCTGGGACATGGTTTATGGCTAAAATGGACGAACACAAGAAATACGACGGAAGGGCGCTGTCCCGTGCCCTTTCGTCTGTTTGTCCATTTGTAGCACTAAAATCATGCCTCAAAGTTCACACCAACTAAACCAGCAGCAAGTCCTTCTCAACGTCTGGTTGGTAATCTTTTAGTTACGTCACCAGCATCTCGCCACACCCAAAATTTTTATATTTGAATTTGGGCGCGTGTTTCGAAAGTTTTATTTTTTAATTCACGCAGGCTCTATTATTTGATAGGAACAGTGTATCACACTGTAATCTCTCAAACAAAATATCCGTCTGATCCCCGATATTCTAGACATGATACGATGATTCTCGAAGCATTAACACCGAACGATAAACACTGCTTCCAAAGCAAGCATTGCGGTTTTCAATTCGTCGACGATTGCTTGCAAACGCGACTTTGTTGACTGCTGCTTCGCTACTGTGAATACTTTCATATCATAGGGGAGCACATCTCCATTGAAGTAAACTTTGTTCCTTGAAGAAATCTGTGTTGCTCTTGGTTGCGTGGCAATAAAAACGCCATAATTAATGGGGTTTCCCTCGCCGCAGTATTGAAAGTGAAGGTTTTGTACAAAAGAATTCAAAGCGGCACCTCGGTCACTGTTGATGGATTGCCGGGGCACTATGACACAGTACAATGTTCTCCATTACGAATTTTCAAACTCGGCGGCTGTGCTCCGGAGAAGGGCCTTTTTTTCACAGTAGCACCTAGTGTAAACTGTCCAACGAAGGAAAAAGGCAACACCCCGGCCGTTCTATAACGTCTCGCGGCAATGGTTGTTTTGAATAATAAATTGGTTAAAGTATTGAAGTTGTCTTTGCATTTGCCTCTGGCAACTGCGGCTATCGTGCGCGCTGTTTCACACGGTCGCGAGGCATCCGTAAGTGAATCCTATGGGCAAAGCCAAGATGACCGGAAGAAGCCTCATCATGAGAGGTGTGTTGAAGTCCTTCCCGCAATGTTTTCGCTGGAGTAAGAACAGGTGTCCTTTTCCTGGCGTGAAATTTTTTGTAAGCAGTAGCGTGTCGTGGAAATGAAATCCCGTACCTCCACGGCCGAAAGATTTTGGCATACATCTTTTGTGTTTTTTGAGGGAATCTGTGACAGGACGATGAGCAGTATTATTTTCATTCCCTTGAGCAAGGTCAAAAGGCCTTATTGCTCCAATCAAGCCTCTGTCATCGTCTGCGTTGGTTGGTGTTCCATCGATCTCCACAGAAGAAGGAGTCGTCGTCATTGTGTTTACGACCCGAGTGGTTAGTGATACTGACATTATACTGCTGCATACCACGACTCCAGCGAGCCAGACACCCCGAAAGCGTTTTCAGAGTTCCTTACGACCAACGGGTGCACTAATTTCAGGGTGCTTCCCTGAAATGACGTCCGTAAAAGTTTCAAAATTGGTGATGGTCTATATGACTGCTAAGCATTTTGTGGTTTGCTGAATATTTGTCGTCAGTGCGTGACACAGTCTGGCCGAGGTAAACTTGGACCTGATCCAAACCATTGTGCTGCACCAAGTGTCATGTTGTTTATGTCCGTGTACAGCTCATTGTCAGCGACCTCGGCAAAGTATAAAAGTGTAGCGTGCACAAAACGTTCGAGCTTGTCAAATGCAGAGAATCTTTCGGGTTCCAAATGCGTTGCAGGTAATTTTTTGACGTGACTGAGTCGGCATCTCGGGTATATTAAGAAAAAGGTTTCCCGAAAACGGGCATAACACGCGGGTTGGCCGAGGATGCAGCGTGCAGCATTTTTATCCCTTTGTGTTAACTGCAGCATTGTAGCGGCTTTTGTGGTCAGTGCGGACACCTTGAAAAGTGACTAGGGACCCAGAAATTTTAGCTCTTTGTACAGGAAGGAACCCTCTACTAGTATAGTCATCATGCGGCGTTGCGAATGGCTTCAAGGACTGCACATGGACGAGTTAAGTGCCCTTCGAATGTTTTTGAGCACACTACAACGCCGTTCATAAACACAGAGCATGTCTGGCATTTTATTCTGCATAAGCACTGCCCATAATCCGTTTGAAACTCACTGTGGCCGAGCACAATGAAATGAGAGCTCTGTGAATTTGTACAGCCTGTCTGGAATGAAGCAACCATTTTTGTCACGACGTGGTTCCTGTACTTCAACTGGCCAGCAAACCCTTGAATGCACGCACGGTAAGACTTTTATGGCACAAACGAACCGATAAGTCATCGATACGCTGCAACGGCTGAAGGTCTTCCTTCATCACTTCGTTATGCTGCTTTCACTTGATAAGGAAACGAATGTCACATCTTTCTTTGTACTGAGCATGGCGGATGATGTCCGCGGACTTGTCGACTACAATATGAACCGCCTCCGAGCTGTTCTTTCACAAGGGCGCAAATAGCCTCCCATTGTTGGGTGATACTTAGTAAGAGCGCTAAATTTTTTTGTGTTTGTGTTCGTTGGTAATCATAAAAACTTTTATGAGTGTTGTGGCAGCACTCTACAAAGCAGCCCAAGACAGTCGCTCAAATAGCCAACAAACATGCCGAAGAATTTGCTTTGTGACATCGCCAGTGATAGTTTATGGCAATCTTTATTGTTTTCCTCCGTGATTCTGCAGGCACAACAATGGGTTTACAAACCTGCATGATGTTGTCGCTTATTAGGTAGGCTACTGGTGTTCTTTACGGTACATGCTGGTGTTATGTGCGCAAGTTCGGGACGTGTATTTCTGCTCTTCCGTTGCTGACGGCAAATAGTACCCGAGCTGTGCACACCTAGAGGGGAGGGACAATAAAAGTTTTGTTCTGCAGGGGATCTGCGGGGGATTGCTCTAACTTTACAGCAACCAAAATGCTGGCCAAAAGAAGTCAGCTATCCTCGGAAATACGGCACGCATGTGTAGAAGCAGGGTACCGCTTATCGTAGACTGGCCGCGCAGAAAAAAAATGATACAAGTTGCACCGGCAACTGTTTTCCGGCTCTGGCTTCTCGGAAAGAGCCCGAACCACGTATTAGAAGTTTTTAGCATTGCGGCAATATAGAAAAACTGCCCAGAAAAGTTCCATCTCTGCTTGTTTCTCTTGTAAACTTGCGATCGTACTTTTACTCAGGGGAATGCGCTTCTTGTTAGTGAAACACTTCCACACGCTTCATAACACGTGTCTTGCGACAAATGGTTGATTTTTTAGTTTTATAGGAGAGGCAAGATTACCCAGGCCTGTTTGTTCACATCCACAAGATTCTCGACCGTTATTCTTTGACTAAACGTCCTTTTCGGGTTTCTCATCTCATCTGCAGTTTTGTATCTTTAGGTTACGTTTTCCTGATTTCTATGTTGGTGGTTTTTGCTCAGGTCGATGCAATGTGAAATCCTAAAGAATGGCATCGCGCTATACTCTATCAAGCTGGCTTTTTTGAAGTGATGTCTTTTTGTAGTACTTAGCTTATGAAGAAAGGCGGTGAGTTTGAAAGGTGCTGGCTTTCCAGATAATCTGTTGTCGAGTGTCTGCTGAAATATTATTAAATTGCTGAAATCTTGATGCAATGCGGAGCATCCGGTTTGCAAGGCCGAAATCGTAAAAAGGTAACATTAGTGGGGTACCGTGCTGCCAAAAACTTCGCATTTTTGATATTGGTGGTTTTGACGTAGAGGTTCAATTTAGCGCCCAGGTTCAGATTTATGTATTTGCTCGGCTGCTGCAACAAGGGATAATGTGAACCATTTTTTTCCTTGTGAAGCCCAATTCACACGTGAAGCCAAAATCTTATGGAATAAAAGTTGTGTGGTCCAACGTGGAAAAATGCGCTAGTTGGATCACACTGATGGCAGAAAACAGCACAAGGAAACTGAACGGTAGTCGACAGAGACAAAAACATGGAGAGCGACCATGTTTGTCGCTTTATCGTCTTCTGTTCAGTTTCTTTATGCCCTTTTTTGCCATCAGTAGGGTGGTCTCTTGCTGAATGAAGCTTCGAAAAAACATGTACTGTTTCCTCGAAACTTGTGATGTGTTCGGCAAGACATGTTGAAGGCGAAAAGATTTCTTCCTTTGGCGGGGAGACGGAGTGAATTTACATAACTGTGCATTCGCAGCACGTCTGATAGACTGCATGATACTAAGTTGATGCGACTTCCTTTGTGAATAGTGAGGGCTGTTACTTTCCCTATTGTACCAGCACACATGACATTTTTTGTGAGGCGCAGTGCAGTTAACATGTTGATGCGCTATAACATTGGTTTGAGGTCGAGCGTCACTCTAATCATCTGTTGCTCTACTATGCTTCCTTTGAATCAGCGGCAATTCTAGGGGTAGTTGTCGCTGTGTACTTTGATCCATTGCTTGGGGCCATGACTGCTATTGCTTGTCTTGCTACTACAAGTGGCCTTCAGACTGGATTTAAGTGCAAAGTGGATTGGTTATTTGCCCTCTGACTCATTTTGCACTCAAGTCAGTCCAGCAGTGTGCTGTGATGCCATGTTTCTTGTTTGAGAACTTGCAGTTGTCGCCTGTGTGTTACGACTTCGATTCCTTTGCAACTGCATTGCGAAGCTTGTTCATGTGATTAGGAGGGACTTGCCAAAGCTTAATTGAGTGTTCGGGTACGGTTTATATTGGTGGTCGATGTTCCTCCCCCTGGTACTGTTGCCTGCAGTGACCGCTGAGTATTTGCTTCTGCTGCAGATTGCTTTGCGTTTCGCTTGTTGCGCTTGTTAGTAGGATTGTGTTGCTGAATGGCCCATATGTAGGCTTTTAAAAATCTATCAATTTCCCCGTTGTCCAAGTTAAGCCGTAATTGAATTTTTTTCTGTGTTGGGCGGTTGAATGCTTTGTTTTAGTGCGGGAAGTAGGATTTGGGTATCAGTAGCAACGGGGTACACTGCGTGTGCAGCTCATCTGTTTAAAAATTGACCATTGTGGCCTATTCGCAGACGTAGACTTCAATTGTAACCTCTTCTGTTGTTTGAACTTGCTCCCCACCCCCCCATACCAGGCTTAATGGAGGACCGGTTTGTGACTAGCGCTGTTTCGGATTAGAGGACCGTTTTAGATATCGCTCGCGCAGGGTGGTCTCACGCGTGGAGTAGATCATTCCTGCTCCTCGAGTGTGCTGCATTTTTGGCGAATGTAGGGTTAAATAAATTGTTTCTTGCAGCCCTTAGACATATCGAGATTTGGGAGTTCGCACGTGGTCAAAGAGTTACGGCTGGCCGAGTCATTCAGGCTACTGCATCGGTAGAAAATGTGGATGTTTGGATAAGGTCATGAGTTATTCGGTGTCCCAATTTGTCGAAGTTTCTGCATACGGGAGCTGAGCGGTTATATTCTGTGCATTAAAGTTCACCTCCGTATCGTAAGATTTAAAAACACTTTGGTAGTGTAAACGGGACAACGGTTCTGGACTGTTTTCCTAACAAGGGCAGGAGTACGCTTCAAATTTATCTCCGCCCAAGTTTTTAATAGCGATGCTTTAGTGCACTCGGTGGGGCAGCTCTTTAAGACATCCTAAAGTGCGTCGTAGGGAGCCAGTTCGGTTGTCCGGATGTCGTGCGTGATGTTGGCGACATGTACTGAGGTTAATACAGGGACTGCGCTAACTATCTTCAAACTGGGCGCTTACGATGTCATTACGTATGGCACTCCGTCAAAGCGGTGCCATAGGTTGTTTTGTTTCCACGTGGATGGGTGCCTCGAACGGATGGTTGGAATATACTTATCTGTCGTCCTCTTTGGGCTTGTAGCTAACCCTGGGCTGACGGCTAATGCACGGGAAATGTCATAGTGTGACTGGGGAATCTTGTGTTACAATAAGGGCTGAGTGTAGGGGGACCTCACGGTCCATCCAGCATTGGGGCGTCACTGCGGGACTGACGTCTGTGACATGTTGTTTTCGAGAAGTTCAAGGCCGGCTTTCTCATCTCCACTTGACTTGTTTTGGATGTGGCTGTCTTCTTCTTTTGAAGATGTGATGCTTTGAGCCGCTTTCGCGCACGCTTTGCCGTCGTCGGTCAGGCCTTGCGGTGTGGCAATATTACCAGTACGACAACAACATCGACGTAGGCCCACTGCACTTCCACAAACGAAAGGGTTGTACATTGGAGGAAATGCACAAAGCACTGCGGAAAAGCTATTCTTTGGCTCCTAAAGGAGAGCTAAAGAAGGTGGTAGAAAAACAGCGTGTCTTGAACGCATTTACGAGAACTACCTCGAAGTTTCCAAACCACATGTAAGGTTTCACTAGGCTCAAAACGTAATTTGGTTGCCTTTTCTCATCTATGTGAGAACCCATTAGAGGAGCCCAATGTTTTCTCCGCGGGAAACCCGCAGGCTGAATCCACGTACCTGCTCTTTTTTTCTCTGCAGCTGTATAATGCTAGCGAGCCTTACCCAATCGTAGCCATCCCATCTGAAGTTATATTTAGAGCCGCCGCTCTAGTAACCTTAGTGCCTGTCGCCAACATCACGCACGCCATCCAGATAAGCAGGCTGGCTCCGGACGACGCACGTTAGGACGTCGTCAGGGGCTCCCCACCAAATTAAGTCAAGTGTCTCTGTTAAAAACTTCGGCGGCGACCAATTAAGCGTACTGTTGCTCTTGTTAGGAGAAAATCTAGACAAAATACCAGAAGAAAGTTCCAAGCCGACCGTGAAGCACCTGTTACACTGGTGGAGGCGACACGTACGTGGCGTAAGCCAACATGCGCGTGCTGGACCCCTTAGTTCCGCAGCGCGCCTTCGCTTTTCTCCACGCAAACAATGCAAGAGATCAGAAGGCACCGAAGGCACCGTCGGGTGAAGAAAGCGGACCCATGGGCCGCCCCATGGGCCGCTTTTTTCACCCGATGGCAAGCAGTCGCGCTGGAGGAAGACGCAGTAGGCCTTACCCAGTAGCTAGTTTCTACACTCCGGCCCGAGAACGAGACGGGGCGGAACCCCGTAACTTGCATCTTTCACCCACACGGACCAGCGGACCCGGTAATGTACTCTGGGATCACCTCCTCAGCCCAGCTTAGTAGGCGTTCCCCGGCTCTGGAGCTCGAGCCCTCGGTCAGCGGTGACCGTGCGCTCCCGTTCCCCTCGACGTGAGAGCGCAAGATCTCGCCTCCATGGCACGGAACCAGCCACCCACTTGACACGCCTGTTGAAGGATCTGGATGAGCGCCGATGTTCCTCCGCCCTCGGGACCAGTGAAGGTGTCAACACAGTTCACCCTATATTAGTTGAACCTAATTGTTGTCTGATATAACCCGCCTCCATTGAGCATGGACACACCGAAACAGAAAACAGTGCCAAGCCCCTTAAGCGCTTGTCAGAAGTAGTTGCAGCGGTCGGATCCACTTAAGTAAAATCGCGGAGTGTAGGCGTAGGACTTTAATTTCACGCCTTAGAGGAAACGACGCACCGTGACTAAGGCAAATATGACCCAAAAACATGTACCAGGCGCGAGCGTCATGGTGCTGGTTGGAATGGTTCCAGAGTTTACGGGTGATGGTAACGGGATAACCACCCAGGACATCCTACACCTATATGAACGGTTGGGGGGACTTGGTGGCTGGACAGAAGCATAGCTTACGGGAGCTGCACGCTGCGAAACGGTAGATACGGACTACGACTTTGCATAGCATTTCAAGGCTTTTGCTGCGGCACACACGTATGCCGAGTTCAAAGCTTTAAGGGAAGGAACAGCGCACATTCTAATAAAAGACGACAGAGTAACACACTACAGCGCTTGTGGGGTGTCACACTGTCGTCCTTTGTTAGAATGTGCGCTGTTCCTTCCCTTGCATCTGAAAACCACCAACTGGCCCAACATGCCACCCTCAAAGCTTTAGCAACAAAGAGGTGTAATGCAAAGGGCGAGTCTGTAAGCTTCATAGGTTTCTGTACACCAAACAAAACGACGGCGAAGACGTACTGTCGTTCGTGAGCAGGACCCGGC
Organism: Haemaphysalis longicornis; assembly: GCF_048455015.1. Classification (NCBI taxonomy): domain Eukaryota; kingdom Metazoa; phylum Arthropoda; class Arachnida; order Ixodida; family Ixodidae; genus Haemaphysalis; species Haemaphysalis longicornis. The sequence continues at coordinate 118,009,629 of NW_027526460.1, forward strand.
CGCTCAGTAATGCGGCTGTTGGGACGCTAGACGGCACCTCGACGGAGGATAAGCGTAAGCTCCGCAAGGAGCTTTCGGGCGAGCAGCTCTGCACTCAGTTCGTGAGCGGACTGCTAGACCCGGTCACATATTCCGGCATTCCCGAGACCCCATGAATACCAGAGAAGCTGTTGTAGCGGCTGAAGCAAGGAGAAAAAGGAGGCAGCAGTAAATCGTGGCCACGTGCCGGTCCCAAGCGCACAGGAGGGCGCCAAAAAACCCTCACCTACTCCGCGAGCAGCTCGAAGGGTAGAACCCCTACTGCAACCTGCCACTGCACTGCAGTATACACAAATTCAACAAAATGCCAGGCGTGGCGGCAGCCGGACGGGACAACTGAGACGATATGCGTGCGGCAAGCTTGGACACAATTCTAAGCACTGCAGGCAACACGCGCATCCTCAAGGCCGACGGTGAGGAGATGATTGAGGAGGCCTTGATAATGTGGTAGCAAATGCTGATTTCCGGTTCAACCTGGGAAACTAGTCGAGCCTCCTTCAGGCGGCACTCCCGCGCGGGAAGGAAATGAAAGGGGCACTCTAAAAGTCAAGGTTTAAGTATGCAAGGAGACTAGCCCGATAATTGAGTGTGAAATACGGGACGCAGCTATGACATGCGTGATTTACACTGGCTAAAAAAAATTCTCCACAAAGGAAGCACTCTACACGACGCTTTGCTCGACTGGCGAACAATAGTCCAGTCTGTAGAGCAGAAATCCTGCCTGGTTGGCATCATGGGCGACCATTTCAAACCATGATGTGTAGTGAATCGCCTTTGAAATTGAGTGAACGCATTGGTACGGCAACGTTCTTCGCAGGCTGAGAGAGCAGCAAGTTGATTGTAGCTCGCCCAACCAGGTGAAGTGTTCTTTTCCAAGAGAAGATTTGCTATTCAGCCGAGGCACCATCATTATAAGCACCGTCGAGGTTCCCATTCCTAGCTGGGCAGGTAAAGAAGAGGTTACCAGAAAGACTGGAGTATATGCGAAGGGTTCCCCATACGTCTCGCCTAGAAAAGTGTGCTGTCCTCATTGAGCGACTGCGTGCTGATAGATGGGGTAACTTCCGAGCTAGCTACGGGACAGTGGGGTGCAGCTGAATGCAATGTGTTTAAGGTATCCGGTATCGCCAGCGCTTACGGCCTAGTTAGCGATAGCGACAATGACAAGGTCCCCGTGCGCGTGGTTAACACCACACTTCAGGAGATTAACTTCCCAAACAACAAACTCATCGGTAGCCGGGATGTCAGCGCAAGAAACAGTTTATTGTCGTATAGACGGAGCCGACCTATGCAGCCAGTTTGACCTCTTGCGCATGGCCGAAGAGGATAAATCTCGACATCGACAGTTAATCTCTTTATTCTCGAACTTCGCGCCATTTTTTTCCACCAGCGGAGCAGATTTCTGCCTCTGCGAGGTTATCGAACACCGAGCTGTGACTGGCGATTCGACTCCGGTATAACACCGTTTGTATTAAAATCCCCTACTCCGAAAGGGAAGCGAGAGAACCAGAGGATGACAAGCTGTTCGACACAGATGATATTGAGCATTCTACGTTTCCAAGTTGCGCACCGCGCTTCTGGCCGAGAAACCGGACGGGTAGTACTGTTACGTCGTCGATACGCGCGACTTGAACCGCTTGACTCACGTGGGCCTTTACCGCCTTCCTAAAATTTCGGAGTCACCGTCAAAACTCGGTTGGAAACATGGCTTCCGCATATTGGCAGATAGAGATGCATGAGCACGACAAAGAAAAGACGGCGTAGAATACGGTTTGAGGGAACTACCAGTGGCGACGCATGGCAATGGGCCTTGTAAACAGCGCTGCGTTATGGCAATACATGGCAGGGGTCATCTTCGCTGGTCTTTTGGAGAAAGTGTGCCACGTATATTGTCACGTAGGAAAAGACGACGCAGCTGTCTTGAAGCAAAAACAAGTTAATTGGAGCGAACTTGTGCTCCCCTAACAACTCAAAAATACACAGGCCGCGAAACAGCAGTCAACGAAGCGACGTGCGTAGCCTGGTGTCGACGATTCGAATGCCGCGGCATCTGCTCAACGGGAATTTATCAGTCGTGAGGGTTTCTGGAATACTCGAACTGTATCCAAAACACTGTAGCTCAACGAAGATTATTCTAGGCTGTGCACGTTAGTTCGGAACGCTCTCCCTATCTGACGGTATAGCTCATGTGGCACTGAAAGAAAGAACAGAACACGCGCCTCCCTTGGCACACGCAACACCGATAACACAGACCGGCACAGCGGGGCGGCAAACGCAAAACACAAATAAACAAACCCAATGCATGGTTCGCGGCAATATCTTGACGACTTAATCGTGTACAGCAGCTCATTTGTCAGCCACCTAACAGACCTTCGTAATGTTTCGGACTTATTTCCAAAGGGTACAGTCTCGAACTCAACCCTTCCAAACACCAGTTTCAGCTCCCTGAAGTGAAATACGTAGGACACATCCTATCTCTGGAGGGAGTATGGCCAGACCCGTGCAAAATACCATGCGTCGGAAATTTTCGGCTTCCAGGACAAAAATCTGAGTCAGGCAATTCCTGGGACTTCTGTCCTATTACATTCGAAAGATTCCCGTTTGCCGGATTGTCGCGTCATTTCTCGTAGCTTAAAAACCAAGAAACTATTCAGTAGGGACGACGAGGGCCAAGCAGCTTTCTCGCCCATGAAACGCAAGCTGACGGAGGCTCCCTCGCGGAAGTTCAAGGATTTTAGCAGGCCATTTACACTCGCCACGAACGCCTCCTAGATGGCGATTGGGGCGGTGTTATCGCAGGAGTTCGACGGCAAAGAACTCTCCGTGGCCTACGCCAGTATGCAGCTCAACCCCGCAGAACACAATTACGGCGCTCCCAAGCAGGACTGCCGTATTTTGGTCTGTGCGCAACTTTCAGTGTTTCCTATACCGGGGTAACGTTAGGATCATTACGTACTGCCAACCGCTCAAACGCCTCACCAATGCTACCTACCCCTGCCCTAAATCTCCCAACGGTGAATCCTCGTTTTGCAGAAATACGACTTTGATGTCATCCACAGGGCGGGCTAAATGATTCAGAACGCTGTCGCCTTGAGCAGGGCGCCAATACCGGCACTCGGTATATTTGTGCCCTCGGCAGAGGAGTCTTGCATGAAGCGGGAGCAGCTCGAACACCCCGACATTCATTAAATGCTACAATCGCTCAAAGAAGGCCACAGCGACAGACAATATTATATGTAGGACGGGGGCCTGATGGGGTTTCGGGACAGAAGGGTCGGAAGCAAGGGACGTCTAGCAGTGCCTGCATCAATGAGAGGCGAGCTCGTGCGTGTGCATCACGATGCTTACTACGCTGGCCACTCAGGGGAATGCAAGACTCGCAACAGGATCGGCATGGCGCACGTTGGGGTTGGGATGCGGAGGCGTGCTGTTTTAGTTTTCGAAGCGGTCTTTCGCTCTCTATAAAACCCCCAAGAATCAAAAGCGTGCTCCTTTGCCGTTCCTCGGGAACTGAGCGCACCTTTGCAACGCCCCGCGATGAATATAGTGGTGCCCCTATCAACAACGACTGCGAGGAACAAATACATACTTGCTTTTGTATTCCGTCTAAACCGTCACGCTGAAGCCTTCCCACTGGCAGCCCAGAAGGTGGAAACCGTACCGCGCGTTTTCCCCGAAGTGCTGCTGAGAGACGGCGTTCCCGAGCAGCTTCTAACTGATCAGGGCACCAACTTTGTTTCCAGCGTGGTGAAGGAGGTGTGCGAGCTTTTGTTTGTAAAGAAACTGTTGCCGAGGTTTATTCTCTCTTTTATTCTCTAGCCCCCAATGACCCTTATCGAAGGCGGTCGTCCTCCACTTCTTCCATTTTTCCGCAAGAGAAAGTGCATACTATCGCGCATCACCCAAGGTATAGCGGCTCAGTAGGAAGCCTGAGTGAAGCACTGGTGACCATGTTGGCTTATTATGTAGCACATGACCAGCGAAATTGGAACAACTGGCTTTGTTTTGTTTTGGACGCATACAACACGGCAGTCCACGAGTGCACGCAAGAAACCCCGTTTTTTGTTCTCCACGGCTGCGGCGCGGTGATCTAGAGCATTGTAGGCGACACTCCTACAGTGCCCTATAACACCATGGAGGACAACAGCGCGTAGCTGGGTCAACGCCTTTTTGTCCCCCACAAGCTTGTGGCTGAGGCATCGAACAAAGCGGCGTAGAAAATAATCTCGCGGGTTCACCAAAACAGCCGAGACTCCAGCTTTCAGATAGGCGACAGTGTTTCCGTCAAAGTAGAAAACCAAGCCGGCGATCAGCCTAAGAAGCTTGCGCTGAATTGGAAGGAGCCTTTACAGATAGCCAAATAGCAATCAGATGTCACCTGCCGAACCAGGGTATTCGAGTGAAAACGGAAACATTGCAAACGTCGACAAGCTGAAAATTGCTTTTGCGGAAGTAGAGGGTGAGCGGGGAATTCGTAATGACAGTGGTGGGGCAGACAGGCGCGGTCCTTCGTCTCTGAAACGCGAAAGAACCAGCGGCGAAAACGTTTGCGGACGTTTTGCCTGGAGCCTTACTCGAGGAGATAATTCAACATTCCTAAACGCGAGCGTCGAACAGCCTCCTCCAGTCGATGCACTGTGATGCCGTAGGAAGCCGGGCCGTGCAGTATTATCGATCACAAGCGTTTGTTCTGCGTATCTGGGGGGAACATTCTATGTTTCTGTGTTCATATTTTGTACCCGTAAGTATTCTTGCTGAACTTTGCTTGGGTCAATCATCTGAGGCACAAAACGTGAATGGGACTTGTTCATGAGTTTTAAGCGGTGCCCACGTATCGCTGCTGTATACAAAGCATCACCGATGGACCTCATTGTGCTTGCTGAACGTAGGTTCGAAGGGGGTAAACAGACTATATGTGTCGAAGCTCTGTCGCGCCGTGTTGTGATGGCCAGAATACTCACGCTGCTTTATCTAAATTCGATCTCATCAAGACACTTGCAGGAAAGACGTTTTTCCGGAGAAATGCGGGTGTGACGTTCGGACCTTGACACCGAGGCCGCCGTTCGTACCATCTCGTTTACGTACCGGCCCAAACCTCCCTTGGAACGCCCGCAACGCTGGTGGAGGCGACATGTACGCGCTGGGAGCGAACAATGACCGGATGGACAACCTTGGTTCCCCAACGCGCTATCTTTCTGTCCATGCAACAAGTGAAAGGTATAAGCAGGCACTGAAACGAGCCCCCGGGGTCACCATTTACACCCGACGCCAGGCGATCACGCTACAGGAAAACGACGTAGTAGTTATCGGATTGCGCTGTTCTGCATTTCGGCTTTAGAACGAGACGGGAAGCAACACGGCAACCTGCGTCTTCCAGAAACACGGACCAGCGGACCCGGAAATGCACTCCAGGATAACCTCCTCAGCTTAGTGGAGTACGCATTCCCCGGTTCTAGAGACCGTACCCACGGTCCAGAGGCGATCGTGCGCTCCCAGTTTATGTCGGCGCGAGAGCGAAGAATCCTGCCCTCTCTACCCGGCAGCAGCCACCCACATGACACTCCTATTCAAGGAGCTTGACAAGCGCCGACGCTACCACGTCCTCGCGACCGGTCATTTTGCCGACTGCGCCTGAATCCTTATGAATAAACTTATATCTTATTTGTTATTACCTTTTAATGTCTCTGTTTCCTTTACTCTCATCTTTGCGTGTACTCACCTAAACAGAAAACACTGACCAAGCCCTTTAAGGGGTCGTCACACATACAACGCGACAGCAACCAGCTCTAAAACAATCATGTTCAGTGATGTGATTCCTATTCGTGCACTGGTTTGGTGCATGTTGAAAATAATTTATTCTTTTTTTTATCTGCTTATTCAATAAACCAGGGCAGAATTCCAGTGATTATCTTCAGCTAGAGCCCAGTAGAATTATGAAATTTGCAATTCAACAAACCCATACTTATAAACTGCCCTCACATTCATCCCTGAAAACGATATGTGGATCTGGAGAACGTGGAAGCCTTTCAACATTATATCTGGTAGATCCACAGAAAGGTGGTCAGTTCGGTTGCTATCTTCCATGACAACGGTAGAAAATACTTTGTCCACTTCAAGAGCGAAATGACTTTTATCGTCGTCCTGCGTCTTGCAAAACAAAATTGCGTGCCGGCTCCTGAAATGGAAGTGCACATTGAAAACACATTAGTAGTGTTCTAGGCGCAACAAAGAAACCTAGGTTAACTTGACAACCAAAAGTACGTAAAAAATAAATCATGTGCGTTCTGGTGCTGTCTTTCCACTGACAACTCCAACTGGCTCGTTCTGTCAGTAACCACTCCTGTAAGGAATAATGGCTTGGCTAAACAATGGCGGTAGTCTGTTTTGTGCTATCTAAATTAAACTGGATAATTTTGGTCTATCTGTATGTCTGTCTGTCCCTAGAGTCAGCCGCCAGGTCAAACGTTACTACAATTCCCGACGAGCTGTTTATATAGGTAAATGGGTTTCAAACCACTAAACCTGGTGACAATTTTCATGCTTGGCAATATTTTTGAGCCGAAAGCAATCATTAGGCACACTTGAGGCAGAATAAAAGCATGGTACAGGCACCGGCACTGTTGTTTTAAATAAAACTACATGCTCACTTGATTTTTGCGGTAACAAATAAACAATATGCCTAGAAATTGTTTTTTACCAAAAAATACTTAATGCGCTCCTGTCGTCAAAAGGTCGGTTTTTAAGAGGACCAAAAGTAAGGAAATGTTCGGTTATTGTGCTTGCGAGGAGTGGTGCGCAGCAATTTTGAATTGGCCTGAGAAATCCTCTCCTGTGTTTATTGTGGAAGGAGTGAGATGGTAGAGTGAAAGCGGAGAGGCGGAGCGGAAAGAAAAGAGAGGAATTTTCGTAGCGTGGCCCACTGAAAACAATCGCATTCAGACATTTGCACAGAAGCGAGCATATACGCGTACATGGTTTTCGGATTTTCCACGCCCCTTATTTTTCAAGCTGTTCGGAGCACCTGTTGATAGAGCAGACCGGTCACAGTAAATGGGGCGTGCACAGAGTGCATGTGTCCAATACTTGTCAAAAAACATTAGCCTATGCCATGCGGAATGCATGTGGCCACTATTCAGGTCATGGGAAGAATCCTACTTCGGGCAAGCATGACGGGCCAATATATTGTTGTAAATACGTGTTACAAAAATAGGAAAAAAAAATCGCGAAAACAGTGTCGAATGTAAACGCCATTAAACCACAACAATGTAAAATAAAGTGGAATCTTGCAGCGTAAAGCACAAAAGAAATCGCCACCACTCCACCCCACGAAAGTGAACGCCCAACTAAGCTACTGTGAATCAATACACATGCCAAAACCTGACGCGTGCCCTCGTCGTCTTAAGAGAGAGCTGCTGGGTTTTGCCTACACAACTGTTAGACAAGAAAACTTTTGCTCGCTTCTTCGCTTATTATATTCGTGCTCATTAAATTCGAGAGCGTACTTTCTCTGGTCTACCCATGGCAGCACTGGAATGAACTGAAATGTGTTCCTAGCTGCCCTTCACACGAGGACCTCGAATGACGCCAACCTCCTTTTTTTCAGAGCCGGTACAAACGTAATCTTATCCAGAAACACAATGGGGGGAGCAAGAGGGGAGGGTTGTCATTGTTCACAGGCACCTTATATTTCTTGATGGGGTTGGCATTGTAATTTTGGGGATTTTTATGTAATTGTATGTAATTTGGTGGTATTTCAAGCGGTCGGAATAGCTGGTTGATTGGTCCCACATGTCCGAAAGTCCGGAAGCATTGCCTAGGGTATATCATCTGCATAGAAAAGGCACTTTAAAACTTTCAAAACACTTACAGGCCGAGCGAGCAGAAGAAGTGCCAGGTTGAACAGTATCAATGGGAGGACCAAAAATCACGGTACCATGCAAAAAAATTGAAAAGTGGCCTACCTCCCCACCACCTGTATTAAATTTTTATTGTGAATGTGAGGCGTGTTATGATAGAACCAATCGAGGGCACCCCAAGCGTCGAGCACTCAAGACAGCGTAGTATTTGTAGCATAGCTATATGGCTGACATTGTCGTACGCTTTCTTGACATGTAAGGCTAGCATGGAACGAATGCAATGGAGTCCTCCTTGGAGTACTGACTTAGAGAAGGCTGCGGGGCCGTACTGTGCACCGATACTGGACCGAAAGACGATGTGATGGGCATGGTACCAACCCATGCCCTCAAGCCACCATGTGAGCTTTCATGCTACCATAAGATCAGCCAACTTGAATGAAGTACTTTTCAAGGCAATCGGCGGTAGATGGAGGAGTGTTTCTGATGGTTTCCTTCTTTAGGGATGCCTATAATTTCTGCGTACTAAATATATGTAGGTATACAACGAGTCGCCAAAGCTTTGTTCATAGTTATAAGTAGAACCTGAAGAAATTTTTCTGGAAACTACTTATACATTTCGCATTATATGCAATGGGGAGAACGGGCCTTTTACGTTCGTGCTGCTTCAATAGCTGACAACAATTCCGCCTTTATGGAGGGGTAAACAAAACGAGCTGTTTCCTCGATACTAATTGGTCGACCTCCCTCTGGGTGAAGGGATAAAGGACCACCAAATATCTCATAGGGAGCGTCATAATTGTTGAAAAAAGCCTCCATTGCCTCTCCCACAAATTTTATAAAGGAGAGACCATATGCAAGTAGGCATTGTTCAAGAGATTCTGCAGCTTGCAGCCCTGTTTCATTGCCTGAAACGTGCGCCATATCGAGGCTATCTGTTAAAGGACAAAGTAAACCAGACCAGTCTATCCAGCGAACACCAAAGAGGCGTCATTCATGTCGTTGCGACTGGGCTGTCAGGTGATTAAGGTGTACGTTCGCGTTCTCAGATGACGATTGGTGGGCAGCAGTCTACCGGCGACGGCGGGCGGCCCATAACCGGAGCAGATACAGGTGAGGTGTGGGTGAGGCTTAGTCTCCCCAAGATATGTGCATCGATGTGTGCAGTGTACTTCGATAGAAATCGGGTCTTCAGTTGATTGTTCTAGTGGGGAAAGTTAGGATCTCAGCCCATCATAATCGATTACCTGGCAGGATCGACGAAGTAGCGACAGTGGTCCTACAACAAGCCTAATATACAAGCCTAATACAACAAGCCCAGCAGTCGATTTTAGGTACCATGACGGGGCACTTAGACGTGGATTTTGGGGCAAGTTAAGTTCGGAGAGTAAGAAAGTAAGAACGTCCGGCATCACCCAGCGGTGGACCTGAATGCTCGTTGCACTATGTAGGCTGAATTTTGATATTTGCAAAGCACATTTCGTTTCTTGTAGCAGGAGGGCCCATGAAGATAATCGGGCAATGCGTATGCAGTATGTCAGTTCACCGAGCTTAGCCACTAAAGCCCTAGTTTTATACTAGATAACTCAAGACGGTGGTTGTATATTCCCGTCTGTACTAGTCATTGTGAGAGATGAGCCGCAAGCACCATAGTAATATAGAGCAGCTGCTTTGACAAAAACATTAAGAGCTCCTGAGCTGTTATCGGTCTCTCCCATGCGTGTACTTAGAAATATGAAGGTGTGGCAGCAAAGTCGCTGGGCGCTGGTGGTTATTTCGCTCAGGTAATATGGCACGTTTTTTCCAGGTGCGCTGGATGTCGGCCTCCAACGTTGCCAGGCGTTCATAAAACGCGTCCAAAGAATCCATCTCTTGGTTCATGGTCGCGTCCATAGGCGTGGGTGATAGGCGACTCCTACTACGAGTCATCCCGAGGCAGCTTGGTTTGAGCTGTGGGTCAGGATTCTCAATTTTATAGGAGTGTTCTGGAAGGTCGGTCAACAGCTTTGGGTAATGAATGAATACTTCCATTGAGCTGACTGTCTGTTGTTGTCACGAAGTGGCGAATTAAAGAGCCTGGCGCTGTCACATCTTCTCCACAGCCTTTCGATTGATTGGGGCACACTTGAGGGGTAATTTTATGATAGCTTGCCTTCAAAAGTGCACAAATGAACGCCGAAATTTGGGATATTTGGTGAAAGAAATTTTCGATAGTAAAAAAGCGGAATGATGGGGACACAAGACAGAGCACACACAGGATGAGCGCTGTGTAAGCGTCCCTTCTTGTGTCCCCGCTTGTAGCGGTTTTTACCATGTCAAAGTTTCCCAAGCGAACTCGAATACGTTGTCTCCAACACTTTTACTACATTATGCGGGCATCGAGACTTCATATGACCGGAGCGGGGACATTTGTAACAGGACACAGCAGGTGGGCAGTATGGGTGAACGTTCAGGATGTATGTATAGTAGTACATTCGTAGACGTGTATCGGAGGGCTGCTCAGTCTTATGACACAAGTGCACCGTCCAAAAAGATGCGGGCCGAACCACTCGGTGCGTACAAGACTTAAGGTCTCGTGAGCACTTCAGGCCGCGTCTTCTCCACCACCCAAGGCAAAAAGAATAAACTGTCTTACATCTCTGATTGAAAAGAGGCAGGCCTTCACCACTATAGTCAAATCATAGATACCCCCATTCTTTAGAGAGCTTGTTGATGGCTTCCGTACCCTGGAGACAGTTGAAAATAGTGTGCGTGGAGATGTACAACATAAAACACTTGAATTCACTTATATTGAGGTAGGCAATCAAGGAATGATGTGGTTAGGGAGTTTGGACAGATCGCAGTTGACCTTAGGCTTGATTATCTTCTCCTATGGTGAAGCTGACGACATGGGCACCGGTAGGCGAAGAATGGTACTAGGTTGTTTGCCCCCAGTGAGGCGACATAATTTTTGCCATCCTCAGATTGAGAGTCTGGCAGCCCTTTGGAAGTAGTTGATGTCCCATGTTTTGATGCCAACCGGGGTGATAGCCCTGTCGCGTCCACCCGACAATAATCTGTAGGCATCACAGTCATCACCTCAGGAGCCGAGGCTAGCGGATGTTCGGAGGACTGTGCCATTGTTTCCATTGGACCATTCCCAAGTATCGAAATACAGAGAGGCACAGCAGTTGACATGCCATTGGTGGTCCTATGCATAGCGCCTAAAGCATATTTTTCCGGATCCCCCACGGGTTGTGTACAGGAGAAACAAAAACAGTAGGGATGCCCTGACCACACCCAAAATAAAGACTCAGGCGACCGGCGGATACAGTCGTTACAGGAAGCCTCGATTTCAAATATGCACGCACATGTCCACAACAGTTACCGCGGTCAGTACAGGCTCTGACGTCCGTCTAAAAATCACAGCAAACCTGAACTGTGATGGTTCCTAGGTAGTATATTTGCTCGAGTGTATGGTGTGCCACCTACAATAGATCGGGAAACACAAAAGTCGTTCTTAACTAGGTTTAATAAACAGAAGTCACATTCTAAAACTCTGCCATGTCTCCCATTGTTAAAACACGTTATTCTTCCTGGGCACTCTTTTGACCACCTGAGAGCCACGATATTACAAACTGGGTTTCGCTCTCACCACGATTGACTAATCTGCAAATCGTGCCTCATTTACAAGTTGAAATACGCTTCCTCGGGCATTATTGAGAGTTTGGGAAAGTTATCGTCTTTGCTGGGTACCTAAGCGATTTTCACCTTCCTTCCTTTTATTGTATCATTCGCAATACCGAACAATGTCGGCCACCATACGTTCCCCTCCCACTGGTTTGCTTTTTTCTGTTCTTGTGTGTCTCCTTTTTTTCGCGTAGCCGCATTCCCAGTACGCCTCCGGTCCCGCCTTCCACTCTTGTGGAGACGTGGGGGGCGTTTGCTGCTGTTGCCAGCCGCTTTTTCAGGGGTACATTTGTTAGCGCGAACGCACCGTTCACGCGGTTGTTCATCATTTGCCATGCGCGCGATTGCCGCACCCCTCGGCTTTTTGGACAGTTTAGTTAACTCTCGAATTTCTCATTCGTTCGTCTCTTCTTGCCATGCCTCCATTCTGCTGTGACATGCTTTGGTCATATACAAGGCAACTTCTTGTCCCTTACTGGTGACCGATTTAATACTCACTGCCAAGCAAGTCACACCTAGCTACTTTCTACCTGCCTCCTAAGTAGCGACATATTCTTATGATTGGTTGCGTTGCTGGCACGTGCACCCTTCTGTGACTTCTGTGAACTTGTGAACTGCTCTAACATTCCTCATGCCGCCGGTAATTGGTATTTTCAGAAATAGATGTGTCATCGTCAGCCTCCGTTCTGTATTTCTTGTTATTGTACTTCGCATTTCGCGTGTCGAGACGTTTCCTGCACCATTCGTTTATTCGTGTAATTCGGACGTGAAGTGTTCGCTTTTAAGGAGCTTCCCTCTCAGTATATTTTTAATGGAATGAAGTTGTATACTGCTTTGCTTTCTAGAAAAAATTTTGTCGTTGATGGTACCGCATCTCCTTTCTTTCATTTTGTTGCTATGGAGAGTTTTTGAGGAGCCCAAGGGTACGAAAGTTTGTACGCACTTGTACAGTGCCGTTCCTTTCCATGTTCCCTCGCCCGATGAAGACTGGTCCTCCAGTCGAGAAGTGAGTGAACCACTGTTTTTATTTTTATTGCGAGGAGTCTACTATTTTCTCAACTATTTCTTCTGGCTCCTAGAGAAGATTCTTATACTGGCTATATATATATATATATATATATATATATATATATATATATATATATATATATATATATATATATATATATATATATATCTAGAGAGAGAGAGAGAGAGAGAGAGAAAATAAGGATTGGCAGTCAAGAAAACCTCGGAAAGCAAAGGGGCGGTTATGGTAGGTCAGCGAAATAGATAAAGAATTTGTGTCGCAAACTCTAGCTTACGACGTATAAACGTGCCGTATAAATTTTGTCATTTTATTGTACAGCGCCTAATCCTTCTTGCAGTCGTCCGATTCATTCAGTTCGGTTCTATTCGCCCAGAGACAAGGCTGGAACTTTTGCGAACGAAGAGGCGGCAACACGACCACTCGCCGGCTCGCCGGCAAGAAAATACCAAAATAAAAAGCTGCACCGCTCAACTTACACGGAAGCTTTGAGCACCTTCGAGGAGGCACGGGTGGCCTTGTCAGTGCTAAAGAGCGTCGACGATTTAGAAGGGGAAAGAGCAAAGTTATTCACTGACGGCGGCGGGCGCGTTGTGTGTTGTGCTCTCTCTCTCCGCACCGGCACGGTTATAAAAAGGGAAGCCGCGCCTAAGCAAACCAGCTATGTTTGGACGTCGTGATTGACAACGGCACCTGCCAGTTTGTACATCACACCATCGGCGACCCGCGCCCTGGAGGACTCCAACGTACTCCCGGGCCTCGAATCACCGTGATCGTCTCGGACGGCCTGGCCTACAACGAAGCCGCGCTTCTCAGGTAGCCGAATCGCCTCCGACAGCGGTGCATCATCCGGCGCGGTCGGTGAATATGCTGGGAATCTGTCTCTCATAAGCATCGAACTGTTCGTTTTTCGTTTTAGTTAACTGCTTCGCTTCGTAATATTCATTTGTTAGCGCTCCTGTTTGTATCATTTTGTCTAATTTTGGACTGTTTCTTGTATTTGAATTCCATCTAAGTTGTCTGTCATTATCGATCCGTTACCTCGTGCTTATGTTTGTAACTTGCCTGTCTAAATATAAGACTTTGTTCCGTTTTTCGTTCAAGGCTCTTGCTCATTCTTGCCGCTCTGGTCGGCGAAAGCCGCACATCAGACGGCCACCCCCTTTGTCACCTGTGCCCTGTGGATTCGGTGGGGTTTGTTGGCTCTCTTGAGTCGGCTCCCCATATCTTTTGACAGCGCACCCTAATTTAGGGAAACGGGTGTCAATTTGTGGCGTCCATGGCAGGACGTCTGATGTGAGCGGTAGGGAGGAGAAAGAGCCTGGAACATTTTTTTGGCATAGGTTGCTACTATCTTTGTAAGCTGGTGCTCTTGTTCATTGCTCTGTGTAGATATACCTAGCTAGAGGCTAGAGTATTGTGGCTAGATTGCGATACATTTGCAATCATGGATTTAGAGAAAATCGTAGCGTTGGGCTGTCAGCTGGGCCTGTCAGTGGCCGAATTACGAAAGTGGGTGGCGCAGAAAGAAAAGGAGGAAAACGAGAAAGCTGAGAGAGCAAGACAGGCAGAACGAGAAGAGGCTGAGAGAGCAGGCTCGCAAAGAAATTGTCACCCGTTTCCTTAAATTAAGGTGCACTGTCAGAAGATATGGGGAGCCGACTCAAGAGAGCCGACAAACCCCACCGAATCCACAGGGCACAGGTTACAACGGGGGTGGCCGTTTGATGTGCGGCTTTCGCCGAGCAGAGCGGCAAGAATGAGCAAGAGCCTAAGAACGAAAAACAGCAGAAAGACTTATATTTAGACAGGCAAGTTAAAACACGAGCACGAGGTAACGGATCGATAATGACAGAAAACTTAGATTGAATTCAAATACAAGAAACAGTCCAAAATTACACAAAACGATACAAACAGGAGCGCTGACAAATGAATATTACGAAGCGAAGCAGTTAACTAAAACGAAAAACGAACAGTTCGATGCTTATCAGAGACAGAGTCCCAGCATATTCACCGCCCGGGCCGTTCGATGCACCGCTGTTGCAGGCGATTCGGCTATCTGGGAAGCGTGGCTTCGTTGCAGGCCAGGCTGTCTGAGACGATCACGGTGATTCGAGGCCCGGTAGTACGTTGGACTCTTCCAGGTTGCGGGTCGCCGATGGTGTGATGTACAAGCTGGCAGGTGCCGTTGTCAATCACGACGTCCAAACGTAGCTGGTTTGCTTAGGCGCGGCTTCTCTTTTTATAACCGTGCCGTCGCGGAGAGAGAGAGCACAACACACAACGCGCCCGCTGCCGTCAGTGAATAACTTCCCTCCTTCCCCTTCTGGAATCATAGAAGCTCTTTAGCACTGACAAGGCCAGCCGTGCCTCCTTGAGAGTGCTCGAAGCTTCGGTGTAAGTTGAGCGGCGGAGCTTTTTTTTGGTATTTTCTTGCTGGCGAGCCGGCGAGTGGTCGCGTTACCGCCTCTTCGTTCCCGAAAGTTCCAGCCTTGTCTCTGGGCGTATAGAACCGAACTGAATAAATCGGACGACAGCAAGAAGAATTAGGCGCTGTAAAATAAAATGAAAAAATTATACGGTACTTTTAAATGTCGTACGCTCGAGTTTGTGACAATTTGAAAAGAAAGTAAGTGGAGAAAAAATGCCCGCCATGTGGGATTCAAACCCATGACCTCCAGAATTCCGGTCTGGTGCGATAACCACTACGGTACCAGCGGGGCTATTTTCCCACTCCACGTTCTGGGGTATTTATGTTAATGTAATTTTTCCTGTGCTTGGGGGAGGTAGGCAGTGCCACTCCGACTTCTCGGGGTGAAGGGGACCTTTTTTTTAACCCCCGCGCCGTGCCTCGAGTGTCTACGACATGTCGTGAGTGGTCGACCAGCTTTGAACCCTCTTAAGCTCCCTACGGCACCAAGACTGCCACAACAGAGGCCCGTCGCTATGCATGTAGCGAATCAGCATAAGAAATGAGGGGCTCGTTGAAATAAGACAAAAAATAAGGGTTGGCAGTCAAGACTGCCAAACCTTATTTTATCTCTTATTTCAAAAAGCCCCTTATTTCCTATGTATTGTCACGAAGCGGAGGTCTGTAGATGTTTTGTGGTTGTTTTTTGAGTTCTCTGCCCGCAGCCAGGGCTCTTCCTCCAAAGTGTTGTGTGTGAAAGCGCTTCGGACGCGGCTGGGCCATGGCCCCTTTTTTCTGAGAAACACCTCCGGTGCGTGTTTGCCCGTCGGCCGCCCAGGAGACAGCCCTTCTCAGGTTACCGCACTGGCGTCTCCAACCCCCCGTTGCGTCTACGCGGGCCGCTCTGTGCTCCGGAACCCTCGGCCTAGTTCAGGCGACCTTCCCTTTTCCCCTGTTTACTTTAGAGCGTATTGTCTAAACTACTTTCTTTACATGCATGGTTCTCCGAGTGCGCGTTTTCGGGTTCGGCCTTGTGTCTGTGTTTAATTTTTCCTTTTCACTTTGGCGGGAACATGTCTGATTTGAGCTAAGAAGCGTCTCCCCGATTGGCTGTAGAAAGCCTTGTTCCCTAGCGTCCGCACTCTCCAGGATGCGCTTTTTCCCCCAATACGTCCCTCACTGGACCGCTTGGAGCGAATATAACGCGGCTCCGATGGCTATTGAGGGCGCGAGCGGCGGAGGGTGGCCTGCACCAGGTATCTCTTCAGAAACTCTGCCGCTCGTCGTCGTGCCCTCCCGCCGGGAGACCGCGATCCCGTCAGCCATGTCCCGCTAAGCACTCTTAATCTTTTGACTATTTTTCATCTATGTAATAAGTGTAATTGTTTCAAGTTTGTATGTGCTGAATGTCAACAATGTTACCAGTAAATAAATCAGTTAACTTTAAAACTTCCTCAACGCCTCGACTTTTCCCTGCGAAAGCATGCTACCGTACCGGCAGGCATTGGACCAAAATACGCCGTTACAAAAGTGGTGGAATGTGCGCGGTATCGAAGACCCCCTCTACCATCATGGGCTCCCCCCACTCATAGCTAATCTTCCTGCTGCTCATCGTCAACCTCTCCATCCAGTCTACTGGACAAGACTCATCTAAGTTCGCGTCATTCATCTGGCCACCGTCATGGGCGTTCAAGGCAATCAGGGACATCGTCAACAGTGAAAATGACTCTCTCCTTCCTTCGCGGCCGTCACCGCGCAACCATCGCGGCGCCCGCCAAGCTCGTCATGTTGGGCCCCGGCTCCGGCCAAGAGAAGGCACCGGCCCAGACCTATCATCGCCACGGCAGCCGAACTCCATCGTGGCCGCCAAATGTCAGCGGACGCAGTAAGGTGAGGGATTTTTGCCTCTCGGCGCACCGCATGACTGTAGGCCTATAGGCTTTCCTTCTCCGTGTGTCCGGGGCGCCCACTGATTGGTTGTCTTTGGTTCGCTTGCTTTATCAGCACCAGCTTGCTTATGTAATCAGCCGCTGTTGATGCTGGAGCAACAATTTATGGTCGTGCAGCCGTTTTATCGTGGGGTATGTGGGCTTTTCGCGCGGTAGTTGGACGACTTTGTAGTAAGGATCTTAACGGCACAAGCGTTCGGCTCTCCCAGCGAAGGAGCCCCGAAGAGGAAGACCCGCACGCGCCTACAAAAAGGCTGATTTTTGCGCAGATCACGCTATATAAGTGATCGCTGATATCCGTTTCCTCGGCTGCTTTCCAGCGAAGTTAGGTTTTGTATTGAATCAAATACGGCATCCACATCGGGGTTGGGGGTCTGAGGGAAATGAGGAGTTTGAGATGTTTACGCTGCACGCCGCTGCTCGAAGTACAAAGACACCAGCAGGGGTGCCCGGGACGCCGCGGATGGGGGGAGCTAGCGGGTGTGGAGTTCTGCGAATGCGTCGGGTTGGCGACAGTTTCTCACCGCTGCTGAGATGTGAAACTCATTTCTTGTACTATAAGCATGAACGGTAACTAATGTGTAGTTTTGAAGTCGTCTTTGCAATAATTGATCATGCTCTACCTTTATCGTTTCTGCTCGTGTTCGTAAAAAAGTATATGCAAATGTTTGTTCAATTTTATTTTTTGTTTGTTAGTTATGACGGGCGAGAACCGTTTGACATGTTCAAAAGGATTCGCCAGGGGCCCACCTTTCTTGCACTATACGCGCGCCTGTCAAGTTTTTGTATTTCGTAGGTTTGATGTTTACAAGTTGCCGTTTTCTCCGTTTAATAAGTTTTTAGCGGTTTCTTTGTGTTGTGTTCCAAGTTGGAACGAATGTGCGGATCTTTTTTAAGTACCTGAGACGAGTAGGGCTGTTTTGAACGAGTTGGGATGAATCCAGAAATGTTGTGTCAAGTGAAGTGCCCAACAGTGGCTGAAGTGCGTAGGTTTGCACGTATGCGTGAGTTCAATACAGTGATCCCTTGTATATATTTTTTTTCTGTTTTATAGCGCCTTCTTATGAAACGTTTGTAAATCTATTCCGTAAGGCTCTGAGTATTTCCTTGAGTGGCAATTGCGGAGAATGCGCGTGTTTACTTTATTTGCTGATTTCTTTTGTTGAATGATGGGTACTTTGTGTATGCGATCGGTTATCCAGGGCAGACTTTTTCTTTGGCGTATTACTGCTCAGTATTCTGTATAGGGTCTGACTGGCGGATGGCGGAGCTGCCTTTACGATTTCTTTATGGAGGTGGGTTTCAGAATGCGCATGTTATTTCGATGTTATTCATGGTGTGCTTGTTATTTTCTTGTTTTTTCGTGTGAATGGAAGGTTTTTTCCTGTGATGGACAAGAGACGGTGCGCGAGTGAGCTGAAAAACGGAACTCCATTAGGTGGACGCGTATGTGGTGACTGATTCAGCCGAGATACTTTGTAGATTCCTTTGTCCTGTGTTAGAGGGTGTGTTTCTTCTTTTGAGTCTGCATGCAGTGTCATTTCATTATCTCTGACAGTTTGTGAAAGTTTTCTCTTTTATTTTAAACTTTGTAGAAGAGTATGGGCACTCTTTTTTCCGTCGGGGAAGGTGTCGCGAAGCGGAGGTCTTCAGATGTTTTCAGGTTGTTTTTTGAGTTCCCTGCCCGCAGCCAGGGCTCTTCCTCCAAAGTGTTGTGTGTGAAAGCGCTTCGGACGTGGCTGGGCCATGGCCCCTTTTTTCTGAGAAACAGCTCCGGCGCGTGGTTTGCCAGTGGGCCGACCAGGAGGCGGCCCGTCTCAGGTTACCGCACTGGCGCCTCCGACCCCCCGTTCCGTCTACGCGGGCCCCTCTGTGCTCTTGAACCCTCGGCCTAGTTGAGACGACCTTCCATTTTTCCCTGTTTACTTTAGTGCGTTTTGTCTAAACTACTTTCTTTACACGCCTGCTTCTCCGAGTACGCGTTTTCGGGTTCGGCCTTGTGTCTGTGTTTAATTTTTCTTTTTCACTTTGGCGGGAACATGTTTGATTGGAGCTAAGAAGCGTCTCCCCGATTGGCTGCAGAAAGCCTTGTTCCCTAGCGTCCGCACTCTCCAGGATGCGCTTTTTCCCCCAATACGTCCTCCACCGGACCGCTTTGAGCGAATATAACGCGGCTCCGATGGCTACTGAGGGCGCGAGCGGCGGAGGGTGGCCTGCACCAGGGCTCTCTTTAGAAACTCTGCCCCTCATCGTCGTTCCCTCCCGCCGGGAGACCGCGATCCCGTCAGCCATGTCCCCCTAAGTACCCTTAATCTTTTGACTGTATTTTTCATCTATGTAATAAGTTTAATTGTTTCAAGTTTGTATGTGCTGAATGTCACCAATGTTACCAGTAAAGTAAATCAATTAACTTTAAAACTTCTTGAACGACTCGACTTTTCCCTGCGAAAGCATGCTACCGTAGCGGCAGGCATTGGAACAAAATACGCCGTTACAATATATATATATAGCGAATCAGAAATGAGAAATGAAGGGCTCGGTTAATTAAGACAGAATAACGGTCCGCAGTCAAGAAAACCTCGAACAACAAAGGGGGGAATGCGGTAGGTCATAGAGACAGATGAAGAATTTTTGATTCCGAAAGAAAGTGGTGAAAAAATGTCCGCCAGGTGGGCATTCAGCACTTTCTGGCTGACTTAAAAAAATCTTCATCTATTTCTATGACCTTCCGTCTTCCCCCCTTTGCTGTCTGAGATTTTCTTGACAGCCAACCCTTATTCTGTCCGTCTGTCTCTTTCTCTCTCTCTCTCTCTCTGTATATATATATATATATATATATATATATATATATGTAGCGAATCAGAAAATGGGAAATGAGGGGCTCCGTTAAAATAAGACAGAAAATAAGGGTTGGCAGTCAAGAAAACCTCGGAAAGCAAAGGGGAGGTTGTGGTGGGTCATGGAAAGAGATGAAGAATTTTTTGAGTCGAAAAGAAAGTGGTGAAAAAATGCCCGCCGGGTGGGAACCGAACCCACGACTTCCAGAATACCGGTCTGGTGCTATAACCACTACGCTACCGGCGGAGCCATTCCCCCAGCACTTTCTCGGGTATTTATGTTAAGGTATTTTTGTGTCCTGCACTTGGGGGTGGTAGCCAGCGCCACTCCGACTACTCGGGGTGAAGTGACCTTCTTTTTTACCCCCGGATCGTGACTCGAGTGTCTACGACATGTCGAGAGTGGTCGACCAGCGTTGAACCCTCTATATCGCACCAGACCGGTATTCTGGAGGTCGTGGGTTCGGTTCCCACCCGGCGGGCATTTTTTCACCACTTTCTTTTCGACTAAAAAAATTCTTCATCTCTTTCTATGACCCACCACAACCTCCCCTTTGCTTTCCGAGGTTTCCTTGACTGCCAAACCTTATTTTCTATATATATATATATATATATATATATATATATATATATATATATATATATATATATATATATATTTATGGCTCTGAGGAAAGCAAGTTCTCCGTGCTAAAACGTAGGCCAGAATCGTGCTTTTACCTTGTTCGAAGTTTTTCTTCTCTTATATATATATATATATATTGTTACGAATAAGTGGACAAGTGGACAGTCCGAATGGCGCTGGCTACCACCCCCAAGCACAGGAAACAAACATACCTAACATAAATACCCCAGAAAGTGAATGGGAAAATCGCCCCGCCGGTAGCGTAGTGATTATCGCACCAGACCGGTATTCTGGAGGTCGTGGGTTCGGATCCCACCTGGCGGGCATTTTTTCTTCACTTTCTTTCTTTCTTTCCAAATTCTTAATCTGTTTCAATGATCTACCACATCCTCCCCTTTGCTTTCCGAGGTTTTCTCGACTGCCAACCCTCATTTCTGTGTTATTTTCAACGAGCCCCTCATTTCCAATTCTGATTCGCTACATGCATAGCGAGGGCCTCTGTTCTGGCAGTCTTGTTGCCAAAGGGAGCTTAAGAGGGTTCAAAGCTGGTCGACCACTCTGGACATGTCGTAGACACTCGAGTCACGACCCGGGGGTTAAAAAGAAGGTCCC
Source organism: Haemaphysalis longicornis (assembly GCF_048455015.1). Classification (NCBI taxonomy): domain Eukaryota; kingdom Metazoa; phylum Arthropoda; class Arachnida; order Ixodida; family Ixodidae; genus Haemaphysalis; species Haemaphysalis longicornis. Next base: position 118,030,650 of record NW_027526460.1, read on the forward strand.
CTTCACCCCGATTAGTCCGAATGGCGCTGGCTACCACCCCCAAGCACAGGAAACAAACATACCTAACATAAATACCCCAGAAAGTGAATGGGAAAATCGCCCCGCCGGTAGCGTAGTGGTTATCGCACCAGACCGGTATTCTGGAGGTCGTGGGTTCGGATCCCACCTGGCGGGCATTTTTTCTTCACTTTCTTTCTTTCTTTCCAAATTCTTAATCTGTTTCAATGATCTACCACATCCTCCCCTTTGCTTTCCGAGGTTTTCTCGACTGCCAACCCTCATTTCTGTGTTATTTTCAACGAGCCCCTCATTTCCTATTCTGATTCGCTACATGCATAGCGAGGGCCTCTGTTCTGGCAGTCTTGTTGCCAAAGGGAGCTTAAGAGGGTTCAAAGCTGGTCGACCACTCTGGACATGTCGTAGACACTCGAGTCACGACCCGGGGGTTAAAAAGAAGGTCCCCTTCACCCCGATTAGTCCGAATGGCGCTGGCTACCACCCCCAAGCACAGGAAACAAACATACCTAACATAAATACCCCAGAAAGTGAATGGGAAAATCGCCCCGCCGGTAGCGTAGTGGTTATCGCACCAGACCGGTATTCTGGAGGTCGTGGGTTCGGATCCCACCTGGCGGGCATTTTTTCTTCACTTTCTTTCTTTCTTTCCAAATTCTTAATCTGTTTCAATGATCTACCACATCCTCCCCTTTGCTTTCCGAGGTTTTCTCGACTGCCAACCCTCATTTCTGTGTTATTTTCAACGAGCCCCTCATTTCCTATTCTGATTCGCTACATGCATAGCGAGGGCCTCTGTTCTGGCAGTCTTGTTGCCAAAGGGAGCTTAAGAGGGTTCAAAGCTGGTCGACCACTCTGGACATGTCGTAGACACTCGAGTCACGACCCGGGGGTTAAAAAGAAGGTCCCCTTCACCCCGATTAGTCCGAATGGCGCTGGCTACCACCCCCAAGCACAGGAAACAAACATACCTAACATAAATACCCCAGAAAGTGAATGGGAAAATCGCCCCGCCGGTAGCGTAGTGGTTATCGCACCAGACCGGTATTCTGGAGGTCGTGGGTTCGGATCCCACCTGGCGGGCATTTTTTCTTCACTTTCTTTCTTTCTTTCCAAATTCTTAATCTGTTTCAATGATCTACCACATCCTCCCCTTTGCTTTCCGAGGTTTTCTCGACTGCCAACCCTCATTTCTGTGTTATTTTCAACGAGCCCCTCATTTCCTATTCTGATTCGCTACATGCATAGCGAGGGCCTCTGTTCTGGCAGTCTTGTTGCCAAAGGGAGCTTAAGAGGGTTCAAAGCTGGTCGACCACTCTGGACATGTCGTAGACACTCGAGTCACGACCCGGGGGTTAAAAAGAAGGTCCCCTTCACCCCGATTAGTCCGAATGGCGCTGGCTACCACCCCCAAGCACAGGAAACAAACATACCTAACATAAATACCCCAGAAAGTGAATGGGAAAATCGCCCCGCCGGTAGCGTAGTGGTTATCGCACCAGACCGGTATTCTGGAGGTCGTGGGTTCGGATCCCACCTGGCGGGCATTTTTTCTTCACTTTCTTTCTTTCTTTCCAAATTCTTAATCTGTTTCAATGATCTACCACATCCTCCCCTTTGCTTTCCGAGGTTTTCTCGACTGCCAACCCTCATTTCTGTGTTATTTTCAACGAGCCCCTCATTTCCTATTCTGATTCGCTACATGCATAGCGAGGGCCTCTGTTTTGGCAGTCTTGTTGCCAAAGGGAGCTTAAGAGGGTTCAAAGCTGGTCGACCACTCTGGACATGTCGTAGACACTCGAGTCACGACCCGGGGGTTAAAAAGAAGGTCCCCTTCACCCCGATTAGTCCGAATGGCGCTGGCTACCACCCCCAAGCACAGGAAACAAACATACCTAACATAAATACCCCAGAAAGTGAATGGGAAAATCGCCCCGCCGGTAGCGTAGTGGTTATCGCACCAGACCGGTATTCTGGAGGTCGTGGGTTCGGATCCCACCTGGCGGGCATTTTTTCTTCACTTTCTTTCTTTCTTTCCAAATTCTTAATCTGTTTCAATGATCTACCACATCCTCCCCTTTGCTTTCCGAGGTTTTCTCGACTGCCAACCCTCATTTCTGTGTTATATATATATATATATATATACGGGAGGAGGGAGGAGGTAAGGACACATATCAAGGTTGCAGTCTTCATTGCCCAGTGCTATTCGGCTGTTTCTGAAATATTTAATAGTGCGGAATAACGTGTATTTGTCGCGTTTCTTTGATAAAGTGATAAATAAGTGAAAATTTAGGTCGAGGAAAAATCCGCCGTTTTTTCCGGGAGCGGGAGTCGAACCGACATCTCCGCATAACGCGCGCGGTGCACTGATCAAATATGCTATCGCGCAGCGGCTCCTCTCTCGACTTTACGGGGGGATTTATATTTACAAGTGCTCTGACGATGGTCAACTAGCGCTGCCCCTCGACCACCGGGAGACAGATACAACGTCTTTTTTCCCAGCGGCCGGCACGTAAGACGTGGTCGGAGGTCGGGGTTAGCAATTGGCACATCCGAACTGTTGGAGCCAAAGCCCTCGTAATGCATGTAGCAGAACAGAACGATACGGGACGAGGGACTCGGTAAGGACACATATCAAGGATGCAGTCGTCATTGCCAGTGCTATTCCGCTGTTTCTGAAATATTTAATAATGCCGAATAACGTGTGTTTGCCGTGTTTCTTCGATACAGTGATAAATAAGCGAAAATTTAAGTCGAGAAAGGGACAGGCGTTCGTCAGAACCGGCCTTCGTGGTTATTCTGACGAAGGCCGGTCTCTCGGCCGAAACGTTAAACCTTTTCCGACGTGTGTCTTTTTTTTTTTTTTGCTACGACTTACTAGTGTCCAAGAAATATTTTCTGCGATATATATAAGATAAGATAAGATAAGATAAAACTTTATTTCCGACAAGCGGGGGGCTCGGAAAAAAGTGAAATTAATTCACTTGACAAAGTCCGAGCCCCGGTTACAGACAGCAACGGGCATCACAAAAGTACATCTTTCCAGAGAAAATCGTTTTTGAGGCATCATTATACAAAGTGTTTAGAAATTATTCCGCTGTAACGAAAAATTTTTTTTAATACAACATATATACAACGCTAATACAACGATATATATACATATATATCGTATGTATATATATATATATATATATATATATATATATATATATATATATATATATATATATATATATATATATATATTTTACATATAAATATACCTAAGGACCTACACCTATATAAAGCGTGCCAGCCAGGCGAGAGATTGCCCTGACGAAAGCAAGTCACTTTGCTGAAACGTTGGCAACAATGGTGCTTTTACCTTGTTGAAAGTTTTCTTTTCTTATGTAAAGATATATATATATATATATATATATATATATATATATATATATATAAATATATATTTATATATATATATATATCCCATGGCTGCACTGGTGAATTTCACGAGACCCAGTACCTGCCTCTTATTCACTCGCGCTAATCCCATCATCATCTTGTCGCACGGCACATGCGATCTTCGCTGTTGTTTCGGCTGGGATCGCATCACGTTCGTGGCGCCCTTCTCTGTTCTGGGGTCGTCCCATTCTCTATAACAAATATGTACGTCCTCAATTCCGACTCTCTCTCTATACACATAATATTGCCTCTTCCTAAATTGCCCAAACTGTCAGCTATATTCCATGTGGGGAACTACATTCTGTTACAATTGAAATATATTAAGCTGTCCGCGAGTGTCTCCGTCCACTGACTGCGCACAAATCCTTTGATTGCATCTTTTTTCATTAGGAAATTATTAAGAATTTTGTTTTATCTTACCGGATAGTTGTCTTGTAAAGCTGTCTCTCTCAACCACTGTAAAGTTTCCTAACAGTGCTAAGACAAGTAACGAAATGGCGAGATGACACGGAGTGCCAAATCTCGCATGGTAGTTTTTTCGTCCCATCTTAATGCTGCTATCTAACTCTAAAGTATGTACCATCAGGGCCAAATAAACACCGTTTTTAAGTACTTTGAACCGTTCTTAATTCTCAGACGGCATGGTTTTGCGCGTAACACACTTGAAAAGTACTATTGTTGTATTTGATTGTATCTTCAGCGTAAGAATTGTTCGAGTAAACCTTTGAAGTTCCTTACGCTAGGCCTGCTAGACGAAGCCATCTCTGCCAGCGTATACAACCTGGCCGAAAGAGATAGAGTATACATCTTAGGTCGGGTCAGCTGCACACCTGCCGTGCTTCTTAATGGCTTCTAAAACGTAGTTTATCAAACAAAGTCAACGATACAAGTTTTTCTGGGAATATTTAGCTGGGCGTAAGCCAATACACTGACTGGACAAGAAGCTATGACAAGGCACCGACTGGTATATGCAGCATGCTCATGCCGTGCCGCTAATTCACCCTGGTCCCCGACTAAAATGTTGCGTTATCAGCTCTAAAAACACTTTTTGAAGGGACACTCTCAATGCACAAGTGTAGTGCTCACTTTATATCCAGAAGGCTGAAAACAACAGTAAAAAAGGCATTCTCGACCATAGAAGACGGCAAGGTTAACTGTCCGTCTCTTCTGCCTATGGCCCATCCGTTCTGAAACAAAACAAGGGTGAAGATTTTTACATACTAAATGCAAGATTCATTACAGAAATATTATGTCGGCATTTTATCACTGTAAAAACACTTCAAAGGAAGGTGCACTCTTTACGTCACGCAATGACGAAATGCATAGTGATATACCGAAAGTTGGCTGTTTATTGTGCAGTGGAAACAACAAATAACTGAAGCCGAAGCGAAGTGGCGTTACGCGCCAAAAGCTGTAAAACAAGCACGTTAGCATGAATACAAACGTGTGTAGCTGCGCACACAATCCTTAAGTGATTCCTATGTGCACATGAGCGCAACCCACGTGTCCTAGTTGCTACGACCACCAAGCGCAGGTTTCACTTGCACATAGGGCCGTGAAAGTGTTTTATATTCCAAATTTCTGAACTCTTTGTTTTTGAACCTTTTATAAATTCCGATGTACTAAGAGCCACGAAACGAGGTAATGGCTGCATTACTCCCATTGTATTGTTCGACTGCTGGGTTCTACGACGCCTTCATTCCCAGTTTTAGTAAATAGCGAGAGAGAGACCCCCCCAGATCTATACAGCGCGGTTCCACAGTAGGCATGAGGGAGTTTCCCGTCCGTCGACGTTTACTTTTCTTCGCTTGTCTATAGAACTGCAGTCGAGGTTAGGAGATTAGAAAAAAGGCCCCTTCACACTGAGTTGCCAGAGCTTGGCCGGCAGTTACACTCAAAAGTAAATTGCACTGACGAGGGGACCTCAGCTCTCAATGCATCTTAAATTCAAAGGTATAGTGTTACCATCTTCTTCCAGCCCCATGTATCTTTCTGCTTCGTTTTTTGAAGACGTAAAGCAACCTTCTCCGGCAGGTATCACAAGCAAATTTCCTTCTTTTCATTGTTGTATTTTTGTCAATGCTGTATTTACTTAAATCAAATTTCAAATTGTTTGTGAAGCCACTTTAAAAATTCAATTTCTGCACATTTTTCCGAATATTACATTTTCGCACTTCCCCTTTGTGTTTAGTTAGTTAGTTTAGTTTAGTTGCCGTTAGTTTAGTTCCCGTTGCGTTTCTGGCTATTATTTTTGTGTTTCAGTTAATGTCTTCCGTATAGTAAGTAAAAGCGCCATACATAGCGAAAGCCACTGTTCTCTCATCCCTGGCTTACCAATAGCACGCCAGAGTTCACGACAGTTGACAGGTCTTCACCCGGCACAGATAGTATAGTCTAGCGCACGGAGAATAATAGAATGCTTTAGACCTGAAGGTGCAACGGGACCGAACATCCAGTCGGTTGCGTGATTGGCAAGATAAAGTATCCGCAAATACAGACTATTCAATCGGGCCTGAGTATTCACCGAGATGAAAGATGCGCAAGGACAGAAGATTCAAACGAGCATCAATGTCCATGGAGACAAACAATATTGCCACTAACAATTCAATTGTTCTCGACGCCCTACGCTATCCTCCACCCATCTTGTAGGTGCAACAGTAGGAAATCGACTGTTATCTTCAAGACAATTTGTGATAGTTTTTCAAGCTAAAGCCGATGGGTATTCGTTCTACTGAGTTCTGCAAAGCAAAATTGTGCTTTCGCAATTTAGTTAGTCATATAACGAATTCTGTTTTCTTTTACTGTTGCCTCTAATGCCAACTGCACGGGGGAACTGTTGAGCGTGCCTCGCAATCATCGTCACGGGAGGGGGGGGGACACGCTCGAAAAACTCCCTTTCTCCGACCATTGTAGAACAAAATAAAAAGTAACTGCTTCGCTACCAAACAGTAAACCTGTGTTTCCGGTGCCTTATGAACTCAGATACAGCACAGGAATACAACCGGCACTCATGATTATCTTTCCATACTCTTCCCATACGGCGTCGTTATGCACGACTTCCTTGTGTGGATACCGCGAAGATGTTAACGATCACAACGCCTCGCCTTCTGAAGATTCGTTGCATACAACGTCGACACGTTGACCTCATCCGTCGCCTCAGAAAAATTGGCCACAAATCTGTTTCCCTCATTGCAAATATCGTGCAAGCATGACAGCCGTCCGTCACCCCTGCGATGGAACCTAAATCAAGTTTACCCCGCACTACTTCTCCACAATAAAGTCATTTCCACGGTAACTGATGGAACTGATGGCTTCCGGGTGTGAATGCCCCGAGATGTTAAAGATCACTACCCCTATCCTTTCAAAGTTTTTTTGCGGATGTCGACAGGTTCAGCTCATCCGTCGCCTCATTAAAAATTGGCCGCGTATGAGTTTACTTCACTGAAAATTTTGTCTAAAGATATTACCCGTCGGCCACCATTGCGACGTATATAAATTTACGTTTACCCGCTCCACTGCTCCACGATAAGACACTTTTTTACGGATTCACTGGAAATTCCAACAAGTTGCAGTGACTTTTTTTCACGCAGGTTTGACGTGCAATCTACTGGAATCTTTCATTTGTTTCAACACTTGGAATGTTGCCAGGAGCTCTAGTGTTGCAGACGACCGCGGCCGACCCCTTTTTAATAATGAAGCATTACAAATTGTAGTGCTTTTGCACAATAGTGTTGGACAGCATGAGAAATGCCTCTAGACTTAGAATTCAGAAATGGCTTCGTGTACATAACCTTCTTGTTCAACATCTGCGTAACTTTGGCCTGATGGCTCAATGGAGGCTTTTATCTTTATAGTTCAGGGAATGTAAAAGAAAGACAGCCATAGAGACCGGCCAGTATTTACGTGTTCAAGTGTCGCCAAAATAATAGATCGTCTTTAACACAGCACCAGGAATGTAAAAAGTGCTCTCCGTAACGTCTGCCGCTTGTTGGTCCTTTTAGAAAAATATTGCTTGGTATTTTATTAACCAACTCTGCCCATATATGCTTGCACACGTGGTTTTGTTTACGTGGGTGGTTCAAAGCAGCGTAATCGACGTCTCGTACTGCTTATAATTGTTTATAACAGGCATGCGCGCACACCGGGGGGTCTTTTATCTAGAGATGACGCCCCGACCGTACAATACTCCCGGTGAGAAAGAGCTGCGGACGGGACCCTGCCACTGTTGAGCCTTCGGCAAAGACCTCCGGGTCTTGAGAGGTCGTAAGTGGCGCCGGTCAACCATTCCACGACCTCCCGAGTAGTTGGAGCCATTGAGGCATGAGAGCACCGACGACCGCCGGGGAGGGCAGTCAGCGGCGGCCGGGAAGGCGCCGTTTTCGGTAATTCGGTACGACCACGCGGTCTTCGAATATTGTCGCTGGCGCAGATCTTAAACCATCATGCCTCCATAGTTGTGAGCGGCGAATAAACCACTGCACTAAAACACGGGTGCGCTCTTTGTCGTTGGCAGTACGTTCGAGCTGCTTGAGTCTTGTGATATTACGACGCACCACGGCGCTCCAAAACGCGGTGAGCTGGATAAAAAGTGTAAAAAATGACTTCGCTTTCACGCACTCTGAATGCATTTCTGAGACATGCTTGTGCGACAAGTAAACTATATTTTCATTCACACATGCTGACGCAAATTCTCGCAGGCGATTTCTTTATCTAAATCTAAGTGTTGAAGGGTGTTTTCACTGGCAATTTCGAAATACCAATTGGGCCCTATCACCGGGCCATATAATATTGAGAGGTTAGTCTCGATTACACTTTCGGAATAAGGGCTGTGAGAAAAAGAATTCAGTACCTAACTATGACTGTTAAGTTGGATTACTGGACTGTTTTGCGTTATCAACCTAGATACATAAAACGTAATTTCATGTGAAGATTTCCGCGTAATAATAAGCTGAATTATAATAAAAAACTGGGCGTGTAGGTGCATTATCCAAGAAATCAATGAAAAAAAAATACAAGGCCCCAGAGAGGGCGACTGGGATTGCGCACTGCTCGACGCCCTTTCTCGGTCCTTCTCTTTGTCGCGCTATTTTCTTGAAACAAGGAATCCCGCAATCAGTATAGGCCTGCAATAATCAGACATTTTGGTTTTGCGTGTAACAAGGTTTAATTGGTCAAGTAAATAGTTTGAGGATACTATTTTTCCAACCATTGAACTTAGGGGAGTGAATAGAAAAAATTCAACACCGGCTCGTCAGCAGCGAATAGTAAAACAATGGGTCCGCTGTCAGCAACAATGTGCCCAAATTGTTCTAGTGCTAAAGATTGTGCGTTCCAATCCGAACAGGAAAACGTTCTATAAAATAATCAAGGCAGTTACACTCAACGTTGAAGCTTACCGAAGTACAAACCACTGATTCGACAGTGTTAGTCTTCTAAGTACTGACTAAGGCAGTTAGGTCAGTTACATTAAGGCAGTTACACTCAATTACAAATAAAGCAGCTACAATTAGGTGAAAGTTACAGTTACAATTAGGGCAGTTACACTCAACGTGAAAGCATTTGTTCACGACCTTGTGTTAGTCTTCTCAGTACCTTGTGCGTGCGTGGTTTTTTGCAACGCCGCCCTTATAACATTGTCACATGCAGGCGCGCTTGCTCCTACTCGCCCCGAAATTACCTATGGCGCCCCCTCTTGTCTAGTTTCTGTATCAGCCCGGCGGGATTATTAAAAGTACTGAAAATGCGGGCCGCCTTCCCCTAAAATTGCTTTCAAAGAGACACTGAATGGAGCTTTCATTAGTTTTGGGTAACTATTCAGATAATTTGTGATGTTTTGCTTGTTTGATACGATTGTGTACTTTTTGGCGGCATAGCAATGCTAAAGTCCATGGCAACGACACAGCGCAAAGATAACACTCAGCACCTTACATATCATTAACGTGCGCCCATGCAGCACAACGGGACAAACATCAGTTTCGTAAGAGGAACGACCATGGTTCGATCCCGACCAGGAACAGCGATTTTCTTTTCCAAGCCTCGGTTTGGCTGCCTCTCGGGAGTCCGAGGACGAGGTACGACAACACGCCGGGTTTCTGAAGAGCTGCGCCCTTAAAACGATATTGGCGCTGTGTACCCTATGATTAGAGAGCCACTATCTCTCGGCAAGTATATATTAACCTCTTCTCTGTGCTAAGTTGTAAAAAACCCGCCATTGCAACGTCACGTGACAACGTCTCCAGTCCATCTACACTGCGCGGCCCGTATAAAAAGTTACGACTTCAAGCACTTTTCCTGCAACTTCCGCTAACATGGATGTTCGCAACCGTACTCTTCCGCTTTATCCCTGGTACGACTCATCACCTACCGGACTTGTTTGCTATGTATTTTTTCGATTTCTCAAAGTGGCCCCATGTTGCCTAACCATTCATTCTAGTGAGGAGCTCACTGCTTCTGCTGCGTTAGCAAGTTTGGCCTTCTTTCTGTTGAAAAACACGTTTCACAATCTAAACCTGATACCCTTTTAAATTGTTCCTGTGCCCTTGCTACCGTTTCCGGATCTAGGTTACATATAGCTATAAAAGTGTCCATTACTGAGGTCGTGTGCCTATACCTACTCATAGAAAAGCAATAACAGGAAAAAGCACCGCGCATTGATTCTAAAGATTGCGCACTGAAATATAAAATAACTTTGAAAACGTGTCACTTCTGCGCTGTGCTCATCGTCACGCAAACAAGCTGCCGCTTCCAGCCAAAGGAACCAAAATAAGTATTAATCCCCAAACCAATCAGCTAGTGCGGTCAGATTAGCCGTTACGAATCAACGCCAATTTTGAAAGTTCCGGGCAGCTACAGAAATAAAGTCAACGCTTCAATAAAATCTTAGCTGCCGGAAGCCAGCCGAAATTAACTTTTTGGGCTTACCACTGGCTAGCTCCTGCTATAGATACACACTCGGGGAATGAACATTTCAGTGATTGAATAGTCATTTGTTAAAACAATTACAAACTTTACAAAGACGATTTTACCTATGTAGTGTGTGGCAGTGAACACGTCGGTAATCGTCCGTTTTTGACCGCTCAGCAATTGCAGCTTCCTGGGAAATCGAACAAAATGCAATCTTCTAGATAATACGGGCACCGCCGTGAAAGTTCACTCCAAGCATATAGTTGCCCACACGGCGTCTCAACGCCGATGCGTACTACATGCTACATTTCGATTTATTGTAGGGTTAACCGCGCCGACACAACATAGGAAATGGCTACGGATTAATTTTGACCACCAGGAGATATTTAATGTGTGCCGAAATCTCGTACAAACGGGCGTTTTTGTTTTTCGCCTTCATCAGAAAAGCGGTCGCCGCAGCTTGAATAGAACCCGCTACTCGTGCTCAGCAGAGCAACACCTTAGACAATGAGCCACCACGTTGGGTATATGCTACGTTTCCCTCAACGCCATAAAGAACTGTGATGCAGTGCGCAGGAGGTCAGTTAAGATTAGAATGACTCGTTTTCCTTATTATAGTCACTGCTGGATTAGGGGGCAGCATATAAAGTAAAAAAAAACTCATTGATTGCTTCCTTTAGGCTTTGTAGAGATCACATGCCTATTTTTTCCAACTATCGTAATTTCATAGCTGGGTACATATTCCAACTTTGGGGAACGTGGCCTTGTACTGACGCTATAAAAATTGAACTGTTAAAAAGAACACCATGCCTGTTCTGCTCTTTACTGTTTTCCCTGAGCGTTTTGATAGTTTCAAGCTAGAACTCCACAGGTACCCATCGGAAATCCTGATTCAAAGAAAAGCATTCAGGCACCTCAAAATAGCATTTAATAGCCGAGAATAAGCACAAACCAGGCAAAATGTGGCGAAAATCACGGTAAATTTGAAAGCAGCCTTACCGAATAGTAGGCGTGGGCTCCGTCTCGTTGTCTTGCGTTTGTAAGGTGCTCAAGAGCCTGGAGTGGGACAAGTCGTACCGGTACCGAAAACATCGTGCCCTGTTTCCGTGTTCTCCTCTTCTGTTGTGGAACTCAACGCCGGTGCAAGCGAAGCGATCGGGTTCCAAGGTCTAACTGCACAAGATCTCTTGCATCGCAGGCTTTCTCTTTGTCTAGAGAACATCTGGTGCGGATCTGATTGATGTGGCCTCGAACGTTAGAGTGGAGGCTCTACGTTACGGTAGAACTGGAAGAAACCACGAGGATGAGTTCTTTCCGCATAAAACCAAGCGCGACTGCAGCGCCGTAATAATGAAGCCTTAAAAGCGGGTGGCTTTCGAGGCTTTTAAGGACGCCTTCAGCAGTTTACACCCTTTGGGCACCTTTTGAACAGTCTAGTTTATATGTGGCACCCTAAGATGAGGGTGTTCAGAATATAGGGTATAAACGACCATTTAAATGGGTGCAAGACCTGTACAAAAGACTGCTGGTAGATATTTATTACCGATTAGGGTGTTCTCCACAGCATCCTGTGGTTTGAATATTACGACAAACGGTGCAGATATTCTGGTAGAAGTTGCAGTATTACGCAAAGCCCTCTGAATGACTAAATCCCACTCTGCACTACATTACTTGTTTGAGTGCATCATTAGGCTTCTTTAGATGTCTAAATATACGGGAAGGGAAAGTTAAAAACGACTCTTCGACTCCTAAAAATGAAATTTTGATGTAAGGCATCTCTGCCTTCAATGAAACTGAAATTACATAGGAATTTCTTCTGGTATTTTTTTTTTTTTGCAGTAACACTGCTCACGCGAATCTACGCAGTCTATGAATGGGGGTTTCGAATTTTATCATGAGGAAACAAGAGTCGAATGTTGTATGAAGATGCTGTTTCACAAATGGAAAACAAGAAATCAATGGAACAGTGTAGGGCATCTGACGCTTTTTGCCATGCCGGCGGACAGGAGATCGGCAGCTAAGTGGCGGGGGCTGAGAGGCTACGCACATTGCCACCCCGGATCTCTCAATGGCCGCCGCTGTACGGGTTTCTCTTTTGGGCAGCACGGCTGCCATTTGAGGTGTCCCCGAGCAACGAACCCAATTACGGCAACAACGCCCGGTAGCGTGCCTCCGGGACCGAGCCTGTTACTCTTGAAGTGACTATAGGATAGGACTGCGGCTTTTGTAAGCGCCATCCCCGTTCCCCTTTCTGGACACCGGCCTATTGTAATGCTGGAAAGCCCGGCCCCCGATAAGATGCTTCAGAAGGGAACGCACAATTCCAGCAATAAGACGCCGCTTCGGAGTTACGTGCCTCCGGGCTACCTTGTTACGCTTCGAATGTGCAAGCCTGGGAGGGGACGTTTGAGAGCACCGCGGCGCCTGTTGGCCGCTCTGATTGTGAGAAACTTGCTTATACGACATTCCTGCTTTTTCGTGTGTCCGTCACGCGTGAGAGAGCAGACGGGGGAGGGAATTTTGTTGGGCACGTTTACCACCACCATTGGTGGAGTTGAGAGGTCGGCCTTACAAATCAAATCGGCTGCGCAACGCACAGTGGGCGGGACGAATCATATTCCTCCGTAAGATAGTCAGCAGAATACTAAGCTTGGGCTTGAGACTAGCGAGCCACCATGTACGCAAACCTTGCCGTCTAGGGCCTAACGCAAAGTTAATAACTAAGATAGGGGACGTGGGCGTAACTCGGAGGGCCGATCGCTCAGATGGCCATGTTCAATCATTCCGTTCTGTGACCAACTCTTCTAAACCACCGTAAATACAGTTGCTGTTTCTCATCATCTCTTCGTCCCGTCATCTTCATTTCATGTCTTCTGCTTCACAGGCAACACCGCCGATTTCTTCAAGCGAAGTGCTGCTGCGCCACCTAAAACGAACTTACAATCCAACCAACTAGGTTTAACTAACAGTATACAACCGAAAAGGAAGGCGCTTACGATGGGATCGCTCTCACCAAATCCAATATAAAGCAGCAACGGCATCGACGTTGGGACGTGAAAAAAAATAAGCGCTTACTTATTAGGAACTAACATATCCCTACTTTTTTTTCTACAGACATGCACGGACACAGCACAAACTTGAACTTTGACATCTGTACCACCATTCCGCCTTGCCCTGTTCCTGTTCTCCCGAATAGCGCAATCACGCACCTCTGACAACAGTCACTCTGTTCACTGAGTGGACTTTTAAAGTACTAGTTATATTATTGTTAGTGACCGTCTATAATTCGTAATAATACAGCAAACAGACAAATTCGCTCTCCTGCAAAAAGAGCGCTGGAGAAATAGGCAGGTATCAAAAGAAAATAACAATTGTGGGGGAGGATGAAATCCGGAGCTAAATAAAAACCCGCCAAATATTACTGCGATCACGTACACTAAAACAACAACAAATACCATTGCACAGTAGTATACTGCTGCCTCCTTCCGATTATTTCGTCGTTCAAATCGAGGGCCGAAATTTTTCGGCAGTTGCCGTTTTGCGTTTGGAAAGGTTAGGAAAGTTGGCTTCTAAATTATAACACCTAGTAGATATTGACTTAGTTTACTGTTATATTAAGTAAAAAAGAAAAAAGATTTGCCAAGTTGTCGTTTTAATTTGTTTATGCACACTGTCAACAGCCGAAAAGAGTACGCTGTGCAGCGGCGCTACCAAAACAGTATTATTCGAATTGCCCCGTCTGCCATCATCCGTGTTTTGTGGTATGGCGATAAACAAGTACAGTTCTTGTCATTAATTTTGCCCCTCGTCGTCTTCTGTTATGTCTGTCATGTTCGACATCCCGATGATCTATTTGAGAACAACTTTGCCACCTTAAAACCGCTAACGTTTGACTCTTCTGCCAGAAAGTCGCTGGTTCTTCTGCGTCGTTTTCTGCCAGGTGAGCTGTATTGTTATATTTCCCGCCTTTCTTGTCACTAGATGTCGCTTGTAGCTGCAATCGCCTTTTCAAGGATTCGTTGAGAGGAGCCCTTGTGTGTGTGAAGGGTTTACCTGAAGTAGTATGGTTGAGTCTAGAGAGCTCCTCTCTGGAAAGGCCATGTGCAGAAGTAGATTGTGGTGCTTGCATTGAGAGCTAAACGCAGTGGCTCTAAATTTCGTAATGTTCCCTTGTTCCGCAGAACTATATGGAACTCCTTTATAGTTCATCACTGAGAACCACGTCTTCCGCGCAGTTTGTCAGAACACGGGCGACTACTCATCAACGTACGCTGCGTTGCGTTTCCAGCTTGATACCCTCACAAACCTGCACAGTGTCTAGCTGTTGTTGGCCAACACACACAACCTAAGGTCATGGCGGATGCAATCCTAACTACCACCACCACCATGGCGGAAGGGGCAGCCATTGCCCTCGCGCTCACCAAGCGCCCCTCCCCCGAATTCGATCTATCTGACTCTCAGGAGGCCATCCGCAATATTTTTGTCGCAACATCTCTCCTATAGCCTTGCAAATTCTCTGTGAAATTCTCTATCCGACATCGTGAGCCTGCTTTGAACACCAGCCCATACAGGCGTAGGTGCACATGAAGTGGTGCACGTACGTGCTCGCGAACTAATTTACCGGGTGGCCATTTTCACTACGCCTGCACGTGGCGCTCCTGCAGGCAAGCCAACCTCCTTCCTGCAATACAAGAATATTGCCCTGCACTACCGCCTTCTGCGCCGTCCATACCCAACCCCACCCCCACACCTCTCCCCGGAGGAAGGCGACATGCTGCGCATCCTACAAACACTCACCTTCCCACACAGAACACAGTAATACACAGTCAACACCTCTTTACTGATTCTACCCGTAAAGCAGGCGGAGAACTTGACACTTACTACCATTCACTCTGCGGATGCCCGGCAGACCCATACCCCCGTTCCCTTTGCAGATGTCGCGCGATTCCGGGGAGTCAGGCCAAGTCCTGATTTTTTCCCGGAACCTGGCGGTCACGGCGCCCCTTTAGGCTTCCTCCTACCACATACCTGATACCGACGCACGAAAAATGTATTTCTTCCTTCCTTCGTTATTCACCGCTGTCATTGTACGGTTGAGAATGGCGATGGAGGATCGTGTGTAAGTGAAGATGTGACTCTCCGCAAGCTTTCTTGGCTTTGCAACGAGCCACCTCACCATGTGTACGGTGCCGCTGTATTCGGGAACTGATTTTAGTGGAATCTTATTTTGTTCTAGTTGTAACATTGGAACACCAAATAATTTCCATTCTTTCATGTGTGATAATCAGTTGTTACCTTCTTTTAGGCCTCTGGGCCGTCTGAGCACATCACGTCCCTCCAGTCATCCAGAAAAGAGCCTCAAGCATTGTCCACAGCGCTTGTCCGGCACAGCGTACGTTTTCCGACCCAGGTTACAGAGTGGGTTATCATAGCAGAATAATGTTACATCTCTTAAATGTACAAATACTCTCCCACATACTCAGTATTGGTGTTTCATGCATAACCTAACATGTAGTAACTATGGCAACCTTGATTGTTGATTTTGGAAAAATCGAAGGTTCTCCCAAAATCATCATGTGTGTTTTCAGTTCATCACCATCTATCAGAATTTCCTGGTGTTAGACAGATTTCTTAGTTGTTGACACAAAAATGTAATTATTTTTCTAGTTTAGTCTTGGATAAATCCCGACCACTCGTTGTTTTGCTAAGCCATTGTTTCTATGTTTATCAAATGGACTGACAGTCCTTGCAGTCCACTTTCCCACTTAGTTTTGTCACTGACTGTACCCTCTAAAGAGGCCTGATTGGGATTTTGAAGGCTGTGAATTTACGCATGCTAGTGCTGGACCAGAAATATAGGAACACACTTCAAAAAAGAGACGTGAAAGTGTGAAGTATTTTCTGCATTATCCATAACTTGAACCTATGAACTCAAGGCCTATGGCTTTTCCTGGAAGTACTGCATATGCTATTTTTTATGCACATTCGAACAGCAAAACATGCACCTGCTCAGCAACTTGTAAAGGTGGAATAAAGAGTGGTACAAAAGTAAAAGAGCACCTCGTAAATAAAAAACTGCCAAGAAGCCAAACACGATGCAGTTGTCTTGAAGGAACAACCAGTTTATTAGAGCGTACTTCTGGTCCCCGTACAACTCAAATACTACGCCGCCGGCAAAGCAGCAGTCAGCAAAGTGACCTACGCAGGCGAGTATCGGCAAATCGAATACTGCGGTGTCTGCTATGCGGGCATTCATGCCTTGCTCGATTGTTTCTGAAACCGTCGAATTACATCCACAACACTGTCCCTCAAAGATTATTCTAGGCTGGTGGCGGTAGTTCGAAACGCTCTCCATATCAAAGCAGCATAAAAATAAAGAATGGAATACGCTCTTCACTTGTATTACGGATAACACAGATAACACAGCTAGGCAAAGCCGTTCGGCAAAAACAAAACATAAGAAACAAACCCGGTGCCTGTTTCGCGAAATTTCCCCCCTCTAAGAGTGCATCGACCCTAAGTTAAAAGAAAAGACAGTATGAACAAACCACAAAAAAGTCCGTCATCTTGCGTAGTTAGGTTTCAGGTGAACCTGGTAGATAACTTCGCGCGGTGTGCGTCGTCATGATGTTCCATTACCTCGTAAGTGATTTATCAACACGTTGTACAATCCGGTAGGATCCGAAATACTGTCGCAGAGGCTCACTAACTCCACGTTGTCGGATGGAAGTCGGAACCCAGATACGGCCCCCTGGGAGGTACTCCACGTCTCGGCATCGCACGTTAAAGCATCCGGCATCCACCAGCTGCTGGTCCATTGTAGGGATTCGAGTGACTGTCGGGCCTCCTCCGCGCGCTGAAGGTATCCTTGGACGTCACGTTGAGGTTGCCGTTTTCTATGTGCCGAAGCATGCCGTCCGTAGAAAATATCGAACGGTGTCATCTCCGTACTTTCTTGGGTAGCCGTGGTGTAGCCAAACGAGGCATACGGAAGCGCTTTTCCCAAGCATTATGTTCAACATGGACGTACACAGACAGCATATTCACGATTGTCTTGTTGAGACGTCCCGTTAGTTCGTTCGTTTAGCTGTGGTACGCCGTAGTGCTTCGGTGATCCGTATTGCTGTAGCGTAAGATTCCTTGGATTAGCTCCGCAGTGAAGGCCGTTGCGTGGTCCGTGATTATGACTTGGGGGCTCCATGTACTAGCAATATTTCTTTTATGAAAAACTTTGCGACTTCTCGTGCGGTCCCCTTTGGGAGACCGGCTGTCTCTGCGTATGGCGTCATGTAGTCTGTTGCTACGAAAATCTACTTGTTCTCGTATCGTGACGTTGGCAACGGGCAGAGAAGGTCCATTCCAATGTGTCGGAAGGGTCTCGATGGGATGGCGATCGGCTGCAGAAGTCCGCAGGGTCTTGTCGGCGGCGTGTTTTGTCGCTGGCACTCACGGCAGCTCCAGGCGTAGTGAGTGACGTCGGATGTAAGGCGGGACCAGTACTACTTCACCATAATTATTCCAACAGTGCGAGCTGTGCCGAAATGTCCAGAAGATGGGGCGTCGTGGCATCCTTTCAAAATGTCGTCACGAAGGTCTGCGGGGATGGCAAGAATATAATTCGTTCTCTTTCCAGGGCTGAAATTCTTCACGAGGGCGGAGTATGTTAGGCCGAATGCTGATAAGTTCCGTTTGAACGGCCTAGGCTCGGCGATCTTGTAGAATTCGAGGTAGTCGATCATCAGGCGTAAGTCGGGGTAGGAAGGCTACTGGGCGGCTAGTTCGCGCTCCGTCATGACTTCGAAGAACGCACTGTCTTAATCGGAGTCTATTGCTGGTTGGTTGACGGGGGCATGGGACAGAGAGTCGGAGTCGGAGTGTTTCTTGCCCGGCATATTCACGATTTTAACGACGAGCTCTTCAAGGCAAAGCACCATCACCCGACGCGGCCAAAGGGGTGCTTCAAATTGGCGAGACAACACAGCGCATTGTGGTCTGTCACAACCTTGAATGGTCCACCATACACGTATGGGCGAAATTTGGAAATGGCCCATATAATTGGGAGACAGCCTTTCGCAAAGGCTAAGTAGTTTTTCTCTTCCTTCCACGGCTGGCAAAAGGGATTACTTTTTCGCAACTGCTTTGCTTCTGGATTAGGATAGAACTCAAGCCTATATCACTGGCGTCCGTGAGCATTCCCGTTTCGGCATGATCGTGAAAATGAATGAGCACGGGCGGGTTTGTCAGGCCTTTTTTCAGCTCGTGGAATGCTTTTTATTGAACGTTTTCCCAGCTGAAATGGATGCTATCTTTCCTCAAGCGTGTGGCTCGTTCTGCGGTGCGTGCGAAGTTAGCGATGAAGTGGCAGTAGTATGCGCAGAGTCCGAGAAATCTTCGCACGCCCTTCTTCTCTTTAGGTCTCGGGAATTTCGATATGGCTGAAGTTTTCGCCGAGTCAGGCAGCATTCCCGCGGTGTTAACGACATGGCCCAAAAACGTGAGTTCCTTTTACCCGAAGTGGCACTTTTCAGGCTTCAGGGTTAGCCCCGAAGAACAAATAGCCTCGAGTACAGACTACAACCTTGAAAGGTGTCGGCGAAAGTTTGGGCGAATAACACAACTTCGTCGAGGTATATATACGAGACAGTTGTGCCAATTCAGGCCAGCTATAGCGGTGTCCAAGACTTTTTGAAACGTTTCTGGTGCCGTGCACAGCCCTAACTGCATCGCCTTGAACGCGTAAAGGCCGTCCGGGGTAATGAATGCACTCTTTTCTCGGTCTCTCTCGTCCACATCCGTTAGGCAGGTGCCTGTCTTTAAATCCATCTGTGAGAAGTACATCGCGTGGCAGAGGTGGTCGACGGCGTCGTTGACTCGAGGAAAGGGGTACATGTCCTTTTTGGTGATATTGTTCAGTCGCCGATCGTTAACGACAAACCTTTATGGGCCATCTGTTTTCTTCACTAGCACGACCGGTGCAGACCGCTGAGCATGTATTTTACTTGTGTACGGTTGGTGTCCCGATCGTGTGAAGACACGCGGTACGCTGATTGTCGGGTAGGTTGGGCTGCATCTTGTGTTTTCATGGGTGCTGCGATAGAGGTATCTGACGAAGTTTTGGGTTCCACGAAAAACACCCAGTGTAGCGACGCAGCAAAGCTAATAATTTGTTGCCTCTTTCTTGCCGCTGCGTGGGATTCACATCTAAGGGATGCGGAAGCTTCAAGGTATCTTGAGATGCGCGTTGATATTCGGCGAACGAGATCACGTCACTTGCTTCATTATATTTTTCGAAAACGCGATTGCGGCACCCTTGTTCAAATGGTGGTACTTCTCTGTGAAATTAGTGACAAAAACGTTGTATTGGCATGGCCTAAAGCGCGCAATGCCTTTTGCGACGGAGACACCGCTTGCGAAAAGCAGCCTTTGATCACTCTACGATAGCGATGATGTCAGGAGCAGCATATTCACAGTAGAACCGTAATCATCAAGGTTGCGTGAGGTGGCAGGGTGACATGATCATCGGCGATCCTTACGGCAGCCCGGTGTTGTGGGTTCGGTTCCTGCGTCATGGAGTGATCGAGGGAAAAGTTATCGACTATGTCTGCAGAACGATTGTTGCACCGTTGTCCGTCGAGAAGTCCATTTCAAGAACTACGTGGCGGGAACAGTTTGGCAAAGTGGCGAACGCAGCAGGGTACAGGGTGCCGTCTATGGTGATAAGTGATCGGCACGTTCCACTTGGCGTTACGAGATACCCTTCTACTGTGCGTATATGCCGACCGTGCTATCTGTACGTACATTTCTTCAGATTGGCGAGAGCGTGGGTATGTACCCGGCATCTCTACGCAATGTCACGAACCCAAAAACAACGCAGTTCGTTTTAAGAAAAACAACTCTATTATAGCGAACTTGTGCACCCCTAAGAACTCTAATTATACACAGGCGACGAAGCAGCATTCAACAAAGTGACGTATGCAGTCGAGGGTCGGGGAAAAGAATACCACGGCGTCTGCTCTGCGGGCATTGATGTCTTGGCGTGAGTGTTTCGCAAACCGTGAAGTTACATCCAAAACACTGTAGATCAAAGATTATTCTAGGCTGGTGACGCTAGTTCGAAACGCTATCCCTATCAAAGCAGATTACACGTGTGGCCTAAAAAATAAAGAATGGAACACGTGCTTCGCTTGGCTGACGGATAACACAGATAACACAGCCCGGCGCCGCTGTTCTGCAAAAACAATGGGTTTTGGCAATATATCACAGGATGCCTAAAATCCACCTAATAACTAGAGTTCTGCATTGTTTCTGCTGGCTGAAGTGGCGCATGGAGCCTTTTTCAGCATCTCGAAGTTTGTGATCAAGTGCTGCTCCAAGGGAAAGATGCTACAGAGGGATAATCTCTTTTAGTCTCACAATTGTGCGTGCTCAGAAGTTATTGTATTCGTGAGGCGTCCTAAATATTCATCACCCTAGAGGGCAAGTTACCTTCCTCTTAGGCAGAATGTCGTTGCTTAGGTGGAATGTCGTTGTAATTTGCGACAAAAACAAGTGGATTTTATTGTAAGAGTCATTGCGGCACTGTTAACTGTGTCTGCTTCGGAAATGACATTTTTATTTTGCTGGATATTTTCTAATTATTACGGTTTGTGAATAAAATATATGAAAGGTAGTGTTATTTTTACTACAGCACGCGAAAGAAATGTCAACCCCCATTTTAAGAGCCTCAGATATTTCATATCTTTGGCTCATGAGCAGTAAAACCAAACTGGAAGTTGTTTAGAGCAAAACGAAATATTTGCTTTTACCACTGCATGAACTTACAAGAAGCTATCTGATCTCCAAATTTAGAATGAGGTGAGAAATACCAAGAAAAATAAGCAAATTAACAATTCGACAGCTTGCTAGAATGATCCCATAAGGGAATTCCTCAACGACTATTAGGTGATGATTAACTCGGGTTAGTTAGCGATCAGTGGGCTTACACGCCCAACTTGCGCGGAAGGACGTCAGTACTTAACAACTGAACTAGTGTAGATGTGTAGTGGCTACGCACTAGGCATCGTTTTTATTAGTTTGCCTTCATGCATACGATCCTTTACGGCAGTGTGTGAGGTAGCTCTCTCGCACATGATTCTTTTGTGTTTTTTTCACAATCCAGCGCTACAGGGTTCATCAAGGCAGCCTATATCAAAATTGATCACTTTATCTAAAACCGCTTGGTTAATGCACAACTGTACTATTGCATTTTTCGGTTCATGTAGTGATGTCACCATTAAGGAACTGCTACTAAGCACCTGGCTATCAATAACGTTGATGTCAGACCTCTGGCGTACATTTTCTTTGACTTCGAGGGAAAAAAGATAATACTCTAACCTTGCGCTTATCCTAAGCATTTCCAAAGTTTCGGATCCTACTTGCCTCATTTATTAGGAATGTCTAGGTTTGACTAAGAGCAGTAATGCTAAGAGTAAGGAGCGCGGACAAGTGGGCAAGTTTTTATGGCTTTTTTGGTTTTGGTTTCATTACCTCAGTTCTTTTAGGCGCTTGTCCTGTGTTGTTCTTCTCTTTATACCGCGTTTTTTCTGCGCTTTTATTTAGCATGGCTAAGGGTAATGTTTTTGTTTTTTTTTTCAACAGTGGGTCGGAGGCTAGAGCACAAATAGTGGGAAGGGCACCATCGTGTTTTTATTTTTTCCTTGCTTGCTTGGTTGTGCACGATTTCGAGAAGGACCCTTGAATAATTTGTTCGGTGGTGTCTGTCACCTGCACCTTTCCGAAGTCAGTGTGGCAATCCGCTTTCTAGCAGTCTTCATTGAATGCACTTGCATATGTGATCTTATACGTTGCTTTCGTGATGCCGATGTGTTATCGATAGTTTTGGGGCCTTGCCGATGTAATTGATGGGGTATGGCACGGAAAAAAATTGTAAATGATCATTTGTGCTTTTTTTATATTAGCCTGAGTCATGTTGGTCATGACATCACCCATCTTAGAAATGACGTGGGTTTGTGGGTTTCGAGAATACCTACCGTTCTGAAAATACGTGGTATTGTCTGGCTTGCCCTCTTTACGTACACTACACAGGTTCAGGGGGATCGTTGGGTAAATGAAGTTGAAAGGGAAGGGATGGAGATTGCAGGAACGTTTCTTGACCGGCGTCGTTGAAGGAATTCAATTTCCTCGTTGTCCGTACATCGGTGAAGACAGCTTCTCACGCATTCAATAAACTTCGTGGTGTAGCCGTTGCCTAGACCAACATGTCTACACAAGCAGCTTTATTCGTCATATCCCATCATGTGCCTTGTTCACTGGTTCTGTGACCGTCAAGAAATTTTCGCTTCAACGCTGCCAGTCAACGACCGTACCCTTCCCTATGTAACATTGAAAGCGGGTACTTTGCTTCAAAAAAAAACTCGGGATAGTACCGCGGACCTTCGGTTTCTGCTCACTTTCATTGTGCCATGATTTCTTATATTGTCATTCAAAACGAAAAGCCCACCAATTTGCAGTCGTTTGAATTTTGTGAGCAGTTTTATAATTTTTTTTTCAATTTTCTGCAAGGATTTACTATCCGTATTTTATGAGTTTGTTAAACAGTGATTTGTTTTAAGAGCTCGGGAAAAGTTTGGCTGCGAAGGTTTTTTGCATGATAGGATCTTTTTTGAGCCAAGTAAGACCGCAATACCAGCTTTAACGACGCTGTCTTTTCTGTACATGAAGTTTCAATAAATCTTTCTTTGCATTGCTTTACATATTTGGAAAGAATAGCTTGGTCATTGTTTTTTCAACCCTGTTTCAGAATCCTGTTTAAAGCATTGTTCTCTGTTCTGATTTTTTCAGAACCAGGAAGGCTGCTCATCCTCCGTTCTTGCTGAAGCAGCAGTATCTGTAGTACACACATCACCTCTGAACATACAGTAAGCATGGTATGAAACATTCTACCGGTATAAACTGTCTTTGTAGAAGTAATTAAGGATGTTCAAGCTCTCGTCAGTTTAGAACAATGTCTGGTGTAGCCTAAAATGTCTCTACAACAGTAACCACTTGGTCCTACTATAGAGAACCATTTTCTGGCTGCGACGTTTAAAATTATTTTTAAGGCACGTGAAATACTAATACGAACAGCTGTCTAGATTGGCAGCCATTTTTCTGGGGGAGGAAGAACGTGAAAATGTGCATGTGTAAAGATTTTAGTGCGTATTATATGTGTCTAATTTGAAAAAGCTACTCCAGAGCCCTTCTTCGCGGTGCACTTCATATCCCATGTGAAGCTTTACGTAAAAACAGCTAAAATGTCTTATAAATTTCAATTGATTTTAATGTTTTATAAATGCAAGTATTCTCAGTTTAAGCTGCCGTATTTAGAGTAAAATATCTTCTAACAGGTGTACAGATATCAAAGGTATACAGAAAAGATTTCTGCTATTGGTTATGCACCTTCTTAGCAAAAGAAAAATGTCATAAATAAAGCAGGAGAAATCCAAATATAGAAAGTAGCTGACCCTAACGCTGCTAGTAAACAAAATTCCGAAAAGTTTAAAGAGAACCTTACTAATCTCAGTTCTACTCTGCTTTAAATATAGCTATAGATATAAAATGCTTGCCATAAATCACCTCGTAATTTAGCGGAGGCTAATCGACACTGGCTGTTCGCTTTTCCTTTGCAACATCGACAAATGACCCCGCGTCCACTGCCTCGGACATAATGCAAGGCACGGTGTAATGCCTATCCTCATGATAAAATACTGCTTTAGAAACAATGGCATCATATTTGAGATAAGGGTTTCACCAGGGAACTAACATGCATTGAACTGTGATGTTCAAAGTTCTTGGTACTGCTATGTGGGGTCATTAAATCTAAATTTATGTTTTTAAAACTCAATACATCACTGAATCTTTCACGTACTGTACCTTATGAATATCTTTGTGAAGCAAAAATAATAATAGGAAAGAAAATAAATGGCAGTTGGCACCCAACTTTTATCAGTAGATTAAAACTGCAGTGTAGAGTGAAGTATATTTCTTCCTTTATACTGAGCTTTCTGTTCAGCTTAAGAATAGGGCACTATACATTGCAGGTAACTACCGTGATTGGGAGTTTGATACAATACTGAAAGCCGAGGGTTTCAAAGCTTCCAGAACTTTTGTGTGGCCTATGTGTTGCAGGCCTGCTTGCTTTCGCTGCATAACCGTTTTATGCTGGGCAGTGAAGCCCGAACAGTGCGTTCTGCAGTTCAGCAAAATGAACATGTAATTAATTCTTTACAAACTTTTGAATAATCAACAACTGCAAATGTTACGACTTCTGTAAAGAAATGTGGCTCTAATATTACACTTGGAATCGATGTTTTAAAAATCGGTAGGACAATATATCTTAAGAGAATTTTCAGCTGACGTTGAGCTTCAATGGAATTTCTCATACAACCGAGCTTGTAAAGCAGGAATGTTTCATAGCGTAATCGTGTCTCATATTGCGCAATTTCTGGCTGCACTCCTGCTGCCCAATTGGTGAACCGAGGATGAGACACCCGTTTTGTACCCATTTATGTGTGTGCTTGTGCAGAAAATGCTCCTACAGATTGGGGTGCTAAGTAGCACACTAGGAAACATTTTGGCCAAAACGGGTGCAATAAGGCACCCGTCTTCTGCGGTGTTTAACAAACGGTTCCCCTGCGGCGACGAAATGCGACCACAAAAACGCACAGACCACCAATGCTTGTATCGCGAGCAAAGCCTTAGCAGTCACCTACCTTAAAATTACCGTCATGCTGAAATGCAATTCGACTCAAGGCAACCACGATTACAAATTTCCACAGGATAGGGTAAATGTATGCACGAAATTGTCACCCACAAGCTTGAAGTGACCTCGACTTGAACAAGTTCACTCATCTAGCTGCGTAAGTATCATAGGGGAAATAGTTTTCTGCAACACAGTTTTGTAACACGCGAACAAATTAAGAGGAGAGGATTCATCTGTTTCGCCAGAGTATGTTTTCTTGGCACGTTTTTCCTAGGATGAATTTTACTTGCCATTGCAAGTTTTTTATGACGGCAATGGACGCTATTAGTTGGTCACCTTATTTTCCTCCGTAAATGGGCACCTTTCATATTTTGAATCGTCGAGTATAAACCCCGGGTTTTTGCGCGAACAGGAGCAGCGCGGGAACACATTTTCCTAGAATGACATCCCCTGTCTCAAATTTCAACCCGGCGTGCACACCTGGATCCCACGTGACCAACGTGAGGGGCTGCTATGTGTTCTTCTAGAGGTCAGAGTAAGCTGAAAAAAAGTGTGCTAAATGATCATCATTCCAGGCCTTTTTGTTGCTTTTTAAGGATAATGGGAGTGAATGTAAGAATGACTTCCATTTTAATGTAACCTCGCTGTCGGTGCTTACAATTTTTAACGCGACACTTGAGCTTAATTCAGGGATCATCAGGGAGGGCGAATGCTGCCCCCAAAAATTTCAGATTTTGAGTAGAAGAATACGTTACTAGTATATTTATTAGTACGTAGCATGCTCGGCAACATTAGACATTACCTCAACAAACGAATGCGGTGTTTTACTACGAATTGCTTCTGCAATTTCTGAGCCTACGAGACTCCCTGGCGCAAGGGAGCGCCCCAGTTCAGTTTCCAACTGGTGCAGGGCTGACGATAAGTTAGGAGGTCTCGCCGCTTGAACCTCTGGAGGCTCCAGCCAGACCGGCGCCTCATTGATTTGGGAGTAACGGGCTGGCATAGCTTTAGCGGGTGAGGCGGATGAAAGCAGTCTGCGTAGGCGCTTATAGTTACTGCACCCTTTGCACACAAATCTATGCGAAGGTAAGAGAATGGAGATATTGTTGGGAAATGGAGTTTTCGTAAGCGATTATAGTTACTGCCCCCTTCGCACATAAAACCTCGTGGTGGTAAGAGATGGAGATGTTAGGGAAGTGCAGTCTACGTACGCGCGTAAAGTTACTGCTTTCTTCGCACCTAAAACTACCCGGTGGTAGGAGAATAGAGATATTGCAGGGGAATGCAGTCTGCGTAGGCGCTCATAGTTACTGCCCCCTTCGCACATAAAACTGTGAGGAGGGGAATCAAGTGAAATGTCGGCTACTTTTTTTACTTTTATTGCATCATAGATTATCAAAGCATTGGCGCACATTCCTGTGCGCGTTGTGATCATCGCAGGTAGGCCGACGATTACTGCAAGAAAAGGATGTCTAGCGTACCCTGAACACCATAAAGAATATAAGAACTCTCGATGGGTATTCGGTTCCCAAAATAAAATACCTGGCAGGGAAACACATGTCGTAAAATGGAAGCTTTGCAAAAGAGACGTAGCCCCCTATTCTAGGCATCACAATTGTCATAACCAGACTAATTGTGTTTAGTGCAGGACGATCCCCTTTCCAATAGGCTTAACAAAACCCCTATCTTCAGACATGCAAATCTTTTCAGCCCTACTTGTCGTCCAGCGAGTATCTCTATCTCCAACGTCGATTCAGTTTATTGCAATACTACTCGAACTGCTCTCGTCTCCATGGAGCCCCTCCACTGGTGCATGGGCCCGCCTGTAATGTGTTTTTCGCAGCATATGCCTGCCGATGACCACGTCTTCAAAATAATTTCAACTATGATTTCCCTCTAAGTTTTTTAACTGATCCGGAACAACTATTTGGTGGACGTAAACACTACTTCTCTAGTCCTTCGTTTATCCTCTCGTTCGATTGAGGGAAGCTTTCTCCTGAGACACCAAATTACTCTGCCGTAAGAAGTTTCTATCCGTAGCCACAAGTTCTACACCGTTATTTTAATTTACTTATACTGTGTGGAGTCCATGATTTCAGGGTTCGAAGAACCACTGCCATCCTGTAATAATAAAAGTCCCATTTCTTTTTCCCATTTATTGGTAGTTACGTAAAATATCGCAGTTATCTAAACCAGTTTCAAAAAAATTATTCTGCGCTCGTCCGAAATGCACTATAATTTCCCAGAAACAACATTTAATTTTTTTTATTGACTCCTTGACAACTATTTATCCGCTCATGTAAAGCAAGTTTTCACCAATGTAATTTTAAAACCACCCTGTGTGTCAGTCAGAAACCTATGCTGTATTGACACTGTAGCGAGGCTTGTACGTGTTTAGTTCTCCAGGACACATTCAAATGCAGTAGAAATGAAAGGACGGAAAATGTTTTATTTCTGGCTGTTATATTTCCAAAATATTGATCCCTATTGCATCTTGGAAAAACCGGTTACAAAACCCACATTCTAGAACGAATAATGGCGCAGTAATGAGAATAGCAACATAAATGAGTGTACCCACTTTTAATCTATAAAAATATTAACGTACCGTGTTCGAAGTGCCAAACTGTGGAGAAACGTTTATTTCGATCGCGACACCAAGTACCACGTATAGGGTTAGAAGATTTTATTGACCTGCCATTGCCAGCTTTGGAAGATAAAGGCAGAAAACTGTTGACAAAAAAACAGAAACCTGATGTTCAACACATGCCTAGCATTGGGAGGGGCAAATATGAATTGCGCGAGATCATTTTCCTGAGAGGATCTCCTTTCTGTACAAAACAATCGGTGTGGATCTGATGAAACGGGCGTCTAACCTTAGAGTGGACCTCTTACTTGAGCGAAAAAGTGTAACAGGCTCTGCTGAGAATAAAATGCGATTGCCGCACCATAAAATGGAACGTGGGAGAACATTTACGGATTTCACGACTTCCAAGACCACGCGAAACTTAGCAATGCCTGACTTTTCGATACGATTCCTCCTACTATTTTGGCTCGTGTAATAGTGTGAAAAGAAATTGGCAATATTGATTCCCAAGTGCACTTATCACAGTTCTCCTGTGACTAATGTCTTGCATTGCAAAGCTTGGAGCCGGAAATTTTACTCTCGTTGGTGCAAGTCTACGTTTTCCCAAGTGGACGTTTTCGCAGATGAAAAGGTTGTGGTGTGGTACAAAAAATTTCTTGGTCTTCAACTACAGCCACCCTGAAAGCTGCAGCGTTGTTCAATATGCTAGGCTGAATTTGGACAGCATTGCACATAGAAGCGTTTTCTCGCGTAACGTGGTAGGTGGTTGAGCGGGCTTGTCTGATATTGTGTTTTGCCTTTCTTATTTGCAAAGGCCTTCGCCCCTCCCCCCCCCCCCCCCCCCCCCCCTCCACAACTGTTTGGAGCGAGGGGAAGTCGTTTAACTTTACATTTACACTTGAAAAACATTTTCTTCACCAAATTGTAACCTACGAGGTTGAAGTTTCACGGACGTGCACAAGGCCACTTAGCATGCCGCGTAAGTGTCCCTAATAAAAGCGTTTACTCTAACACATTTTGGTAACTACGTGCAGCAATCACAGAGCGAGCTTAGCATTTATCGGGAAGATATGCTTTATGCTATCCATGTTATCCCGGCAAAGTTCCGCACACTTACCTCGACCCTTGACGAGACGGAATGGTACTGGCTATTATAAGTTTTTGAGTGACAGCGACGGATGCTACGATTAGGGGATTTCTTTTCCGAAGTGAAATGGCACGTTTTGTATTACACCAGATGTAAGAGTGTGCCGCCCTTCCCTAGTTCATTGCTTGTGCCACCACAAAGCGGGAAAATATAATGGCATGCCTTAACGTATTAGTGAAGTGAATGTTCCTGCTAAGCCGGGATTCGAAGGCCACTGGAGGATACAACACCTGAAACACGCCGAAGCATAAAAGGAGCTGGCATTAGCTGATGCTGTAGTGGGCTGTACGATGTACTATATCAGTGCCAAAATTACCTGTACGAGTTAAAAACACGTATATCAAGTGGAAACGAAAACTTCATAGACAAGGTGGGATTTCAGTGCCTACCGTTTTCTAACGTGGATAACACCGTGTTGCAATATGTTCACAACTAGAACAAAACACCGAAAACAAAAAAGGAAAAGAAAGGTTACTGCAAACACGCAAATGCTAAATCTTAAAGTTGAAGTTTTTTGTTTGTATAATATACAGAAATATAGATCGTAGAAACAGGGAAGTTACCATGACGAACAGTATTATTTAAAAGTCACGTTTGGAAACCTTCATGTTTAGAGAACAAAGGTCACGTGTAGGGAATAAAGAGTTGGATCGCCACTAAATAACAAATATTAGCCTAGATCCTTTTCCACCCGATGTGTATAAACGGTGATGTTGTCTATACATAGTACATCGATGTTGTGATTTTTTCCAAATAAATAGGCGCGGTCGCTGGGCCTATTTTGGAGCACAGGCCATTTTACGACACGATTATAGTAAAAATCCTGGCTTACCGTAGCGCAGCCCGTCCCGATGTTAACAGATGCGTACTGTTTGCTTCACTGGCATACAGGCTTCGTTTTTCACGTGGGTGTAAGCCTTTTCAAGTGCATTTCTTGCAGTGCAGAAGAGGTTATCCTTTCTCCTAACGTCACTGTCCTGATTCCCTCATTAGAAGCTAAAATGGCAATCTGAGCAAGGTCCGTCACGAGCATTCCAAGCCGCTTGTAAAACGTTTTTGGAACGTGCTGCGAATAGACCTAGTTACTACAATAATAAATCGCGGAGATAATAGGAAAATCTCTTTCGTGGGCATGTTCAACTAGGAATGACAGTCTAGTGCACAACCCCTGCTTAGGCTACGTGCCATGTGCCATGGAATTTTGAATTCGTTATTCAACGTTAAATTCGTTAAACGAATTTTGAATTCGTTTTGAATTTTGAATTGAAGAGTTATTCGCGCTCAAGACGACGGCATTAACGCATCGCCTTCCTGCCACGCGTCTGGGGCCAGTCAGTCAGCCATCTTCGATAAAAATCGCTGTTCCAGAATCCTGCTGCGTGGCCTTTCCCAGTTAATAGCAAACGCTAATGCATAGGTGCATCGCCATCCAGCTGTTTTCGACTGTTCATAGAAGGGCGCCACCGTATTATGCAGTTTATCGGTGGTCGAAATGCAGTGGTAGAGTAAATACACGCTAAATGCCCGGATAATGATGATGACGATTTATATTGGTTTCCCCTTTGTAGCGGGGGGATGGGATGTCATATTACCAAAAAGGTCTAATATACCTATATTTTATACTCTTGCTTTAATACTAGCGCTGCTTAGGGCAAGCAGAAAAAGCTTATTAGCCAAATTTTTTTTTTCTGTTAGAGGTGGTAACTGTCCTACGCAACATTCTCCTCTCTGATTTTCGTCCAGCAGCATTCTAATCTTCTTTTCGTCGCCTCGACAGCCTTGAAGGTTACTTCCTCTGTGCCACCCTTAAATCCTAGGGCATCTGCTAGCCGAATATTTCCTTCATGTTGATTTCGATGAATACCAACGCGTTCTAACACTATGTGCCGCATAGTTTCTGTTTCTTTTCCGCAGACAACGCATTTCCCATCATTATGTCAGTACTTCCCTACAAAGCTCTTAGTTCGCAAAAGCTTCGCGATGGCCGCGCCGCCTGCCGCCGCTCTCCGCGGCGCCTACGGGGTGAACGCTGCGTGGCTTATAGACGGTATTCATTCAAACGTTTAGCGGGCGATTTTCTTCGCTTGGCCACACTGAAACCCGCCATGTCTGTGGCCACTGTGCTAGCGCATGCGCTGTGCGCCCACATCTCGAGAAAAAAAAAACACCGGTGTCCCGTTTGTCGTCTGCCGCGTTTCAACCCAATTATCGGTAGTGGCGTCAAGAGATATATTATTAATCGCATTCACATTACGTGGTGGCGCTCTACCTGCCATCGATAACTTCGCATCACCGGAGGATGAAACCGCGGCAGCGAACGGCCGGAACGGCGCGCAAAAGTCCGACACTGCAGTTGGCTGCCGCCGTGGATGCCGACGCAAGTGCACCCGCACCGTATCCACGACTTTGTCTGGTAAGTTCCCTCTAATACATGGTTGATTACAAAAACCGAATAATTTCTTTGGAGAGCTGTTTCACGCATACGCCGATTTAGCGATGGTAGCGAATGCGAGGCCTCTTCCCGAGCCGTGCTGTAACCCGAGCGCTGACGGATCGCAAGCGCCCTTTGAACAAATCCCTCGAGTTTGGCTTCCGTACGGCAACATTTTCTGCATATGCCTTCGGGCGATCGCTTTTCCGCGAGCATACGCGTGACTTATCGCGACGCAGTCGCACGCATACGTGGGCTCTAACGTTTTTATCGCTCTACCTACTCGTGCACGCCCCCGTGTGCCAACGTGTTTTCAAATAAATTGGAATGAAAACTTAGGCAGGCAGCAATGCGCCACCATCAGCTTCGCAGTCACCAGTCGTGGTCGCATGCTGGATGCCTTGTCGGTTGTTCGTACGAGGGATAAAAAACAGGCGCGCTCTTGTTTTTTATTTAAATCGCGGCAATCACTGACACTGACAATCACTGACATCACTGAGATTTTCTTCAGACTCCAATTCCAGAGAAAATCTGCTGTTGCAGTGACCAACCCGTTCCGCTGTGCCCTGTAGATTCAATGCGCAAGTCTTGACGCAGAAAAATTACTAGGACCCAGATTTCGGAAGTGTAGTGGACGCGCATTTCACGGCGCGCTGAAGGTGCGTTTCTCACGCTCGCTCGGGCGGCGGTTCGCGTTACCGGACCCGCCGGATGTGTGACGCGTGAGCTATCGTGTTCCACGCCTGCGCCGCCGCGCCATCGGGGACCGGGGGGGTTTATTTCTCTTCGCTTAATAAGGCACTTGAGTTCCAGCAACCGGTCGGTGTGGTCGCTTTCATCGTCGCTGGTCAGCCGACGAGACATGGTGTCAGAAGTGGGATAAAGTTAGCGACACATCGATCAATTATTAATAGCAATCAGTCTAAGGTGCGTAGCCTGCAAAACACGCTATGGCGGATGGAGATCCTTCTATCCAGTTCAGCCGCACCGGGCTTCAACCGCCACCGAAATTCGATTTTGGGAACCCAAGCTCTTGGAAAGAATGGGTCTACCAGTTCGACGACTATTGCTATGCATCTGGGCTCTACCAAGCGCCGGGAGAAGTACAGGTCAGAACGCTTCTTTACGACATGGGCTCCCAAGACGCCTGCCGCGTTCTCGACACTCTAGCATTGTCCAGCGAAGACTGGAGCTCGCTAGAAGAAGTTCACCGATCACTTCATCCGCCCGGTCAACGAGGTCTACGAAAGTGTCCGCTTCCACCGTCGAACCCCGGGCGAAGGCGAGACCGTAGACGAGTTCTACACTGCGCTGCGTACACTTGTCAAAAAGTGCAACTACGCCTCAGCGGAAGTGGAAGAACGACTCGTTCGAGACAGGTTCGTCGTGGGTCTCCGGGACTCTAACCTTGTGGACAAACTGTGCCGAACACAAAAGCTTACCCTTGAAGAAGCAAGACTACAGGCTCGCATCAACGAAGATGCCGTGAAAGCCCGTGCAGCAGTGTTACAGGCTCTCGGAGTTATATGGTTCGTGGACAGTGTAACGGATTCTACCGTCACTTTGAAGGACAGTCTCTTCGATGGCTTGGGC
Source organism: Haemaphysalis longicornis (assembly GCF_048455015.1). NCBI lineage: Eukaryota > Metazoa > Arthropoda > Arachnida > Ixodida > Ixodidae > Haemaphysalis > Haemaphysalis longicornis. The sequence continues at coordinate 118,063,507 of NW_027526460.1, forward strand.
GAGCTGCAAGACGAATACGTGATACGTCTCCAACCAGGCGCCAAACCGTTCTCACTCAGCGTGCCGAGAAGAGTACCGATTCCGCTTCACAAACCAGTTCGAGAGGAGCTCACCAAGCTCGAATCCCAGGGAGTCATCCAACGGGTGGACCGTCCCACACCATGGTGTTCCGGTATGGTGGCGGTTCCAAAAGCAGGAGGAGGCTACCGAATATGCGTTGACCTCACCCGACTCAACGAAGTCGTGCTTCGGGAGCGTCACATACTACCCTCAGTCGAGAACATCCTGGGACGCCTTGGATCAGCAAAGGTATTCTCTAAGCTCGATGCTACCGCTAGCTTTCACCAGGTGAAGCTTTCAGAAGAAAGTCAAGAACTCACTACGTTCATAACACCAATGGGAAGATTCTGTTTCCAAAGGCTACCTTTTGGAATCTGCTCAGCGCCAGAATATTTTGAGCGACAGATGAGCAGAATTCTGGAAGGCCTCGAAGGAGTTGTGAGCATGATTGACGACATTCTTGTCTTCGGAGCACCACAGCAAGAGCATGACCAACGTCTCAAGCAGGTGTTATAGCGCTTGGAAGAAGCGGGAATCAAGCTGAACAGCAAGAAATGCACGTTCTCTGCAAACCAAGTCAAGTTTCTTGTAGTCGTGGTTAGCGCACAAGGAATCAGTCCCGATCCAGAAAAGGTCGAGGCCTTGGCCAAGCTACCAACCCCATCGGATGTCAGCGGTGTCCGAAGACTGCTGGGAATGGTGAACCATGTGGGCCGCTTCATTCCTCATCTTTCCGACATCACAGCACCGATCAGGGCATTGCTTCAAAAGAGAAACTCATGGCTTTGGGGACCGTGCCAGCAAGCTGCTTTCAACAAGCTCAAAAGCTTGCTCAGTTCAGAGGTCTGCATGGCTAAATATGACCCATCGTACCCCACGGTTGTGTCAGCTGACGCAAGCTCATACGGTCTCGGAGCCGTACTGCTTCAAGATCAACCATCGAAAGAACGACGAGCGGTTGCTTACGCCTCACGATCCCTAACGGACACTGAAAGCCGCTACAGTCAAACAGAAAAAGAAGCTTTGGCTGTGACGTGGGCTGTCAAGAGGTTCGGCCAGTTTCTGAGGGGCATCGCATTTCAAGTCGAAACGGATCATCGTCCTTTAGTCACGCTCCTGGGATCAGCAGAACTCAACATGATTCCGCCCAGAATCCAGCGCTTGCGAATCCGTCTTATGCGCTATCAGTTCACTGTTCTCTACGTCCCTGGCAAGCTGATTGCCACGGCAGACACGCTGTCAAGGGCTCCTATTCAGGGACACGATCCTGAGCGAAGTCAATGGCAGACAGACTCCATCGAGTTATTCATCGGGGAAGTCGTTACAGCAGCTGCCAACCTCATGTCCTCCCGCATGGATGCCTTACGCAAGCACCAAGCGGAAGACGGCATCTGTTCTGGGCTACTCCGCTTCTGTGAGAAAGGATGGCCAGAAAACGTCTCAAAGGTTCCAGTTCATCTAAGGGAGTACTGGAAGGAAAGAGGCAACATCACAGTGTGTGATGGCTTCTTGCTCAAAGATCGCCGCATCATTATTCCAAGCCTGATGCGCCGTGAGGTACTTCAGCAAATCCACGAAGGCCACCAGGGCATTGGACGGTGCGAAGCAAGGACAAGGGACGCAGTATGGTGGCCTACCCTTAACAGCGAAATTGAGCAGCTCGTAACATCGTGTGAGAAATGCGCTCAGACGAGAGTTCAGCATTCGGAGCCACTAATCGCAACACCGACTCCAAATCGGCCATGGCAGCGTGTAGGCGCCGACTTGTTTGAACTTGATGGAACTCACTACATAATCGTGGTGGACTACTACTCTCGTTTTACGGAAGTAATCAGCTTGTCGTCGACCACCTCCACAGCTGTCATTGCGGCTGTCAAGAGCACGTTCGCGCGACATGGAATACCTGATGTGTTCGTGTCCGACAACGGCCCCCAATTTTCGTCACGGGTGTTCGCCGAGTTCGCGCAGACCTACGGATTTCATCACGTCACGAGCAGCCCGGGCTACCCACAGTCAAACGGCGAGGCAGAACACATGGTGCGGACCATGAAGGATCTTTTCACAAAATCCAAGGACCCACACATGGCGCTTCTGGTGTACCGCGACACGCCAGGAGCGAGCGGATACAGCCCGTCGCAGCTCCTAATGGGCCGACGTCTGCAAACGACAGTGCCGAAGATGCCAGACACCCTGCAACCGGAGTGGCCACCACACGACGAAGTTGCAGCTAAGGATAAAGCTAACCGAACAAAACAAAGTCAAGACTTCAACCGTCGTCACGCCGCCCACCAACTCCGCCCACTCGCTGACGGGGAGGATGTGTGGGTGCAGGATATGTCATGCGCAGCAAAGGTGCTCAGCCCAGCAAGAAGACCACGCTCATATGTGGTGGAAACACCGACAGGCATCATTCAGCGCAACCGTCGGCATTTGGTGCCGTTCAACGGTGCAGGCATGCCTGATGGCCTTGCGTCTGACAGTTATTCAAGCACAGACGAAACACCAGCAGTGACGGTTGAAAGCTCCGCGGATCAAACCCACCGGATGTGTGACACGTGAGCTATCGTGTTCCACGCCTGCGCCGCCGCGCCATGGGGGACCGGGGGGTTTATTTCTCTTCGCCTAATAAAGGCACTTGAGTTCCAGCAACCGGTCGGTGTGGTCGCTTTCATCGTCACTCGTCAGCCGACGAGACAGGAAGTACCTTACTTTGAGGAATGAAAAAAAATTGGGCATTTTAATTAGTGAACAAAGCGGAGTAACGCTAGTTCCATCTTTGGCTCGTTCCTTTTAACTGCGCTATTTTTACTGTGCACCTTAAAACACCCGGTTATTCCTCCCTCCCCCTCTGTGCTTTTACTACATAGCTGCATTTATTACATGGAATGGCGAGTTGATTTTTAAGCATTGCCTTGGGCACACATGGTATCTAGCAGGTTATTTTATGCACCATTCTTTTTTTAAGCAACCAACCTTCCCAACCGGCAAGCAGACTATTCATATGCTTGCAGGCTCTGTTTTCACCATCCTTGCGTCTGCACATATGTATATTTGTTAAACGTTGCCTGCATACCTTCTAGTCCAGACTTCATATTTGAAAAGCGGCAACTGGCCACAGTTGCCGCTTTTCTAATGGAGGCGAAAAGCAGAAATGCCCATGTTCGAGATTTTGGCACACGTTAAAACATCCCCAAGTGGTCAAAATTAACCTTAGTCCCTCACTACGGTGTGCCCCATCGCCTGTGTAGTGTCAGTGTGTTAAACCTCATAGTCAATCAAAGTGTTCGTACAAACCTTCTACAAAGCAAGCACAAGCCGTTTTCAACTTTATGTGGTCACTGGTGAACTGACTGTTGTAAAACTGTGCATCGCAGCATGTTTAAGTTCACATGTTACTGCTCACTCTTGCAGGTCTGAAGCATGAGATCAACCACTGGCTCTCAACAGCCACTCCCCCAGTCCGGCGAAGTCAACAAAAAGCCATCCAGCCACCACTAGGCACACAAGGCTGCAGAAAAAACTTGGCATAGCGTATGCATGTTTCTGGCCTATTTTTGCTTCTCTTAAGAAGGTAAAGTTTATGCAGCCTGTGTTGCTTTTCAGTTTCAGGTGTACAACTTTTTTTTATGTTGATTATGCATTTTCGTGTTGAAACGTATAAAAATGTGCAGTGCCAAAGGGACACTGCACCTCCAAGGCAAACTTCATTTTAGATTTTTTTATCCTTCACCTCCGTAAATGCTGGCATCATTACAGGAGTACTTGTCGAACGTTTTGATGTGTGGGTGTTTGCGTCTGTCCCGAATGCAAGATGGTGTGCCACGGTCCCTTAAAGGGGCCGGACCTACCCCACTTCTGATAGTGATGAAAAGCATGTCATAGTCTTCACATAAGCCATATTATGGCCAATTCTTTAAATACATGTGAACATCCACTGCCTGACTACTCTTTATGTCCCAACTTTCAGCCTCTCATCAGTGCTAGTAAACATCCTACGCGAGGCTGACCCCTTTGCTAAGCTGCACAGAAAAAAGGTCAACCCAACAGCTCAGCCATTATCAGCAGCTGACAATCCTTGTGAATCCTCAGGTGCTGTCAAGTGCACAAATAACTCCGCCATGTGCTCACCTTTGTGAGAGAGAAACGAGTCAAGAATGCCCCAGCAACACATCAGTGATGGCCTCCCAGATGGCCGATGGGATTCTCCAGGTACAGCGCGAAGGGGTTTTGAACCCCCTCCCCCAAACATTTTACTATGCTGCACATAAGCAAGTGCTAGCATTCATTTTGGCGAGGCTCCTTCCATTCTCCCATACCTCCATACACCCCCAACCCCTAAAAGTATTTCTGGCTGTACCAGCAGTTTATGGACTGTGAAGAATGAGCACCCTGGAAAGAACTAAAGGAGGTGTTTCAGGTGTGCATTTGGAGGTTGTCAGGTGACACACTGTTGAGTCGAGTTGATACGTGCAGCATACCACGGTAGCAATGCACCAAGCATGTGTGATCCTGCATTCAAGGCCAGTGCACTGCAGGCGTATTAGTAACTGCACTTGCATTGGGTCAAATTAAACTACGCAGCTGTTGAGAAAAACAATGGGGTGTACTCACGGGAGCAAAACTCTAGATTGATGCAAGCAGCAGCTGAAAGGCATTACATGCTGCCACGTGAATAAGTGCCTCCTGCCAAGAAGACACTGGCTGTACGGCCTAGTTTAACAGTACGATGTTCATTTCGTGCTTGTTGCTTTGGCTACATGTGGCTTCGGCCTTGTTGAAGCGTTTTAGTGATTAGCGGTCAGTAATGCATGGAACGTTTTTTTCTTGACCTCTGATTGGGAGCTTAAACACGCGACAGGCTTCATTAAAATCAAGTCCTAGCACTTCGGGATTTACACTCTATGCGCAGATTGTGACTATTCGTGAAGGACGAGGACAATGGAAAGGAGCAGTAAAAAATTCTTTAGGGCCTCATCTGGGGAGAGTGACCATTTGGGCTCCTTTCCTTGGTTGCAGCAAAGCCAAGGGAATGCGAGCTGTGGACCGGCGACCAAGGACAACTCCACCCGGAGCTGGGATTTTGTGCGCTGGACGTTGCGTCGTCGGCTGTCGAGCACTGAGGGCCAAAACCATCGAGAACTGGCGGCCATATCCATGCCAACAGAATCAACCTAAACAACAAGGTGAGCTGGGCAGCTACGGTCTCCCACGGCAAACACACTCAGAGACACATGGTCCCCCAGAGTCAATACACTCACGGCAGACATTCCGATTCATGCTCAGAAATTAACAAAATCCATCACATGCTTGAGTCCATTATCGTTGGAAAAAAAAAGTTCTAAAAGCAGCCGTAACTGAACTTAAGGGAGTCGACACCACTGTGAACCCCGCCTCTTCCAAAACGTCAGACCAGCATCTCAGGCCATCGTTGACTCCAGCCACAGCAGGTTACCGACCTTGGGGTCCTCAGAAATTGGGTCCGCAGATGCAATGGACAATTCTCCATCTGGCTCTACTCAGTTAAAACACTGGGACAAGAAAATTGGCCTTGGCAAACCCCCCTTGCTTCGGGGTCGGATGATTAGTACGTTACGGAAGGTGTGCTTCAAAATTTTGGAGAACAGATCATGGAAACTCTCGTGCGACATTCAAAGCCATGTTAGTGCAATTTGAGGATAAGATTGGTGCTGAAATCACCGGTCTCAACATTTGCATCACCGGTTCTTTGAGGACGCTGCGTGAAGGGGAATGGGCCCCATAAAATCGACTGCACGTGCGTCTGGCCTCCGTCAGCGGACAGTTCCAAAGTGCTCACCAATCGTCTAAAGGCACATTCCCACTGGCGACTTGGCACATTGCGTGACGTCGCAAGTGATGAGCCGGGCATCGCTTTTTCTCGCTTTCCGAGGGAGGACAAGATCGCTCTAGGACTGAATCCCCTCGTTGCGCCTCGGCAATGCAAAACCGGATAGCCAATCATGGCTAAGGAGTCAGCTGACGTAGCTGCAAAGGAAAGATTTGTTTACATCCAGCAATGCAAACAATGGTGAGCCGCTGCTGCCGCACAGGGCTGACTGTGCCTGTCGGGTCAGGGGTCAGGCCGGCAAGGAATTTTTCATGCGCTTCAGTTCTTAGGTCAGTGACTTCAGGGTATGTGTGTACTAATCAACAAACAGTGTAGAACTCATCAGTGTGGAAAGTCTTTTCAAATGGCAAACACGGTGTAGAACTTGTAGCGTTCGGAGGTGTCAAAACTTCTGCGTCTGTGAAAAGAAGTGAAATTTGCCGGCCGGGATGCGAGTATTGTTGCATCGAATTAATTACTAAATGCAAAACATGGCTGACCGGCACGTTTCTCCTAAACGTATGGATCCCTTCTCGCAACACCTCCAAATTGACCAAGCTTTTTTAGAAAACTCTTGAAATTTTCCATTTCGACACATTACTCATTGTCGGTGATTTTAATGCACATCACACTAAGTGGGGATTGCAAGCATGACACCATTAAAAAGCGAAAACCTTTGGCTTGATGCCCAACAAGAAGGCCTCACCCTTACCACTGACCATACGCATCCCACTTGCACCGGAAGTAGTGTGAGCAGTGATGAGCAGCAGTGTGAGCAGCCTTGCCTCACTTTTACAGAACACACGTAAAGGAAGACCACTTTACGCAACACATAAGAGAATCTCGGCAGCGACCACCCGGCAACATCAAACGAAGGTCTGGTAGGCCCGCTTATCCTCATTTACTGAGATGCATTTCAAGGGCTCTGAGTGGTGCAGCGGGATTCCTCACACTCGGTGATTGGTCCACATATCTGAGAAATAACTAACATCAAGGCAAAGGCGGATCAACTGGGCCGAGATGCTGAGCAGGCAACTAATTATACATTTGAAGCAGGGAACCAATGCCAGGTTGACTTGCAGCTTCCCCACATGTGGGAGGCCAAGAGTGGTTTGCAACAGCAACTCCGCAAGAACAAAGTCAGTTGCAACGTGTTTTGTCGCCTGGATTGGCTTAACCAACACATTGAAGAATACTCAGTTATTGCGACAAAATTGGCATGCAGCTTGCGATTGCACCGTGAGAAGCAACTACCCAAGACATGAAACGTCGTCTGATGCTTAATCGATCTCGGTAAGAGCCAAGCCATACATTAATGCAACCTAATGGGGAATTCCATTGAGAGAACAGGAGCAGTGGCATCGTGCAGTGAGGAGTGGGTGACAGAACACTTGGGGGCACGCGGGAGCAGGGCCACTGCACCTGCCATGAGTGCGGCACGCACCCGGAGAGCAGGTGGGAGAGGAAAAAACGACGAGGGGAAAACACGGTCCCGACCGGCTGTATGGGCATACATGATAGCATTTATCAGGTTAAATAAGGGCGATCCGGCTACATTACTTGCAGTAGCAGCAATATGAGGCCTGTCTGCAAGATTGGCGAGTGAGGAACAGGCGGTATCACTACGAGGGCGTCTCAAATACGACAAAAACCAGTAACAGAGGCTATTTTGCTCATATGCACCATCTCTCGGGGTGAAGTAGAGGTTAAACTGCCGGCTACTTGTTCTTGTAGTCGTTCGTGCGAATCTCCCCGGTGCCGTTCGTTTTTTTTTTTTTTTCTCTCTCTCTCTCTCTCTCTCTTCAGCCTTTAGCGTTTTTGAGAACTGAGAACGAATGTTTCAGTAGAAGAAACACCCCCTCCCCACGCAGAATCGTTAAATGATGTACAACCAAAGTGGGAAGCTCCTTCACTGGGTCTGTTTACTGAACAGCACCGTTGATTCTGGGCATGGAGTTACAGTGAGAGTAAAGCCCCTCCTATGGGCAGGGCCGCGGCGGAGGGGCTTTAATTTAGAGCAGCCCAGCGGCAGCGCGGCGGCGCGCGCCATTTCGTCGCTCCATGTACCGTAATTACCCGATTCTAACGCGCGCCCTTTTTCCGGAAAAATAGGCCGAAAAATCACATGCGCGTTAGCATCAGATTCGAAACCGAAACCGAAACAGCAGAAATTTCGTCCCACCCATCGCCATCACCATGTCAAGATGGCGCTAAAGCTTTTAGCAACGATTTTTCGGACGCAGGAACCATATGCGCCTAGACTTTTCTATCGGCGTTCACACAAATCGTCAAATTGTTCCACTTGCGCGCTTGATAACAGCAATGGCAGCAGCGGCTCTCACGCGTTCAAAACGAGCGGTCGGCTGAAGCGTGCGGCTCTGGAGAAGCTCGCGGGATGGGCGTGCGAGGCGTGGGCCACGATCCCATCGACCATGGTTGAATGTTCGTTCAGAAGTGTGGCATCGCGAAGGCTCTTGGTGGCACCGAGGACGAGATGTTCTGGTCAGCGGAAAGCGACGAGGAGTGAGATGAGCGAAATTACTTTGGGGAATAAATCGCCCATTCCTCCCGCATTCGTTTGTCTGGGTTATAAAGTTCCGTGCGCGTTACAAACGGAGGTGCAAGTTTTTTGGTTTTTTTTGTCAGAAAAATCGGGGGCGCGTTAGAATTGGATAAGTACGGTAGCTCAGAGATTTCCCGCCGCGCGAACTTTGTCGTGAAAGTTCGCTCCACGTATTCCAGCCTTTAGGCATCCCAGCAATCTCTGCGGAAAAGCATGTGTGAGCAAAGCCGGGCAAAGCACGTGTGGCGGTGTGAAGCATTCACATGCTCGTAGGGCTCGCTGCCCATTCCACAAAGTTGCAAATGCACGATGGATACTGCCGCGCTCCCCGATACAAGGGAACAAAACACACACACACACACACACACACACACACACACACACACAAAGGGGAGGATATGACGTTAAAGGTCATGTGACTTCCTTCGTATCGTACTGTGCTCACTCCGACTTTTCAAGCGGGAGCAGATCGAACTGCTCCCAACTGCTCTCAGAGCACGGAAAGTGGTCTCGCACTACCACTGGATGACAGTGCTCCTACTTCTGTTCGACCACTGAAACACGCCTGCTCAGGAGAGAGCACTTTCAGAGTGCTTTTGAGTGCTCCTGCTCTCCCAATGGAATTCGCCATAAGTGTCATTCCCTATCAGTTTGGTAGCATGGACAAAGAACTACTGAAGGTTATTCAGGATCTTCATATTGCAAGCTGTGCTGCCAAGGTACTGCCCCCCTACTCGAGCCGGAATAATGCCCTCCTCAACATTACTTCGGGCAAGGTACGCGGCTGCCATTACGTCCCTTTGCACAAAACAAAATGTGCTTTTAGGCAAAACGACATCAGGAACAAATGCTTGTAATCTAGGTTATGACTTTTTGGAAGCCCTCACTCATTAGCTCAATATGTGTTGGGATAGAGGCCACATTCTGAAACAGTGGAAAAGAGCCAAAAATATTTTAATCCCTAAACCTGAAAAAAAGCTTACGATTGAAATTCTCCAGCCATTATCTCTCATTCCATGCATGGGAAAGGTTCTTGAACATGGAGGAAAACTCTTTTTCTGCATACCATGATCAGTTTCAGACGTACACTTTCTACAAAGGTTAAGGCAGCATGAGCTTTAGCTAACAGCCAAACAAGGAGTCGCATTTTAAGCACATTAGACATTAACCTTCCTTGCAGCACGACTTTACAAGTAGCTATTCCAACAACGCGGAGATTGCATCCTCATTCCCCCTCTTCTCGTGAAACGCACCCCAATTACAACGACGAGCGATGATAGGCCAGGGCGCAAGCTCTGCGCAAACGCTAAGCTAAATGTGAGGACGTGGTTTACAGGGACGCAGCCAACTATTTTCGTCTCGACGTAATATTAGTTGCTGTAGTCAATAACCAGGGAAACTCCATTGCCTCTGGCCCGCTTCATACCCCAGTGGTGTATGAAGCAGCAGCCATTGCACTGGCAATGGTGGCCTTCACAAAAATCAGAACAGTAAAAAAATTCAGGGAAGCTTGCGCTCACGTGCAAGACTTGATCATTGATGGACACAAAGTTGAGTTTTATTGTCGTGGTGCCGTGGTTGACGTCGGCGGGATGGCATTTCATTACCTTACGTTGAGCAACGCCAGAGTGACCTCGTCGTTTTGGTCGACGTTTTCTTGTGCCGCCCTGTAAGCATGACTTATCGTCTCTAGCAGATGCTTTGCACGCCGAGCCTGTCGAAGCACACCAGCCTCTTTCTTTCCTCGGCCATGCCAACTATCTGTGGCCTATCCACTATCCGCGACAAACTATGCACACGTATCAAGGCACGCGAGCATGAATGGTGTGCATTTTCGTAGTATTTTAAAAGCTGCGGACACCATACAGAAATGATTTGCTCAACAGCATCGCTGTTAATTAAAACCTCCAAGTCTGCAATCCTAAATTTCTCCCGAGGGCAGATCTCCGAAGAGGTGTCCGTACCTCTAACTTTTGGCTTCGACCCCGAAAAACGAACCGGCAAGTTCTGGACCGCTAATTCTGGATCTAATCTGGACCGCTGCCCTCTTTGGCATGGCCAGGAGTGAATCCGCACACAACGCCGCTTGCGGCTTCACCAACCTAGCGCACGTCAATCTGGACGGTGGCTTCATCTCACTGTCAGGCAGGAACAGAGTAGTGTCCTACGCGGATATCCCCAACCACTGTCAGCTGACCTGAGCCTGTATCCCTCCCAGGAATCTGTGGTTTGGAGACACCTCCAGACAAATTCGTGTCGGAGCCTAATTGTCTACAGCTACTGTTACCCAGGACAGGTAACAGTAGCTGTCCCCCCACCCCCCCTGCAGAGTGCCACAGGTGCCAGGAAGGAGCAGGCCTAGCACACATGCTATGTCAGCGTCCTCAAACAGCCACACCAAGTTGCAGTGTTAATAGCAGTGGGAGACCGTACTGCACAGCTCCTACTTGGGGAGAGTAGAACAAGGGTAGGAGCAGTAAGCACCCTGGAACTATCATCACATCTGTCTCTGGCCCTCCAACACCTTTCACCATATGAATTGTTCCAATTTTTACTGCCCCATTTGCTCAATTCTTAGTTCCTACCCCATTTTAATAAAAGGTGTATTGAATGTTAAATACTCCAAATCTTTGTGCATCAACCGTAAGTGCATCTATCGCAAGTGCAAGGGGCATGAATAAAAGGGGATGCTTAGAATAAAAAAAAATTACAATGTAGCAGTGAGTGTGAATTTTAGCATGTTTTAGCTATGATGGGCATGTAAATTGCTTTTCAGTGATGCTGTGTGCCAGATACTAAGTTCCCTTCTATGTACACAATGACGAGTTTTTCCCAGCAGAGTCCTGGGTATCGCGTTTACAATAGTGAAAATTCACTATCTGCTACTTATTTTTTTTTTGTAGGTCTTTAGGCAAAGCCTGCAAAGCTGTTAGTAGGCAACAGGTTAGTGGGCAACAACAGAAAAAGTTTATTCAGCACACAGTATGTCATTTGTGATGTCACTGCTTAAAATGATATTTGCATTTTCCTCGTGTTAAAAAAATCACAGCAACTGGACAGTATCATACACAGAAAAGTGTTGAAACAGTTCAAAGAAATAGGGATTTAAAGGCATTATACAGACAGGTAATAGTTTTCTGGTAAATACACAAAGTAATGCCACACTCTTAAACTAAAAAGATAATTGAGATTGATGTGATTTCTCTAACATAGCACGTTAATAACAACTGAACAAGACGACGAGCTGCAGGCCTACAAAATTGCTTCACCGATGCAGTTGTTGGAGTCAGAAAAGAAATCTGTAAATACAGGATGTGTTGAGTACAAATGACCATCAATACCAGACGTGCCCAGTAAGTGCAGTCTTCTGCTGAATGGCAAACACGCAAAAAAAATGACTTGATACACTTAATTTACAACTAAAAACAAACTGCAAAAAATGTGAGTATAATCAGACTGCAAGGTAAAACTGACAGGACTAAATTCCTTGGCAAGTTGCAGTATTTCAAAATGGTTTTACCAATGCTGCAAATATAACCCGCCGCGGTGTCTCAGTGGCTAAGGCGTTGCGCTGCAAAGCACGAGGTGCAGTCACTTTCATTTCCGAGGGTTGGGGTGGTCGGACCAGCGACAAGCGCCTTACCGAGTCTTGCGGCATCTTAAATAACCTTGTACCAGGTGACACAGTGTTGGCTGACAGAGGATTCACAATAGGTGATGCTGTTGGCATCCACTCAGCCAAGCTAGAAATGCCGGCTTTCACTAGGGGGAAATCGCAGTTATCGGCTTGGGACGTCCAAAAAACTCGAAAATTGGCTAATGTCCACATTCATGTAGAACGGGTGATTGGGCTACTTAGAGGACGATACCGAATCCTGTCAAGCACTATTCCAATTGATCTTGTGACTGTGAAGCACAACGAGAGGCTCACCCAGCCAGACAAAATTGTAGCTCTAGCAAATCTGAGCCAGTCAGTTGTGCCATTCGAATAGGCATTTTCCAGCAAGCCGTGTGCATCAGTTTGGCTGAGACAACAATGTCTAGCAGTTTCCCTTATTGTGTGGGAAATAGGTGGGTGAGGCACGCCGTAGTGGAAGGCTCCGGATTAATTTTGGCCACCTGGGGCAAGAAGGGGGGGGGATCTTTAACGTGCGCCGAAATCTCGCAGACACGGGCGTTTTTGCTTTTCGCCTCTGCCAGAAAAGTGGCTGGGAATCGAACATGCAATGTCCTTGGGCCCAGCAGCACAACACCTTAGCCACACAGAAGAGGATGGAATGGGAATGGCACCCGCCGCGGTGGCTCAGTGGCTAAGGCGTTGCGCTGCTGAGCACGAGGTCGCGGGTTCGATTCCCGGCCGCGGCGGCCGCTTTTCTGATGGAGGCGAAAAGCAAAAACGCCCGTGTGTACGAGATTTCGGCGCACGTTAAAGATCCCCAGGTGGTCAAAATTAATCCGGAGCCTTCCACTACGGTGCGCCTCATCGCCTGCGTTGCGTCGGCGCGTTAAACCCTACAATCAATCGAATGGGAATGGCCGCAATGAAATGCCAATACTGGGCAACAGTAAAAAGAGCAGCAGGCATCCAATGCCACTGGTTAGAAGGCGAACATGACCATTAAGACAGCCAGGATGCAACGCATGGTTAGTGTGGTGTGTAACGGGTGTGCAAAAAATGTGTGGTGGGCATCTAAAATCGTCGCAAACCATGTGTATTTATTGGAAGTATGATTTAGGGACTACCCAGCGATGGGCATAACAGCACAATGCACAGGCTACTGTACCAGGTAGTGCAATTCCTGATGATTGACTTATTGATGCAATTTTTTGTTTCGCTGTAGTATCTAAATGCACAAATGTTTTGGTTTTCATTGTGTGATTTGCAGTTATGTTCTGTCATGAAGATTTTAGCCCTGGTCATCTGTATGAATGCACTCTTCTGTTCAAACAGAACATTATGAGGATTTTGCTCCTGTAGACATGAAAAGCTGTTTCCTGGACTGTTGACCGACGATTTACCTAATTTCTTGGCGGTGAAAGTTTTGATGTGCCGTAATGTGTAAAATAAGCCCTCCGAATTTTCCATAATGTGAAATGCTATTCCACGCAGTGAATGGCAGCACCCATTGCGAGCCTAAAGCAATGGGAGTCTAGATGAAGACATCAAGCCCAATTTTGAACTGTTACGCTCGTGATTTTGATTCCAATGGTTTAGGTAGGTTATTTTTTGTCAGTTGTTACACCACTGTCCATTTTATGCTGCTGCTGTTGCTCTAGTAAACATTCTTCAGCTTAGTTCTGTGTCTTCACAAAAAATACAGGGTGTTTGTAATGCTGCCCAATGTCAGTATTTCTTTCCCTTTTTTGTCCAAGCTGACATTGATGATTGTCGTCGTAGTATGCAAGTTTTTAAGAGTTGTTAATGTTTTGTGCAAAAAAAATTGTGCATCTTAGTTAGTGACATGAGGGGTCTCAACTCACATCAGTGAGCAAGCAAGCCACAGTCAAGAAGTTCAGTCCCACGTGGGAAGGTTGCAATGCAAGAAAGGCAGAGGGGAGGGGGGTGTAACAAATTGTCACCTAATGCGGCCGTTCAAACGAAACAAGTCCTTTCCCACACATTGTAAATATGCTTGGTAATTTCTGTATGGAATTTGGTGTCACCATTCGAGAAACATATCAGTACTGATCTCCAGGATGACTAAAATATAGGCACTGATATTTGTTTTACGGTGATCCTTTAATACATCAAAAGGTCAAAAAAAAAATCAAAAGGTCTGCAGGCCACATGTGGCCCGGGTGTTTCACACCCTTGCTTTAGATTAACTGTGCACAATAGGGCATGGCTATGTGTATCAATCGTAACACAAAGAATGGAAGGTTACAAGTGGAAGCACCCAAACACAAAAACCGAATGGAATGGGAAAAAATGGTGTTTCCGTGTTCTAGATGCGGAGTGTCTTATGCTCGGGGGTATGTCACTTGTTGACCGGTGGCGACCGTCCGCACACCATCTGTGCATGCGCTCCTCTCCTCCTTTCCAAACAGCTGCGTACTCTCCTCTCCTCTCCTACCGTCTGCGCGCGCTCCTCCTCCGTTCGCTTCAGCTCTCTCGCGCGCATGCGCGGCTCTTCCTTCATAGTCCTTCATTCACTCTCACCCTATGAATCCAAGGAAAGCGTATATATTCCGGGAAAATGTATGTCTCCAGTTCACTGACGTTGATTTGTGTGTTGCAATTTTTTTTTTGATCCATCCCAGTGAAAGCATGTTGCCTGATTGATCCCTGTAATGCGTTTATTGTGTAATATTATTTTACAATAATTCTGCTTTCATGCTCTGTTTTCTTTATGAAGGCTGAACAAATCAGCCTAGGCTGTTTTGCCACAATTAAACTGTTTTGTTCTATATTTCGACACTGTTGATGTCCAGTGAAGCGTCATTTTTTTTTCACCTCCGCTCTGATATTTTGGCCTAATCAGTAATGAACGATCATCGCAATTGATCATTATACCGTGTCCATTTGGTTTGTGTATAAATCTACATTATATTTCTGCTTATCTCTTCTGACTGCTCTTGCTTTACCGTTTTTTTATGTATTTTTTAACAAGAGGTCCCCCCACAGTGATAAACTATGGGACCTCTTTCTGTATTCTTTACCAACGTATGTACTGTATTATATGCAATCTTCCTAATAAACTTCAAACTTCTCTCTCGTAGTCTCCTCTCCTACAGTTGTGAATATAAAGGGGAACTAGCAGAGCGCCCGTTCAGTGCTGCGCTTGCTTCGCTCGACTCCGAGCTTCTTCAGATGAAGTAGGATGGAAGCAACAGTCCCGTCAACGGGTGCGCTGACGCAATTAAACATAACGGAAACGCAAACGGAACCCCCATGACACTCCGCATCCTACTCATGGTTCCCTTCGGGGAGATGGGTGTAATTTTTTTTTGTACCCCAGCAAGGCTCCTTGTCTCTGTTTAGCTCCAAGTAGTAGTGCAGAAGTGACAACAAAAGAGAATCGGCAGACTGCATCGGTGCTCCTGTGACCTACTGCAAACTATCACTAATATTTAACTGATGGGTAATTACATTGTGAACTGTTGGTTGGGTGGTGTTTTATTGATGTGTAATAAAATGTCTCTTGATAGACATGTTCTCATCATGCCATTTTTAATAGTGTCCCAAACTGCTGTTAGCAGTTACCCTAGGTGTAAGTAAGACAAGTTAACTTAAGCCTTGCTGCTGATGCCCGGAAACACCAATGTTAAGCTTTGGTGGTGCACAAAGAACATGGGTTGGTAAGCTAGTTGGTATTGCATAATGAAAAGTGGGTCTTACAAAGCAATATGAACAAAGGCAGGACAAAGCACTGAACTGTGACTGATTGTTTATTCAAGGAATAAACATACCAATGCGATTACAACCAATGAAAAGGCTAAAAGCACATCGAAACCAACACGTCATCTCGCCCCTTCCCTGCTACATAGCAAGGTTTTGATACAAGATTTCTTTTTTTGGGAGTGCAACTGAAGGGTCTTTAATGCACACATTATTAAACATTCAATTTTAAGTACGTCTATCAATTCATGTGTGAACTTTTCCTTTTCTAAGCAATGAACGCACTTCCCAAAAAGTGGAACACAAGCGTAACTTTTCGCAGTGTGACAAAATGTGGTCCGATAATTCAATGAAGTCCTTGTGCTCACTGTACAGATCACCATTTCATAACAGTTGAATTAGCCAAAATGAAGGCGATAGCCATGAGTTATCATTTCCTGGCCAGAAACCACGTATTGCAAAAAATATTCTAGCACATGAAGAGTATGACTGAAATGTTTTTTTTTATATTCTAGCACATGAAGAGCATGACCAAATGTGTTTTTTTTTTTTTCATTTTCCACAGTCATTGTAAATTCAAATAGCGGTATCTGGAAAGGCACCTAAATGCACATAAAAGGGCATCAGTCGACCTCGCTATTTATTTCTGAATATTTCTGTAGAGCAGTTTCGAAGTGTGCTAAACACCATCACTGTATTTAAACCTGCTGCTGCTCACGGATGCCGCAAAAAACGGCACTCTTGAGGCTTGCCCCGCAGGACGCACACCAGCTCTGTGAGGGCGCCGTATTTCTTTCTAGCAGCTGCATACGCCTGCAATGAAAGAGAAAGAAAAAAAACGGGCTAAAGTTCGGGGTGAAGCAGAAAGGCACAATTACTTCCATTATGAGCACAATTAGTTTTTCTAAACCAAGCAGGAGCTACAAGTTTTGTACGGAGACTGAAATGGCAGTTCTGCTGCCCCTAAAAACACATAATAGTAAATTTCGCTAAGCGCTGCTGGCGCAAAACAACAGCTTGAGACGACGTTCGTTTCCGGACGGCGTGATCGAACAGCAATTTCTTTAAAAGATATATCGGCCTCAAAAGTGCGCAGGATAGAAGTACCCGAGGTTTTGACCTTTAACTGATGCTCGCCGGTTTCCTCACTCCACCCAAGGACAATCGAAACACAGGGCTTCATGCCCTGCGCTGAGATTGACAGAAGTAAATTGATCGCTGCATGCGATCCAATCACCGCACGAGAAAAAACAAGAAGAAAACACGTTGCTGCTTATGTTCGAGTTATTATAAAAAAAGCAGCCCTAAAAACGGCTTCCCTCAAGATGACACGGGCGACACATTGGCACTGGGTTTCTCGT
This sequence comes from Haemaphysalis longicornis, assembly GCF_048455015.1. Lineage (NCBI taxonomy): Eukaryota > Metazoa > Arthropoda > Arachnida > Ixodida > Ixodidae > Haemaphysalis > Haemaphysalis longicornis. The sequence continues at coordinate 118,080,675 of NW_027526460.1, forward strand.
GCGCTAAATGTTTCACACTCAGCAAAACAACTCACCTGTGACATTAGAGCGCAGCGGCTGGCCATCAGCTGATCTGCGGCGGCGACTTGATACGCGTCTGGCGATAGGTAGATCGCACTGTACTCAACAGTACTTAGCGTCGAGTTATTACTTTGCGTTCAGTGGGCATCAGTTTGGAAATGATGCAGTTCATGCTGACAAACGACCAATGCGCTAACGATGCAACCTTTGCGCCCCGACCGGCTCGCACTCGCTCGTAGGTGTGCGCAGAGGCTGGGGTTGAATTGCAGATAAGGTTGTCACACTCATGAGCGGAACCATGAATTTTCGCGTAACCAACGCTATCGCGGTGCAACAGACTATCAAGCCACTCGCACACGCCTTGCACGAAAACACAAGCTCATATCGCGGACCGCGACCTGCCTGGCCGCCATGAAGGCACGGAGGAGAAGAGGAGGGCCTGATCTGCGGGCCGTGCGCACAACGTCGCCTAGCAACAGACGCTTGGCCACAGATATGGCGGCGCACGCATGGTTGCCTGTATGTATGTGAATACGCCCTATACAGCCTCATGCGGTGTATAACAAAAGCTAACCGGCGACGTGATTCTGCGCGCTTTGTTACCGCTCTCATCGGCATCGAACACGACAGAATAATATCACGGGGTCACTTCCCAACGCGTCACGATCGGAGAATCCAATCGTTACGCCGTTTAAACAATAAATCATGAAATGCCAACAAGTGCGGCTTCGCTTTGAACATGTACTTCTTAAAAACTGTTTCGCGGATGTCTTTATTCAATGAGTGGCAACCATTTTGCCTTTTATGTGCATATAGGCGATGCGATAACTCTAAGCATATTTCAAAGGCTCGGTGCAGTAAATATGTGCACACGCATGCCTTGTTGTGACAACCAATGAACGTAATTCAAATAAATCACGGGATAATTATTAGCCTACTCGTCCGGAAGAAGCGGAATAGCCCCGACGGTAATTAAAATAACCCAGTAAGGGTTTGAAAACGCTAAAAGCGTTCGTCAAGACTTAAGCCATCAGGACTCACCAGACCGAACTAGATGCAAAATGCACTGCTATATCGCAGAAACATTTTGCGGGGAGGGGAGGGGGAATAACTATAGTTCCGTCTGAATGCGCAACTAAATCAAGAAATGGGTTTTTCAGTAATCACACACACCTAGTAGCGTGTTCACTCTCGTTTTTCTTTTGTCTTCAACAATATCACTCGGAAGTCACATTTTTTGAAGTGTCATGGTAGCAAGTTTGACACCAATAAAACGTGTTGTTGGAAGACTGTGGTACCTGATCAAGCGCGCTGATTTTATTTTGTGCTAGCTTTTGCAGGCTCCCTGTCTCATGTGGAGGTGTTTCGAAAAAGCGTTTTGGAGTGGACGCCGGTTATTCGAAAAGCTCGTCTCTCCACTTCACGCTGAGGACAAACATAGCAGATAAACCATAATAAAAGCATTATTCTTTATTTCGCAATGTACTGAGTTCATATGCCGGCCACCCCAGCCAAAAACGGGCTTGTGGGGCCGTGCCCAGCAGTTGCTGCACATACCTAACGCAGCTATATATAAGCATCATGAAGTCTCTAACAGAAAAAAAAAGATACAGAAGCGAGAAGTAACAAGACTGCACACAGAAAGAGTTGAAGGAGAAATAAAAGCACCAGAGAACATTTACCAGCTTCAACCATTCAACGTTCAACCATCAAATGCAAAAACAGCGTCTCTAACTTGAGTACGGATGCTAACAGCGTTCGCCCCATAAGGTGACAACCCATCATTAAATTGTTTGTCGTGCGCTTATTGGGAGTTTATATTTGTATTACCCGCTCTACTTCCTTCGTAGAATGTTTGTATAATTGATACCACATTGCCTTGTCCATCATCATCACCCTCAGCCCCGCCGCGGTGGCTCAGTGGCTAAGGCGTTGCGCTGCTGAGCACGAGGTCGCGGGTTCAATTCCCGGCCGCGGCGGCCGCTTTTCTGATGGAGGCGAAAAGCGAAAACGCCCGTGTGTACGAGATTTCGGCGCACGTTAAAGATCCCCAGGTGGTCAAAATTAATCCGGAGCCCTCCACTACGGCGCGCCTCATCGCCTACGTTGCGTCGGCGCGTTAAACCCCACAATCAATCAATCAAATCAATCAATCACCCTCAGCCTGCTCAGGTTCGATGCAAGATGAAGGCCTGTCCAATTTACCTCCAAATGCTCCTGTCCTGCGCGGCTTAAGGGGTAAACCCCAAAAAATTGGCGTAAACCCCCATTTTTTATCTCATCCCTCCATCATAGTTGTAGTATATTTGGGTTTACTGGCGCAAGGGTATCATGACGAAAGAGCACCATACTCTATTATGAGGTTTTTGAATGTCAGGTGCAGGCGTAAAATATGTGTGAGATGCGTATCGTATTGGATAAAAAATGTATATATGGGTGCAGGGGGCCCGTAGACTAAAACATAAAGATGCTCCAAATGATGGATAAAAGATTATTGTGATTGGGACATGGCATCGCCTGGGGCCTCGGAGGGTAATGCACTAGCTGTGCTCCCCGTGCAATCAACAGGATTATTAGGACCTCCCTCAAGGATGGTAGGGTCTCTAGTCACGCAGTGTACGATATTAGTTTCAAGAAGTTGATATTCGAAAGTAGCTTAGAACACATTTGTAAGAGAACATTTGTTCATCTCCTAATAAAAGTATAGGGTGTTGTGGAACGTTGTAGGTGTAGACTTTAAGAAAGAGTCGTTTTCTCGCGGTATTGCAGGAAGTCCACTGAATTAATATGTGGAGCACAGATGATCGTTCCCCACACCTGCAACAAACTGGTGGGAGTTTGCCATTCAAAAAGGTATGCGTGTGTGGCGTGAGTGGGGCCTGTTTGCAATCTGCAAATGGACACGTCCATGAACCTATCGTGTTTACCGGTGACGTATTTACCTATGTATGGTATTTGTGCCGTAAAGTTTGTAATGTAATTCCTTGCTCCATCACTGCTGCCATCGTTATCGGAGTGTATGCCGTATAGCAGGTTTCGTGTGTATTGATGGCATTGTAGCCGCATCCGCGCCAGCACGAAGAGCTGCCGCCGCAGCAAATTGGTCACCAAATTAGTTTCCAGAAATGCTGCTATTCTCCAGTTCCCAGCATACCACTATCGCCATATCCGAAGTCTAGGTTTACATTAGCTTTTCAATGAGTCGGTTTAAGACAGGATTTTTACTTGTTTTTACTAAGCGTAATGCGCTCACCACACTGAGAGAATATGTAAAGTTTACAGACTGTTGTGTTTCTTTCCATGATGTGTGCACTGCAATTTAGATGCCAAGCGCTTTTCCTGTTCAGATACCGCAGTTTCTCTTTAGTTTCTTTGCACCAGTGAATTTGGGGCCATGTGCAGCACATTATTCCACGGAAAAGGATTTTTTCACGTCTTTTTATAGGGTGGCTAATGAGTACGTGTGTTGCAACTGTAAAAATGCTGTAAAATCAGATATTTCAGAGCGCTTCTTTTCTCAATTTGTTTAAAAGATACATCAAAGGATATTCAACATGCATCCCAAGGGGCAACAAGGTCAGTGGGAATAGTTTTGTGTAGGTCGGGCATCGTGATACCAATTTCCTGGGCCTGCGGGCCTATTTGCAAGGCGAATTACATGGTCAGGTATGGATGGTTGAGGAAGAGATCGGTGGCCGACGTGTTGATGTAGATAGAATTACATGAATGATTAGTTAATGACGTCACCTTGACAGCATATATGATTGCTGTATAATAATGCTGGCATTCCAAACACCTGTGGTCACATTCAACTTATTAGATTTGGAGGGGGCTTGTCCGAAAGGCTCCGGACCCAAGGCGTAGCCCCGACTGGAGAACAGAATCAAACATTTTATTTCTGTTTTATTGGTGGATTTCTATATTACACTGCCATAGTCCAGGTGCGACCTCACCAAGCTGTTGAAGAGACGCAGAATTCACGCTCCATCTTTTCTTTATGACTGGCGGATTGATTGATTGAGTTCATTGATTGAATAATGGATTGATTGATTTGATTGATTGAATAATTTATTTTTTTGGTTTGACGCGCCGACGCTATACAGGTGATGAGGCGCACCGTATTATAGGCGTCCGGATTCATTTTGGCCACCTGGGAATCTTAAACGTACGCCAAAATCTCGAACACACGGGCGTTTTCGCGCTACGCCTCCATATGAAAAGCGGCAGCCACGGCCAAGAATCGAACCCGCGTCCTTGGGCTCAGCAACGCAAGGTCTTAGCTACCGAGACGCCCCGGCGGGTCCCTCCATTCGACTTATGTCCTTCTTCTTCTTCTAGCCCACTTTCTTGGTATTCACTCTGTTACCCTACCCTAACTGCCAAATGGTTGTCCTGACGACTAACTACATGGCTAGACCAAGTCAATTTCTTTTCTTTATTTGAACTGTTATATCTTTACTTTATTTTATTGTCTAATCAACGTAGCCAATTACCTGTCTCTTAGTGGTATTCCTAACATTACTTGTTTCATGGCCCGTGTAGCCTACCTAGCTTTAGTTCAGAGTTAATTTGTGAGGTGCACAGTTTGAGCTCCGTATCTCATAACCGGGAGAATGCACTGGTTGTAAATTTTTAAGAAAGGTAGCTTGCTTTTCATAATTTAGGAGTACTTACCAAGTGCCCCCCCATCCCATACCTATTTATCGCCGGATTCCTCTCTGGTGGTTAGGGTTCGCACTAAATGCCCAATGTAGTTTTATTCTTCCACATGTTCTAGCGTTTCCTTTTGTAAGCTGAAGAGACCGTTTTTGGCATGCTTATTCCGCGTTGCTTTAGATTTATACATATTAATTTTTAGCCCAACGGCCGTGATTTCTGGTTGTAGTTCCTCAAGCATTGTTTTCAGGTGTTCTGCAGTCTAACTCAGCAAGGCTACGTCGTCGGCAATATTCAACTTGTTCAACTATTCTACGGTTATCCTAATCCTGTGTCTTCCCCGTCAATCTCACTAATGCTTCCCTGCAGACATGCTGTGAATTGGTTTTGGAGAGATAGAAGGTCACGGTCTTATCCCTTTTCGGATCAGAAATTTATCGCTTTGCTTTTGGATGGTTATCCTGCCCGTCAATTCATTATGTCTGTCTTCTAGAAGTCTTGGAAGATCTCCTGTATTTTTTCATCTTTTACTGTTTCTAGCAGGGCTGCGGTGAGTACGGAATGAAACGCTTTCTCGTAGCCCTTAAATGTCATGTAGAGGGGTTTATTGTATCCTGCTGATTTTTCTATCACTTCATTGACGACGTGTGTGTTATCCATGGTTGAGTAGTCTTTCCTAAAGCCAGCTTGATCTACGGGTTGTTGGAAATCAAGGCTGCCACCTATTGCAATAACTATAGCTTTGGTAAAGAGCTTTACACTACTGAGAGTAGGCTGACGAGTCCGTAATTCTTGTGGTATACTGCATTTATTTCTATTGCATCTCCCTTCTGATGAATCAGAATAATGTTGGCGATTTTCAAGGCTGTGGGCACTGCATGAGTCCTCAAGCATTCCAAAAAATACCGCAAGTTTTTACAGGAAAATAAATCCTCCCCCATCTAAAAGATCAACAGTAATGCCGTGGTCTCCTGCAGCTTTTCACCTTTGCATGCCTTCGAGGGCTTTTCCTACCTCCTTTTTAACTACTAGTTCAACACCGCAGGTTGAGTTTGTTCTATCAACAGTTCCCCTGTCTAAACGCGCTGGTATACAGCCTCGTGTGGAACCTGGTTGTGCGTAATGTTACCCTGCTCGTCTCTGATTGCGTACATCCTGGCATTACCGATGGCTGTCGTTGCAGCGGTGGCGTCAAGGGAGAGCATCCGCCTCACGTGAAGAAGGAGTGGTTGGAATCCCAGTGCTGGGGTATTCCCCCCGTATGAAAAAAATCCCTATTTTGGTGGAATTGCAGAATGAGGCTTCTGGTGGGGCCTGTCCATGGTGACCATTGCCGGTTACGTACTCCCTCACCAGAGCAGGATTGGCCACCCTTTTGTAGTAATGGCGACAACCTCCCATAAAAACGCCAATTTCCCACGGCCCTCAGTCTCCAGCGGCTACAACCCAACTGACCACTGCGGCGGTCAGACCTGTGACGCAGCAGACGGTGCTCAGAAACAGTGGAGTCGGACAGGCCACCATTGAAATCTGATCCCGGAACGTTAAACGCGAGAACTTTATATAGCGAGGAGACTCTAGAGGTGTTGCTCGAGGAATAAGAGTGCAGTAAATGGGATGTAATAGGGCTTAGTGAGGTTAGGAGGACAGGTGAAGCCCTTAGAGTGCTGAAAAATGGACACGCCCTATGTTACCATCGTATGGTGGGAAGAGGAGAACTAGGAGTGGGATTTCAAGTCAATAAAAGCATAGCTCGCAACGTAGGCGAATACTATAGCATTTACGAAAGGGTAGCCGTCTTGTAATTAGGCCTACTAAGAGGTACAAACTCAAGGTGGTACAGAACTACGCGCCTACATCCAGCCACGACGACCATCTAGTTGAACGCGTCTGTGAAGATGTGGAATCGGCAATAGATAACGTAAAACACATTATACCGTAGTTACGGGAGACTTCAATGCTATAGCAGGCAAGTCAGGCTGGAGACAAGACAGTTGGGAACTATGGTGTGGGATGTAGAAATTGCACGCAGTACCTATTAGTCGAGTTCACAGAACAGAATAATCTACGCATCATGAACACCTTCTTCTGCAAACGGGAGAGCAGGAAGTTGAAGTGGAGGAGCCGGAATGGGCAGCATAAAAATGATATACACTTCATAATATGTGACAACACTTCCGTCGTTCAGGATGTGGAAGTGCTCGGAAGGGTAAGGCGTAGTGACAACCCTATCGTAAGATCTAGAATTAGGCTAGATTTGAGAAGGTACCATAAAACTCAAGTACGTAAGAAGCTAATAACTGAGCTAAAAGTAATACGTAAAGTTGAAGAATTCACGATGGCGCTGCAAAACCAATATTCAGCTACGAAAGAGGAAGCAGAGTTTATGGCACAGGATGCCAGCAACAATCGTACAGGCCTTATGACGGGGAGCGCAGTACGAGTCGAGGGCACGATGGCTAGGCATGATACTGGTAAGCTTTCCCAGGAGGTGCAAGATCTAATTAGGAAATGCCAAATCGTGGCAATCTCCGCTGAACCTAAAGAATAAAACTAGCGGAGTTTTCTAAGATAGTCAATAAGCGTAAGAAACTAACATACAGAAGTATTATATGGAGAGAATAGAATATGCTGTTAAGAACGGAGGCAGCCTAACAGCAGTGAAGAGACCTTCAATCGTGGAGAAAATCAGATATATGCACTTAAATACACCCAGCACAATGCCATCTCAAATAGGGATAAGGTGGTAACTGTAGCAGAGGAGATGTGTAGAGTAGCCTGGACATACAGGATAATGCCGAACGAGAAAGTAGTCCAGAGGAGATAGACATCTCACCAGTAACAACGGAAGAAGCAAGGAAGGCTTTGAAAGAAACGAAAGGGTGCAAAGCACCTGGTGAAAATCAGATGACAGCAGACCTCTTGAAGGATGCTGGGCAAATTGTACTAGTAAAGCTGGGAAACCTGTACATGCAATGCCTAATGACCGTGAGTGTACCGGGATCTGGAAACAACACCTGCATCATCCTGATACATAAGAAAGGTGCCATGAAGGGCTTGAAAGTTTAAAGTTTAATTTTTGAAATGTTTGTCTGATAGTTTATTTGCAGAAGGCCTGTACAGCCGTTCTGTGTGGTACAATTCGATGACGCTACTGTGGTTGCCTTAGTGGCAAGTGCGCTTGTGCAGTTCAGGACTGGTTTGTTGTTACTTACTGCCACTTATTCTTGATGCGACATTTCTTGTTTAGAGCTGTGCTTAGTGTTCTTCTGCAAGAGCTTTGCACTTCACATATGATACTTCATGCAGTATGCAGCACTTAAAAAATGAAAACACATTAATCAAAAACCAGGTGCCAAGTTACGGCACACAGTGCTGGATAGCTAGCAACACACTTATTTGAAGTATAAACGCTCACAACACGTAGGCAACCTTGAAAATGGCGCTGGCCAAACTCCAAAATGTATAAAAAATGTAAATTTCAAGCATACAGTTTCATCTCAACAATATCATACTAACGTAGAATAGTCATGAATATAACTAATGCTTGTGCCAAAGACAGAAAAACAATGTAGAACAGACATCTATATACGTCTTGCATGCGTACCACTCTAATATCCATAAGATGCACCATTAAGATAACTTATCGCAAACAGCATATAAAAGTACCATGACAAGTCTATTCTACGTTATCCATCCTGTGATTTGGATGCGTTTTTTGCAGTTGTAGCAACAATTAATATACATAATCTCGGCCCCAATGATACGTATCCTAGACATCTGCAATGTGAATTGCTGGCGTCTCCAGGATATCTCCACGACGTAACGTGGTTTGTTGGGAAGGATCGAACACGGCTGTGCTCCAGTGGCCGTCGTATGCCATCGCCACTCTCTACGTTTCGGCCGGGGCCTTCCCCACCTGAATAAATGTACGATAACCACAGCGCATAAGCGAGACCACGGCTCCCTTTCGTACACTATCAACACCCGCTTAGCCTCTACAGAACACAGACCTAATGATTTATTGAATCGCACTACAAAAACAGAGACTGAATGTTCTTCTATTCCAGAATTTGAACCGATGTTGCAAACTTAATTTTAAGTTCTACAAAAACCACCGAAGTCATAACTAATATCCATGACAAAATAAATGACGCAGAAGGCAGGTCGCGCCGCAACAATTTACTTTTCTAAGGCATGGAGGCGAAGTAATCAGATAACTTGATTGACAGTGAGAAATCCGTGATCAAACTGTGTGAGAGAAATCCTAACGTAACCTTCGACCGAAAGCAAATAGCAAGGGCACACCGTCTGGGTAACATCGTCTCCGGGAAAACCCATCCCATAATTGTTATTTTACATTTTTCAAGACACAGGAAACTGTGCTATCCAGCGCCACCAAACTAAAAGCACACATTACTTCATCGCAGAAGACGTCTGTACCACCACCCACTCTGTTCGGAGGGAACTCGTTCGATTCACTCGCGAGCGCAGTGCAGTCTTCAAAATAAAATATAAAAAGCTTGTAATCGGGTCCAAAACGTATCGCTATGACGTCACACACAAAAAGGTTGAAGGGTGCTGGTCACCCTAGCTAGGGCACAATATTGCAAGATTTTCATCCCCGGTACCACGTACCCACGACACCAAACGTCGTGCCACACACCTTAACAGAAGCTCATTTTCTCTCCTTCACACTAGCATTCGTAGTATCATTCAAACACGCGAATCTCTTGTCGACCTAATTCAAACGCCAGAATGTGACATATTCATACTTGCAGAAACCTGGCTATCATCAGCTGCAGATGGTTCCGAATTTTTCGCGTATTTGCCAGACTTCCTTCTCTATCGACGTGACCGTATACTACAACGAGGGGGCGGTGTAATGATAGGAAATAAAGCATGCGTCGGTCACAGTAAAATCGAAATTACCACACCTCTAGAGCTGCTCTGGCTATCGTGCCAATGGCAGCAAGGTCTCATAATCATAGGCATGTCTTACCGACCACTAAAGCAGGACGTGGAGTTCGTTAGATGCCTTAAAAATACTCTAAACGACCTGCACAAAACGTATCCCCGAGAAGATTTTATACTATTTGGGGACTTTATTTGCCCAAATATAAATAGGACTAATTACTGCCAAACTAGCTGGCGGGAATGCAGCGAATTGCATTGAGAAATACAAGCTAACACATGTGATCACCCATGCTACAACGGAAACCGAAGAAACAGCTAACATATTAGTTCTCATCCTCATGTCCGACCCCAGTAGCCTTCAATCCCCTCACTACATTAAAGAATTAGGTGACCACAAAGTAATTCTGGCCTCATTTTCGTTAATTGTTTAAATTCAAAAAGCCAACCCCAAACAAATTAGATTGTATGACCGCGGAAGCTGCGAAGCATTTAACACTGAACATGAGGAATTTTACACAGTATACAAAGACGAATACCATAGCCGTTCCGTGGACACAAACTGGGAAATGTTTTGCCAGAAAATAAATAAAATAACGAACAAATTTATCTCGTCCATTACGATAAAAAATAAAAAGCCTGCGCCATGTTTTAAGACTACTATAAAAACTAATCAGTAAAATAAAACGTGTTTTCAGGAAAGCCAAAGAAACGAATAGAGCGAACACTTGGCAAGCTTATCGTAGTGCGGACAAAGGAGTGAATAAGGCCGTTCACATTGATAAAAAAGCGTTTTATCAAAGAACAATTCCCAATATGCTCGAAATAAACCCGAAGCATTTCTGGAAAATTATATTTCCCTCCGTCGTTTACCAGGTTGCCTTATCAGACAGCTCTGGCGAACAACTCAGCAATAGTGAAGCTGCAAACTTATTTAACGACGCTTTTTTCGCAGTATTTAGCTGAAAACAACACGGCTCTTTCCCAACAGCTACTGACAGAGCTCAAGGTGAACTCAAGCCATCGATAACAATAGCTGTCAATGGAATAATATGAATCATCAATAATACGAAACTTTCATCAGCTGCTGGTATAGACAACATCACTAGTAAAATACTGAAAAACACAAAATAACTATCAAGTGATATTTTAGCTTGAATTTACGCAATACCTTTCCTCGGCTGACGTCCCGATTGATTAGAAAATCGGAGAAATCACCCAACTTTATAAAAGCAGCAGTAGAGCATCGCAACTCAATTATCGACCCATCTCATTAATGAGCGTCCTATCACAAATAATGAAACATAGCATATTCACGAACATCATCAACCACCTTCTGGCTGAAACCATTACAGCCTGTGCAACATGGAATTGGAAAAGGCCGATCATGTGAATCTCAACTTACTGCATTCATACACGATCTTCACATCAAATTCGACAACAATTCACGAACAAATGCCATATTCCTATATTTTGAAAAGGCGCTCGATAAGGTGTCACATCACCACTTAGTGGCCAATTTTGTACAGCTTAATCTGTACACTGACGTGTTAGCATGGCTTAGCGACTTCCTCGCCAAAAAAAATAGTTTGTGCCAGTTAACAACAAGGCTTCACACACACCCCCGTTCTTTCAGGTTTACCACAAGACACAGTCCTGGGCCCTCTCGTGTGTTTAATATGTATCAAAGAACTTTCATGCAGTATAGTTAGCCAAATCCGCCTATTCGCAGATGATTGTGTAGTGTACACTAAAATTTATAGCACGGAAGACCCAACAAAAGTACAAGCAGACTTTTTAGTAGTGCAAAATTGGTGCAAAAATTGGAAAACGTCCATTAATATCACTAAATGCAAACTTGTTTCCTTCCACAGGCGTACCCAACCACTCACTTACAACTATATGCTTAATAACTCAATCCTGCAAGCAGCTAACACATACAAGTATTTGGGCATTCATATGACCAGTGACCTTTCATGGTGTACTCATATCGCTCACCTTTCATCATTAGCTCTAAAAACCCTAGGCTACATACAAGGCATCCTGAAACACGCCCCTGCGCAACTCAAATTTCAGGCTTATTCCACGCTCGTCCGCCCCAAATTAGAGTACGCTTCAGCAATCTTGTACCTTTACCAAACTTAACTCATCGATCAACTTGAAGCCATTCAAAATCGCGCTGTTCGGTTTACACATTATGACTTCTCTTCGTTCACAAGTGTCACAGAATTGAAACAACGCCACAACTTTCCTCTCCTTAGTCACCGCTGTAAACTAACCAAAATGGCCCTATTTCATAGATACTATCATTCCCTCGCACCCAGTAAGTACATCACCACCCCCCACCCACAACCTTCTTGCCACAGTAATAATTCAATGCAGCTGTCATATCCTCGACCTAGAACCACTACATTCGCAAAGTAGTTTTTTATAACCTGTGCACAACTTTGGAATAATCTTCCTGACTATGTTGTACAAACAAGCGACCCTGAACTATTCAAATTAACACTGCTTGCCATTCATTGATATTATTTTATACAGAACTCTTCCATATTGACCTTGGTGCTATGTTATCTATAAGTTCTACAACTTGTATATTTCTTTGACACTCAAGCCTGGTATTTTTATTTTATTCACTGTACTACTGTTTCTTTTTTATGTGCCTTACCCACCCCTCATGTAAAGCCCCTATTCATTGGGGCCCTTAAGGTAACACAAATGAATAAATAAATAAATAACGTGAATGAGTTTGAAACGTTGACGCTTGTGTCACCAAGTAAAACGGTAGGCTGGGCTAGTTGGTAATTTATATAGGATCAAATGTAGCGCAGCAGAAACACACGGGACGGAAAGAATACACACGGACCAGCGCTCACTTCCAACTGATTCTTTATTCACATGACGGCAAATACATATGCTTAGCCTTCGCAGGAACAATGAAAGGAGGAAAAAACAAAACAACACAATATAAAATTTAAAAATACTGACAAAGAAAGAGCGAGTACACCCAAAACACGCCAAACATATTGAAAATCACAGTGGCCTGTCGCGTATGGCATCACGTTGCAGGAAATGTAATTCACGGTCAGATTACGCGACCGACGGTTTGCTAACACAGTCGTTCCTTTCACGTGCCATCTGAGCTGCCTCACTGATTAAGCGCGCTTGCTTGTTCTCGTTTATCTCGATTACTGTGGTGTGATGGAACTGCGCAGTGCAACGCCTACACCTGCTGACGCACTGTGCCAAAAAACCTTCGTTATACCTACGCACATTATTGGTATGCTCGCGTAGACGCTCATTCAAGCATATGCCCGTCTGTCCCACATAGCTCACGCCACAAGACAGAGGAATTCTATATACAGTCTAGTCCACTTGTAACAATATCCAAGTGCCAAGGAAATCACGTCGTTATAACCAATGATTGTTATATGCGGGTTGCTAAATAAAAATACAGAGAACAGCTCAAAACATTTTATTTGCAGGTAAGCAAGGTTGTACTGCTACCTATTTGTGGAAGAGAAGCCATACTCGGTCAGCTTTCTTTGCTGTACATGAAGCTGGCGCACATATTTTTCAAGAGCATCTATAGGTGCTTCACCTAGTTGAGCGAAGGGTCCTTGCTGGAAACGAAGACCTTGAGAGACTATCATGCATTGGGCCTCCTGCAAAGGGGCTACCCGAGTAGGCTGTGCAACCACGTCGTCATAAATGTCACTGCCACCGCTGTCCTCAGCACGTATCTGCGCAACAATCACCTCTTCAGTGAGGGACTCAGACGTTTCCAAAACATCGGCCCTGGCGTCAAATCCGCGGAAAAACGGACGTAGTTGAAGAGGCACCCAGACAAATTCAAAGCATCAGTCACGCGGACGGGGTCAAAGCACCGGAAACTGGAGAGGTGTTTGAAAGGAGAACTGTTTTCCTCCTCCTCTCGCTCCTCGGAAGCGGCGCAGTTGACTCGTTTTCTGGGGTGTGGACGGGATGCGATGCGCATCGCAGCGCATGGTGTCGGCGTGGTTGGTGTGGAGAGCAGCTGGCAGCTCGCATTTTGGGTGCTTGCTGTAAACGGATTCAATCAAATCAAATATCGCGGCACTGGAGCATTGTAATAAGCGGTTTATTTTACCATGGAAAACATACAAAAGCGGACGGTGCCTTAGCTATTCATCGTTATATCCGGTATATTGTATATAAACGATATCATTATAAGTCGACTCGACTATACTACATTTTGAACACATTCTACGAACTTTGTTCTGTGTTTGACAGTGCATTACCCCACGGCGCTTTACGGAACAGCTATTGCTAGCCAGCTGGGACAATTTATCGGGAGCGCTGAAAACGACTTTTACGTTAACACGTTGTCCCATTTTCTTAAGGCGATGGGACACGGAGTGTATATACGGAATTACAGCCACTCTCTCTCATGTTTCCGCTGTACCTTGAACTTGTATGCTGCGGGCAGTGCCCCTGTATTTTTGTTTCCTTCGCATTGTCTTGGCTACGGATACAAGCTATGGGCGATGGTTCCCTCCTCCGTCCAGGCGCTCCGAATTAGCCAGCAGACTGGCTAACAAGGCGTGGTGGCAAGACCTCTGCACAGCGTTCGAAAAACATGTCTGCACAATCGCTCTCTTAACAAGTTTGCTGTGAGCTGATGTGAACGGCAGAATTGGCTTCGGCGCGCGAGGCTCATAACACCAGCACGTGTGGTTCTCAAGGAAGCGAATCCTCAGATCTAGGAACCGAATGTTGTCCCCGCCCGGCATTTCGTAAGTAACAGCAAGCGGCTTGAAGCATTGTCTGAATGTTTCTAGTACCTGCGCGACCTGAGGGTGGAACATTAGCGGATCATTTGCGGATGACAGCGCAAAAGTCGAGATAATTAGGTACAAGCAAGCGCGCTTAATCAGTGAGGCAGCTCAGATTGTGCGTGAAAGGAACGACTGTGTTTGCAAATCGTCTGTCGCGTTATCTGACCGTGAATTGTATTTCCTGCAATGTGATGCTATACGCGACCAGCCACTGTGATTGTGAAAATGTTAGGTGCGTGTTGGGTGTACACGCTCTTTTTTTGTCAGTATTTCTTAATTTTTATTTTTCGTTGTTTTGTTTTCTCTTCTTTTTATTGTTCTTGCTAAGGCTAAGCGTATATATTTCCCGTCATGTGAATAAAGAATGAGATGGAAGTGACCGCTCGTCCATGTGTATTCTTTCTGTGCCGTATGTTTCTGCTGCGCTACATTTGATCCCTTGTGTCACCGTTCTCGCCTGAGCGTCGCTCTTTAAGGATGCTAATAAAAAATTTTCCTCCAATTAAGGCTGTGAAGGTAATTTGAAAGAAAAGCTTTAAGCGACATTCACAACAACTGCCCATGCGACGTAACATGAATTCACACACGTGGCTATACAAAGGGTGAAATCAAAGATTCTGCGGTCGCTAACTGCGATTCGCGGGGGCATTGTCCCGAACTCCGAAGTTTCGGCAACGGCCGGTCTAGAGCGGCGGATGACGCCGCCGCTGTAGCCCGCTGTGCGCCGCAGAAAAAGAAAAGGGAGTGGAGTGGATTTCGAAGGGTGAGGCACTGGAACCTAGCCATTCTGATGTGCTACCTCGAGGCTACACCACCACGCGACATGAGCGCAGACACCGGAACAATTCGGAATGTGAGGTTAGTGGTTTCCATTGATGCCGATTTAAACTATTTAGTTTACTAAGTTCGAGAATTACAAGAAAGCTGAGGAAACTATTAAAATCGCTATTTATCAGAACCAGTTGCTTCTTTCGCCTTTTGTAATACCTGTAAAACACAATCGTATTGGCATCCACCAGTTTAGAAAACTGAGCCCCATTCGTGGCAAGCAGTGCGCAAAGGGTAGCATTTCTCTGGCGTCTAGATGTCTGCGTGTGGTTTATACATTTTGTTTTCCCGCCCTGTAAACAAATCCTCAACGTACATTTGCCGCACGACGTCTTACTTCCGGCGGGTCCACGTTACCCTGGAGGGGCGGTAGAACAAGTTATTCAAGCCATGCGAAGGAAGCGCGCAATGGACGCGAAGGCCCAAAACAAGCCCAAAACAACCGTCGCTAAAGCATACGACAAAGCCGTAGAGCCAACGCGCCTGCCGGTGAGCCACCATCTCCGCGCGTGGAGCGCTGGGTAAATTCACCGCGCCATCTACAGCGTGCTTGGTGAGTGAACCGCCCCCTCCGGCGCCCCCTCCCCCTCCCCCCCCGCGTTGCCCCCCCCCCCCCCCCCCCCACACCTCTATCAGCCGTTGGCTGATTGAGGTAGAAAGCCTTGCTTTAGGAAGCCGAAGATTGACAGCCCGTATCGTATCAGAAGGGACGAAGGCCAGACATTTAGGAACAGAGGGTTGGCAGCATTCCTAAAAAAATGAGGGACGGATAGTTAAGAAGAGCAAGAGGGCCAGGCAGTGTCGGTCGGGTGCCACAGGACGTGGTGAAGGCTTTGTCACAGATGGACTCGGTACATTTGCTCATGAAGCATAATACACGCCGCATCAAGACTTGGTTGTTACACGGAGAGTGACAGGCGTATGTCCGGTTCAGTGACACTGGTGGAAAGCGCGGTGCTGAGTGCATACCCACGGCGGTGGGAGGGTACGTAGGTTAGAGCGTTTTCCCGGCCGTTTCAGCACATTTAGGCATGGCCAGAAAACGAAACGCACGTAAAACACGCACTAGGATGTGAAGCTACCCTCATGGTGAGTGAAATTACATAAGGGTGATAGGGAGTCTAAGAACATATACTCTCTCGTGGTGGTAGGGACGATTACAGAAGCGTGCTGCATTACGAACGCAGTGATGAATCTTTAGACATAGGTCTCATTATGTTGAGAAAAAGAAACCCATCCCGTGCCTGAAGAAAGGAGATCGTACGAAAGCGGTGGCCCTAAGGATGATTTATTTATTTATAATTGTGACGGGACGCCATTTCGCTGACAAACGTAAGTGATGAGACAGTTCTCTTGCTCTGTGCGGACCACCCCGGATGACCATTCGGCCCCCCGGATGTTTCATGCTCGCAAAACGAAAAACGCAGCTATGAAAAGAGAGTTAAGAATAACGAACCGATGGCGTGCTTCTTCGGAACCAGCGGCGGCGGCTGCCAGCTGCCGGCGCAACTGCAAGCACGGCCAAAGCCTCCGCGCAGCCACTTTTTGATATGAACGCCGACGAAATCAAGCAGACTAACATAGACTGCCACAAAGCTCATTAAGTGCCACCGAGCGCCCACTCTAGTTCGGCTGACCGCTACGACGCTTCACAAGATAGAGATGCCGAACGTAATCAGCTGATGAACGAAGACAACGGTGGTGCATGGCATAGCGTCTTACCTACCACGAAGGACAACGTCACCAAAAGCGAAAGGGTAAGTCTGACTCGTTCCTCACTGCTGTTGAGACCACTGGTGAAGATGAAAGTACGAAATATCCCCAGACAGGCTATAGCTAACACCTTGGCTCTAGCTCTTCCTGCGCAAACTTGCTGAAATGGATGCTATTAGGTAAGATGACGCCGCTAATAGCGCCCGCATCACCCTCTACGATGCCGAATATGCTGCTAGGTTTTCCCGAACGGACCACCGCAGGTACCGGCACAACTGCCAATTTAAACCATAGAGGTGACGGTCGACTGAATGGACTTTAACAGAAACACAATTCGCGGTGTTATACGTTTGGACCCGGCTGAACGTAGCGAAACCATCTTGAATTGGCTGCGTTGCGAACAGGCCTAAATAGTACGAGTTCAGAAGATAGAGAACTCGGACCGCGCCATTATCCCCTTCAACTCTGCAGTCATTCCACGAGTTGTTAGGTACTACATGGAAGTGGTGAGAGCTACGGAATACAAACCGAAGCGGATAGTATGCTTCAACGGCCATACACTGGCCACATGGTGAAATTATGTCCTGCGTCGAGTGTCTGCCGGGGCTGTGGCCGCCCACATGCCACACAAGAGGAGTGCGATAACAACCTCTTCTGTGCGGCGTGCGAGGAGCCCGGTCATGTCGGGGGTAGTCCTGTATGTCCTATCCACATGGGAAAATAGGCCGATCAAGATCAAGATTTCACAAAAAAGGAAACGTGAAAAACGAACAAGAATACATCGAAGCTCAAAGATGGGATCTCCTGGGCCGACGTGGTTCACACCCAACAAAAGGACTCCCTATCAACTTGAACAATGAATACTACCCTAAAAGAGACCAACCGCCGCAAAGAGGCGCCTAAGAACTCAGTTCCGAGCTGCAGCTCCGCTCGGAACTCAGTCAAGCCCGAACACAGCAGCAACGACGCCAATCCACCTCTCCAGTTCCGCGGCCAGCGCGCCGAAGCCGGTTTTGAGTGAAGAAAAACGTTTCCGCAGCAACATTCGGAGAACTCGCAAAAACGGTTTACGAATACATGCTGGCACAACAGGACGCGCATTTGAAGTTCGAATACTCCAAGGAACTACAAAAAGCATTCAAAGATATTTTTGAGTTACAAGGGCACGTGCAAACGCTAAAGGCCGACATTCAACAACTAGCCGATCAGCTCCTCTCATTCATTGAAACCGTCACCCCCGAGGAGACAAAGCGCGAGAAAAAGCACTGTCAGCACTCACTTTCTGTCGACGACGCGATGCCAACAGACCCAGTGCAGAATAGACCTGCCGTAGTTTTTCACAGAATAGTCCCCTTCTAAAGCACCAAATAGTACCCACGATCCCATAGCCATCCTGTCACAGAAAACACGGGGATCATGTAAACTCCAAAATTATGCTAATTTTATGGATCCCATCATTGAACATGCTGGGAGGCACTGTCTAGTCATTGAAAGACCAGCTGCTATTTTAGTTCCCAAGGACGGCCATGCGGTTCAAAATAAATGGAACCAGGCCAGTAACGCTAATAAGGAGGTTATAATGGTATGCATAGAACAACCTGGTAACCGGCGCTTGGTTCTAGTTTCCGTGTATTATCGCTCGCAGTGCAGCACTGGGGAAAGAGATGCCTACTAAAGGGTCTCACACAGCATATCTCTCCGGTTATAAGGCCCCATATAATTGGAGGGGACTTCAATGCACGCAGCACACTTTGGGGTTACTCCCACACGGACATTAAAGGGAAGAACCTTAAGAATGCCCATGAATTCAGGCAACTTATCCTTCGCAACGAGCCCTTTCACCCGAAGCGGGTACGCCTACACTGCAATCAAACTGGTACCACGCCAGACCTTACTTTTTCAACCCCACGATATTCCAAGCCATGGCAACCACTGAACACGACATGGGGTAGAGATAATAAGCCCATTTTTATTCATATCACAATTAAGAAGATGCGCCAACGGACCACCCTTAAAACCGTCAACTATAACCCTTTCCGAGATACATTTCGCGTGGAAGAGGACCCCGCTCTACTCGACCTTGTACACAACATCACGGATGCAAGGACAATGGCTTTACAAACTTTTAAAAGAACAGTTGATGTGGACGTCCCAGACGCTCACATGACCTTCCTCCTTCGGACAGCCGAATGCCTTACTCAGCGGTACCCCACGGGCGCAAAACGGCACCGGGGTCTAATATGTCTGAATAAACTGTATAAAGTTGTAATGCCTACCACAGAACTCTTCAAACAGAGAAAGGGCACAATCTCGGTGATCTCTTGGGTAAAGAGAAAGGTCTTGCTCATCTGTGGAGCATTTCTGGAAGCTTGGTGGGCAAGACAAAATCAAAACTTCCTATTGTTGACGAGTTGATGTTACAGACATATCCCTACGACGTTGAGGACAAGATTAGCCCCATGTTCTTCCACCACGCCACGTGCTACAAGGCGCAAGTGTCCCGGAGAGTATTAGTTTGGGCGAATTGGTACATTGCGACGTGTCGAAGCGCACCAAAGACAAGGACAGGAACACAGAAGACAACACATAGAGCGCTCTGTGTGAGGTCTTCTGTGTTCCTGTCATCGTCTTTGCTGCGCTTCGATACGTTACAACTGTCCCGTCTACCCTGCCTCTGAGTCCCCAACCCACAGAATTCGCTAGACGAACCCCTGACCATGGTTGAGCTCCAGGTGGCTCTGCAACAAGGAAAACCTCCCTCCGTCCCTGGCCATGACGGCTTTACGTGGCAGGACGTTCGAAATCTTCCTGCTGTGGGACATGAGGGGCTTCTCAACTGATCAACTCTTCCCGCGAGCAAGGGCAAGTAGACGATCGCCTGAACCCTACGATCATTCACCCCATCCCCAAACCAGATGAAGACTCCCGTAAAGCGGGATATTTGCGAACTAACGCAATATCACCTAGACCAAAGAGCGTGGTTTCACCCGGCACAAACTGGTTTCCGGCGCAATCTCGGCACAAAAGAATACCTACGGTTACTACGAAGAGTTATAAATCGGAGCTCACGAAAGCTCCCACCAGATTACCTCCTGGCCGTAGACGTGCAATAAGCGTTCGATAACATTAGCCAAGAAGGCATACACAAGGAGCTCGCGCTGGCCTTCACCAGTAAAGGAGCGCTAACCTGGACACGCAATTTCCTTGAGCAATGGCTAATTCGGCTCTCGAGCACAGATGATAGATGGACCGGACGCACATTCTTCCTCGACGGAGGGGTACCGTAGGGTTCCATATTAGGGCCAATGTTTTTCAACCTGGCTGTGAACAGGGAGGCCAGATCCCTCGAACAAGACACGTCCGCCCGTTTTACAATCTATGCCGATGACGTCGTGGTGTGGACGGAAGAAGTGGACTATTCAGACATTGAGCACATGCAAACGGAACAGCAAGCAGTTGTGTTTAACCTTGAGCAATCCCTCACTGTCCTGAACTAGCATTTGTCCCCAAGCAAGATAGAATTTCTCAATGTCGATGGCCGACAGGCCATAAAACCAGTTTACCAGTTACGTCTTGACATGGGCAGCACTAAATTTATGTCCCACAATAGCACCTGCCGGCTCTTTGGTTACAAGGTAGCAGCTGGAACAGCCCCAATGCATGGATCCGTAAACTAAAAACGACCTGGCGACTTCTTTTGACTGCATAATTCATTTATTCTGTGTAGTGAAGCTCGAAGGATGCGTTCTGCAGTTCGGCAAAATGAACCTGTAATTTATTGTTTACAAAGATTTGAATAATCAACAACTAGAAATGTTATGACTTCTGTACTGAGATGTGGGTCTAATATTAAACTTTAGGAATTGACGTTTTAAAAATCCATAGGACAAAATAGTTCATGCGTATTCTCTGCTGACGTTGAGCTCTGTTGGAATGTCTCTTAGAACCGAGCTGGGAAGGAAAGGATTGCTTCATAGCATCATCTTGTGTCATATTGTGCAATATGTGGCTGCACTCCTGCTCAACATTTTTGAACCGAGAATGAGGCCCTCTTTCTGTACCCATTTAGGTAGCCGCTTTTGTATAAAAAGCTCCTACAGATCGGGGGGCGAAGTAGCACACTAAGATACTCTTTGGCAGTAAAGGCTGTAATCAGGCACCTATCTTCTGGTGTGTTTCACAAAGTGTTCTCTCGCGGCGACCGAAAATATTCATCAATGATAGTGCTGCAGCGACGACAAGCTGAATGCAACATTTTGGATGTAAAAAATATCAGTGTGTACGCAACCTTGGACTCTATGGAGTTCGGAGGCGATATTTTTTTTCCTTCGTTCAGGTAGCTCCCTATCTCAAAGCAACACCTGGAAACAGTGCAAGTAGCATTTTTTCGGGCAGTAAACGTAGCTGTGGGACCAATATTCTGTAACCAACAACTTCCGCCATCCTCGTAGTTGCGATTGTATTCGATACGTCAAGCGTCAATTCAGACAGCATTTTATTTCCAAAGAGTCCGAACGCAATTGTTACATGCGGTCCACAGGGCTTGTTTCATGTTTTCCTTAGGCTGCTCTTATCTGCCGAGGAAAATTCACAACCACCAATGCTTGTAGGGAGAGAGAAGCGTTTGCAGTCACCTTTCATAAAATTATCGTCATGCGGAAATGCTATTCGCCTCAAGGCTGCCGCAAAGACAGATTTGCATGGGGCGTTGTGAAGGCATGCACGCAATTGTCACCTACGAGCTTGAATTGACCTCGACTTGCACAAGGTCACTCATCCAGTTGCGTAAGTATCATAGCGGAAATATTTTCCTGCAACACAGTTTCCTTACACGTGAACAAATAACGCGGAGAGGATTGATATGTTTGGCCTGACTATGTTTTCTTGGACACTTTATCCTAGTCGTAGCTCCAACTTTTCGTAGATTGAAATTTACTGGCTATTGCAAGCTTTTTAAGATGCCAATGGACGCTATTTGTTAGTCACCTTATTTTCCGGCGTAAAATGGCACGTTTTATATTTTGAATCCACCAGTATAAGCCCCGGGATTTGCGCGAACAGGAGCAGCGCGGAAACACATTTCCTTAGAATGTCAGAATGACTTCCACTTTATTGCAACATCAGCATCGGTGCTTACAATTTTTAAAGCGACACTTAAGCTTAATTCAGGGATCGTGAGGCAGGGCGAATTGGACCCCCGAAAATATAAGATTTTGAGTTGAAGAATACGTTACTAGTATATTTAGTAGTAGGTAGCACGCTCGGCAACATTAGCCATTACTGGTGTTTTGTTACGGGTTGCTTTGCAATTTGTGAGCCTACAAGACACCCTGGCGTAAGGGGGCGCCCCTGTTTCGTTTTCAATGGTTGCAGTGGAGACGAAAAGTTAAAAGGTATCGCCACTTGAACCACTGGAGGGTCTAGCCAGACCGGCACCTCATTGATTCGGGAGTCATTGATTTGGGTCTGCAATAAATTTTGCCGGTTAGGCGGAGGAAAGCAGTCTACGTAGGTGCTTATACTTACTGCACCCTTCACACATAAAACTGCGAGGTGCAAAGAGAATGGAGATATTGTAGGGAAATGCAGTCTGCGTAGGCTCCTATAGTTACTGTACACTTCGCACATAAAACTGCGTGGTGGTAAGAGAAGGGAGATATTGTAGGGAAATGTCGGCTACCTTTTTAAAGGTTCATAGCAGCACAGACTATCAAAGCATTGGTGCGCATTCCTGTGCACGTACTGATCATGGCAGCTAGGCCGAGGACTACTGCAAGAAAAAGGATGTTTACTGTACCCTGAACACCATAAAGAATATAAAAATTCGCTATGGGGCTCGGGTTGCTAAATTAAAACAGCCGGTAGGGAAACGCATATTGTAAAAGTGGAAGCTTTGCAAAAGGAGACGTAGCCCCATATCTAGGCATCACAATAGTCATAACGAGCCTACTTGTGCCAAGTGCAAGACGACCCGCTTCCAATGGGCCTAACGCCACCAGTATTTTGAGACTTGAAAATAAATTCTTCCCTACTTTCCGTCCAGCCAGTATCCTTATGTCCTACGTTGATTCATTTTATTCCAATCCTACTTGTTATGGCCTTGTCTCTGTGGGGCCCCTCCGCTACTGCATGGGCCCACCCGTAAGGCGTTTTTCGCATAATACACCTCCGGTGGCTACGTCTTGAAAATAGTTTAGGCTATGATTTCCTTTCCCCCCCCCCCCCCGTTTTTTAACTAATCCGGAAAACCTATTTTGTGGACGCAAACACTACTTGTCTCGTGCTTCTTTTATCCTTTCTTTCGGTCGAGAGAAGCTTTCTTGTTAGACACCAATTTACTTTGGCGTAAGAAGTTGCTAGCCATATCAACCAGTGCTACACCATTATTTTGATTTACTTGTGGTGTGTGCAGTTCATGATTTCAGGGTTCGCAGAACCACTGCGAACCCGTAATAACTAAACGTCATATTTTTTTCTCCCATTATTCGGTAGTTTTCCGATATGACCGTAATCTAAACCATTTTGAAAGAGATAAATCTACGCTGCTCCAAAACACACATTAATTTCCCAGAAACAATATAGTAAAGCAAGCTTTGACCAATGTAATTTTTAAAACAACCCTGTGTGTCCGTCGGAAAGTTATGCTGTACCCATAGTGTAGCGAGGCTTGTATGTAGTATGTTCTCCAGGACACATTGAAATGCAGTAGAAATGAAAGGGCAGCAAATGTATTTTTTCTGGCTGTCATATTTCCAAAATGATTACTATTACATCTTGAAAGAACCCTATTACTAAAACCACATTCTGGCACAACCAATGCTGCAGCATTGATAATAGCAACATAAATAATTGTACCCACTTTAAATCAGTAAAAAAATTGTCGTACCGTGTTCGAAGGGTCAAACTTTGGAGAAACATTTATTTCGATCGCGATACCAAGTAACACGGATCAGATTAGGAGTTTTTATTGACCTCCCATCTCTAGCTTTCGCAGATTAAGGAAGAAAACTGTTGACAAAATATAGAAAGTTCATGTTCAATACATGCCTAGCATTGGGGGGCGAAAAATAATGTGCACGAGATCATTTTATGGGAGAATCTACTTTCTGTACAGAACAATCAGTGTGGATCTGATGAATTGGGCGACTGACCTCACACTGGACCGCTTACCTGAGCGAAAAAAGTGGCACAGGCTTTGTGAATCTGTTCATTCTCCTGAGAATAAAATGTGACTGCAGCACCGTAAAACGGAATGTTGGATTACATTTACGGCTTTCGCGACTTCCAAGACCATGCGAAACTTAGCGATACCTTTGTGTTGAATACGATTGCTCCTATGATTTTCGCTCCAGTAATAGTGTGAAAATAAATGGGTAATTCAAAATTGCACTTATCACAATTCTTCTTCAGCTAATGGCTTGAGCTGCATTGCTTGGAGCCGGAAGTGTTGTTCTCGTTGGTGCTGCAGCGCCTCTTGTAAAAAAAATTGTAAACATCGCAAGTGGACGTTTTCGCAGATGAAAAGATTTTGGTGTGGTAAAAATAGTTTTTGGTCTTCAACTACTTCCGCCCAATAGCCACCCCAATTTGTATTCATAGTTTTACAGACATTAAAGGTGCCACCATGCGCAGCACAGGAAACAGTTGTAGCAGTTTTTGAAGCGTTCGTGTGAAATTCAGCACACATATAATGGTGCTGCAGAGACAAGAAATGTTGCACAATCGCGCATGTAGGCACTCTATTTTTCTCTACACTTCAAAAAATACATCACAAGATATCGGGCGAAGCTTTCACGGTACTAGAACTTCAGTAGCGGAGGTTTTGATGGTGTCTGAAAACATGGCATGAAGTGGTGACGCTTCACTCTTACTCTGAAAATTGAAGGGAGCAGAGATTGATTTACGATTAGAAAAGAGTCGAGATATGGATGTATCAGAAAAAACTGATGTAAAAGGACGGCCAGCCATTGATGAGATTTGAAAAGCATACAGCTGGTCCGTGTATACTGGCTGACGTTCTAGGCATCATTTGTTGCACTCTAGGTACAGGCGTTCAGCTGGACTAGTCTGGAAGGCACAGGGTGTAGCATTCTGAGGGATGTTTTAGTGGCTGACCCATAGGCAGCGCTACCATAGTCCAATTGTGAACCTATTAGGCTTGTAACACACGTAAAAAAGTTGTTTGTCACCACCAAAAGAGATGTTTGAGAGAAACTTCAGGATAGTCATTGTTTATAAGCATTTATGTTTTAGTTGTTTTATGTGTGGGATTACTGTGAACTTTTTGTCAAAGATAATACCTAAAAACTTGTGTTCCTTTTTGACAGGAATGCAGACACCGTGGAGTTGAATGTCTGGATCCGGCCTAATGCTACACCTCTTGGAAAACAAAACACAATGCACTTTCCTGGATTAAATTTAAAACCGTTGCTATCTGTCCAGCCGGCTACGTTGTTAACACCAAACTGGACTTGGCGCTCACAGAAAGACAAGTTACAGGATTTAAAGGAGAGCTGAACGTCGTCTACATATATTGAACAGGAAATCGATGGGGGCAGCACCTTCCTAAAAAAATTCATTTTCACAATAAAAAGGGTGCGCCTCAGAACTCTACCTTGTGGCACCCATTTTCGAGCACATGAACCCTAGAGAGTGCTGTACCAACTCGCACGCAAAACGTTCTTTCAGACAAGAAACTGGCAAGCGCGTTCATCATTTCACCCGAAATGCCAAAACACTTCAAATCGCTGAGTAAATCTTACCGCCAAGCAGTGTCATAAAGTTTTTCAAGATCAAAGAATACTGTCATACAGTACTGCTTATGTAGGTAGGCATCTTTAATGTATGATTCTAGCGCTACTATAGGTTTTGCCGCTACATTTATTCCAATCGCCATACAATTTATTCCATGCGCCAGCGAATTTATTCCAAGCGCCACCTAATGTAATCGAAATGCCATCGAATTTAATCCAGGTGCCAGCGAATGTAATCCAAGTGCCAGCCAAGTTTATCCAGCTGTCTGAAGGTTGTTCAAGGGTGTTTTTTGCGGAATGAGGCACAGCTTTCCGGGCTCTGATGCGCGTGGTGTGATGAAAACGTGGTATTCCGTGATGCCTTACGTGCCAAATATCATATGCGCGCAGCTTAATGGTCATTTACTTGCACGCGCAGTCTTGGCTTGACACTCTTGTCTGCTGCAAATAGTCTTGGCTTGACTCTCTTGTCTGCTGCAAAGCTGTGAATACCCGAGAAGCATTTGCTGTAAAGACTTGCACCCTTGGCCATGTTTCTAGGGGGTAACAACAGGTTCTGGGAAAAGACGCACATTCGTGACTGTACCTTGAAGACTATATCAATGATTCCCCAGTATACTATCCCACAACACTGAATAATCTCATAGATAGCGCTGTAGAGTGTAATAATTCAGGATACAACAGTGAGTCACCCTGCCCTGCAGAAGTGGATGGCCAGCAAAGCTGCTGGTAATGACACCAAGACAATAGGTATGTTCTTTATGACGGTTAGCATTATACAGTACACAAGAATATTTTCAACTATCCATTGGAGCGAGGGTGTAAATGACCTCGAAAGTTATCTATCAGGGCCTGGAAATTTTATCCGTCAGGGCCTCAAAAGAAATGACGGGTATTGTGACCAGACTGCAGACGTGGTGAGATGGTCGTGCTATAAAAGTTTTAACTCATTCCTGCTTCGTGCTATACGTTCTTTTTCGTTCATGGCTGGCGATGTCCCGTGGTGAGCTGCTGGTTGTGCATTCGTCTTAGTTGTCAGCTTAAAACATGCATGTGTCAGATGCACACATGGTTATAGTTACGCGGCATGTTTAACCTTGAGCGGGGCATGCGCGGTTTTCTCGTGTTCATTCCTGCGGTGTGCTTGTTTTGATTGCGTTAGCAATGAACCGTTTCAGCCATTGAAACCGTCACATAGCGCGAGAGAATAACGAAAATCTTATGCTGGCACCCGGTGGCGACGTAATCTGCGGTTTAGCTGCATCGGGTCTCTGGCGGCATAGTTTGGTTGCTCGGGGTAACCTCACAAAGAGGTGGCGCTGACTATAGAACGCTTCCACGTGTCTATGTTTGGCTAGGCGCATTGATTCTCTTCACAAACAGAATGATCGAAACCACGGGTTGCTGTCTTCTCAAGAGAGAACAGTTTTAGCGGAACATCGAAGGATAACACCCAAAAAGGCACTTTTATGCGCTAAAAACCCTATATAGGCATGAGCCTCAAAATAGCACTTGTATTGCTCAAAGGATTTAATCATGCTTAGGTCACGATTATATGTGAAATAGGCTTGATACAGACTAAATTAAAAAATAGGCATCTTGCCTAAAGTTCCGGTCTCTAGTTACAAGTGAGGCAGGTACTCCCAAACAAACGTGCTGGAACAGCTCATTCAATCTCACTCACAAATTTATTTTTGGAATCACTTTTCACTCAATCTCTGGCTCATTGCTGAGCCACTCGAATACTCGTTTAGGAAAAACTCAAAACTCACGCTAGCTCAGAACAAAGAAGTCAATTCGGGCTCAGAACTCGCATGGACTCTGACTCACTTGGGCTCAGAACTCGAAATGAACTCAGAACTCATTGCGGCTGAAAACTCAAAATTAATCCAGAACTCATTCGTGCTCAAAAGTTAAAATGGGCTCAGAACTCAAAATGGACTCAGAACTGACTCTGGCTCAGAACTCAAAATAACTCAGAACTCACTCTGGTTCAAACCTCGAGATGAACTCTGAACTCACACAGACTCAGGTGGACTTAGATTATTATGGATTAAGAGTTTTGAAAGTTCACGCGCTTTGACGAAATACACAGGCGGGAGCAAGACTCGTCAGTTCCTCGGTGTTTGGAATGAATAAATGAAATCATAGCGCCGGTGAGGTCGGTAACAATTTTTGCTGCAGATTTAATCATGATGGCTAGTGCAGCTTACAAGCAAGTGTAAGTATTTATTCGATACCAATGACTTCATATGGGCGGTGTGTTAGTGGCAAAGAGGTTTCAGGCTCCATGGTGTGCTGATGTGCGGGGAAGAATCAAAGGACGTTGAGCAAGGTCAGCTGGTCTGCGTTTATTTAAATAGAAGCTGTTTATGGTTAGGGTCCCGTCCACTCATGCTCTGCCTCCTTAAAAACGAGTTGTGGGAAAGCCAACTGCTCATACGAGTCTGTGAAGTACGATGCGTTCATGGGACTGCCTTTTTTTGTTTATGTGCTTGCCTTATTATAAATGCCCGAACCTGGGACATGTGTCGCTGCCGCCAGTCGACAGCCCCACCCATCGAAGAAATCGCAAGCATACACTGGACATGTCGCCGCGTGTCTATGTGGGACACGCCGGTTTCCGTGTTGTTAAAGTCCAACAGCTTGCAAGCTTGCAACCTGTCATCATTTCGGTCATATGATACCCACGTCGTGTCATTTGGCGGGGTTTCTTTAACAGGCAGAATAAATAAGTACGCAAATAGTTCGTCGCTCAAAATACCTCAGTTAGATGCCTCTCGTGGGTACTTACAAATGTCTCTTTGACACTTCAGTGATTAGGGCAGTACATCTCGAGTTAGATACCGTATTTAAGCCCGTAATCATTGCACAGTTTTGCCAAAACAAGACAAAAATTTAGGGTTGCGTTCATTACGCGGGGTCATATTTTTGCGAAAATCTTTTGAGCAAAGACAGGTCAACAAGTTCTCGGTAACACTTTTTACGATAGGTCTCATGAGCATGATAAATAAAAACCTAAAAAAATTTACACCGTCTTCCCGCGAGGGGAACCATGGGGTAGATGCACCGCATCGGGGGTTGCCGTTGCGTTTCCCTTATGTTAGCGATGTCAGCGTGTGGATTGCTGTTGTTGTGTATCCTATTTACGCAGCGTGTTCACCCCCGATGCGTCGCATCTACCCCATGGTTCCCCTCGCGGGAAGATGGTGTAAATTTTTAACCGAGCACAAGCTGCGCGCTAACGCACAGCTGGCATGGCGACGGGAGCGAGCGCAGCCGAGCGCAAGCTGCGCGCTGACCGCGCTGACGCACAGATGGCGCTGCCGTGAGAGCGGCGGAGCGTGCACCTGCCGCGGCGAGGAAAATGGAGGAGGGATGCGGACTACGCCGCGACAACGACGCGGGACAAGGCGAGTTCAAGAGATGCGTTGCATCTAAAAACTTCACACACCACCGCCAGCCGCTTTGCAAAGTGACGCAAAATGCAGTGTTTTGATCAATAGGGGAACGCCCGAAAGGCGTTAGCGTAGTGACAACAAAGCGACCAATAAGTGGCTGCCGCTGTCACAGTTCGGAACATAAAAAAAGACATGGGGGCCGACGCAAAAATTTGAGCGCATTTTTTCGTTGCCTTGTGAGTACATTACGTGCACTTAATGAGTTTTTCCTCATCAATATTGAACGCATATTTGCCGATATCGCTAATATCAGCAAGTCTGCGGCAATAACGTAGACATGTCCGCAATGAAAGGGAAGGGAACAGAGGTAAGCACGACCATCATCAGCTAAACATGGCACCTGCGGCAAGTTCAGGATGCGTTCATTGGGTGGAAAATTAACAAAAATCGAATTTTGACGGCAAACTTGAGGGGTGTGATCATTATGCGAGTGCGATCATTATGAGAGTAAATAAGATAAGTAATTATAAATAATTATTTAAATATAATCAACTATTTCTGCCGCTACTCTACGTACTGGAAACATCATGCGCTAGGGTTTGCTGGAGTAACCCTACTGCTGTTTTTTTTTTTAAATCTTGGTGCATGATAGCTTGGACACCGTGTATATGCCTAAATAGCACTTTTCAGTGCCTATTTTACGAGTTTAAGACGTTGAGTTTTCGGGCCTAAGTTCCGGTCTCTACTTTTCAGTACCGTAGTTACCCGATTCTAACGCGCACCCGATTTTCCTGGCAAAAAAAAAACGAAAAAATTTCCACATCCCATTGTAACGCGCACCGAACTTTGTGAGCAAGAAAAACGAATGCGAGAGAAACAGGCGATTTTTTTCTCGATGTAATCTCACTCATCTAACTCCTCGTCGCTCTCCGCTGACCACCACATCTCGTCCTTGGTGCCGTCAAGCGCGTTCGCGATGCCACACTTCTGAATGAACGTTCAACCATGGTCGATGGGATCGTGGCCCACGCCTCGCACGCCCATCCCGCGAGCTTCTCGAGAGGCGCATGCTTCAGCCGACCGCTCGTTTTGAACGCTTGAGAGCGGCAGCTGCCATTGCTGTTATAAAGCGTGCAAGTGGAACGATTTGACGATTTGTGTGAACGCTGATAGAAAAGCCTAGGCGCCTATGCTTCCTGCGTCCGAAAAATCGTTGTTAAAAGCTTTGGCGCCATCTTGAGATGGCGATGGCGATGGGTGGGACGAAATTTTCGTTTCGGCAGTTTTGGTTTCGTACCAGATTCTAACGCGCATGCGATTTTTTGACCTATTTCTCCGGGAAAAAAGTGCGCGTTAGAATCGGGTAAGTACGGTAATATTTCAACGAGCTTTCGGCGACCGGAGTGCCCGTGGGACACGCATAAAGTCCACATCACTGCCTTTCATTGTGGTGCCATGGCGTATCCTTTTCACATAGCGATTGATTGATTGATTGATTGATTGATTGATTGATTGATTGATTGATTGATTGATTGATTGATTGATTGATTGATTGATTGATTGATTGTAGGGTTTCACATGCCGAGGCAGCACAGGTGATGAGGCGATGAGGCGCGCCGTAGTGAAGTGCTCCGGAATAATTTTGGCCAGCTGCAGGGGTCTTTAACGTGCGCCGAAATTTCGTACACAGTGGTGTTTTTGCTTTTCGCCTCCATCAAAACAGACCCCGCCGCGACCTGGAGAAGAACCCGCATCCTCGTGTTTTTTCCCCTGGCGATTTCCTTCTCTCGTCACCCAAGGATATGTTTGCGCTGTTTTTTGGCCTTAAGCAGAATAATATTGGTCAATGAGAATCTGACAATAAATTTGGAGCTCAAAAATAGCTGATTCACATCAGACAGTGGATCGATAGTTCAGAATGAAACCTTATCAAGTTTGCGAGTCATGTAGGCTAGAATGCTTGCGCCATGAGCTTTACGGAAATTTTGTACAGTTGTTACTGATGATTGTATTGTTATGCAAAGCCATAGTTGCAGCTTAAAAATTGGTAATAGGTTAACAGAAATTCATGTAATAACTTCAACAACCACTTTATTTACGAAAAGAGGCAACTAATCACAATGCGGTTGAGAATACGTTTTTGCTTTGTTGTTCCTTTTGGGTATAAAATGATGTGTTGTAGACTCAAAATGAAAAAAAAATGAGTGTCTCTGATAAGTGTGACGTGTACTGCATCTTGTTCCTGTCTATGTCTCGAAGGTTGAAGTGCCCAACGAAAATTAGACTAAAATGATTGGCATGACTTTAAAGATATTCTTGAACCGCTGTATTGCAATCATTCCCAGAGCTTCTGCAAATACACACGTTCACTATGTTACTGGTATTAAAATTATTTTACAAAATACCGCCTGAGCCCCAAGACCATGATGAAAGGCCACAAAGTAACAGTTTTCTGTAACCATTGTAACCGTTTTCTGTAACCGTAGTAATCGTTGTAACCGTTTTCTTATGAAGGTGCGCTTTCAAGATGTGGGGAGTCAGCTCGGACGAGGAATTAACCCCAAAGAATATACAGGGCAGCAGTGACGAGGGGGCAGCCGCCTGACGTGCGATGTTTGCCGACAAGAGCGGAAAGAATCAAACGGAGGCCTGAACAGAGCAACATCAAAAAGACAGGTACTCGAACAGCCAAGTGGGGTACAGGCATGAGGACATACACATTCATGAACGGCAAATCAAAAGCTAATCCAAATGCGAGAGTTAAATGTTACACAACTATTCAAGCGAGGACCGTTAGCATAGCCACAAACGTTACAAAGGAAAGCGAAATAAGCACAAAACATCAACAGTTCACTAGGTATATATATTGATACACAAGTCCTACAATAACCGACCCGGCCGGATGGTGCACCGCTGTCCCGGCGGTGATGATGGCTATGAAGCGCTGATTCGCTGTAGGCTAGGCCGTCCGATGGTAACAGCGGAGGTACTTCGTAGCCTTCCCAGAATCTCGTCATAGCTAACGATGCAAGCCAGGACCGATGTCACCGTTACGTCACGACATCACAAAGCAACTAACTTGCGTCTGTGCGGGCGCGTGTTTTATACCTCCGCTAACGCGCAAAAAATACGAAGCGCTGTGCGCTTTCGGCTGGAATCTTCTCTTTCTCGTATGTTCGGCACAGTTCGATGCTGGTAATATTACACCTGCTTCCGGGCTAATTTTGAACCTTCCAAGGTCATGAAGCAGTGGCCGTTCATTGTTTAGGTTTGGAGTACCTCAGGACCGCACAATGTCCGTGCGCGTCCGCCCGCATAGCATTCACAATTAAAAAAATTATACAGGAACCGGCAGAATTGGAGCCTGCGTCTTTTACACCAGACAGAGTTAGTGTCAGTCGGCTTACCCATTGGGCTACGATCGTGGGTTAGTACCCGAGAGGGAAACTGCTTACTCCCTATCCTCTAACGGCGCTGAGTAGCTTAGGACCTCCCAACATCCGTCCGCGTCCATCCGCGCGCACACCAGCTTCAAGCGAAAATCAAGCGATATTCGACCTGAGCCGTGAGCTGTAGTTCATTTAGGAAATAATCAAGGTGCAACGCACGGCTCAAATTGAATGACAGTCGGGGTGCAAATTGGAGGTCACACAGGGCGCAACTTTGATGTCATTTCAAGCCCCCCCCCCCACCCCCCCTCGAACCCTCACCATCTTCCACGGAATCGAGATGCTGCCATTTTCTATTTACTTCGCGCTCTGACGCGCGTGGATTCTATACGTCCGTGGCTCACGCCGGCGGCCCAGGGATGATCCATAGAAGCTCTGAACGAGAAATTTCGCAAGGCCTCTGGGGGAAATACAAAAACTAATTCCACGAACAGAGAGGCTGTACCAGGAAAATAAAAACGCTATACAATAATTATTAGGTGCATATTAATACTAACAATTTCACAATAACGGTACACACTGCACGCGGGAATTTTTTCACATCACCTAATGTCGGAATACTATGTAATAACATTGGCAAAATCTACAAAGCCACGCGTACACTTCGTTGTCCTTTCGGACATCAAAACTGAAAGTTACATATTTTACCAGTACAAAATCCAAGTAAACTACACTTGTTCAACAACGAAAGAACAATTCACATGTGGTTTTTGTACACTGTAACGCTCCCTCGTCTAAGTGCTGCAAAACATTCAGCGCTAATGCTAACGACGAAAAGACGCTCTGAATGTGAGGGGTTACCGCGGCCGCCGCATTACCTAGAAGCATGGATAATTGCACACAAGTCTACATAGCGTGTCAGTCCTTCCCTAGAAGACTCGCAGACTCCGCCACCGCTGCCTCGCGTCGATGGAGAAGAGCTGACAGAAGTCTGCAATGCTCAGGATGGTTTTGCATCTACCACTCAGCACAAAGACGACAACGACCTCTTCGATGCATATGACGACGATTACTGGTGCCGCAACTATGCACACAAACAATTATACTGAACAAAAACTATGTGTCCGGCGATGCTCACCTACAACTGCTTCGCCATTCAATTCTTGCGCGTGAGTAGAAGTTTCTATGAATTTTAGGGAGGAGATATGTATCATACGGAGCATTGGTGGCGTAATGTTAGAGCAACCGCCTCGCCTGAATAAGTACCCTGGTTCGAATCCTGGCGCCTCAAAATTTCCACCTAATTTTTAAATGCGCGTTTTGATAGAATTGCAGAAGGAGGCTTCGCTGGGGCCTCATGCCGGCGCAACGCACTCCATCACCAGAGCATCATTGGCCATCCTGGTGTAGTAATGGCCACAACCTCCAATAAATACGTCAATTAACCTTCGGGCATCAGTATCCAATGGCTGCGAAGCAATTGACAACGGTGGCGCTCAGACCTGTGATGCAGCAGAGGGGGCGAAGAATCACTGGAATCGGACACGAGGCCATTGAAATCTGTACCTTTCAACGTTTAACACGAGAAATATATCTAACGAGGGGAGTCTAGAGGTGTTGTTCGAGGAATTGGGTGCAATAAATTGAATGTAATAGGGCTAAGCGAGTATGTGAGGACAGGTGAAGTATTTAAAGTGCTGAAAATGGGCACGTCCTATTACCATGGTGTAGCGGAAAAACTGGAACTTCGATTGGGATTTTCAGTCAATAAAACAAGAGCTTGCAACATACCCGAATAATATAGCATAAGGGAAAGGGTAGCGGGACTTGTAATTAGGCTTAAGAAGATATACAAGTTCATCTTGGTACAGTGCTGCGCGCCTACATCCAGTCACGACGAACAGCTAGTTGAACGCTTCTATGAAGATGTGGAATCGAGAATGGCTAAAGTAAAATCCCAGAATACAGTAGCTTTTTTAGACTTCAATGCTAAAGTAGGCGTGAAGCAGGCTGGAGACAAGGCAGTTGAGAAGAATGGTCTGGGTTGTAGAAATAACAGAGGGGACTCATTAACAGAGTTCGCAGAACGGAATAACCTACGCATCATGAATACCTTCTTGAGCAAATGGGAGAGTTGGAAATGGACCTGGAGGATCCCGAATGGGGAGCATTTAAATTAGACTTCATACTATGCGATAACCCTGGCGTAATGCAGGATATGGAGGTGCTCGGAAGGGTGAGGTGTAGTGAACACCGTATGGTAAGATCTTGAAGTAGGCTACATTTGAGAAGGTATCGTAAGTAGCTAGTACGAAAGAAGACGATAAATAAGCTTACCGTAAACGGAAAGATGAAGAATTTAGGGTCGCGCTGCAGAACCGATATTCAGCTCTAACTGAGGAAGCCGAGTTTACGACACAGGAAGCCAGGGACACTCTTACAGGCATTATCACTGAGTGTGCAATAGAATTCGGAGGTACGATGGCTAGACAGGATATCGGGTAAACTTTCCCAGAAAACGAAAGGCTTAATTAGGAAACGCCAAAGCAGAACAATCTCCACCCAAGCTGACAAAATAGAACTAGCGGAGCTTTCGAAGTTATCAATACGCGTTAGACAGCTGTGATACGGAAGTATATATGGAGAGGATCGAGCATGCTGTAAAGAACGGAGGCAGCCTTGAAAGAGTGAAGAGGTGTCTAGGCATGAGGAAAAATCAGATGTCTGCACTTAAAGACAAACAAGGAAATGTCATCATACGTAGTGATAAGAAAGTTATAGAAGCTGAGGATTTCTATAGATATCTCTATGGTACCCGCGACACCCAGGATAATACCGAGCGAGGAACTAGGTCAGAGGAGATAGACATACCACCAGTAACGACAGAAGAAGTAATGAAATCTTTGAATGCAGTGCAAGGGGGCAAAGCACCTGTTGAGGATCTGATAAAATCGCGCGAATTTAAGGCTTGGGCGAGTTAGTGCACGATTACAAAGAGGGGAAGAGCCCAGCACAGACCAAACATAACAAGAAGAAAGTGAAAACCACGAGCGCTGACTTACAACTGACTTTATCTTTCGGCATGTCACATACATGCTGACAGTAAAAAAAAGACAAGAAAAGAAAAAAATGCACGAAACCTGGAAATAACCTAACCAACCATCACGCTGTACCGCTGCCATGTGCCACCAACACCTGCTGAACTATCTGCGGGACAAAACTAATCTCTTTTGGTGAGAGGGACAACGAGGGCACGCTCACAGCTTTCTTTTTGGCGACCTATTTCTGTGGCTTCAATACTTTTGCTGGTTTTTTACCTTTCTTTTCTGCAATGACAAGTGCTTTTTTATATTGGGGTGCAGCTGCGGTAGTCCGGACAGTGGACACGTCCGTTTGGGCAACGAATGTTTTTGCATGTGCGGGAACGTAATGTAGGCCATACGGTACGATACCTCGATTTGAGATTAAAAGAACATAACTATAACGTACAAGTGGCGGTAACTGGCCATTAAGGTATCCACTGTACGGATTGCTGCGGCTGCGTCCCAATCTCAAACACACAGGACATTGCAAAACACAAGGGCAAAATAACTAGAGAAATTATTGTTGCTGCAGAGATACAGCGCAGAAAGAAAAATGCGTGAGTGTACCCTCGGGGCAAAAAATCCAGCGCTAATGCTAAAGACGAAGGGACTCCCTTAATGTGTGGGGTTACGGCTGCCACCGCATTACCTAGAAGTACCTTGTAAGCTCTCACAAAAAAAGAATTATTTTCTGTCCCACAGATAGTTCAACACGTGTTTGTGTCACATGGTGTCGGAGCAGCGTGACGACCGGATTGGTTATCTCCAGCTGTGGTGTTATTTCTGCTTTTCTTGTATTTTTTGACTGTCAGCGTATATATGTGACATGCCGTAAAATAAAGTCAGTTGTAAGTCAGCACTCGTAGTTGTCACCTTCTTCTTCTTGTGTTTGGTCTGTGGTGTGCTGTTCCCCTCTTTGTAAAGATAAAAAGCAGCCCTCTTGAAGAATGGCGGGCAAATTGTACTAGAAAAACTAGCAATTCTGTATACGCAATTCCTAATCACCGTGAGTGTACCGGAATATTGTAAGAACGCGAACATTATCCTAATCCATAAGAAAGCTGACATGAAGGACTTGATAAATAACAGCCTGATCAGAGTACTGTCAGTCGTCTAAGGGGTATTTACCAAGGTATTAACTAACAGAATCTCTCCCAACTTAGATTTCAGTCCACCTAGTGAACAAGCAGGGATTCGGAAAGCCTATTCGACAAGGTATCATATTCACACGATTGATCAGGTGACAGAAAAATGCTCACAGCATACTCAACCCCTATATATAGCCTGATTAGATCATGAGAAAACATTTGATTCGGTCCAATCATCAGCAGTCATTCAGGCGTTGCAGAATCAGGGCGTAGACGAGCAATACATAACAATACTTAAGGATATATTCAATGGGTTCACAGCTACCATCGTCTTCCATAAGGAGAGCAGTAAGATACCTACAAGGAATGGCGTCAGACAAGGAGACACTATCTCTTCAATGTGATTTCCACCATAAAAGGTGCTCAGAACATTGAATTGGGAACAGGTGGAGGTAAGGGTTGACGCACAATAGCTCAGTAACCTCACATTTGCTGATGACGTTGCCTTGCTGACTAACTCGGGGGATCTATTGCAAAGCACGCTTACCGCACTGTACAAGCAGAGTAGAACCGTGGGCCTGAACAAAATATGCAGATAATAAAGTAATGATCAATAACCTTGGGAGAGCACAGTGGTTTGAGAAAGGTGGCGAGGCAGTGGACGTCCTAAGCGAATATGCCTACTTAGGCGAAGTTGTGGCCCCAGATCCCCACCTTGAGGCAGAGAAAATAAGAAAGATAAGAATAGGCTGGAGTTCATTCGGCAGGCATGCTCAGACCATGAATGGAAGCCTCCCATTCTCCCTAAAGAAGAAAATTGTATGACAGCTGCATCTTAGCGGCACTTAGCTATGGGCAGAAACTTGTCTCATTAAAAGGGTTCAAGTTAAATTTAGGACTACTCAGCGATCAATGAAACGGAAGGTGGTAGGTGTAACATTAAGGGACAAAAAGAGAGCCGAGTGGATCAGGGAACAAACGCATGTTAAGGACATATTAGTAGAAATTAAGAAGAAGAAATGGGTGTGCGCAGGGCATGGAATGCGAAGACAAGATAACCGTTGATCATTAATGGTAACAGAGCGCATACCGAGAGAAGGCAAGCGCGGCAGGGGTCGGCAGAAAGTTAGATGGGCAGATGAGAAGAAGAAGTTCGCGGGGATAAATTGGTCGTAGTAAGCACAGAACGCGATAATTGGAGATCTACTGGAGATACCTTTGCTCTGCACTTGGCGTAGATAGGCTGATGTTGATGATAATTATGATTATGATATATCGTTGGTTTTTCCTTCATTTTTTCTCGTGTTCAAGCAGGCCCACCGGGTCGACGTCAATCATTGGTGGCAACGGGCTGTCGGGTAGCGAGTGGTGAGTAGAATATTGTGAGCTAGCCATCGCTTTAGCCACCTCATTTCAGAGGCTGTCCGCATGTGTCGTCACCCCTTGGATGCATACCCGGCCGTTATACTTCTTTTAAAGTTGTCTACACTACTTGTTAATGAGGTTGGCACTGATGCCTTGATTCCTTATTCTTGGAGGCGTTTGATAATTTCTGTGTTCTCGCGAATAGCTCGCTGAGCCCCCTTGTGAAATTTTTGTAATAACAAAACAACATCATCATCAAGGAGCAACGCGGAGGTGGAGGGCCCGGAGAGACAACGAAGCAGTTTGCCACGCACACTGCACATTATAAAAGCGTAGTTATCATTTTAAACAATTCTGATTTCCAGCATCCCCCGCAGGGTCCCTGCGTCTATTCAAGGGTTCCGTGATACCGATACCGCAGACCCCGAGCCTATGCAGGTTGCACACACCCGCGCCCTAGGCTGTGCGTGGGGAAAAGGGCTACGTGGTGGCTGAGCCAAAGCCCGGGTTGTTACGGACTTCATCGCCCCTTGGCAGAGGGAAGACACCACTTTAACCCCCGCTGACTGTATGCGGTGTCCATAGTCTGAACCGACCTGGGGGGGGGGAGCTGAGGGGGCGATCAGCCAGCCGCCTTTTCCTGCCCTTTTCTCCATTCTTTTCCTTGTCTATTTTCTTTCCAAACCCTGTCCTGCCATCTTTTGTCTTCCTAATTTCTCCGTTTTTGCTCCAGGCAGCGAGCGTTAACCCTGTGCGGAATATCACCCTAGATTCGGATAATTAGGTTATAGCGGCATCGTATAGTTGTGCTGTGTGTGCTGTGAAGCCACGTTACCTTTTTGAGCTCGGTGGTGAGTGACTGGCCTCACCGCCGAATATTTTCCAGGTTTTATGCCTTAATTCGCCCCCCCCCCCAAAGATTTGATCGGCTTTGAAAAAGGGGCTGCACCGAAGTACCAAAACTACACAGAGCAGGCTCTGGTTTTGCAAAAGTCTTTGTAATAGATTCTACCGATGAGTCCAAACCAATAATCAGTCAGTGTTTCTGATTGCAAAAAGAATATAAAACTTTGTAGGCGAGGAGCATGACGCAGAGAAGCTCGCATCCGGTGACCTCCTCGTTGAGGAAGTGAGAAAAAATTAAAGTGAGAACCTGCTTAAACAGGATAAAATCGTTGACCTGCCAGTTACTGTAACCCCACACCGCACACCACACTGAACATCATTCAAGGTGGTATATCTGAGAAAGAACGACTGAAGGAGACCGAAGCTGACCTCCTGGCGGGGCTGAAAGACCAACGTATAGTCGCTGTTCGAACAATAACCATACGAAGAGACGAAGACGAAATACCGACAAAACACATAACCTTAACACTTGCCAGCACCACCCTGCCTGAGACGGTGAAAGCCGCGTTCTGCAGCTGCCAGGTGCGGTAAGACATTGCAAACTCGGTACGGTGCTTCAAGTGCCAAAAGTACGTTCAATGGCACTTAAGCATCCCGGGGCAAGTTGACATGCGCAAAGCGTGGTCACACTGGTCACTCTTCGGACAGTTGGTAGAGCACCCCCAACAAGTGTCCGAACTGCAGCAGTGCACCCCCTGCATAAGTTGTATCCTGTCCCACTTTTAAAAAAGAAAAGGAAAGAATACATTTTAAGATTACTGAGAACATCAGCTTCGTTGAAAGACGCACAACACACAGGTTGTTTTCGGGAGCCTCCTATGCAGATGCCGCACAACAGGGGTTGAGGCAGCGTGTGGTTAGTACAGCGACGCATTGTAGCCTTGCTACTGCGCCGCCGTCTCTTCCTCCTACTGAGCGGCTACCGATCACTCCTGCAATGCCCGCAGAGGACATGGCGGCCGCTCCTCCTCCGAGCTGCCTTTCGCAGCCCTAGTCACCGCAACGGCCGCAGATCCTGTGGTTTTGGCAATTGCTAACACAACCGGAATCCATTCCGCGCCTCCTGGTTCATCACCCCCTCTGATAATTCTGATTGTAAGAGGAGCATGGATACTGGAGGACCAGCTCCTTCTGCATGACTGACGTGCCTTGATGTACGCCACAAGTGCGGCCAGCCGAGGCACCAATCCTCTTGACTCATGGGCTGCTCGAGGAGCAACGCTTAAAGCGATGTATGTTATGCCACCTCCTCCATCACCTGAGGTGTCAAGGGAGCAGCGCCTGCTTTTTGATCGCCAGAGAAAACCGCCCATGATTACAGACCCACCACGCAACAAATAACAAAAGAAAACACATGTACACAAGTATTCATTTCTCACATGAAATTTATGACTCAAAGCATAATGCAATGTAATTCTAGGGGCCTGATGAAACATCTGTATGTCATTTATGAATTCCTACCAGAACGCAATCCAGGTATAATGTGTCTTAACGATACTCGCCCAAACTCGAAGCAAACTTTCTTTCACAGCATAGTGTGTTTTGTAACGACAGGGATGGCTGCACCCACTCCTCTGGAGGTGTGGCCTTAGTCGTGGAGTCAACTGCATATCATCAAGTATGCGTACATACTAACCTTGAGGCCAGTGCTGTGAAAGCAAATATTTTTGGTGGGGTGACGACAATATGCTCTCTATTTGTACATCCGGACGACCACCTCCGATGTGCTGAGTTAGAAAGTTTATTAAATCAGCTCGCACCCCCTTTCATACTGGCAGGGAATTTTAAAGTCCATCATGAGATGTGGGGTTCTGCACGTGCAGATGCACGTAGAGAGAGAGAAAATTAACTTCTTTTTGCACCCGTCTAAAATGACGAGGGAGTGGGCATTAGCATAGACCCCCGTTCACCCCCTAACCGTCAGCCGGAATC
This sequence comes from Haemaphysalis longicornis, assembly GCF_048455015.1. NCBI lineage: Eukaryota > Metazoa > Arthropoda > Arachnida > Ixodida > Ixodidae > Haemaphysalis > Haemaphysalis longicornis. Next base: position 118,121,541 of record NW_027526460.1, read on the forward strand.
CCTTGGGATTCGGCGGCGGTCAGGGCAAGACCGATGACTTTGCGTTGCTCTTCTGCTTTATGGTTGAGTAATAAGATCTCCCAGGATTCCACATTTCTGTTCGGGTCGTTATAGAAAGGGCATGTCCAGACCATGTGGGCTAGGTCCGCAATGCTATTGCAGTGAGTGCACTTAGAAATTAATACTTCCGGATGCCATTTGCTGTATAGTTGCGGGTTCGGAAACACCCCGGTTTGCAATTTCCTCCACATAACTTCCTCTTTTTTTCTGAGCTGTTTATCAGCCGCTGCATAGATCTTGCGACCGAGCTTATAATGAGAAATTATTTCTTGGAATGTCGTCAGTTCGTCACGTGAAGGAAGGGGTTCCTCGCGTGGAGGCGGTGAGTCAGCTGCGATCGACCGGTAAGTGAGGCCTCGGGCGGTCGCATGCGCCTTCTCGTTCCCCCGCAGACCCTGGTGGGCCGGGCACCATATCAGTGAAATTTGATCTGCTGATACTTGACCTTCTCTGAGAATTTTGGCGGCTGCAGCAGAGACCCTGCCCATATCATAATTCCTAATGACTGCCTTAGAGTCACTAACAACCACCTTTGTACCGGTTTGTGCTATTGCTAGAGCAATAGCAACTTCTTCTGTCTCAGTTGCATTTGTGTTTTTGGCGTAGAAGAATCTTCGAAAAATTCTTGGTGTCATCCGGCACCTGCGTTTTTAACTAAAAACACCCCACGTGTTATAGCACAGCACACAACACATACTCGGCTATCGATCTGACAATGGGCTTCCCTACTCTCTTTTTTTAGTACAGTGGAGAGTAGATGCGATTCCTTATGGTAGCGAACATTGCCCTGTTACATTACCTGCAGGAGAAAGCCCTCCCATTCCAAGACACACAAAACGTTTCCGGTCAGAGTGCAGATTGGAAAAAAAATTTAAAAAGATTTCCCAGCTGTCGTAAGCCTCCATAACACAAACAGGTATCGACCAAGCTGCGATTATTATTACTCACACCTAATTGCTGCCGCAAAGTTCTGCATTCCCCAAACATCCGGTACAAACAAAACAAACGAAGGCCTTGGTGGAAAAAGAAGTGCGAGATAGCCCGGAAAGACCAAAACAAAGCGTGGGTGGCCCTTAAAAGTTACCGAACAACTGAAAATATGATTGCTTTTTGAAGTGCGAAATCAAAGGCTAGGAAGATGAGACGTGCGGCTGAAACTGACTGTTTAAAGACATTTCCTACATACACTACATAAATACATTTCCTACTTCCTACATAAAGACATTTCCTACAACTTATACACTGACACACACAAAATGTCGGAGAGAATTGGCAGAATACAAGTACGTAACACAAACACCCTTCCACTTGTGAGTAGTGCTGGAGACACGATTGAGGATCTGGCCAATGCTCTTCGTTTGCACTTGTAAAGGGGTCTGAAGTTCCGCACACTACACCACACAATTCTTAGAACACAAAAAGAGCATTGAACGCAGCCACTACGAAAGAAGAAAGCAGAACGGAAGGGCTACAACTGTCCGTTCACTAAGCATGAGCTAGCTGTTGCACTTTCTACGGGGGGTAAAAGTGCCGCAGGGACCGAAAAATTACGTATGAAATGGGGCAACTTGTCCATGAAGACACATAGGATGCAATGCTCTTCTAATTCAACAAAATATGGCAAGCTGGACGTCTTCCTAAATCTTAGAAAGAGGCCATTGTCATCCCAATACTAATTAAAGTACACTTCTTTAGCAGGCCGCTACAGGCCGATTTCATAAATGCGATGCCTGTGTTAACATCTAGAACAATGAACACAGATGCTTAATTTAGTGTTTAAAATACAACGTAATTTTAGATAGCCGCCAGTCTGGTTTCTAGTCGGGAAGTTTCACAGCTCACAGTCTCGTAGCACTGCAAGCTTACACAAGAGATGTATTTGCGCATAAACAGCCCTGTGTTTATATCTTTGTGATCTAGAAAAACCCTGTGATACCGCATGGCGTTGCGGGTTTTTACTTGAAATCGCTGCTTGTGGCATTTGCGGCAATATGTTTAATGTGCAGGAGGATTACCTTGCTCACAGGACATTTACAGTGTAGCTTGGCACTTTTATCACGAGGATTCACCCAGGAAAATGGTATGTCACACGAATGTGTTCGGAGTTTCACACTTTTTATTGTTAAAATTATTTACTCCGCCCACTTTTCTATTCTATGTGGACTACGTGCACTAAGTTTTAAGTCTTGGAAAAAGTCCATTTGCGAGACACAGGTCCAACTGTGAGTGAATGGTTTCTCAAAGTGGACAGATCCAAGCGGTTTTATATTCAATAGAGACAAGATTTCCTGTGTCATCTTTTCAAAACTACGAGACCGCGGCTAGATCCATTTGTCACTCTGGACGGAAAAGAAGCTCCAGTGAAAAAAGAGCAGAAGCTTTTTGGCGTTCTCCTGGATTAGAAGCTAAGCTTCATGGCCCACATCAACAGACTAAGAATAAAATGCATGAATGCACCTAACACCCTAAAGGTTCTCTCACGCCAGTCATACGGGGCTGACAGAGCTTGCTCACTGAAAATTTTCAATGGTCTTGTCAGACCTAGGCGTGACTATGGCAGTATTAGTTATCAATCAACCTGAAAAGCCACTCCTAAACAGCTTAAACCAGTGTACCATCTGAACCTTGGAGTGGCGACGGGTGCTTTCCGTACAAGCCCTATAGAAAGCCTGTATGTAGAACTTGATGTGTGGTCACTGGAACACCAGCGTGCCTACACAGCCTTGTTATATTCAGTCAAAAAAACTTCACTCGTAAAGCACCCATGAGACATCCTAATACATAATAAATATACCGCAGGTTTGCTCCTAAAACAACCCTCTCTTGCGCAGCCGTATGCAGTGTCCGTTTTGGTGTCTAACATGAAAACTTGGTTTAGAGACACTTACAGAACCAGCTTTACTGACAGCATTCCACCGTCGAAATGGCTGCCAGTTGGTTGTGACGTCATCTGCAAACCTAGACAACAACAAAGCTCCTTGTGCCTTATTACACCAACACATTTTGAGCCGTCAGCACAGATATCAATTCACAGAATTTTCCACAGACGCATTACAAACCGACTCGGCTTTACTTTGTGCTTTTTGTGGGACCCATTACTGTGCCTCTAAAACAATGAAACCTAACTCCAGCACATTTACAGGTGAGGCCTATGTTATTTTAATGGCTGTACAACACATATTACACCACCAAATACACTCTACGGTCGTATATACAGATTCCTTCAGTGTAGTGACAGCCCTGTGTTCTGCGAAGCCTCGCAAAAATGCGGTGTTGAACTTGCTCCTAAACGTCATCTTTTTAGCCTATGCTATGGGTCTAGAAAACAATCTGTTGTGTACCGGAACATTGCGGAATTAGGCTGCCGACAGGGAAACAACTGCGGCAGTTATTCGGCATGATGTGGACATTAGAGCTGTGCCTTACTTAGACCTCAAATCACTGATCAAAGTAAAAGTTCTTAAACCTGGCAAAAACATTAGGATGCGCAAGCAGAAAACAAGCTCCATGCAGCTCAACGGACAATGGGCCAGGTAAGGTATGCTATGCAGTTCTGTTGAGGTCGCATTTTGCCGTTTCAGGATTGGGCACACATTTGGCACATAAGGACATCTTTTAAATTGTACACTGTGTCCAAATTGTGCTAGGTGTGCAAGGGCTCTTTCTGTACTCCCTGTGCTAATTGAATGTAGAGAACTAGAAGCAGAAAGATGCAGACATTTCGCAGAACTGTGCACAAAACACATACCACAACGCCCAGCACACTTTCTAGCAAACGAAAAAATTTTCAGTATCAAAAGAGTGTTAACTTACCTTAAACATTAACTTACCTTAGATTACCTTAAAGGAAATTTCACACTGTGTGTAAACGCAGCCTGCTGCTCAGTGATGAGGGCAGTGCGGAAGGTTTCTTATGGGATACTTAGGGGCGTCGCCTTTTTTGCCTTGGCAAAACGATCTGACTGGGGCACCCTGTTTTGAAGACCCCACGTACTCCCGCTTCCCAAAGCGTTTGATATCCACCTTTGATTACTAACCCTCGGCCCTATAAACCAATTTTAGCCAAGCACCTCTAACCGAAACACCGGAAGTCCGTTTGGCGCTCTTTGGCCTAGTAGCCCTGGCGCCATTAAACCTCACCATCATCATCTGAATTCCGGCATCAGTTCTTGGGCCAGTATTCTTAATTGAGCTGCCGTGCATGTGACCAGCTGTGGCAGTGGCCTACACTGAATATTACTTCAGGAGGGGTGAAGAGTTGGCATGGCGAACCTCTAACTGCCGTAAAAGAGGAGTAGTAAAGTTCCAACCACATGGACACGACAACAAGCGTCGCGCCAGCGTCAGCGTCGTTCGGCGGCAATGCGCGAACACGCAGGAGAGGGCAAATAACCGAATGAGACCAGCGAAGTCGGGAACAAGCCGCTGCGTCGGCATGCGTTGCTGGACACGTTTCTTTTAACCATGCCATCCTGTTAAAGTCATTGATGAACAGTTACTGTCCTTTGTTGAACTGCAGTTATCAAGACCCTAGCTTTAGCAAAAAAAAAATCACATGACCGACTTTATTCATTGCTATGTATGTTTCCCGGCAAATATTGAAATGCTGCGAAACGTATTTCAAGTCATCAGCTTCAAATCTGAACAAAATAAGATAAGATCATCAACGAAGAAGCACTTCGCACACCTTTACTTGCTGCTTGATTTAACCTTCGTGTTATGTACTGGCTGCAAGTTCATGAATTCAAAGCGTAAGCAAAATAAATTTCAGTGCTGCCTTGACACTGAGGTTACCATCCAACGTCGTTTGTAGGTTAAAAGGCAAGGTAATCTAGCACACTTTCTTTACCGTGCAAAAGAACTGATCAAACCCTCACCGAAAAAAAAGAAAAACTTCGGTTTTGCCAGAAATCGAACTGTGGTCTCCCAGCACCCAACCGCTCGACCACGCCAGGGGACAACGCAATAAAAAAAATCGGTATACTAGCCGAGGCTATTCACGACTGTCGGGTGTGCTTTATTTTGGTCGCATTTGAGAGATTTGAGCAGTGGTAACACGTGTTTCTTAGGCACCAGTCTTGTAGCCGAAGATAATCACAGCTCCTTTATTTGAGTCAACAAAAGCTATCGCACGTCCCCGGTTCCACTACGCAAGCCATGGTAGCCGCGAATGAAAAGGAAGGCCCCGCTAGAATTCTGGCGTTGATAATGCTTGCTCTTCAAGCACCGGTCTTGCAGAAAAGCCACATTTTGCTAATACTACAAGCGGTGTAGCGCGCTTTCCTGTATTTAACTCAGAAAAAGCTATCGCAAGTCCCCGATCTCTCCGATGAAAGCAAAAAAGCCACAAATGAATGAGCGCTTTCGCACAGAAATAGCTTGCAACTTGTCTTAAGGCATCCGATTACCTCAAGTTAAAAATAAATTCATTGTTTTCTGGTGAAACGAACGACCCTGTTCCACAAGACGGACCAGGAACCAGTACGCTGCCGCTCGCTTTCTGATGCTTTCTCGCGCTGCGTCGACGCTGATATCCGGCGAGCGTATAAATCGGCGCTGCTCGCGCGTCAGCTGGCGTCTCCATGCATTTTTGTCGACGCGCCCTGACGAGCGTCGATGCGGGACGATGTCTACGCGTGAAAACGCTGAAAGTACGCTGCATGTGGTTGGGCTTAAAAATGCTCTTGCATGCAATGCGCACAGTGCCTCTTTCTGTCTCGCACATATAAGGAGCTGCCATGGCACCAGGCGTGTGCTAACGAGACCCTCCGCAATGACATATCCCTGTCTGGTAAGCAGTTATAAACCATAATGTTTACAGATCTTATCCATCGCCTCATCACAATTGTGATTTTTTTCTATCGCACAACGTTTTTTCTCATTCTGGCTGCACAGCACGCCGTATAGCTAGTGATCGGCGCCTTTGTTTCACTATACATCATGGTAAATATGTTAGGTATTAAAATTTGTACTTTCCGTAGCGCACAACTTAAATTCCACACGATGCAATTTTTTTAAATAGATAAAGTATGCTCGGTCTTTTGGAAACGTTGCTACTTCAGTATAACATTCTTGACAATTGTAACATTATTTGCAACCGATGAAACGGGAGAATATTTCAACCAACAAAAAAGACCTAAATCACATCCACGTGCTCAAAGCCGCCCTAAGGCAGGTTTGGATGAGTTTTCATTCATAGCATTCTTCGCGTATACCACCACAACCAGGGTTGTATCACCCTGCATTTCCACAAATATTCCAGATATTGTGAAAGTTTCGCCTGTATTTGTCAAACTAACGTAGATGGGGATTACTGGTCTCACGAAATTTTGAAAAACTAGAAAATAACAAAAACATAAAGAAATAAAAGCCGTTCTACTCAACGTCGAAGGGGTTGGAAGTGCGGAGCAGTGTTGCGCCATAAAGGGCTGTAGCGCAATTATCCGCACACTGCTACCGCCAAATAAGGCATTCGCACGCTGCCGCACTCTTCTATTCACAAATGGAACGGAGGTTTGTCCAATGCAATTCATATTTTCTGCCTTGGCAGCGCTCGCGCGCCCCCTGCATGAAACTGCACCCGCGTGAGTTCTGTTCTTTTTGTGTTTGCTTTTTCTCCCGCACGTGCTGGCGTGGAACTGCCCCTTTTTTCGCGTAAAACAACCCAGCGAGCGTCCTAATAAACGAACGCTGGCACTGCCGGTTAATTACGTATATTTTGCCTCAAATCTGCCTGCACTTTTCGTGGAACTAAACAACGGGGATATGAGTGACAAGCACAAGCGTTTCACGAGTTTCGAACGTTTATAAAGCCGCTCGGTTTTCGATGCCTCTGCGGAACGCCGCTACGACGGTACACCGGCCTTGACTTCGTTCCGTTATCTCGCTGCGCAGCCTCATTTGGGCAGTCGCTTGAGATCGAGCGTCAACGCGAGCTACTAGGACAAGGCGAGGCGATAAAGAGTTCTGCACTTTAAAACGCTACGGTTAATAGAGAGAGAGAGAGAGAGACTAACTTTAATGAACTTTAATGAAAACCAACGATGTTAGGCGAGCCGTCGGGTTGGCTTGCTACGCTAAATGAGAGAAGAAAAACAAAAAGAAAAATAAAAGAGAAAAGAAATGTGAAAACGAAATGATGTCATTTGATTCGGCCCAAACTTTCAGTCACAAAACTCTGTCCAATTCTGTGCTCCGAAGAAACTCCAAAAAAGCTTTGACTGCACGCGCAGCCTGACTGGGACGCGACCATAGACCCAAAACAGTCCTCAGCTGAAGTCCCGCTCCAAGCTGCCTGCACAGAGATAATATGAGTTTCTGTCTGTGCACGGTGTACTTTGGACACATGCATATAACATGATGGATGTCTTCTCGTGAGTCCCATTTGGAACAAAGAGGTGAAGATGCCTGCTGGATTTTGTACATTTAATGTCCCGTGTAGGCCACATTCAAGCGCGGACTATGCAGAATGGCTTCCTCGCTCTTGCTAGGTCCAGGTGGCATTCTCAAGGTGCACTTGGGGTCAATCTCATGAAGACGTGCGTATTGCTGCCTTGCATCAGTCCAGATAGACATCTGCGAATTCCATGCGGTTGATGAGGCGAGTATTGCCGCATCCTTTCTCATGAATGGGATCGGCACAGCTTCAGTGCAGAGACTGTGGGCAGATGAGGCGGCTTTGTCAGCTGCGTCGTTGCCGGCAACTGATAATAGCAAACCCTATAACGCATGGCATTTCCACAATAGCGCAGACTGCGCTAAAGTTTCACCTGTAATCACTCTAATAGGAAAAATGAAGATAAATAGTCGAACAATATCTCGAAAAGCTGAAAAAATGATAAAAAATGAAGGTGGCTCTGCCTAAAGCGTAAGACTTGAAGGTAGCGAATCTGTACGCATCCTTCAGGACCATAACGAAGGTTTAAGTCCCGATTGCCGCGGATTTGGTTTTTTTTGCGTCCTCAAAATTAATATTCTATTGTAGAGCGCCAATCAGGAGTGATAGACGGCACCAGACATCTTGCAGCAACCAGAACCTGAATTTTATTCTCAGCGCCTGGCTCGGACGGCTCACGCAAGCACCCGCGGTAGATGATGACAATGATGAAGCGTAGGCGATGTTGATGATGGGCGCTGCTGTGGTGATGATGCTGATGCCGCTACATGCCCCCCCCCCCCTCCCCTAGCGCGGAGCGCGGTAGAGGAATTCGAGACATAGCTAAAGACAGCGGCTGAAATTCGTTGAGTACGTGGTAATATCCGGCGCAATTTTTTGTCTGGTGTTTGACGGGCGGCACACGCCAATGAACGTGGTAAGCTGCGGTTTGCTCATGGGACGCTTGAGGCGCGCCTGTATGTAAGGCTCCTTTGGAGGAGGCAGAGCGGCTTTAGCCATATTGGCGGGCCTGATCCTCTCGATTGCAATGGTATCAGGGTGGCCGTTCATGTGCACGAGGTACGTTGACGAGTGTCGCTATAGTACCGGGAAAGGACCGGCGTAGTGAGGTTGGAGTGGCCTGCGAACAGCGTCGTTGCGCACATAAGCGTGGGTGGCATTGCGAAGGTCCGACGTGATGTAAACGTCTCTCGGTGGGGTAGGGCGTGTAGGCAGAGGTTGAATTTGCCGAAAGAGCATGAGTAGTCTGTGCCCATAGTCGCTGCTAGGCAATGACTGCTATTGCGGGTCGAAGAAATGACCAGTTTAGAACCATAAAATGGTTGTGCACTGGAACAGGACATGTCGGTTTTCAGGGCACGTCGAAACGCCAGACGAGTCAGCGTAAGGCGCTGGACCCACTCGGATGGAGTCTCGTGACCAGTAAGAGCTACTTTAAGGGGCCGATGAAAGCGTTCTACCAGCCCGTTGGTCTGGAGGTTATATGCGGTCGTGCGGAGTCGAGTCGTCCCAAGCAGGTGGAGAAGCTCGGAAAAGAGGGAGGATTGGAATTGGCGGCGACGATCCGTGATGATGGTTGCAGGACAGACCAAAGTAAGACAGACAGGTTGTAGGACAGACCCAAACCGCAAAACCCAAGGGGGAACGAACGCTGCGCAAACTGTGGCAGCCGTGATGTGAGGGATTGGCGTCGCTTCGGGACATCGCGTGTACCCGTCGACGCATGTAACAGGTAGCGGAACCCTTGACAGGTTGGCAGCGGTCCAACGATGTCGATGTGGACCACCGCAAAACGCTTGCTAGGATGGCGGAAGCGTTGAGCCGGAAGAACTGGATAGCGCGCGACCTTGGCTCGTTGACAAGAGGCCACCCCGTGCAAGAGGCGCAGGCACGGGCCCAGTCCCTAATGTTGGGGTTCATGCGCGCCCATACGAAGCGCGACGAGACGAGGCGGTTTGTGGCACGAACACCAGCGTGCGCCATGTTGTGCAGCGTGTCGAAAATTCGCCTCCGCATATCCGAGGGGACAAAAGTACCAGGAACCGAAGTGGACAGGCCGGACACGACAGTCACCCCGTCAAGGGTAACCTCTTCGAGTTTCAGGGATGTCGGAGATGCGCGGATGTGGGCCAGCTCTGGGTCGTCGGCCTGAAGTCTGGCGAGCGTCGAACGTTCAAATGGCTGATGAGACAACCGCGACACGACCGCGTCGACGCGACTAAAAGTGTCTGCGGGGATGTTGGCGCTGCCGCTGATGTTCCGAATATCCGTTGTGAATTCAGACACAAACGCAAGCCGTCGTACCTCGCGAGGCGTGTAAATACAGTAACTGCACTCCAAGGCATAGGTCAAGGGCTTGTGATCCGTGAAGATTGTGAAGGGCCTACCTGTAACGAGATGGCGGAAGTGGCGCACAGCGAGATATATAGCGAGCATCTCTCGGCCGAACACACTGTAGCGTGTCTGTGTAACCGTGAGAGGCCTAGAGAAAAAGGCGAGAGGCTGCCAGCTGTCATTGAGCCATAGCTGAAGTACGGCGGCAACCGCGGTTCTGGATGCGTCGGTCATCAGTGCGCGCAGGGAATCCGCTTTTGGGTGGACCAAGAGAGCGGCGTCCGCTAAGGCACTCTTGATGGGCGAGAACGCTTCTTCTGCAGTTTCGTCCCAAGGCAGGGCAGAATCACCTGATTTAGTACCAAGGAGATGGTCTAAATGGCGTGAGTAGGGTGGCACAGTTCGGTTTATAACGACGGTAAAAATTCACCAAGCCGAGAACTGAAGAAGTTTTGTCACGGATGTGGGGTTCGGAAAATCTCTTATGGCCTAGACGTTTGTAGAGAGAGGTCTGATGCCGGTGGAGTCGAGATGATGGCCAAGGAATCCAAGCGCCGACAGTCCGAACTGACTTTTCACCACGTTGATGACAATGCCGTGTGCAGACAGCCGTTCAAGCAGGAGGCGACGATGCTGCTGGTGTTCCTGCAGGATCGAACTGGCCACGAGGATATTATCTGCGTACGCAACGACGATAGGTAGCCCGCGGCTGACGCTGTCGATGAATCTCTGACACGACTGCGCTGCATTGCATAGTTCAAACGTCATGCGAACAAATTGAAATGCTTGGCGTCGACAAGATGACCGTGATGCGTGAGAAACTCGGCTCCGATAATCATGCAGCCGACGTTAGCCACCATGAAAATCCATAGAAAAGCTCCGAGGAGTCCCAGGTTCAGCGTGAGTGAGCACTGCTTGTACACGGGGATCCTAGTACCGTTGACAGGTTGGAGGTACATGATTGCCGAGGTGGACGAGCGCTCCGACCGTTAGTGGCCAGGATGCTGACCTGACCTCCTGTATTAACCAGGAAACTTTGTCCGGTGGTACGGGCAACGACATAGAGAAGGCGACACTCACTGAGGCCTAGACCCCTGGTCGCCGTTAGTAGTCGGCCACGCAGTTTCCCGACCAGGAGCACGGAATCCGACAGTGGGGAGCCTGGTCGCCAAAGTTACGGTGCTAATAGCAAACGCCTGTTCCTGGAGAGTTACGCCGTAAACGCTCGGTCGAAGGTGATTGACGGCGAGAGGGTGAACGGTGACGTCGGTGCCCGCCGGTATCGAGATGCCCCTGCTCGTACCGGCCATGACGAACCGGTCGACGAAGTCGCACAGCCAGTCCGCATCCGATAGAGCGTATCGCTGGTTTGTAGCGTGCCTGAACAAAGATGAAAGCGCTACGGGGGAGGCAACTTGATGTGGTGGGGTCACAACATCCATCACCTTGTCCGCCAGGGCAGCAAGAGCATTCAAATATGTTGTGGAGGAAGCGGCTAAACCATCTGCACGTTAGCTGGAAGGCGCTGAAGCAACAGCTGACGCACCAAAGACTCGTCCATAGTGGGTGCACTAGCGCCAAGAAGTTGCCGCATGTGCCGTAACAACTGGCTCGGGCGCCGGTCGCCGACCTCTTCCATGGACAACACTTCCCGCGTACTAGAGCGCTCAGACATGGCAGTGCGTTCGAGCAGGGACGCTTTAAGCTGGTGCTGTTCCCTTGCTGGTAGAGCGGCGCTGAATGCAGCTACAATGTCCGCGACCTCATCGACCGCACTGGCCGGAAGAGACGCGATGACACGGCGCTACTTCGTCCTCTGCGACGTAATCCTCTCCAGCTCAAAACAGCCCTCGACCTGCAGGAACCAGGTAGTAGGATTTCGATCCCAATATGGCGGCAGCAGGCGCGTGGCGGTAGATGTGGCGCTTGTAACCAGCGGCGAAGGCTGGGTCTGGTCGCCGTAAGCAACCGGTGGCAAAGGCGGGGTCTGGTCGCCCTCAGCCATGGCTCCACGTTCTGCCTGGTCACGGGCAACAGTAATCGAATCACGTCCGGGTCACCAATTGTGGAGCGCCGATCAGGCGAGACAGACGGAAGCAGACATCTTGCCGCAACCGGAACCTGATTTTTATTCTTTTCGCATGGCTAGGACTGCTTACGGAAGCACCCGCGGTAGATGATGATGATGACGGAGCATAGGCGATGTTAATGATGGCCGCTGCTGTGGTGATGATGATGATGCCGCTACGCTATCATTGTTTTTATAAGTGTGAGCTTCCGTCGTTTCTTTGGAACTGTTAATTTTATGGACATAGCCTTGGAGTGGCGCACTCTATAGGAGTGTCTTCCTCGTTTCGAGGAAGTGTTGCCCCAATTACGGCGAATGCTGGATTTCTTTATTTTGGCCCCCTCCTTAAGTGGGTTTGCTTTGCTTGTCAAACATGGGCTGGGGAGGCTGGGCGGTCGTAGCGAGGCACACACACACGGGAGCTCGGCATTTTCTTTGGTTTTATTTACTGCCGCGCGGTCGCCGCGGGGCACCGCTCACGTGCTCGCGCTCAGCAATTTCTTGTTATTTGTAACTGCGGACACAAAAAACTACGATTTGCTGAATAGCTTAGCTGTTAAAATTTAAAAGACGACGGAACATTTCGAACCGTGTAACGCCCCGCCTTTCCACAATACTGCAGATTTCGCGACAGTTTAACCTGTAATCATTATAATAACGTAAATAAAACAAATGATCGAACAAAATCTTGAAAAATATTAAATAAAAAATTTAAAAACAATACCTAAAATGACAAATGGCATAACGACCTGCATTTACGCAATAATGCAGATTTTGTGCAAGCTCTATGTGAAATCGTTATCATTAGCGTAAACGAGATAATTGGTCGAAAGAATCCTTTGAAACACTATAAAATAAGAAACATATCCAGAAATTTCGGAAAATGGCCAACCGTGGACCGCCCAGCATTTCCACAGTATTCCAGATTTCACGAAAGTTCCAAATGTAATTGTTATAATAGTGTAAATGGAGATAATAATTGGTCGACAATAATATTAAAACACAAATAAAGGAAATAAAATAAAATTACAGAAAATGGTGAACCGTGTAACGCCATGCATTTCCACAGTAATGCAGATTTCGCAAAAGTTCCGAATGTTATCGTTACAACGGCGTAAATAGTGACTATAATGGCTAAAAGTTTTTTGAAAAAGTAAAAAATAAAAACTATTCAAAAATTACACACAATTACGAACCGTGCAACGCCCTGCATTTCTCCAATAATGCGGATTTAACAAAAATTGCACTGGTAATCGTTATGTTAGCGCAAATAGAAATCGTTCGTTGAATGAAATTAAGAAACAATATACAATATGAACAATATAAAAAATCACGGGAAATGGAGAACCATGCAATGCTTACAACTTCCAAAATAGGGCAGAGTTCGCGATACGCCCACCTGTAATCGTTATATCATCGTACGTCCAGACATTTGGTAGAGTGAAAGTTTCAAAAATATTAAAGAACAAAAATATTGAAAAACCACGTTTATTGGTGAATTGTGCAACGCCCTGCATTTCCCCAATAACGCAGTTTTCGTGGAAGTTCCAAATGTAACCGCTATAACCGCGTAAATGGAGATAGTTCGCCGGACGAAGTATTGAAAAACGAAACACTAAGAAAAATATAAAAAGTAGCGGGAAACGGTGAACCGTGTAACGCCCTCCGTTTCCACAATACTGCATATTTCCCAAAAGTTCCAAATGTAATCGTTGTAACATCTTAAATGGAGACAAAGATTCGGACAAAATTTAGAAAAAATACATATTAACAAAAAACTGTGGTTGATTCCTCTGTCATAGGAATCAGTAAAACACGAAACTGAAATGTGCAGCGAAATCTGCAGCTCAGCATGATTTGCGGTTCGGCTGCTGTCTTGTGGGTGTGCTTGGTGGTGAGCGACGTCCTGCTGGCAGGTCGCTTCGGCAGAGGTGTGCCGGAGTCATTTTCGTGACGGATATGACGCGAGTGAAACCTTGTGGTATCGCGGCAGAAAACACTTTTGTGTTAAAGTATAAAACCCGAAGACCAACAACCCTCAGTACAACATACTCTTCAGCACTAACGGTTGCTTATGCGCAAGAAGACCCGGTGTGTAGGGGTGTGCCCTTTACAGGCCGCTTGCTTCGTTGTACTGGCGTCACTTCCGTGAAGAATATGGCGACAGCTAAATCTTGGCGTATGCGGTAATAAGACACTTCCGTGTTAATTTTAAAGCATTTACGGAGCATGCAAACCGTATAACTCCTTGCTTTTCCACAATAATGCAGATTTCGCGAAAGTTGCACTTGTAATCATTATGATAGCCTAAACCGAGATAAGTAGTCAGGCAGGATTTAAAGAAACTAACACATTTGACAGTAAACGACTCACACCAAAGAGAAGCGGCATAAAAAAGGTACGTAGCAGAAGACGATTTTCTGAATTTCTGCGGAATGTTTGCAATTTCCATTCGCTGATAATACTGGCTTGCTAACACCGCTCTATTCGAATATGACCTTACCTATTATACATTTGGTTGAACCGTTTATAGAACGTCTGATCACATCCCGGCAGTTTTTTTAGTGAAAATTACGAAAATTTTAATATTGGCGATATTTTTGGGGCAAAGCGATATCGTTCGTATAGAGAACCGAGTTCTGTGAATAATGTAAACCTCAAACTGGAAAATAAAACATAAATATGACTTCCCGTCCTTTGTCCTCTAACGTTTACCGCCGTTGCGGTGGGGAGGAAGTTGTGATTGTAATCAGCAATACCCGTAGTTAATTATTGCGGCTATATGAGTAACAAGGAAGGCTGCAATGCGAGCTGAACCTGGTTATGGAGCATCTATTTGGCTTGAAGTGTGGGGTCCAGGTTTTCAGCAAGTAAAGCAAAGGCTGCCCGTTCTTTATTTTCCGAGTATATGTGAGGCCCAAACGAAATCATTTATGTCTCGTGCCCGTGAAAACCTGCAAATAAAGAAAAGATGGAATGAGCACGGCCGTTTGAACTGACTCCTATAACGATTTGTTTGCGATACTACGAGAGCCACATACCGCAGACATTGTGCTTCTCTATGTGCTGTTGGACATTTTAGCGGGCCTTCTGCTACCATAAGGATTTGCGCAAGAGCTCTTAATAGTCCACTCAATTGGTATTACTAATTTTCGTATACCCCGGGCAAGCGCTGAAATAATTGGTTCAATTTTGAAAAACAAAAAAACATTTATGCTCTAAAATTTTTATCGCAACTTGGCTCCTAAATTCGAAATTTGCGGGCAAAACGAATACTTATACTCCCACTCAATGAGTAAAGTAGAGCACAACAATTTTTATGAGCTACGTCTTAGCGCACTGCGCATGCCCAGCCACTCTGGAGACCTAAATTTAGCTTTTCGGTGGGATTTTAACCTGCTGGTTAAAACGTCTGCGTGTGGTGTCACCTAAGCGCCTCCTTGGGAGTGCCACGGGGTCCGCAATTTTATAGAACTAAGAACTAATTTTATCTATTCTGTAAGTAATCAGGCAGTGCGAAGGCGCTTTGCCGCATTTTTCGGGATGTTGAGAAGCTTCTTCCGGAGTAAAATGATTTCGCCATCCCTTCTTGCACTGGCCAGTGGCCGTACGTGGCTGCCGTTAAAAAGCGGTTAACAATGAGAGAGAGAAAACTGGTCCTGATTGCGTGCACACCAAGAGTTTGTCTTCTTCTGATTGGCCTATTGTCCCGCTTCAATGGCGAACAGGATAGCGTCAACACTGTAAATAAGAAAAATACTGTGGTTGATTCCTCTGTCATGGGAATCAGTAAAACACGGAAGGGAAATGTGCAGCGAAATCAGCAGCTGAGCATGATTTGAGACTCGGCGGCTGTCTTGTGGGCCCGTTCACGAGCGACGTCCTGTTGGCGGGTCGCTTCGGCAAAGGTGCACTGGCGCCATTTCCGTGACGGATATGACGTCAGTGAAATCTTGGTGTATCCCTGCATAAAACACTGTTGTGTTAAAGTATAAAACCCGATAACGAACAACCCGAAGTATAACGGGCTCTTTAGTAGTAAAGGTTGCTTTCCCGCAGGAAGATCCTGCGTGCACTGGTGCACCCTCTACAGGCCGCTTGCGTCGTTGTACTGGCGTCAATTCCGTGACGGATATGACGTAAGAGAAATCTTTGCGAATCCCGAAATAGAACACTTTCGTGTTAAAACAGTTGGATTGTAAAAGGTCTGTAGAGCAAGACCTCATTTTTTCTTCGTACAGATGACCACCACGCGGCAACAATAAAAAAGACACCAGCTCGTTGACCTAGGTGTAAGACCTCATGGAAGGGGGGTCGCGTTCCGCCAAGTTACATGTTTTGGTAGTCCTTTAAAATAATTTCACTACTGAGAAAGGCACTGTGCAGGTGCCATCCTGCGTCTAGAGCCTTGCGGCAAATTATACGGAGATGACTTTCGCAAAAACCCCAGCTTTACCAGAACTTTTTTTGGGGAAGCTACCGCACTAATAGCAAAAAAACATTCCTCTCGATATTTCAACTAACAAACGATCGTCATTGAAACGCGAGCTTTATAAAAACAAACATAAAATATGGTTTTATGGCGTACAATGACATTTGATTTCGTCACGGTCTTGTCAAACTATACAGCCCAACTTGTGGAAAAATAACCTAACTGGTTTTGATTACGGCGGTATTCTGCCATACCATTTACTTTTTTGTGAGCATGAAATATTGGAAAATATATGAAAACGCCACATTTTGAGAAATCCGGGTGCACGGAAAATAGAAGAGATTTACTCTTTGTTCCTTACAAAAGGAAATCTCCGAGTCCATATTATCCTTTCTCTATTTGCATGAATTGAATGCCATTTTATTGAGCACGCTATCACGCGAAAAATTAGATATGTAAATGACACGAAAAATTATTTATGAATATAAGTATAAGTCTTGTGTCCAGCAAGGTCACTGGTACATTCTCGCAGAAAACCCGTTCCAAATTTCAAAATAAAGAACTCCATCCACTCTTTCTGCATTACACGTTATTTCTTTATTGCAATACTTACTACAGTGTAGTCATAAAACGCATTGACATGCTCCTTTTTCCAGTGCACAACCTGAGTAATCGGTACTCCCCCGGGATGCACCCAGCATTTGCTTGGTATTGCTGACGTTGAGATGGTGAAGTTATCTTTGTACACTTTGACAGCAATTATCTGCTCTCCTGGCTCAAGTTGCACATTTAATGAGGTCGAAACGTCCTTGGAATCTAGGTATACTACCCTGTAAGAAGAAAATATCAAAATAAGCCTTCTGATTGTCGAGGATTGGCAACTAAAAGTCTCTTCTCGTGCTGAACTGCTCCTTATAATATATTTTAATAGTCAAAAAACGTACATTGTGGACAACAGCTTTAATAATATCCCTTCATGACCCAAGCCGCTGCATTTTAACAGCCCATCCTGTCCGTAGCGCTGAAATATGTGTTGTTCACTGTTTGAAAAAAGTGCCCGCCGCATAACGCGAGGTGAGAACGACAGAGAGGGAGAGAGAGGAAAAAACGTTTATACAGAGCATTTATAGTGTTCCTGTACAAGTGGTTCTTTCTTCACACGAATCCATGAACAGCTGGTCGAAATGGGATCGCAAATGTGGCGATGATGTTGTGATCCCGACATATAGCGACCTGTTGTTCATGCCTATTCTTTGGCTAAGCGTCTTAACGGTGGAAGAAGAACCTTAGCAGCGCCCTTCGCCTTCGATAAACGCTGAAAGTTCGTCGGAGACGCAGCGCCCAAGGCCATGTAAGGCCGTGTATACTGTGAAACGCAAATTTCTATTTTGATTGTCAGGCATGCACTTTTGGAAAAAGAACTCAGTAGACAATTCCACACGTTCATGATATAGAATGATCACATGCCATCCACCCGACTTCGCTTAACTTGTAATTTGAGAAGAATTTTAACGCCGTTGCTGGCTCGACACTTGGGAGCCTTGCGGCACGCATTCATGCGATTCATACAGGTGCGCCTTTGCGGCTGAGCATCTACTTTACTGTAGGCGTAAGCTGAATGTGGGCGGAAAATATATAGGAGGCCAAAGAACAGTAAAATGTTTAAGGGCATACTATGATGTTCGCTACTTCTACGTAACGGATTCCGTGTGGTTTCAAAGGAACCTCTTTGAGCACAGTCTTATGAATTACATCCCAGAAAAAAAAAAAAAAACACCTTCCTGTTAAGTACAAAAAGAGGTGATCCTTTGTTTGCTTGTTTTTTGGGGGGGAGGGGGGGGGTTGACAGAGTGTACATACCATGCATTTTCCACGGATGCACACCCCATACACCACAAAAGGAAGTTTTAGCAAGAAAGTTTATCTTCACTAAAATTTCTATGTCAACTAGTAAAGGACATTTCTGGAGTTCTTTCCTTTTCGTCCGTATATGCAACCCGACGAAGGCATGAGCGCACAATAACACCCTATGCAACCCGCAAATATTCATTCTTTCCGCGAACTATAAATGACTTGAAGAAACTAACCAACCCCGAAGTTTTACAGCCATCATTAAGATTGTTTTCTTCTAGCCTCAACAACAGTGTTTAGACTAACATCCCAATTAAGCTCTGTAACTACACAAACATTGCAAATTTTTATGTATTTTGAGTTGCTCTGTGCGTACTTTTGTTGGTATGTGTTTTTATCTACTGGCTTTGAATATTTGTTTGTTTGCATATGAGCATTCATGTGATTCAGGTAACCCACTCTGAGAAAATCTCTTCTAGGAATTGCAATGTTCATAAATAAATAGATAGAATACGCGGGCCCCTACGCTCTGGCGTCCCCAGGCGCTTGGGGAACCGTACTGCGCATGCACAGAACCCAAGCCCCGTTCGGGGTTTGGGTTTAGCCCGCGCGCTATATTGCCGAAATATCTCTCGCCCCAAAGCTGCCCCAAGAGGAGCTTGCGTTCGTTGCATCGTTCTCGCAGCCAGCGTGACGGCGCATGACCACAGCTGAAGCAAAACCTACGGCTCGTTTCCGGATCCACCCGATCAACTACGATTATAGCTGAACTCAATTTGTATACTCGCGCGTCCTTCACAAGAACTGGATAAACGAGTAAATCGGGTAGCTTTTTCTGCTCTCGGAAACGGTCAGCGTACACGCCGGCCCAGCCTACCCGCCTACCCGCAAGGCCCATGAAGCGGCTAAAACCGGTGCAGACCACAATAGCAAGAGCCTGTCGCCGTTCTAACGAATCAACCTGATCGCAAAAACAAGTTCCACATGCGAGAACGTAGATGATAACGTTGCGAAAATTGAGCTAGGAATCGTTATCCCCGCTGATTTTAAAAGCGGCGACCAGATATCTCCAGCGATGCTAAGCCTACGCTGACCGGCCACAGAGGTTCGACGAGCTGACCGGGCAAGCGGTCTGACCGGGGCGAGGCGGGCCGCCGAAGGATGGCGCTACCTGCGCGACAGAATCAAAACAGGCTACGCCAGATGTCTTGGTCACCAATAGCTCAACTAGAGTTTACTAGAAGTTTCAGAGTGGCCCGAGCGGCGGCGTCTCCCATTGCTCCGCCGAATCGACGTTCGCGCAGAAAATAAAACCGGTTCAGCGTCGGCGCTGCTGTCGTCGACCACTAAACAGCCGCCGCTTCCCGGCACCAGCTCCCAGCATGCGCGCGGGAAGATTTGCTCGGCTCACTGCGGTTTTCCGCGCTTGTGCAGCTGATTGATTGATTGATCAGGTTGGACGTACCGACATGCTGGCCGTGCCGACGTGCTGAACGTGCCGACTTGCTGTACCGTAACCGGCATTCTGTCTTCACAGACCACATCGTTACCCAAAATTTTCTACTAATCGCGGAGCTCTACACCCGATCGGGCACGACAGCAGCGACAGATCGACGGTGTAAACTTTTTGGTTGAAATGACTTTGTAGAGACGACAGCGACGAAATGGCGTTTGAACCACTGCTATGCGCAAGGGTACAAACCTTATACTCTCGGACGGAGCACGTGCGAAAGTATTCGCTTTTCAAGGCGCCAGCCGATAAGGCGCAGAGTCGAGCTTGGGATCGAAATCTACGGAGAGCAGACAAACCACTTAAACCCGAGAGTGTTGTGTGCGAACTTCATTTTGAGAAGCGTTTAATTGTGAGAGATTATGTTCACATCATCGATGGAGAACAAGTACGAGTTCAAAGAGGAAAGCCGACCCTTGCCCCTAATGCTCTACCGACGATATTGCCCAACATGCCAGCTTACTTGAGCAAAAAAAAACGTCGGCTCCAAGAACGCAAAGAAAACGACAGCAACCACTCCTTGACGGTAACACCCAGAATAAACGCCGCATAATTGATGAAACGCCGTCTACCTCCCCAGAAGGCACACCCCGGGATGAACTCCTGCCAACTGAAACTGACACTAATGCTTCACCTACCACAACTTCACCTCTAATAGACACCAATGCCGGTGAGCCAGCGACCCTTTCTGACCTTCGAAATCTGACGCTTCCGTTAAGTTCTTGCGCGCCTCATGAATTTCCCGACTGTACTGGTGTGGCTTATGTAGCCTGCAAACTGATCGCCCGCACAAGTGAACTGGTGATTGAAAGAGCGGTGTTTTTCAACTGCTCCGAACAAGGTGCTGTACATTCCAAAGTATTCATTCAAGATAAGCTGACTCAGGTGTCACACATAGCAACTGTGCAAGAACCTACTAACCTACTGAGGCTAGTGTCCAGCATTCCGCTCTGTTGCGGAGCAGCGGAGAATTTATCAGTGTCACCGCATGATTCGATAAAAGGTCTTCCGGGACAAATGCGTTCAAGAACAGGCACCTACTTCAGCGTGAACTGCTACGGAAGACAACAAAGGAAGGTAAAAAGTTAACTTTGATTTTCTCAATAAATACTTGAAGGCATATGATTTCGCGCGACTTAAAATGGACATGAGAATACATCCATAAATTTGATAGTCTTGAAGCAGGTTTTCATGTTTGCAAATGCTTTCAAAGTGTAGAACTATGAACGCTTATTTCTATAAGTTTCCAAGTACTGGTCCATCGGCATGCGGTTTCGCATGGTAAAGCCTTTTGCTCTTCAGCGGCTAGAAACAGCTTAATAGGAATAATGTATAGCTGTATTAAGGGTAAATATCAAGCTTCCAAGAATATTTTGAATTGTGTCCTTTTTCGTTTCTTTTTCGCGCACACCAGGTGCTCTCGGGGGCGCGTAATCCGCGTAAAGCCCGCGCTTACCTCCTAAGCGCTCGCTGGAGTCGAGGCACCACGGCACCACGTTAAAATAATGCTATTTTGTGCAAAAATATTCCACATGTCTAGAATTTTCGTTGACACTTATAGCGTCTTCTTCTGAAGTATACAACATTTCTTTTGTCTTGGTTTCGGTCAGCGCACAGAAATGTTCTAAGCGGAGCAAAGCGAGCAGCGGAATGCAGTTATGGACCCGCCGCGTGTGCTCAGTAGCTTAGGCGTTGCGCTGCTGAGCACGAGTTCGCGGGTTTGATTCCCGGCCACGGCAGCTGCTTTTATGATAGAGGCGAAAAAAAAACGCCCGTGTGTGCGAGATTTCGGCGCACGTTAAAGATCCCCAGGTGGTCGAAATTATTCCGGAACCCTCCACTACGCGTTGAAACGCGTTGCCTTCGGGTCTTTAAGGTGGAATAAATGAAATGAAATGAAATAAAAACGTGCAATCAATCAATCAAAATCAATACAGTTATGCGGAACATGAGTTACTAAACAAACGCACGTGCGGAGCCAGTTTGCATTTTCTCGGAAAGCAGAGAATACCTACAGCCTAACATATAGCTTCAATGCTCAGCCTTGGCAGATACGCATTTCATAGAGGCTAGTTGCTGCGTTTGCGTGACTGGGAGCACAGATACTGTGTACTGGAACAGCGCGGAGGCGAGGGGCTTAGTGACACACAGCACGTTTGTTTTTTTATGTGACAATCTCATTTTAAAGCATGGTTTAGGGCTTAGTTACATTTTTTGATAACCTTATACATAACAAAACATAATTTGGCCTGCGGAAGTTAGTTGAGCATTATTGGTTACTTTAGAAACATTGTTTTCTTAATTTTGCTTCGACATTTTCTGTTTTACATTTTCAGCATTGCCCTTCCTATCTTGTAAGTACGTGATGAAGGCATTGTAGACAAGACCATCTGTAGTTAGAAGAAGAATGGCGAAGAAAACGCAAAAACAGACGCAAATCGCGACTTCAGGGTGCTAGTCGAAGAGCACGAAAGTTACACTCAAAACTGGAGACTCTAAGCGATGTGATCGCCAAAATGAAAAAAGCAACATCGGCGACTGCTGAGGAGGTGGTTAAGAAGAAACTGAAGTGTCTATTACCTAAGCAGCAGCTGGCCGTGAAACAGTGTTTCGAAACTACCCCAAGAAAAAATACCAGGGAAATGACCTACAGCAGGGAGTGGATACTCGAATGTATACTGCTAAGTATGCGAAGCCCGAAGCTTTATGAATACATTCGGTGGTAGAACATTCTGACACTTCCGGGACGAACCACTCTAAGGAAGTACATGTCGAGTTACATGGGAAGCTTCGGATTTAATGAGAGAATGCTAGGTACACAAAAAAAAGAAAACTGCCGGAATGGACCCCGTTAGGTGCCATGGAGTACTTATCATCGCCGAGATGAAGTTGTCCGAGCATCTGCCAGTCGACAAAGCTGGTAAAGTTGCTGGCTTTGTGGACATCGGCCCTTACACTCCTCAACAGCAGAAACACGTGTTGGCAGACCACGGCCTTGTAGTGATGCTCGTGCCATTGGTTGGGAACTGGACTCAGGTTTTAGGCACTTTTGCCACACACCCCAACATCAGCGGGGACCTACTAGCCAAGATCATACTCGAAGCAACAATCTTAGCCGAGAAGGCAGGACTCTTTATTGACTATATTACGTGTGATGCTGCTGGGTGGAACAGGAAAATGTGGCGAAGAAGGGGGGTGAGGGCAAACTCGAAAAGAAATAGTCGCAAAGCGAGTGCACCCTGCTGACAGCAAAAGGTGTCTACATTTCCTGTGGGACCCGGTGAAAAATATTCGCAACAGGCTTATGGAAACAACATTGGATACGCCAGACGCAACGGTAAGCGGCTTTTGGCACTTTGTACATGCACGTACCATCGACGTATGCACCTTTGCTGTTTGGTTGGATTGTAGGAGGTTATAGGAGGTTGTACAAGCCGGGACATTTATTTTTTTACAGCTGACACATACATATTGTCCTTTAAGTAACGCACTTCTTTCATGGATATATGCGGCGGAAATATGTAAGTTGTGTGTAATAAAAAAGGCTAGGTTCATTTTGATAGTCAAAATTCATTATATCAGCGTGCATGTTAACCAAACTGAACCCATGTACATTCGCAACACCTGATCGACCTCAGGGGGCGTATCTGCTGACTTCGCTGTATCATTCATTCAATGATATCATTCAACGCATCCATATTAGCTTCGAAGTCGTCTGACTGAGTGAGTTGTTGCTTAAAAAACCCTCGATATTTTCTTAGTTTTTCGCAAGACACTGAAACTGAAAGAAGGAGCCACATAAGAAGCGAAACATAATTATGTGTCGACCCATTTTATGTAGTCCGACCTTAATGCAATTTGAAATAAAAATTAGATTAGCACCGGTTTTGTTCAAAATCTGCTATCAACGACTTTAAGAAGGAAGAACTTGTGTCTTTCTATCCCCTCGACCACCGAAAATGCTCGCTTACTATCACTTTCGTTCGTTTTCCCCTTACGATTTCAGATCCCCTTGCAGCCTCTGAGAGAAGCTTTTGAGCGTGACTGCAACGACCTCACCATGAAGGCAATGCCGCGCTTGGGAAACACACATCTTCAGCCAAACTGCTTCGAAAAAATTACACCATCTTCCCGTAGGGAAAACCTGAGTAGTATGCGAAGCAGCTGTGGGGTCGACTGATGTTCCCATTAGTTTTCAGTTCGTCGTTTTCGTTGACGTTCAGCCTCGCGTGCCTTCGTTGTATCAGTAGCTTCTTGACGTAGTTTGAACGAGTGAAGGACATCAGGCACGTTCGTAGCCCATGCTCCCGTCTCGGTTTGTAGCGGACTGGGAATAGCGCCACGTACCTCCCTTTGCGGCCAGAGAGTTGTGCGATCGAAACCGGGCGCCGCCTAACAATTTCATTTTATAGTGTGCGGCGCTGACATCAGACCAAACGCTGATGGGGCTGAAGAGACGCGCATGCCCAGTAGAGTGCGGACGGTGGACAACGACAACGACAAAGAAGGAGGGAGGGAGGGACACAGCCCCGATTATGAGATGCTTCGCATCTAATAATGTGCGTAAATTACGCTTTCCAGCTATTCAATTTCGATACGATCAGAGCTCTTGACCTCTATAAGCCCCAGATTGAGCCAACCTGCGGAAGCGTCGAACCAACGCTGAAGTTTTTCAAGTGAGCGTTTATTACTTGGTGCAGAAACACATAGAGACTTCGCTTTCTTCGCATTCAGCTGCAGTCCCTCCGTGTTGTAAAAGGGCTTAATTAGTGGGCATGCTTGTTCAGGTCATAAACATTGTAATTACGCAGAGCTGTTTCAGAATTAACTTATAAGGCGCCAGTAGTTGCACGCATAATAAAATTTCGGTATTTTGTAATTATTTTCTGCAGCATGATGAAATCCCTCATCGGCACAATCACATCCCGATACCCAGCTGAGGCGTCAAGGTAAACTCGGCCCCTGTGCAAGAGCTCGATGACTTCCTGGAGTTCTTGACAAAGTGGGAGAAGGATACGCACAAAAAGCACTTTTTCAGTGAATGAACAGCTAGAGGCTTGACAGTTGCATTGCCTAGCACTATGGCTCTTTTTGATTCTGTTCATTCAGAACTCGGCTACACCTACTTAATGAGATCCAGCCTGAGCCAAGAAAACATTGAGAATTTTTTCCCTTTGCCAGGCTATCGTCGGGCTGCAACGCGCACCCGACCCAGGAATAGTTCTTGACAACTGTAAACTGCCTAAGCTAATGCGACTTAGCCAAAAGCGTAATCGTGTGAAACGTACAGGACGATGTGATCACTTCGCTGCTGACAGTGGACGAGCAGAGGTACCGTTTTTATAAGCAGCAGCATCTGATTGATGCACTCATCAACAAAGAGAAGTTACGAGGAAGCGGAAGCTGTCGTGGAAAGCGCAAATGCAGTTGATCCCAAATATTCCTACCACCTGTACAGGAGCGACTCTAGATTAACCTACTACGTTGCAGGTTACGTGGCAAGAAAATGCGTGCTAAAAACGAAGTGCCAAGCCTGCAACGACCAGCTGCTTATTTCAGCAATTCCGGGTAAGCTACCTAATGCAGCAGTGTTTCCTAACATTTGTGATTTCGGGGGACTTCTATACCCGTCAGTGCATCTCTTTAAATTCATTAGCAATCTCGAGGACATTTTGGCTGGTTGTTTCAGCGCCAAAGAACTCCACAATGACGGCGTTATGGATGTGCTGGCACTTCTTCACAAAAATCCCCTTTACAGCATTGGTTCCGACCAGCATTGTAAGACCATAACTGCAAACTTCGTTGGGTTTTACGTCTCGACAAGGATGCATTTCTGCATCAAAGGACAAAACAAATCGCGTGATTACACGCGAAAGCGGGAAGAACACCTTAAATTTAGCCGTCTGTAATGATCAAGAAGGAGTTTTGAAAAGGCGTTGGCCCAGAATGTAAACAAAGAATTTTGACGCAGTTAAAACTCCATGTTAGCGTTCTTGTACCTTTCTTTGTCGAGCAGACTTCGTGTATAGTTTTCCTCGTTACATTTAATTTGCGTTGCTATGGAAAATATAAAAATATAAACAAAATGTGCATATATACCAGTTCGGTACTTTGTAAACTCCCAACCTTTCTTGTATAAGACACATCGTCTATAGTTTTCAGTGTTATATTTTATTTTGTCACGATTTATTATATTTGCTAATGTATGTTTTGATTTGGTTTAATGTGCGCGTCGTTGTTCTGTTAGTATACTTGTGAATAAAGTTTGTGTCTATTCGATTCAACTCCTTTCGTGACTAAACCAGGTCAGAGGCGGTACGAAAAACAGAATGTTGATGGAATAGTTACAATAAAACATGGTCTTGGGGACCACTGGGCAAACGGTTGGGCTAACCCTTTTTCAGTTAAAAAAAATTTTCGCTTGCGTGTGTCATTTTCTGCTCGGGCAGGCGACAGCATTAACAGCACGACGATCCTTAATTATCATAAGTGGGCCACTGTTCCCAGCTATAATAACTAACGTAAATTACATCACAATGAAAAAACTCGTCTGAAAAGCAATCATTCCAGGCCTCATAAATTTTCATTTCATTTGTGTCAACGAATTATGTCCATCTAGCAGCATAATATGGACGAGATCATAAATCAATGGTTAACTCATTCATATTAGTCCATTTCTCGAAAAAAAAATTTTAGTGGGAAGTTGTAATAGCGATAAGATCGCTGCAATTACTTTAAAAACTGCCATTTTCCCGTTGTTCTAGAGCGGAAAGAGGAAAACTAACGTAAATGCGCCGCAGTGTTTATTTTTCATTTCGTTACCCACAGTCCACTGTACCTACAGTATATTTAAGCAGTTGGACGTCCCGCAGAACAAGCTTCAAGCACTCCGCGCGTACAGCAGCAGCGTTTCCTTGCCGCAGCCGGACGCGGGGCCCAGCGCGCTGCCGGCCGCCGCTTTCAGTTGTCGTTGACTAAAGCGCCGCCGCTATTTTCTGCGCGAATGCAGCACCTCTCTAGGCTGCCGGGCGGGCCACTTCTAGTACACTCTAGCTCAATCGGCAATTATACGCCTCGATCTTCGCGATCGCTGCGCCGCCTGCCTCCGCTTCTCCACGGCGCTTACGGGATAACCGCTGCACAGCTGACAGCGGCTCATACAGTGTTATGGTTCTCTTTCACTTCCTTTTTCTTTTCCGTGCCCTAAACAACTTGTTATGGCGATGTCTGTAGCAATTAGTACGCGTAGTGCAGTTCAAATCACAGCTGCGTACTGATAGAGGGCTCCAACGCCAACAAGAGATATCACGCGATGGGGTAAAGCGCGCGTCTTCGCCGTTCTTACGGGCATCGGTGACGGCAGCAGCATATCACCACTGTCACCTCCGAACACGTCAGTCAGAAATGAATTCTATTGTCGCCTCGTTTAGACCTGATACTGGCACAATGAGAGGCTGGTATCGTTTTTAGCGCGGACAACGAATGCGGCCTTGTTTTAATATATACATCGTAGAAAAATAGGATTCCGGGATGTGATTACCTAATACCTGACAATAACCTGTGCCTTTTATAGGAATACAGGCCACGCGGACATGTTAAGTATATTCAATTCTGTGGGTAATCAAATATGTGCCCACCCCCGCCGGATAGCAAGAACCAAGGACCGTTAATAAAACCACGGAAAAATAAATGGCTGCCAACTGCGGAATCAATAAAATACATCGTAAGGGAATACAAACCCAGTGCATCTTCGCAAATGGTAGAGACGTTCGTCGTCAAGAGATGAAGAGAGAAATCACCGTTTTAGTAATCGCACGAACAACCTGCGGGTTCACTTTGATTTAGTTTTTGGACTTTAACGAACCGCTGATCACTAAGCGGACACATTTTTGAAGTATACAGTAAGTACGTTCACAGGCGACAAAAGCTGTCGTTGGAAGAGAGTGGTATCTGATAAGTCCCTCTGACTTCACTCTTCTACTAGATTCTGCAGATTCTAGATTCTGGGTATATTAGCGGGGGATATGTGTCGCAGATAGTGACCGTTTGCGAGGGCTCCCCTCGCGAAAAAACGACCCCGCCGTAAATTCTTTGCGTTGACTCCTGCATGTTGTTTTGCATCATCCCTCGTACGTATTGCGTATAACGTCCGTGAAATTTATGCCACAATGGCCTCTTCAGGATAGTGATCAATATCTGAGATTTCAAGCGTAACTGGCATGCTGTCAGGTATGGGTGCTCTGCTGGGTTATGCAAACTCACGAAACCGATTAACAACGTAAAGCATAGCCGTAGCATGAACACCTGAACTAACGCTAGTTACGGAGGTACTGTTAGTAAATTTCCGGGCAATGGAATTACGATCAGCACCATGCTCATGCCGGTTTCGCGACGCCGGCCTGCGACACACACGTGGCGCCTATGCCAACCGAATGCACCACACTAAGATCGCGTCAAAAGCATTTACGCTCTCCTTAATACACCACATTTGCGAACAGAGTGACTGCTCACATAAAAATGTATTTTCGACGCATACAAATCGAAACTATCAGTAGCGAGCCTGCCTCAAAAGCAACGGCGAGAGTGTGAGCCCACCGGAGAGTCCCGCGACTGCTTCCGAGACGGGCCGCTAAGGTGATTTCAGTGGCACCCCTATAGGCAGCGCTCGAAGCGTATTGGCCCCGAGGACATACCGTCGCGCCACCTACGACTGTCGTCACTCATAGGACGCCGGGTTATGCTGTCGTCTGCTAGAACACATTTTCTATGCTTATGCGACCGCTCGTTTTAAATGCAGAGCATTTTTTTAACTAGCGATGTCACCCGTTCTAGTTGGCCATCGTAGTCCGCACCCCTCCCCCTACACTATATAAAAAAAATAATACTTATCGGCGCCTGTTTTCGATCCCACGACCATGCGGGCGGAACGCAAAGTACATGGTGCTCTACCCACTGCGCCACAAAGCCGACACAGAATGGAAGGCTACGAACGCGCCTTATATCTTTGACTCATTCAAACTACGTCAAGAAGCTGCTGATACAACGCATTCACTACCTGTGGGCGGAACGCGAGGTACATGGTGCTCTTCCCACTGCGCCACAATAATCATACCCACCTGCTAATAAATGATGTCACGTGACCACGTAATTACGTCTCCTCATTTAATTACAATACAACAACCAACAGCAACAAGTGCAACAACATTACGTAACGCAAACTACTTAACGTCATGCGCCCCCGGAAATGCTCTGCATTTGATCGTGCCCCTCGCGAGGGGGATGTTTAGTTTCCTGCCGCAGCCAGAACCAGGCGGCCTCCTGCGCAGTTTGTGGCGCATACCCACTTGGGGGATTGGGCAGGATCGTTTCACTTACTACATGACGGTTACGGCAGGGTTTGACTCGAACAAATTTTTTTTTTTGTTGAGGCCACCACGTGCCCCTCCGCGTGGTTTTGATGCAAGTTACAGAAAAAAGTTGTCTAAAGACCGAATATTCCGGGCAGGCAATCAGCGACTCGCTTCTTCCCGGTGACACCGCCACGGTTAGGTACTTGCTACCGTCGTACCGACAGCTACTACGCAGCCAGCTAACGCCAAGGACGATGGAACTGGTGCCTAGAAAAGTACGCTGTTAATTCATTATGAAATACTTGCGACGTGAGATGTGCGAGACCATGTATGCAAAGAAAATAAACCTTTCAACAGCGACGGAAACACGCCGCTCAGTTGTGATATCAGCAAGCGTACTGCGCACATTGCCCTGTAAATGAATACGTGAGAACGGTGAGCGGATTGCTTCGCCGCACTTGCTTAAAAGTGCCGGTACGATCAGCATCTCCCTCCTGCAATTCCCGTCCAATGTTTTTTTCTGTATATCATTGTCCTGATTTGGTTAATGCTCGCTAGTACTCTGTACTGCTATGTTTACTTTTCGCAATAAATGAATGTTATTGATGCAACTTTTTAACGCCTTCAAGCGGGTTTAGACGTGCCTATGTTTATTTTTAATTAAGGCCTCGCCGTTGAAATATATAATTGCAACACGGCTTTTCTCTGTTTACAATTATTTTGCCCTTTCTCTAACATCAGGTTCGAGAACTCATGAGTGCTCACAAAGGCGCGGCTGTGTACGAGACGCAAGACGTCGTGAGGTAATGGGGAGTTTTAGAATACGTGAACCAAGCGTTGAGGGCCCCCAGTAAGTTAGGGGAACCCAAAACAACACGCTTGCGCGCAACGAGTTTTCGAAGAGGGTCTTCTTCAACAGCTAGCTCGCCGCCGGATTCGCATGCGCGTAGTTGGATGTTGGGAATTTTAGGCTTAGCGTCGTGGCAGATATTTCATCGCCGCTATCGTTACAGTCGCGAATGAGAGTTCCAAACACAACTTTTCACCATACTATCACCCCCTTTCTCGTATGTAGAAGTTTGTATCCACGGTGACTGCGAGTTCAGCGATCGATGTTCAATATACCTGCCACGGCCTAGGCCAATTTTTGCGCGCAGTTATCGCCACCCTGCGGCCGCTGGGCAGAGCGTGCGTGCCCGAGGGGCCGGCACTGACGCCCGCGGCCTGTCGGCTGTTATGTGTGCATCGCTTTGAAAATCGCAGCTAACGACACTTCCTAGCATACTTTTTCGCCACACTAACACCCACTTTCGCGAATATTTAACTTCTTATCCGCTATCAGTCTGATTTTAAAAAGCCGCAACAAGGTGTTGCTGCCGCGACCTGCGTCGGTTCGAGCCGCCGGCTTGCAGGCACGGCGGACTGTGTGCGAAGCGCTTCTGCGAGCAGTAAACGCTTTATAATTTCCTGCTTCATGCATTTCTTGCGAACAACAAGTGAACTCTAGAAATTTAGCTCGGCGATCGTCGTAGCCTACAATGTTGATCGGGGAAACAAGCCGCAGCTAACGCTTACACGGGCTTCGGTCGCCTACGTCCGCATACACCACCACGCTCAAGTCGTTTGCGGGCAGCCTGCCACGGTTGACACGGTTAAAGGTCCCCATGAGGTAAACCTACGCGTCAAGGACTGATGATTAACTTCACACGCCGAAAATTAACACGAAAATACACTTAGAAGGCGCGTCTTGAACAAAATTTCACGCGCTGCAAGCCAACTATGCATCAAGGTCGGCAAGGCAGGAACGCGGATCGTACAAGTCACGTCAAAACGATCGCAGCGCCGGCCTCTCCAATGGTGGCCATCGTGGCCAATAGCGAAAAAAAAGTTCCACATGCGACAAAGGAGATGATAAAGTGGTGTAATGTGTTAGGAATTGTCATTCGCAGTTGCCCAGACAGCAGCGATCAAATATCCGCCAGAACACTAAGCGTTAAGTTCCAATTACCCGAGCCGACCGGGCAACGCAAGCCGGTTTCGGGGTGTTGGGGATACGCCTCTTTTAAATCTCGCCGCGGGCGAGTGCGTTGCGTTTGGGTCCCCCTAACTTCTTGGTTGCCCTAAGGTGCTCCGCACCTAAAATCCGGATGGAAGTAAACTGACCGTGTTACCCTATGTGCATCGCACGTCGCACGGTTTGAAGAATGTTGCCAGGCGCTACAGTGTCACGGTGGTTTTTTCCACACAACGAAAATTGGAGGGAATATGCACCGCAGTTTAAAGAACGACTTCATTGGCAGGAAAGGCTGCCAAATCAGGCTGTGCCTGAAACAGAGAGCACAGGTTTGTGGACTGCGAAACCGGCGTCGTGTACCAAGACCCTCTTCCGTGTGGAGCATCACACGTAGGGCAGACTGGTAGGTGCGCTAATGTTAGATAGGATAGCATGCGCTTTCCTTTGACAAACCTCCGCGACCGCCTTTGCCCTCATACTGCCACACGTGTGGCTGCCACCCAGTGTTTCAGGAAACTGATATTGTTACCAAGCGCCCGAAGTAGATATACCGATAAATAGATTAAGCCTATCACATTAGCAAGAAGGGCGAAAAGTGTATGACCCACCCTTCAGTGGTGCTTACTGATAAGCAGGTCCAGTTCATGGATAACGACAAATAAATCATGTTCCCCTTGTTTCTTTTCTCTGTTTTTTGTATGCTACTATGACACGTGCGTCGTTGTTTGCCTTCGGTATAAATGTTTGTGGCGGGTTTTCAATAAATTAGGTTGAGAGTCAGCGCGTGTCCTGTGGTTATTCTACTGTCTGTCCCGTCTTAAGTACGAAGCCTTAAGCTTGTCTGGCGATCTCAGCCATCTCATTTCATCTTCATTAGCGCGACGCGAGCCTAGAACAAAATAAATACTGTTCACGGCAGCCGTGTCGCAGGAGGATAAACATCTTTATTGTAATGAAAAGCTGGGTGGACGGTTCAGGAGGCGACGTCCTGAGTAAAGGACCCCATGTGCCCTTGCCATCCATAAAATTTTCTGAACCGGATACTCTTTCCCGATTTGTGGTGATAAAATCACTCAATCCAGCCCAACCTCTTGCATCACAGTAAGTGTTCTTGGTTGCAAAATACCTTATAGGCATAATTGAAACATCTTGCAAGGCTAAAATCAAAGGACTGGTGAGGTCCTTGCGAGGTAAACGACAAGCAGCAGGCCACAAAGCTTCTAGCTCAAACACGACTCGCTTATCTGCACGTCAAGGGCACACCCCGCCAGAGCCTCAACAGCTTCCAGGGTGTGATATGTGAGCCAGATATGCTCAACGAAACGGATGCGGATTTCCTTGCGGACTTGAAGGATCAGGTCGTCGCAGCCGTGAGGCGCATCACCATCCGCAGAGACGACAAGAAGATTCCCACCAAGCACGTAATCTCGACCTTTAACCACTCAACCCTTCCGCAACATGTAAATGCCGTCTTTATCCGATGCTCCATCTGTCCCAACTTCCCGAACCCACGGTGCTGTTTTAAGTGCCACCGATTCGAGCATGGTACAAACTCTTCACGTGGCATAACAACCTGTGCAAGCAAAATTCGCGGCACAGGATCATCCTACCGACAACTGTTCATCCAACACCCTCTCTTGTGTGAACTGCCGGGGGCCGCATGCAGCATACACTTGCAAATGCGAAAAATTTCACTTAGAAATAAAGATAATCAACGTCAAGGTTACTGAGAACATCGCCTTCACAGAGGCGCCGAAGAGGTTCGCCTCTTTCCCCCTGGGGAGGTACGCCGACGCAGCTTGCCGGGGGGCGGAGGGCATCTGGTTTTCACAGGGACCCAGTTCAACGAGTCTGAGTTGGTCCTTCCCCCGCTCCTAATGGGTTGCCACAGGCAGGCCAACCCGTCACCACACCGCTTGCTGAGGCAGCAGCGGGTGTGGTTCCAACCCCTTCCGTCGGGACCGGTGCCGCTCCCGTCTCTACCGTCCCGTCCTCCAGTGCGTTGGTCGCACCGTCCGTGCAGCCTCTGGCACCCCCAACGCCCTCGGCGGTTGTGGTTCAAACGAAGGCACCCCGAAGGGGGCCAATTTCTGGGGGCCCGGTCTGTTCGGCACCCCTATGACATGTGACGACGGGATGGACGTCGGGCCGTTGCTGCCTGAAACGCAGCGCAAGGGGCGGCCTTCGACATCCAAGCCGACGGAGAGGCCCAAAAAGCCCCTTCCTAGAGTCAGGACCTAAACAAAACACACTCTTGTCATCCTAAAATGTAAAAAATTTAAACAGAAAACATTATCCAATTGAACTGCAGAGGCCACCTAAAAACTCTTGATGATGTGTATGAGATTCTGCATGCCACTCAGCCAAGTATCATGTGTCTCCAAGAAACGCACCTCGGTTGCAAACAAATTCTCTAAATGGGTACTTGGTATTCAGAAAGGGCATAGTTCTCTGCACACACCCCTAGGGCGGTTTGGCCATAGTCGCCGGATATCATTAGCATGCCACATTCTCTCTTTAAACACTGTCCTTTTGGCTGCAGCAACCCGTACGATAGAGTTTATTAGGTTGATAACGGTGTGCTCTATTTACATCTTTCCTAATTTTGCTCTTCTGAGCTCTGATTTCGAGACACTGGTTACCCAGCTACCCGTACCATACATCCTAACAGGTAACATTATTGCGCACAAATCTCTTTGGGGCTCTTCCAGAACGGATGCCCGAGGGCGCCTGATAGAGAGGTTTTTTGCATCCTCTGGAGCATGCCTTTTCACCAAGAAACAGCCTACATACCGAAACATAGGACACAACACACACTTCTTTCTTGACTTGGCTATTGGTTCTGCAGTTCTCTTTCAATGTCTTGAGTGGGTTAGGGGCATGGACCCATATGGTATTGACCACTTCTCCACCTTACTAATGTATATAGGTAGATGCCCAGGCTGTCCATGTTCCCAGAACAGGGTTAATGAATCGAAAGCAAACTGGAGTACATTCACAGAAACATCTATACTACACCACACATTCATAAAAACCTGCACCTGGAGGAAGCAGCCCACCTTATCACGGCGCACATCCTCGACGCCGCCGAAAAGTTCATTCGCCCCGCCTCCGGTGCACCGCGCAACCAGAGGACCAGAGGAGGCGGTGGTGGAATGAGGACTGGGCGGGCGCGGGAGGCCCAGAACAAGGCGTGGGTAATCCTCCGTCGGTACCCCACATCCAATAACCTTGTATCATTTAAAAGGGCGAAGGCACTTGGTAAGCGTGTGCGCCGAGAGGCAAAACGAGAGAATTGGCAAACCTTCCTTACATGCCTTAACTCATACACAGACACACACAAGGTATGGACAAGAATATGCCAACATAAAGGACAAAATACACACCGCCTGCCCCTAGTCAGCACAACGGGGTACACGCTCGAAGGTCAGGCTAACAGACTTGCACAACACTTCTAACACGTTTCCAGTCCAGCATACTACACGAACACTTTCCTGAAACACAAACCTGCTTCTGAAAAGGAGTTCCTCTGTGACGATAAAAAGTCAAAATGCGCTTACAATTCTGCATTTGTACTGTACGAGTTGAAGGCTGCCCTGAGAACATTAAACCTTCAGCTTTAGGCGCAGATAGGATTACATGCACCATGATACAACACCTACACCTAGACACTATTGAAACATTTCTACACCTTTACAACAAAATATGGCTTTGGAGGCACACCCCAGCGTTTTGGAGGGAGGCCATAGTTGTGGCTTTTCTGACGAAGAGGCAAGACCCTTCCTCTTCGACCAGCTATAGACACATCGCTATCACAAGCTGCCGGTGCAAGCTTCTCGAGACGATGATAAACAGGAGAGTCGTGTACTTCTTAGAGTACAACGGTCTTCTGGAGCGCTGCCAGGCAGGCTTTACGCCGGGACAATCTACCAATGATCAACTCGTTACATTAGAGTCGTATATGAAAGATCCGTTCCTCCAAAAGCAATATTGTATGACGGTATTCTTTGATCTTTAAAACGCATACGATACCACGTGGCGGTAAGGCATCCTAAACAACCTGCAGTCCTTTGGAATGTCGGATAACATGCTAAACAGGCTTGTCAGCGACATACCTAAAGGAAGCTTTCGTGTTAGAGTTGGAAGTGCACTCTCAAGGGTTTACTTGCAGGAAAATGGCGTGTCGCAATCCGCTGTTTTGAGTTGCATTCTGTTTATTGTAAAAATGAATTCACCCAGTAAGGCATTGCCACCATCGATTTCCTCCTCAATCGATGTAGCCGACTTGCAATTATCCTTTAAGTCTTGTAACCTGTGTATGTGCGAGCGCCAAGTCCAGCTTGGTGTTCACAAGCTAGTGAGTTGGCCAGATAGTAACGGTTTTAAATTTAATCCACGAAAGTGCACTTGTGATTTGTTTTCGAAAAGGCGGGGCATTGGGCCGGATACAGACATGAAGCCCAATGCTGTCTCCATCCCAGTCAGAAATGAACACACGGTTTTAGGTTTAGTCCAAGACAAAAAGCTCACATTCATCCCACATATCAGGCTACTCGCACATAAATGCTTAAAGGCTATGACCATACTCAAGGTTCTCCTTACAATTCATATGGTGCTTATAAACAACTTCTTTTACGGGTTGCAGTAGCCTGATAGTTTCATAGGTCGGTTGTGGAAGCGTTGTTTATGGGTCAGCAAGTAAAACATCTTTCAAAATACTGGACCCAGTGCTTCATCTGGGGCTTCGACTAGCATGGGGTGCTTTCCGCACTACCCCGGCGAAAGCCTCTATGTGGAGAGTAATAAATGGAATCTACAACGTCAGCGAGCACATACAGATCTTTTTTATGCTTTTAAAATTTCATCCGTGCTTCACCATCTTTTTAAATCAGTTTTTTTGTGACAGAACTACTTCTAAATCGACCATCGTTCTGTGCACCCTTTTCTTAGAGATAGAGAGGAAGCGTCAGAGCTGGCTGTCTCCTTTCTAGATACCATCCAAACTTTTGTAACAGATTTTATAGCACCATGGAATCTCCGTCCTGTATTAGGCGACACCTCTTTATCACATATAGATAAAAACCGAGCCCTCAGATCCGAAATTCTGCTGTACTTCTTGTATTTGTAGCAGAAGTATCAGTGTTCCGAATTTTACACGGACGCCTCTACAACTGGCACCTATATGTCCTGCACTGTGCATGGACCCTGGCTCAATGTCACTAAAACTGTGAATAGTAATAGTAGTATCTTTACGGCAGAGGCTTATGGTGTACTTCTTCTTGTTAATCATATATTTTAAAGCAACATTCCACAATCCATTTTTTGTATAGATTACGTCAGTGTTGTGCAGGCACTGTCGTCAACAAAGTCTTCCGAAACCCACGTTGTAGGTGGGATCGTCAAGGGTATTATGTCTGTATATTTCCTGAAATTTGAACTAGTCTTTTGTTGGGTCCCTCGCCACTGTGGTATCGCCGGGAACGAAGCCGCAAATCGAATGGTTCCTGCTGCAACACTCTTGAATACAGTAGACATAACCACATTACCCTACCCTACACCAACGTGAAGCCAGACATGAGAGAACTTTGCAAAACATGGCAAACAGACTGGAGTGAACAAACAGGCAAGGTACACGCAATAAAACCACACTTGGAACCATACACCACCGATGCACGCCATAGATACACAGAAGCTGCCTTGGCTAGATTACGGATAGGGCACACACATGCAACGCACTGACACCTTCTTACTGGATCTCCAATACCCCTGTGCAGCAGGTGCAGAGAGACCCTATCCGTGATCCGTGATACAGTGCAAGGCACTAGAAACAACACGACACAGAGAGTTCTCACAAGTATACAGGCAACACATTCCTGTACACCCATCGTACTTTTTGGGGGATGACCCCATAATCACCCACAAGCGTACTTTTAGTTTCTAAGCGATGCTACGTTTTTACATCTCATTACTTAGAGTGCATTTGACACCCTGGCCGTTTACACCAGTCATCTACATTGTCTTTTATGTCATCTCACGCATGATTTTAGTTTAATGTTTTGCACTTACCATAACCTCGTCCTCATAAAACAACTTTTCCTTGGCGCTCTTTGGCCGTAGTCGGCCTTGCGCCATAAAAACCCAACCATCATCATCATCTCTTTGCGCACCAACGCTTTCGAAAACGAAATTCAAAACATGATGGGTGACTGAATAGTAAGAAAAGCAGCCTGCCTCACAGTGTAATAGTAAGCATCATCATCATCACCACCAGCCTATCTACGCCCACTGCAATGCAAAGGCATATCCCATTAATCTCCAGTTGAAGCAGTCCTGTGCTAATTGCGAACAATTTATTTCCGCAAACTTCAGGATCTCCTCTGCCCATCTAACTTTCTGCTGCCCCCTGCAACGCTTGCCTTCTCTAGGGAATGACCAAAGGTTATCTTGACTTCACATTACATGCCCTGCCCGCATAGATTTCTTCTTCTCAATTTTTATAATATTTTCATAACAGGCGTTTGTTATTTGAGTCACTCCGCTCTCTTCTTGTCCATAATGTTAGACCTATCATCCTCCGCTTCATTGCCCACTGAGTCGTTCGCAATTTAAGTTGAACCATCTCAGTGAGCTTCGAAGTGTCTGCCCCCTAGGTGAGTACCGGTAAGATGCTGCTGTCACACACTTTCTTCTTCAGGGACAATTGTAGTTGGCCATTCATTATCTGAGAATGTCTGCAGTAAAAACTCCACCCCATTCTTATCCTTCTAATTATCTCTGCCTTATGGTTAGGATCCGGGGTCACAATTTGGCCTAAGTAGAAATATTCTCTTACCATTTCCTCTGCCTCACCAGCTATCTCAAACCACTGTGCTGCCCCGAGGATATTGATCATTACTTTGGTTTTCTGCATATTTATTTTACGGCCTATGGTTCTACTCTGTTGGTCCAGTGCGGAAAGCATGCTTGGCAATTCGTCCCCAGAGTTACTTAGCAAGGCAACGTCATCAGCAAATCTGAGGTTACTGAGGTATTTTCCATTAACCCTTACTTTCACCTGTTCATAAATCAAAATTGTGAATACTCCTTGTAAACATTCTGTGAATAACACTGGAGAGATTGTGTCTCCTTGTCTGACGCCCTTCCTTATAGATATTTTACTGCTCTCCTTATGAAGGATGATGGTAGCTGTGGACCCACTGTAAATATCCTCTAATATTCTTACATAATGCTCCTCTAGACCCTGGTTCCGTAATGCCTGAGTTACTGATGAGGTTTCTACCGAGTCAAATGCTTTCTCATAGTCTATGAAGTGTATATATAGGTGTTATGTATACTCCCCGCACTTCTCTATCACCTGATTGATCGTGTGATAATGCTCCATTGCTGAATACCCTTTACGGAACCCTGCTTGTTCTTTAGGTTGACTGAAATCTAAGGTTGCAGAAATTCCGTTAGCGATTACATTGGAAAGTACCTTGTTCTTCATGTCACCCTTCTTATGGATATGAATAATTGTCGCTTTCATCCAAAATTTACGTGCACATTTAGTAATCAGGCATTGCATATAGAGGTTTGCTAGTTTTTCAAGTACAATTTCTCCGCCATCCTTTGAGAGGACTGCTGTTATCGGATCCTCAACAGGTGTTTACCCCCTTTCATTTCTTTGAAAGCCTTCTTTAGTTCTTCGGTCATTACTAGTAGGATGTCTATCTCCTCTGAACTATTTCTCGTTCGGCATTATCCTGGATGTCCCGGCTACTGTACAGATCCCTATAGAACACCTCGGCTACTGTGACAAATTTATCCCCATTTATGATGACATTGCCTTGCTTGTCTTCAAGTGCATATGTATGATTTTTCCCCACGCCAAGACGCCTCTTCGCTGCTTCAGGCTACCTCCGTTCTTTACAGCGCATTCTATCCTCTCCATATTATACTTCCGTATGTCAGCTGTCTTACGCTTATTGATTAACTTTTATACCTCGCAGTGTACAAAAGTTCTATATGCCGTTTTTAAATATGATGCGCTCACGTAAACGTTTGATTTACGTTTATTTCACGTGCTAAGACACTGAGGAAATGTTTCAGAAAAACATCTATAGATGCGTCTCCAATGAGCTCTCGCCGTTCTACATTTTTGTGACATCACTAACCGTAGTACCCAAAAGCGTCCATGGCGTGGTCGGATGTTTTCACTTTTCTGGCGTTTTGTCCCTTATTAAAGAACTCCTAGTTGCGAGGATGGTGTATTTAGATTATCGTCACCATAATTCACCGATCATGACCAACTTGTTTATGCCCTTTGGTGTCCCTTTAAGTTATTCCGTCCTGGGGTCTTTCCGGTGTTTAAATTGTGAATCGCCTTTTCAACTTCTCATGCTGTCCTTGTGTATTGTTACAGCTCCTTCTGTAAATCGTCCAGTCTCGGTATGCTCCCAAAAAATTCTTCATAGAAGCTTACCGTATCAACGACCCGAAAAGCGAAAAGCGTGTTATAGTGCTTGAAGAATGCACGCTCGGTATGGTGGCTATTGGCTCATGTAACACGATTCCAATCAGTCTTGCTTACGTGGTTCCGTCGAGCGTGCGCCTTGTCGAGCCCGAAAGACTTCTTCGTAGGTCTTCCATCCGCTATCACCTGTTCTACTCTTGCTGGCACACGCACTCCGTGATAGCATTCTTCGCCTATTATTTCCGGTTGTTTTCTTTGTCTTATGTCCTCTTTCTAAGAATCAGGCGGTTTGCTTTTCTGTTTTGTTCACGTTTGCAGCAAAGCTCGGAGCGACATTTCCTTCTCATTTTTTTCGTAGTTTATGCGGCTGGCCCGTTTGATAGCTAATCTTCACGGGTTGTATCGTTACTTCCTACATTTGCGCTGCTGTATTTTGACAACCCTGTTCAATTTTTCCAAACTTGCCCGTACATACTCTAGTGAAGGTCCCGTAGTTTAATACCTTTGCATTTAACTTCAAGAATTTTGCACCCACTTCACCACGCCACCTTTTAATGGTCAGAAAAGGACATTGGCAGAATATTGTAGTGGCGCTACTTCGGAACCAGTTACAAAAATTTTACCATTTTCCCGTAGGGAAACCCTGAGTAGTATGCGAAGCAGCCATGGTGTCGACTTAAGTCAACTGCGTTTAGGTTGTCCGCACACATAATGCTCACCTCGTCTATGATCACGCATTTCACGTTGCGGAAGGTCACACTGAAGGTGTTCAACTCGCTGGCGCTGAGGCCTCCGTCCTTAATGGAGCCGGTGGTCTCCCGAGAGGGCTTGAAAGCCGCGTGCACCGCGGTTCCTCCCACTACCTCAGCCGCCTTTCCGGTTCTCGCGCAGATGACGAAACCGTTGTAGGTGGTGCTGTTGTCGGTGTTGCTGTACCGGTTGTAGAGGTCAATGGCAAGCCGGAGGACGAAAGTCTTGCCGCAACTGGCCGTTCCGGTAAAGAAGACCCGTAACGGAGGTACTGGGATGATCTCGCGCAGTAGCTAATGTTGTTCCGCGTTTGTCATCCTCATCAAGTTGTAGTATTCGTCCTGGTCTATGATGGCCCGGCGCTTGCGCACGGCCGCGCATAGACTCACATCTATGATAAGGCTTACCAAGTCTTGGCTCGGGACGAGGTCGGCGTCTTCGTGTTCCGGGTGGACGAGCACGGTAGGAGGAGGTGCTGCTCCTTGTTCTTGTTGTTCTTGTTGTGCCCTCTTCTCCGTGGCGCTGTCCGCGGCGCTGGCACTGGCGTTGGCGCTGGCGTTATCGTCGGCGTTGCCCGTGGAACTCATCGCTGCGTTGCGGGAGGAGGTTCCCCTACGGGAAGATGATGACGGTGGTTGAACGCGAAGCTGTCTTGCGACGGATTTCTTGGTTGGCCAATCCCCAGGGGCATCCTGCCGCAATCATGATCAGCGGTGCCTGGCCAGACATGCGCAGTGGGAGTGTGGGCGCCGCCACACAACGGCGGAGGGAACAGGCGCCACCATAGGCTGCTTCGCATCTAAAATATGCATATCCCCTCCCGACGGGGGCTGCTTGTGTCCAGAAATTTGGTCGATTGCTTGCCTCTGGTGCCGTCCATACATTCAGAAACGTTCACAACCCGAATTTCACAATATGCTCACGTAACAACTCAGTGTTCGCCTCCTTAAAAGGTCGGCTACTAGTCTTGTCACGGGCGGTGAGTGCACATTTAAAGTCTCATAATAATAATATTGCTCTATCATTACAAAGGTTCCGCCCTGCATTGATAAAAACGTCAAGCCCCTCCTCTAGTTAATAAGCCGCATAGCTATGTCAAATACGCCACTCAACGTTACCGAAAGACGCGTCGTACACAACAAACCGTCAAGACAAAGAAGCCGTAGCAGATGACCTTCCAATACGGCAGCATCCGCGCAAAAAGCGGAAACCCACCAAGGTTGCAAGTGCTTGACTAACGCACACGTAGGGCCTCCCGTGAAACGCCGCACAATGCTCTCAGTCTCTGTCTCCCATGACGTTTGCTTTCCTAAACAGCCAAGACATCAGCATTATGCTCATCTAAAAGTCGGTGCACGTGCCTTAGCGTCTTCTCATGCCGATCCCCGGGCATTAAGCGTTTTGGGTCGTGGGCCATTTCAGTTCAATTAGAGGCCAAGAGCTTGGGGCGCCCCTTTGGCGTCTAGGGTCGGGTTACGCGCTCTCGCCCACTGCAGCGTTGTCCCCTGCGCTGAGTTGCTCTGTTGTGTGTCCGCAGAGTGCCTATCCGACAATATAGTAGCTGTGGGTCTCAACGATAGCCGTCACACTTGAGCCGCCTTGACTGGCGGCTCTCAGGTGCTCGTGTCTTCTGCATCATCTTTCCCTTCTCCCTCTTCGCCTTGCGGGCGCTTGGTTGAAGCCCCCATTGTCACAGCTCTGCCGGTGTCCATAGTTTCCTCCTCTTGCTCCAACGTTTCCCCGGAGGCCCCGGCTTTCGAGCGCCTTTCGTCGCTCTTATCCGTGCCTTCCTCCTCGTTGGTGGTGGGTCGGTGTTTCACGCAACCACTGGGCGTCTTTCTCCGACCCGTCGGCTACGGCTTGCGTCAGTTACGTTGCAGTAGCTCCCTGAGTCTCAATGCCACCCGTTTCTCGCGCTGCTTCCTCTGCTTCGGCGGCGTCCATGAGGTGCGGGGGCAGCTTCTCGACGTCACCAGGCAGCGTCGCCGACGCCTACGAAGGCGCGCACTGGTCGGCGAGGTGTCCAAATCGTCGACAGTGGGTATAACGCGGCACTTTATACTCCCGGCTCACGTTTCCTTTCCCGTTACAGCGAAGGCACTGTAGAGGCCGGCCCATGTCCACCACCAAGGTGAGCTCTCCCGCAGCTCATATCTGAAGCGGCAGATCGCTCACCTTGATGTTGCTTTTGAGCTTCCGCAGCACCGTCCTCGTTGTTGATCCTTTGACGGTAATTCCCTAGACACGCCAGCGTTCGCGTTTCACTTCGTCCGCTTTTCCGTTTTGTGCGAGGGTGGCACGAATGTCTTTGTAGGCGCCGAGGTGCAGCAGCCAATGCAGGTTCAGTCGCACATCTTGGTATTGTGGGTCAATGACGACGCACCGCCGCCCCTTCACCTGAAGCTATATGATAGCCAACATCATCTTCGTTGCTTCGGCAATGTTGAATATGATCGCCTACACAAGGTTTATTTGTTATTCTCCCAATGCAGACAAACAGACAGACAGACAGACAGACAGACAGACAGACAGACAGACAGACAGACAGACAGACAGACAGACAGACCAACGTTTTCGCGTACAAGTAGCCCAAGAAAGACTTCTTTTAAGAATTACTCACCAAACGTAATGCATCAGGTACCCATTCGCGGCGTACACCCCAACCCCAAACGTTAGGCCTGCGGAGTGCACATGCGACAGTTCCTCGGTTTATTCTAGAAAAAAGGTGCGTATGTACAGAGTAACACGTACTCGCAGTGTGGGATTGGTCAACCAAAAAATTGATAACGAGAAAGCTTCACGTTCAGTCCTCCTGGTCTTTAGAGGGAGGGATGCGTGAATTTTTTACGTTTACAAAAGTTTTGCCCAGGGCCTCTCTCACCATTTCTTGTGTGCTACCTTAATAATTCCTCAGAAAAGGAGAAAAAACGGCAGCGTTTTAATACTCTAAATTAGCCGGCATTACCGCATTGCGAGTAAGTTGATGATAAAGACAAATGCGCACCAAACAACTGGGTTACTCCGCAGCTGTAGCTTTGGTGTTCTGGATTTTTTATAATGAAAACAAAACTATCTAGGTCCGGTATGGCCATGTCAGCTTCCTGTGCACAGCTCCTATCAACAACAGATCACGCTATATAGCTTGTGTTATAAACGGAGCATTTAACGCAGCCGAAATCTTCCATCGGAAAATCGCAGCGTTAGGAGGTCTGAATCCTCAACGCTATGATGAAGTGGTTGCATGCGCTAGTTGTGTATTTTACCAACAGGGCTAATGAGCGTATTTTCACTAGCGACAGCTTTAGAGAGAAGTCCAATATCCTCCTTCTTTATTGAACGGTCATTGCACACCCTTCTTTGTCGCTTTTGTATCATCTTTTAAGGTGGAGAAGCTGCATTGACAAACTGCTGCAGGAGCGCAGTGTAAGCAGGAGCACCAGCCCATTCCTCGAAGCTGTTCAGCTTATGAAACTCGAGAACAACCTCATTCATACCTGCCTATCCGCACACACCCTGAAGCATGGTGTGTAGCGTGGGGGTGGCGCAATGTCAAGCAATATCACAAAGGTCAAGCCTGCACCAAAAGCGCATGCAAGCTACGCAGCAGAAAATAATTAACGGGGCGAGAGAAAGTTTTAAAAAATCGCGGTGGTGAACATTGAGCCTGCGAGGAGGTAAGTAATTGACACCCGTTTGTGTCTTCATTTTGGCCTAACCAGCGCCGACA
Source organism: Haemaphysalis longicornis (assembly GCF_048455015.1). Classification (NCBI taxonomy): domain Eukaryota; kingdom Metazoa; phylum Arthropoda; class Arachnida; order Ixodida; family Ixodidae; genus Haemaphysalis; species Haemaphysalis longicornis. Next base: position 118,165,485 of record NW_027526460.1, read on the forward strand.
TTTTTTTCAGGATGTGCGCAGTGGCTGGCGTCTTACTACCATTTCGATGTTTCGATTCTCTAAGAAGCTTGCTATATAATTAGTAAAGTGATGACTTAACTTTGTGAAAATTATCTAAAAAGTTGATAGTCTTATTAGGTTGGTTTTATCTATCCGAATTAAAATCTAATTCTCTCCGCTGGCGGACAAATTGACAACGGCTGCATAATTATCGCTCGTGCGGGCTCATGGACGGCAGACGCCGTTCTCCCGGAAATAGAAACAGCTCGGCCGGTCCCCTCCCGTGCGGTTTCATTTATCACGGCCAACACGACTAGCAGGCCACCCGCAATATCAGGTATGTGGCGGTTATCTACCTACTGGGCATACGTACTGGAGATATGTATGGTCTACCGCGTCCTCCGCATTCCTTCACCCCAGCCCAGTCCTCTTTGATTGTGCATGTTCATGGGAAGACGGATAGGTGCACCTGAGAATCTACACGCCGCCTTGTGGCACCGACATCGAACTATTCGAATTCCCCCGCCAAAGCTGCCACCTTATAAGGCCTGTGCACACATCCCCTCCTCTGAAGACGCATATTAGCGATGCAGCTTGAACTGAAGGAGATGAAACAAGTCTTATCTGCCTCTCTCCCATCTCTGGCACAACTGGACCAGTTTTAGGCTAAACTCGCGATGGAAGATCACACTTGCAAGGCATATTACTGTCTTGGTAACCTCACAGAAATGAGCACTCTAGTTTACCCTCGTAAGTGACGGCTACAAAATAAAAAAACTTAAAAACTCGACAACACCCAACTCAGTATCCCTCCCTTTGCAATTTCTGTCCAACGCCCGGCACCCCGTACCATCAGCTGTGGGAGTGCCAACAAACTCCAACCCTACCCCCAATCCCCTTCCCAATTTTTGAGCACTGGATGGCTCGTCTGGTGGATCCGGACCTTGGACACCAGCAAGAACTGGTAAAGAGGGCCTGGACAGCATGTCGCAGCCTGGGTATCCCGGAAAATGGATGCCCTCCACCAGGCGAGGGCCCTGTCGCGAGGACGTGCGGTCACTAAATGTTTATTCTCATCCTCCTTCCCAATTACGCGTTGTCAATACTGACTGCACATATAACACCAGCATATATGGAGCCGCCCAAAGAAGAAGTGAGGGAAGCATGAATTTTGTTAATATTAGGTCCGAGGCCGCAACACATTCATTACGGCTAACTTGAGTGAGCGATAATTGCCAATTCAGTAGCGGTTGCGTATCCGTGTCGGATTACAAGGGTCCCAGTAAGAATCGAATCAAAACTAACGAAATGTCAAATATCCTATCTTAATTATCTCATTTGTCAGAAATCTTAATTCCTACAGTCGTCTTCCATGTAATGGGTTGGATGTCCGTGGCAGAATTTTATCTGACAAGGTAAATCACGCTGGGCTTCCTAAATACCTGCATTAATGACGGACGGTAAAACGCCAAAGTATTAGCGTTGCTTAGAGGGAATCTATCTAAAGTAGTTTTAACTCTCTTGCACAGGCGGCCTGAATCAACGGCAACCATTTGTGGCCGTGGTCGGTACGTGACGACGAAAATAACAGGGATTCGTAGAATATCATACGGCTTCTCTCTTTTATCAGTCAGGGCGCCAACGGTATATGCGTGTTGACTTGGCGTGTTACATATGCAAAAAACAGTGTTTTTAGGGCTCACTTTGTGATGTGTTTCCAGACGTTATTAGGAATACTACTCCTCCGATCAGCACTTTAGCATCATCAAACTTCTTCATTTCCGTGTACACGTGATACCAGAATCCGCCAAGACCATTGCGCATTCGCTCACGCAATCTTGCGCATACTGCTCAACAGTTCGAAGGATATCATCGAAAACACTTCAGGAGACGCAGACTCAAAACATTAGTTCCAAATGCTCTCGGAAAAACCGGGCTCCTTTATAAAAATTGATTGACCGACTGTGGACTTTTGTTTCACTGTTTTGTAGTTGCAGTTACGCTCGACTGTGTGCCCGGAAATATTGCTGAGCTTGTCTCTCCTTCTATATATATATATATATATATATATATATATATATATATATATATATATATATATATATATATATATATATATATATATATATATATATATATATATATATATATATATATATATATATATTATACATACATATATATATTGAGGCACTGGTTTGATTGGTGACCCTTGGTAGGACTTCTAGCTTGAAGACGTTTTTTTGTATGTTGCACTCCTGCAGGAGGTACGACAATTACATCGTAACTGACTGCCATTTTTTTGTGAGCAGCTTTCCTAGAATTTCCGGGCAAATGAATGCAAAAGCTCCACAGTTAGGTATCAAATGATGTGATGAGCAGTTCTTACGGTTTGTTCTTCCAATCTCCACGCATTAGCACGTAGCCTCCTATTCCAATAGAGATTCCGTGGTGTTGCATTGTGCGCTCTGGCTGCAAGTAAGAGCGAGGAAAAGCGCCGTCATGAAGTCACGAAGGATGTTAGGGTGTACTAAAAAGTTGCCGAATGACGGTAATTCGTGATTTCTATTGCATCGTTTGTAGCGCACACTACAGAGCTTTGTCTTAACCCATTTTCACCCTTTTGCAAAGATTCATGGTTTCCTGGTGCTCTGTGTGTACCTGTCTGGCCTCATCGAGGCCTTTTCTTCTGCCTCACGTTCACCCGGGAGAGATCACTTTGATTGTCAACCAAATCACTGAATAGCCATGACGGCCTTTTGGTGCGGCCATTAGCTTAATGTTACCCGCGTTCCCGAGACCTTTTTTACGCTTCATTTGACCGTGTGCAACTCCTACAAATTGCGCAATTACTGAGCATAAAAAACAAGTCACTAGCCGTTGGTGAAACTGAAAACCACCAGCTTAAAGCATCAATATTACGCCGCCTCGAAAACAAGCTGCCGCTACGCCAACCCTCCAAACGACATGCTCTGTTGCTACACTACATTATAATATGCAGGGTCTTCGTTGCACTCTTTTCGTTCGCCTTTTGCTGCCTGCGTCTGCGCTTACGGGAGCATTACTGCCCCAGGTGTCCCCAAAATGAATGCCCAGGGCGGTCAGCAAACACAGTAACTAGACTTGACCTTCCAGATAAACGTTACGTCAGTGATGGTACTTACGATGAATTGCGCGTTAATATCAGGTACCGACTGGTGGGCTTCCCAAATAACAAATTTATTATCAGTACCAGGTGTTTTAGCTTTGAAAACGCTGAAATCATCGGCATAATTGCCGAAGGGGTGGGCTCCCAAGAGAGGATTGCTATCAAGATAAACCTTGAAAGGATTAGTTTGATATTGGTTTACGCTTGCAAGCGACTGTCTGTAACACGGAACCACCTCACCAGCACAAATGGTTATGTTTGCTACCTCCACCTACGCAACGGCCCACTCTACAGGGAAACACCCACGCGTTGTTTGATCGCCTGCACCATAGACTTAATACTACTTACTCTTGAGGAAAAGCTGTTTGATTGATTGTAGTGTTCAACGCGCCGACGCAAAGCAGGCGATGAGGTGCGCCGTATTGGAGGGCTCCGGGATAATTTTGACCACTTGGGAATCTTTAACGTGCAGCGAAATATTGTACACACGGGCGTTTTTGCTTTTCGCCTTGTGCGGCGGGGAATCGAACCCGCCACCTCGAGCTCAGCAGCGCAATGCCTTAGCTACTGAGCCACCGCGGCGGGTTTTGAGGAAAAGCTACCCGGCCAGTCTGGGTATCACACCATACTAAAGCCGAGCGCAGCCATGGCTCCACGCTTACACCGTTTCCCGGTATCTTTTTGCCTAATACATGTGAGGCAGTAATGGGTATTCACCTGGCAACCTACGAATTCCATCATGGTAGAAACCGTTGCAGTGAATGCGTGAATGCGGAGGGTACAATTCCGTGTGTCAAACCGTTGCGTGGCGTTTTTCTGGGGCATACGTATCTAACTTTTGTTGCCATCTTAACGCTTTAGAAGCAGTGTTGAATTCTTCACAACTTTAGGTTTAGCGGTAAAATTGAGGGTTCTCTATTTTTACTGAGGTGAGCTTCCTTTCTTTTTCCACTGACAAGATAGCTACAATTTACAGTACGTGTAACTTTAAGGAGAGAAGCTCCTAACAAGTAGCGTTATTTTTTTTCTCCTGGTTGAGTCAACATGTCATGCCACTCGTGTTGCAAGGTATTCAAGTCGGGCGCCTTGCTGCGTAGTAGCCTCCATATAAAAGTATCGGCTGTTGAGAGTACCACTGAACAATTTTCATCTCGAAATCTGTTACCCGGCGATCTCTAGAAGTGTCTCTGGAATCTCGACAGAAACAGTGCAAAAATATCAAATTTGTGGATTATGTTTCCGCTCTTTTGGTTTCCTCGGTGGTTTTAGCAACATTGCAGGGTCTTTTGCAACCTAAATAGATGAGCGCATTGAATAATGGGCGCATTCACTTGTTACTAAAGTGGTTTTAAAATTGTTCCGTGCGCGTATTGTGTGTATACTTGCATGTAACCGCTCGCGTGTGTAGAGTACCAAACCAGAAGTTTCCCAGTTGATTTTTAGATATTTTCTGGAACTGTTATTGCTTGCTTCCTACTGTCCGTTCGTGTCTTTCTATTCTTTCGACTTTCCTACGCTACACTTGTGAGAATTTATATAATCTGAACTCTTCCGACGCAACACCTGTCCGTTCGTACCTTTCTATTTGTTCGACTTTCTTACGCTACACTTGTGAGAATTTATGTAATCTGAACTCTTCCGACGCAACACAAGCCAGCCTCAAGAGAATCATGTTTAGTGGTCAAAGTCACGCTTAATTGCTAGATTGGTTCCTGTACTTAGACGCGTGTTTAACTCCTGGTAGCCATTTTCAGAGGTAGCTGATGCAGTAAACCAGAGCGGAAATGCAGCGAATTCCTACGCACCGTGCCCAGCAGAAGTGCCCACCACGGTAATCTAAATTTGCCATTTAGGTGACCTAAAGAGATTAGAGGCCCGTACCTGCAAATCTTTAAATTTTCTCTCGAATGTCAGAACGTGAAAGCCTTCCAGCGGTAAATCCTCCTCTTGGTTAGGAACTTCATCACCAGCAGCAACAATACCGTCTTTCTGGACAGCAATCTTATAGTTTTCCAGTATTTCGAGTGAGAAATGTGTCTTGTCTTCGTCTTGCCACTTGCCAAACAAAATACCGTGCTTGCTCCTGAAAACGGAAGCGCGCATTGTAAACAGATTAGCGCCATTCCGGGCGTAAGAAACCGAAACCAACGTGCGATTAGGTAAGACCTCAAAGAACGCAGGAAATAAAATGAATAAATTGCGTTCTGTGTGTATATGTGCACACTCACATTTCCAACGTGCAAAATGTTTCAGTAACTATCTCATTAGGGTAGAATAATTCGGTGAGATGCGGCAGTTTTTTTTTTAGATTTTTGGCGGAGCCCTCTATCTTACAAACTGCTGTCCCCGCGTGTTGCCGAAGCCTATCTCGCTGACTGAACGGCACGAACACTGAATGCATGTAGCCAATATATTTCGAAAGAAATAAGCTGCTGTTTTCGCGGGAATTTTTAGTCGCTATTGAGGGCCCAGGAACGAGGCCTACTTTCCGCAGACCTTGAGTTCATAACTCAAATCTGAATCATTTGAATTAAAATATTGCTTACAAAAAATCACGGAAAATCAAATACAAGACTGTGATTGATTCCTGTGTCATGGGAATCGTAAAGCACGAAACTGCAATGTACAGTGAAATCTGCAACTAAGCATGATTTCCTGGTCAGCGGCTGTCTTGTGGCTGTGGTTGGCGAGTGACGTCATGCTGGCGGGTCATTTAAGCAAAGTGTACTGGCGTCATTTTCATTACAGATATGATGTCAGTGAAATCTTGGTGCATCAAGCATAGAACACTTGTTAAAATATAAAATCCGAAAACGGATAACCCTAAGCATAACGTACTGACGATGATGATGATTGCTATTGGTTTCCCCTTTGTAGCGGGGTGATGACATGTCATCTTACCAAGAAGGACTACGATACCCATGCTTTATACTCTAGTGATGCTTAGGGCAGGCACAAAAAGACTATTAGGCACAAAATACTTTTTTTATGTTACGGGTGGCAACTGTCCTGGGCAATATTCCCCTCTATGCTTTTCCTCCACCAGCATTCTAACCTCCTTTTCGTCACCTCGACAGCCTTGAAGTTTGCTTCCTCCGTGCAAACCTTAAATCCGAGGGCTTCTGGAAGCCGAATATTTCCCTCATGAAGACTTTGGATGGATACCCTCGCATTCTCCGACTGTGAGCCGCAAAGTTTTTGTTCCTTTTCCGCAGACCGCGCATACCCCATCATTTTGTGAATGCTTCCCCACAAAGCTGTTAGTTCGCAAGCAACCCGCTCTAGCCTCAAAAAGCAACGCGTTGCCCTGGGAATTATCGTACAAATTTTCCTTTCTGACGTTCAGCCCTGTACATTTCTAACGACGTTTTAGCTTCCATTTTTTGTTTCCATTTATTTGTTTCAATATGCCTTGCCTCTTTTGGTTACCTTGGCTGGTTTGTATTCTCCACTGTTCTTTCCGTATCTCATCGTTAACCTTCTAGTCTTCCTTAACCACTGCGTCTGCACGCTTTTAAAGTATAGGTTCCTAAAAACCTTAGCTGGCCACCTTTGTTGATCTATTGCTCTCCAGCTCAACTCAAAACATATTTTACTCGGTGCTTCTCGAATTTCAAACGACGCCGAGCCCATATCTCCCTGAACTGCTTCGTTAGCTGTTTTTCCTTGCGCGCCTAAGCCCAAGCGGCCTACCTTTCTCTGGTTCACTTCAGGGCCTGATGAAACGTCTGATTTTAAGCAGAATACAGCATTCGCAAATGTGAGACCCGGAACCATTACTCCTTTCCACATTCCTCTCATTACTTCATATTTGTTATACCCCCACCGAGCTCTATGCTTCAGATAGCTGCGTTTCGCTTTCCCTTGCAGTAAAGTTGCTCCTCGTGAGTTCCTAAGTAGTTATTCCCTTCGTTGATCCATACTCCCAAATATCTATATTCCTTCACTCTGGGTAATTCGCCTTGCTGGCAGACAATGCATCAGTGTTAGCCTCATTGAAACCAATTATTCCCGATTTTTCTGCGCTGAACTTTACCCCGAGGTCGGTGGCTTCCTGGCCGCTAATATTTATTAGCCGTTGCATATCGTTTTGGTTATCAGCTAAAAGAGCAATGTCGTCTGCGTATAACGTTCCCGGAATAAGCGGTTGTACCACTTCGTCTTGCAGCATATGGGTTAGGCTGAACCCTCCTTCACTTTCTTCCAGTTTCTTTTCTAACCCTGCCATTTAAAGCATAAATAGTGTTGGGCTCAAAGGGCATCCCTGTTTCAGTCCCCGATGCGTGTGCACCTGCTGGGCGCATTTCTGTCCTTTCCATGTAAGGCGCACTCTATTGTCTTTACAAATTGCTACAAGGAACTCTATTAAATCGTCATCTAATCCCCGTAGTTTCAGCATTCTCCACAGCAGTTCTCTCTTTACGTAGTCATATGCCCCTTTAATGTCGAAGAACATAAGCCATAAGGGTCTATTCTAAGCTTTCGCAATTACAATGCCTTGCGTTATCATGAACAAATTATCATCCAAACGCCTGTCTTGTCTAAATTCATTCTGCAGTTCCCCAAGTATTTAATTTTTTCCATCCATGCTTGAATTAATCATTTTTTTCGCCTGCATTACGAATCTATACACCACTGATGTTACTGTTAGTGGTCTGTAGGAATCAATACTGGCTTTGTTGCCTGTGCCTTTATATATCAGATTCATCCTACTTTCTAGCCAGTCCTCTGGTATTTCTTTGGTTTGCATCTACTTACATATTGCCCTCTTTAGTACAAAATACTAAAGAGCAACCCTTAGTACTCCTTATTACTAAGTGTTGCTTCCCCGCAAGACGACCCTGTGTACAGGGGTGCACACTTTACAGGCCTTTGGCTTCATTGTACCGACGTCACTTCCATGATGGATATGACGTATCATACGTGAAATCTTCGTGAATCCCAGAATCAAACACTTTCCTGTTAAAATCCTCCGAAGGCACACACCATAAGAGCACAATCAACTGCAATAAGTTGAATGTAGCACCATAAAGCACAAGGAAAAAAGAATAAAAAACTACTTTACATTCGTAAGCTTACAAAGCTTACAAAAAGCAGTCTACCTCCCGCCATAACCTCTCCATCAGTGAAAAAAAATCGTTAGAAACCCTCTCTCACCGCGCTGATATTGTAATTAAAGCAGCTCACAAAGGTGGTGTTATAGTAATACTTAACCAGCTTGACTATGTTAAAGAAGCACAGAGGCAGCTATCAGACTCGTCATTATACAAACCACTCGAAAATGATCCAACAGCCGACTTTAAAGCAACCGTTACAGAACATCTCACTGAATTGGTGAAGGATGGAGTAATGGAAGAAAGAACATCCCATTTACTTGTTCCGCTTAATCCTGTAGCCTGGAGGTTTTACTTGCTGCCAAAATCCACAAAAAAGACAATCCCGGCCGCCCAGTCGACGCGGGTAGAGGCACCGTCACGCAACACCGTTCGCGGTACGTGGACTCGATAATTAGCATCATACCGCATAGTTTTCCTTCCTACAATAAAGATACTCACCACTTCCTTTCGGACGTTTTAGATTTGGATATTCTCAGCAATTCTTTCCTTGTTACAATGGATGTTGCGGCACTCTACACAAATATTCCGCACGACGATGGAATCCGAGCAGTAACTCACGCTTACAAGGAAGCAACCTTTCACAAACTTGTTGATGGCTCTACACTAAGCACTCTTCTTCGCCTAATTCTATAGCTTAACAATTTTCATTTCGATGGAAAACGCTACGTCCAAATAAGTGGCATATCTATGGGAACACGCGTAGGGCCAAACTATGCCAATATATTTGTGGGCGTCCTAGAGGGAGAATTTGTGAATAGCCAGAGCTTAAAGCCACTCTATTATAAGCGTTTCATTGACGATGTATTCCTGATTTGGACCCACGGGCAGATGAACCTGCTAACCTTCATCGACGTGTTCAACTCTGCGAATCCCTCTATTTCTTTTACTTACCAATACTCCCCGTCTACTGTTAACTTTCTTGACGTAAACGTCACCGTCTCAGGGGGCAAACTGATCACTAAACTGTACCGAAAACCAACCGACAAGCAACAGTACCTACATTTTCAAAGCAGTCACGTCAAACATTCCAGAACCGGAATTCCCTATAGCCAAGCCCATCGTTTTCGTCGAATTTGCTCAAAGGAAGAGGACTTCAATGATAATTTTAAGGAGCTACGCAGTGCACTTTTGAAACAAAAATATCCCGTTGAATTAATTTACAACGCTATAGACAGAACACGAAACCTGAATCGCTCAGACCTTGTCAGAGGCACCGAAAGCTCCCACGACACCCCGCAAACGAACTCGGTCTTAACACATTCCGCATCTGTTCCCAGAGTCTCGTCTATACTAAAAAAGCACTACAACATTCTTACCCAAAGTGAGCACCTAAAACATATTTTTCCGGAGCCCTCACGGGTTGTGTACAGGAGAAACAAAAACATTAGGGATGTCCTGACCTTATCCAAAATAAGGACTCGACCGGCGGATGCAGTCCTTGCGGGAAGCCTCGATGTCAAATATGCACGCACATGTCCACAACGGATACCGCGGTCAGTTCACCCTCTGACTTTCGTCTAAAAATCGGAGGAAACGTGAACTGTGATAGTTCCAATGTGGTATATTTGCTCGAGTGTACAGTGTGCCACCTACAATACATCGGGAAAACACAAAAGTCGTTCATAACTAGGTTCAATAATCACAAGTCACATTCCAAAGCTCTGCCGTCCCTCCCGTTGTCACAACACGTTACCCTTCCTGGGCACTCTTTTGACCACCTCAGAGCCACGATATTAGAATCTGGGTTCTGCTCTCACAATGATCGACTAATCCGGGAATCGTACCTCATTTAAAAGTTTAAATCCGCATCCTCAGGCATTAATGAGAGTTTGGGGCAATTATCGCCTTTGGTGAGTACATAAGCCATTTTCCCCGTTTCCCTTTCTTTACGTTTTTTTCTTTTTTTGTTTCATTCGCCCTACTGAACACTGTCAGCCACCATACGTTCCCCTTCTGCCCCCCCTTGTCTCTCTCCTTTTTTTCGTGGAATAGTAGCTGCATTCCCAGTACGCCTTCGCTCCGCCGCGGTTGGCAGCCCCCTTTGGGTTGGGTTAAATTTGTTATCGCGAGCGCGCCGTCCGCGCGGTCACTGACCATTTTCTATGAGCGCCGTTCCGCCACCCTTCCGCTTCTTGGACAGTTTAGTTCACCCTAAAATGCCTCATTCATTTGAATGCCTCCATCATGCTGTGACATGTTTTTGTCATATACACGGAAACTTGTTGACCCTCACTACCTACCGATTCAATAGTTGCTTCACGCAGGACCCACCTAGCTACTTCCTACCTAGCTAAATAATTGGTTGCGTTGCTGGCACGTGCGGTCTTTTGTCACTTCTGTGAGCTTGTAAACTGCCCTGACATTCGCCACACCACCGGTAATTGGTATTTTCAGGAATGGATGTGTCACCGGTGGCTCACGTTCTGTGTGTGCTGTTCTTGTACTTTGCATTTTGTGTGTCGAGACGTTCCCTCCACCAGGGCTTCCGCGATCGGCTGCCGGCAGCCGCTCGCGGAGGCCGTGCCTGTACCAATCATTTATTCGTGTAATTCGTACGTAAAGTGTTTTTCATCAGCTCCCTACCCTGTCTTTTTTTTTGGGTGAAGTTGTATATTGATGGGCTTTCTAGAAAAGAGTTCGTCGTCATGTATAGTGCCACATGTATAGTGCCCTCCCTTCACTGTTCCCTCGCCCCAACAGGGCCAATGTTGCGAACAAGGGTGCAGTGCAGCATACCTTCTGCACCTATATAAGCCTGCGTGCTCCTACGTTGTATGTTACTCAAGATGAAGACTGGTCCTCCAGTCGAAACGTCAGTAAACCACTGTTTTTGTTTTAATCGTGCGTCTGCCATTGTCTCAACTATATATATATATATATATATATAGATATATAGTCGTGAAGTGGAGTCCTTAGTTGCTGCAGGAATACGCATAAAGTAGAAGTACGCTCTTCGGAGACTTTATTTCCAACGTTTCGACCTGAGACCGGTCTTCCTCAGGAATGAACGCTTTGGGTAAAATCGTACGGACTCAGAGTGGGGGTGGCGCCCCGAAACACAAGCCACATGGGAAACAAACACACAAACGACCACACACAGCATACAGAGCTTATTCTGCCAAAGGCAGGCGAAAAAGAGCCTTCAAAAAAAGAAAAAAAAAGAAGGCGAAAGGAAGAGGGAGGAACAAGGTGGCAAGGAGGACGCAAGAAAGAGGCAAGGAGGAACACACTGCATGAACGCGGGTGGTGGGGATAACAGGAAATGCGACGAGTTCACGGGTGGCGAAAGGCCCAAAAACATCCGGTGTCTCCGGGAGGGAAAAACTACAAAGCACACGCCGCCACGAGCAGTGAGTTTACATGCGCGTCACCGGTAACAAGGATTAACTACTGACCGTCTTCAGCGGCATGGTCAAGAATGCAAGCGGGGCCAATTACTGCATCTGAAGCGCAGGCAGCCTCCACGACTTTGGGGGGTCCCACAAAAGCCAATGGGGGAGCCCATTTGAGGCGTCCCCTTCTCCGCCTACGCCTCCATTTGTACACGGCGTCGCGTCGTGTCGCGCCAGGTCAATGCACGGCCTGTTAACTGTTAGTACTCGGCTGTCGCCGGCACGCGTGGAGCCCTGGGCCCAATCCACGAAAATACGAAAATATGTCGGAGCGCGGCAATTTAACAAAAAAAAAACATGAAAACAAGAAGAGAGAGGCGACCGTCGGTATGTGCCGTGCCTCTGGGGCAACCAAAGAAAAAGAAAAAAAAGAAAAAAGAGGGAAACAATGAAAAAGAGAAAGAAAGCAAAACATTAGTGGAAAGATAGGAAGGACGCGTGCACTCCGTGAACACCAGCATTGGGGATCACAATGTGATTACAAAACACCCGAGGCATAAGCCACAAAGGCACCAAAATAAAATACTTCTTACACGCTCGGTTGGAACTAAAAGCTTCAACATTCCGTTTCACACTTCTCAAGGATAAAATGGGTATGACATATGGTGACATAAACAGGCAGTGGGTACCATCTGGTTATTAATGAGGCATGTTATGCTTGCTGAGCGTTGAGACAGGGAAATGAGAGAAAAAAATATAAAAATAAAAATAGCGGGGACGGGAAGGGAAGTGTTGGTAGGGGGTCGGGAGCGGACGAGATAATTATAGTGACTGCGGAACATAATGGTAGGTTGTTGGTGTTACAATGTACAACCTCACACCTGGAGCAACAGGCTGCCTGTAAACCACCGACCGTGCAATGCCCTGCGCGGGAAGGGCCGATAGCAAAAGGACAACAAAACTACAAGGTCTCGTATGTCCCGGGGTCACTATGCTTCAATGGTCATGCAGCGTACGAATTACAGTCATAGTCCCAGGACTCTCATTAAGACCCCCCTTCAGGGTATTAAATTTGTAGATTAAGTAATACTCACATTGTTCTCGCTCCCTACAGCTAGAAAAAGTGCTCTGTAGAAGCGTGACTTTAATGTCATCGAAACAGTGATTTTGCATGGCTAGGTGTCTGGACAAGGGAAGGTTTGGGAGTGCCTTGGTGTGATAGCGGCGATTGTTAAACCGCATTCGAAAAGGTCCATCCGTCTGTCCTATGTACTGCATATTACATCCGCCACACTCCAATAGGTAAACCAAATTTGACGAGTCACAATCGAATGACCCACGTATAGAATATCGGAAGTCCGAATGTGTGCTAATTGCCACCCTCGCGGTCTGCACGTGTTTACACACCAAACATCTGTTTTTGCCACATGGTCGGCAGCCTACTTGCTGGGCGTCCCTGTCTTTGGCGCGGACAAGATAGTCCCCTATGCTTTTTGCGCGCCTGTATATTACACGCGGAGGATCACTGAAAATTTTGGAAAGTCGTTCGCTCTGCAGAAGAATGTTGAAGTGCTTTTTTTAAATTTTATTCACGTTCGGTGGGCTACTAGTAAAAGTTAAGACCAAATTAGCGCGGGAATTATTCCCATCATTCACGTGCGACCCCTGTAGCAGTGTGTTACGATTTAAACTTGCCGCCCTAGAAATGGCATCGTCAACAAGGGCCGGCGGGTAACGCTGTTTGACGAGGACGCCCCGCATTCGGCTGGCGTTCGAACGAAAGTCTTCATCCCTGGAACAAATTCTTCTAAATCTATGTGCCTGGGAATAAGGGATAGCCGTTCTGCAATGGCGTGGGTGGCAGCTGTTGAAGTGCAGGTACTGTTGGCGGTCTGTAGGTTTCCTATACACACTCGTCTCCAGTGACCCCGCCCGCACATGAACCAGAACGTCCAAGAAACTAATTTCGGTGCGAGTACTCGTATGTGAATGAGATATTAGGATGAACTGTGTTGAATTCTTCTATAAAGGCAATAAGTCGTTGCTCAGTGTCTGTCCAGATCATGAAAATGTCGTCAAGGAATCGCTTGTACAGTGCAGGTGAACTGTCTGAAGCAGAGAGGAATTTGGTTTCAATATTGTGCATGAATATGGTGGCATAATTAGGGGCCATTTTTGTTCCCATCGCAGTACCACTTGTTTGGAGAAAGTATTTGTTTTCAAATTCAAAACTCATACCGATTTTATCCTTGAGAAATGTGAAACGGAATGTTGAAGCTTTTAGTTCCAACCGAGCGTGTAAGAAGTATTTTATTTTGGTGCCTGTTGTGGCTTATGCCTCGGGTGATTTGTAATCACATTGTGATCCCTCAATGCTGGTGTTCACGGAGTGCACGCGTCCTTCCTGTCTTTCCACTTATGGTTTGCTTTGTTTCTCTTTTTCATTGTTTCCCTCTTTTTCTTTTTTTTTCTTTTTCTTTGGTTGCCCCAGAGGCACGGCACATACCGACGGTCGCCTCTCTCTTCTTGTTTTCATGTTTTTTTTTTAAATTGCCGCGCTCCGACATATTTTCGTATTTTCGTGGATTGGGCCCAGGGCTCCACGCGTGCCGGCGACAGCCGAGTACTAACAGTTAACAGGCCGTGCATTGACCTGGCGCGACACGACGAGACGCCGTGTACAAATGGAGGCGTAGGCGGAGAAGGGGACGCCTCAAATGGGCTCCCCCATTGGCTTTTGTGGGACCCCCCAAAGTCGTGGAGGCTGCCTGCGCTTCAGATGCAGTAATTGGCCCCGCTTGCATTCTTGACCATGCCGCTGAAGACTGTCAGTAGTTAATCCTTGTTACCGGTGACGCGCATGTAAACTCACTGCTCGTGGCGGCGTGTGCTTTGTAGTTTTTCCCTCCCGGAGACACCGGATGTTTTTGGGCCTTTCGCCACCCGTGAACTCGTCGCATTTCCTGTTATCCCCACCACCCGCGTTCATGCAGTGTGTTCCTCCTTGCCTCTTTCTTGCGTCCTCCTTGCCACCTTGTTCCTCCCTCTTCCTTTCGCCTTCTTTTTTTTTCTTTTTTTGAAGGCTCTTTTTCGCCTGCCTTTGGCAGAATAAGCTCTGTATGCTGTGTGTGGTCGTTTGTGTGTTTGTTTCCCATGTGGCTTGTGTTTCGGGGCGCCACCCCCACTCTGAGTCCGTACGATTTTACCCAAAGCGTTCATTCCTGAGGAAGACCGGTCTCAGGTCGAAACGTTGGAAATAAAGTCTCCGAAGAGCGTACTTCTACTTTGTGTATATATATATATTGTCACGTGTACAAGAAGTTTAAAGAGGACGACGACGAAGGGAACGCCTCCAGCCACCTGTCTTCAGCGCGTGCCGTCGAACTGTCGACGACGACGAGGAGGAGCAGAGTGTCTGGGCAGTGGCGCGCGAGAGCACGTGGACCGAGCTGGACGATCGAGAACGGCAATCTAGCGCGTGGTGGGCCGGAGGAAGAAACTTCTTCGCTGAGTGACTAGGAGGCACAAGTTCGCCTTATTAAATTACCATCACTCACCCGGACTATTTCGTCATTATTCTTGTTACGTGTCACTGGTGGAGGTGCGGGGTAAGCCCCTAATGTTCAAGACCCCTCCTGCTTCTCGTCTGTCCAGCCCCGAGCGGCCTACCTTCGTGGACACACCAGTTCATCGCTCCAGCCGGCGCCTGTTAGGCTTATCTCCCGAGTTCAGCGCCCTGTCTGGAACACGCTCTGCTCGTGGCCCCCAAGCGATGGCGTCAGCGAATGCAGCGCAGGTGACGTTCCAGCAGCCTCGTGAACCCAACTGCTTTCACGGGGAGGCCTTCGAGGATGTAGACGACTGGTTGGACCACTTCGAACGTGTCGCCAGATTCAACCAGTGGAACAACAACAACAAGCTGCATAACGTCTATTTCTCTCTTAAAGACGGCGCGGAGACCTGGTTTCTAACTAACGAGGCGAGTATGCGGACGTGGGAAGAATTCCGCGAAAAGCTTCTCGAGAAGTTTTCGAGTACAGACAGGTGTGACCACGCGATGCGTTTGCTCGACTCCCGCATCCAAAAACCGAACGAAAGTGTTGCCATGTTCGCCGAAGATATGGCACGCCTGTTCAAGCGGGCTGATCCTGCGATGGCCGAAGCTAAAAAGTTGCGCTACCTGATGCATGGGGTGAAAGAACAACTTTTCGCCGGACTGGTGCGAAATCCTCCTCAGACGGTGCAGGCGTTCATTAAGGAAGCCACTGCAATTGAACGCGCCCTTCAAGACCGGTCTCGCCAATACAACAGGCATACGAACCATGCATCGAGCAACGTTGCCATGCTGTCCACTGTCAACGAGAGGGACCTGCGTGACCTCGTTCGGACCATCGTCCAGGAAGAACTGCGGAAATTGAAAGTGAGTTCCCCAGAGCCGGTAATCGCTTCTGCCTCTTCGATCGCCGAAATCGTACGCGAGGAACTCCGACAAACACTTGTTACCCCGGAACACAGTGTAGAAGCGCCCCAAGTAACCTACGCAGGTGCCCTCCGTCGCCGCCAATTCGTCCCTGCAGTGCCACGTCAGGAGCCGCTAGCCGACTTCATGCCTCCCCCACGGCCTACCTTTCGTCCTCAGGTCCGCAAGACCGACGTGTGGCGCACCGTGGACAACCGCCCCCTGTGTTACCATTGTGGGGAACCAGGTCATGTCATCCGTCGATGCCCGTACCGCGAGATAGGGCTGCCGGGATTCTCACCTACCGCTCGCCGTCCACGCATCGGGGAACGACCAGCAGCAATCGAAGATTACCTGGCTAATAGGCCCTCCAACGCGCCGAACCATTATCGGTCCCGCTCTCCGTCGCCGGCTCGTCCCAGTTCCCCCTGTCGCAGCAGCGAGACACGAGGACCAAGGTCGGCAAGCCCCCTTCGGGGAAACTAGAAGCAGCAACCTCAGGAGGGAAGGTTGCCGACGGCCGAATTACTAATGTCCCTCCATCAGCGCCGCGATGCGATCCACAGACGAATTCCCACGAAGAGGTGAGCGCGGACCTCTCCGTATGTGTCGACGGGCACCCCATAGTTGCTTTAGTGGATACCGGTGCAGATTACTCAATTCTAAGCAAAAAACTGGCAGATCGCCTGCGGAAAGTAAAGACCCCATGGAGTGGACCCCAGATCCGTTCCGCAGGAGGTCATCTAATGACGCCCATTGGAAAGTGCACCGCGAGGATTGCCATCGGTAACTGTGATTTCGTTGCCACCTTCCTCGTGCTCCCACAGTGCTGCAGAGACATGATCTTGGGAATGGACTTCCTGCGGGAGCACGGCGCCGTCATAAACATTCGTGAGCGTTCAGTCATTTTTTCGCCAAACGGTACGTCTACAGAAAGTGAAAGAGAGCGAATTCACGTACCCCTGCGCATAGGTGGCAGCGACGTACTAATGCCTCCTAGGTCATGCGCGCTTGTTTCAGTCGTCTGTGACAATCCGCACAGTGGTGATGGCATAGCCGAGCAGATAAGCGGCCTTTTGCTCAACCAAGGAATTGCCATTGCCCGGGGTCTGGTGCACCTTACCGAAGGCTGCGCGCAGGTGTTGCTCACGAATTTCACTAACGAACGTCAGCGCATCCCGAAGGGAACTGCAGTGGCCTGCTTTGAAGAAATCGACGACGGGCAAGCCTGCTTTGCACTACAGAGCGATACGTCTAGCGATTGCACATCTCCTGCCGCTGTTGACGTGAATCCTGACTTGCCACCTGATAAGCAACAAGTTCTCTTCGAGCTGCTGAACCAGTTTGCCAACTGCTTCTCCACGACATCAGGCGTCCGTCAAACTGCACTAGTGAAACACCGCATCATAACAGACGAAACTGAGAGACCTATTCACCAGAATCCATACCGTGTATCCCCAAGAGAACGCGAGGCGATACGGGACCAAATCGAACAAATGCTTAAGGACGACGTCATCCAACCGTCAAGGAGCCCATAGGCGTCACCTGTCGTGCTAGTCAGGAAGAAAGATGGCAGCCTCCGTTTTTGCGTGGACTATCGCAAGCTGAACCACGTAACGAAGAAGGACGTATACCCTTTGCCAAGGATCGATGACTCCCTCGACAGGTTGCGCCATGCGCGCTATTTCTCATCCATGGACCTAAAAAGTGGATATTGGCAAATAGAAGTGGATGAGCGTGATCGCGAAAAAACAGCCTTTATCACGCCAGACGGTTTGTACGAATTTAAGGTTCTTCCTTTCGGACTATGCTCTGCACCAGCAACATTCCAAAGGATGATGGATACTGTTTTGTCCGGGCTAAAATGGCAAACATGTCTGGTGTATCTGGATGATGTGATTGTATTCTCGCCGACGTTTGACGAGCATGTCAAGCGGTTGTCCGCAGTGCTACAGGCTATACGGTCCGCCGGACTCACACTGAAGCGAGAAAAATGCCACTTTGGATTCAAGGAACTACGCTTTCTAGGTCACGTCGTCAGCCGTGATGGAGTTCGTCCAGATCATGATAAAATTGCAGCTGTTTCCAAGTTTCCCACGCCGGTTGATAAAAGGGCTGTTCGACGGTTTTTAGGACTCTGCTCCTACTACAGGCGCTTTATCGCAAACTTTTCCCGAATAGCGGCCCCACTTACTCACCTTACCCGGGATGACGTTGTGTTCCAGTGGACCGACAAGGAGCAAGTCGCTTTCGACGAACTTCGACATCGCCTGCAGACACCACCCGTCCTAGCCCACTTTGATGAAGAGGCTCCTACGATCATCCACACCGATGCAAGCAACGTCGGACTTGGAGCCGTTCTTATACAGCTACAGGATGGAGTCGAAAGAGTGGTTGCTTACGCAAGTAGGTCTCTGTCCCGTGCGGAGATGAACTATTCAACAACCGAGAAAGAATGTCTAGCGGTTGTTTGGGCCACAAGCAAATTCCGTCCATACATATACGGCCGGCCATTCAGTGTTGTGAGCGATCACCACTCGCTCTGCTGGCTAGCAAATTTGAAAAACCCTTGTGGACGTCTCGCACGCTGGAGTCTGAGGCTGCAGGAATTTGACATGGTTATCCAATACAAATCTGGAAAGCAGCATAGCGATGCTGACTGTCTCTCACGAGCCCCCGTTGAGCCTGCAGGTGGAGAAGACGACGTTTCATTTGTGTGTGCGGTGCAGGCGACAACCGTTGCAAAGCAACAGCGGAATGACCAGGAACTGCGGCCGCTAATTGATTTCTTGGAGGGACACACTTCGACTGCACCTAGGCTATTCTCCAGAGGGCTTTCCTCCTTTTGCTTGATTAATAACGTACTGTACACGAAAAACTTTACCCCCAACGGCCGAAGCATCTTGCTTGTAGTTCCAACTCCCCTGCGAGAAGACGTTTTGCAAGCCTGCCACGACGAACCCTCGGCCGGTCACTTGGGCTACACTCGAACATTAGCAAGGATCCAACAAAGCTATTACTGGCCTAGGCTGTCCAGCGTTGTCAGGGAGTACGTCCGTACCTGCAGGGATTGCCAGCGACGCAAAATGCCCCCGAACCGACCTGCCGGCTTGCTCCAGCCAATTCAAATACCTGCGAGGCCATTCGAACAAGTTGGAATGGATCTGCTTGGCCCCTTCCCAACATCTTCGCATGGTAACAAATGGATTATCGTGGCTACAGATTACCTGACCCGGTATGCGGAAACAAAGGCTGTCTCGCGGGGCACTGCAGAAGAAGTAGCCCAATTTTTCGTTGAAAACATCGTGCTTCGACACGGTGCTCCTGCTTGCGTTATCACGGACAGAGGCACAGCCTTTACAGCCAAGCTGGTGAGCGCCATCATGACGCTGAGTGGCACATCCCACCGACGAACGACCGCCTACCATCCTCAAACCAACGGGCTTACGGAGCGCATGAATAAAACAATTGCCGACATGTTAAGCATGTACGTGGATGCCGAGCACAAGACCTGGGACGTCGTTCTACCTTACATCACGTTCGCCTATAATACGGCACAACAGGAAACGACGCGGATGACACCTTTCCAGATTCTTTACGGTCGAGAGGTTTCTACCATGCTGGACGCCATGCTCCCTCACGATTCAACGGACGACGCTGCACCTTCCTTCGACTTCACCCAGCGCGCCGAAGACGCACGGCAGATTGCGCGTCAGAGGATACGGCAACAACAGCACTTTGACGCTGCGCGTTACAATCTCAGGCATAGACACGTGCAGTTTGTAGAAGGCGACCAAGTCTGGATATGGACGCCGGTTCGTCGACGGGGCTTATCGGAAAAGCTGCTCCGGCGATTTTTCGGGCCCTATACAGTGCAAAGGAAGTTAAGCGACGTGACTTATGAAGTTGTTCCGTCCTGCCCTTCTCCTCGAGCACGCCGCCGGCCACAACCTGAAGTAGTCCACGTGGTACGCATGAAGCCTTATTTCTCCCGATGACGACTTTTGTGACCTCAGCGCTACGTGACCCCGCCATTTACGCAGCATACCATACGGTGACTCTACGCATCGGGACGATGCTCTCTTGGGAGGGGGGCAAATGTCACGTGTACAAGAAGTTTAAAGAGGACGACGACGAAGGGAACGCCTCCAGCCACCTGTCTTCAGCGCGTGCCGTCGAACTGTCGACGACGACGAGGAGGAGCAGAGTGTCTGGGCAGTGGCGCGCGAGAGCACGTGGACCGAGCTGGACGATCGAGAACGGCAGTCTAGCGCGTGGTGGGCCGGAGGAAGAAACTTCTTCGCTGAGTGACTAGGAGGCACAAGTTCGCCTTATTAAATTACCATCACTCACCCGGACTATTTCGTCATTATTCTTGTTACGTGTCAATATAGAAGAAAATAAGGGCTGGCAGTCAAGAAAACCTCGGAAAGCAAAGGGGAGGTTGTGGTGGGTCATAGAAAGAGGTGAAGAATTTTTTTAGTCGAAAAGAAAGTCGTGAAAAAATGCCCGCCGGGTGGGATCCGAACCCATGACCTCCAGATTATCGGTCTGGTGCGATAGCCACTACGCTACCGGCGGGGCTGTTTCCCCAGCACTTTCTAAGGTATTTATGTTAAGGTATTTTTGTTTCCTGCACTTGGGGGTGGTAGCCAGCGCCACTCGGACTACTCGGGGTGAAGGGGACCTTCTTTTTAACCCCCGGGCCGTGACTCGAGAGTCTACGACATGTCGAGAGTGGTCGACCAGCGTTGAACCCTCTTAAGCTCCCTTTGGCACCAAGACTGCCACAACAGAGGCCCTCGCTAAGCATGCAGCGAATCAGAAAATGGGAAACGAGGGGCTTCGGAGTGGGGAGTGGGGACTTCAGTCCCACTCTGGGCGCGTGTTTTTCTTTCTTTCTTTCTTTCGTATATTTAAAAAATGTTAACTTCATTAACCGCAGCAAACAAGAAAGAGCCTAACCACACCCCTATGCCTCCTTTGGCGTTGAAGACTGCCGATCTATCTTTCTTTATTTCCTCAACGAGCCCCTCATTTTCCTTACTATATATATATATATATATATATATATATATATATATATATATATATATATATATATATATATATCTATATATATAGTCGTGAAGTGGAGTCCTTAGTTGCTGCAGGAATACGCACAAAGTAGAAGTACGCTCTTCGGAGCCTTTATTTAATAAATAAAGTCTCCGAAGAGCGTACTTCTACTTTGTGTATATATATATATATATATATATATATATATATATATATATATATATATATATATATATATATATATATATATATATATATATATATATATATATATATATATATATATATATATATATATATATATATATATATATATATATATATATATATATATATATATTTATATGTATATATATAGAATCAACCCAGCATCTCCAACAGTAGCAAAATGTCATGTCCATCTAAGAGTAGCACATGTGACGCCTACACACTGACCGTTGACGTGGCCGCAATACCAGCTGTACTTCATACAAGCGAACAACGACAAGACCGACCAAAGACATCACGCTCAGTGTTCACGCAGACTCCAACACGCACTAGAACTCAAACAAGCACCCAAACAGGCATCGATGTGAACGTCAACCCTAACAGCGCCCCGAAACAACACACTCCATGCAAAAAAGTGCCACCCCAGAGGTCTGCTCGAAACAAAAGCAAGTGACTGCCACCGAGTAGACCGGATGCTGCAACCCTTAAATCCCGCTCTTTCCTTAAAGCTTAAAAACTAGTCGGCATAAAAGCCAACTACAGATTTCTTCTCCGAAGGTACTCCTCGTATCTCCAAAGCAAAAAGATCCCCAAAAGCCTCCGCCTAAAAGGTAGTTCTTCCCTTGGGTGCTCCCTCCTGAACTAGTTGCAAGGTGGCAAGCGATTCCTAATAATGCTTCGTATTCCCTCCTAGAAATTCTTAGACGCCATTTTACTAGCCAACTCAGCCTCTTGAATGACCAGACTGAAGCTCTTCCGTTAACTGAGCACGACAAACTAGATCTTAATATTTTTAAAAATCGCAAGAAAAATGATCATAGCACTAAGCAAGCGGTTACGTTTCAGCGTTACCTGCTTCCCTCACGAAATACAGCTTGCACTGTAGGACATCAGTATCTCAGTAACCAGGACTATGGAGTGATAGGTCATGTAACGTCCCCCCTCTATACGGAGATTGCTTTAGGAGAACCTTCTCCCCCTGCAAATAATTTTATGGAAGAAACGAGCTCCCTCGGTATCTGCCCCAGCAACGTTATTGACAATTCAAAAACACTAGCGGGCGACGAAAAAGGTATCTTAGACGAGGTCTAACTTTCTGTTCCACAAATAAACGTGTGAATGAATACGAGTTACATAAAGATCTCAAAACATTTTCTCGGAGAATGAGACTAAGATAGTTTTTTTCGGAAAAACAGGACCAACCTGACATTAGCGAGCGCACCTTCCACCATCCTTGCACTTCGACTCCAGATGTAGATCAATCTCCAGAATTAGATCGGTACTTAAAGTCAGTATCAAGGGAAATATTGACAACAATTAAGGAATCAAACAAGCACAAGGATGAAGTTACCCGGAATAGCCTACCAGCCAGAACTTACATCGTCATAAAACAAGCCGACAAAGCTGGTAACGTAGTTGTTTTCTATTCGATTGGATTGGAGTTTTATTGCACATAAGCAACTAAGGCTATCCTGCGCCATTGTTTTCTATTCGATTGGATTGGAGTTTTATTGCACATAAGCAACTAAGGCTATCCTGCGCCAAACAGGTGTAGTGTGTTTACTTGTGTTTGCTTATTCTTAGAACATTTGGAGCTTGTTTAAGATTTTCGCATCTTTTAGAAAACTAACAAGGGAGGAAAGTTCAACAAAGGCATAGTCTCTTATGAGTAAGCTGGGATGAAAAGCGATTTGTTGTCTGCAAAACTGCGGAAAAGGTTTTTTTCCTGATGTCCTCAAATTTCGCACATGAGAGTAGGATGTGATTTACTGTAGATCTTCGTGACATCTCGGTTTATCTTGTTTCAACAGGAGAAAGTTATGTGTCAGATGAGTGTGTCCTATGCGAAGGCGGCATAGAATGACTTCTGTGAGGCGATACTCATGTCTGCTTGTTTGCCAATCTGCTATAGTAGGGCTATAGTAGGTTTAACCGTGTGCAGTTTGTTGTTAGTGTCAGTATCCCATAAGGACTGCCATTTCGTTACGAGTTTATTTCGTGTAAAGTTCATGCAGTCGCGGTGAGGAATGTTTACTTTAGTTTCATTACTGGCCTGTGCAGCACATCTGTCGGCTCTCTCGTTTCCATTAATTCCCATGTGGCTAGGAACCCAGCAGAATGTAATTTTGGTGAATGAACACGGGCCTCGCGCGAAACAGACACCACCCACAGGACGGACGGGACGAGCGCAATCCCGCC
Organism: Haemaphysalis longicornis; assembly: GCF_048455015.1. Lineage (NCBI taxonomy): Eukaryota > Metazoa > Arthropoda > Arachnida > Ixodida > Ixodidae > Haemaphysalis > Haemaphysalis longicornis. Next base: position 118,189,005 of record NW_027526460.1, read on the forward strand.
CATTGCTCTCGTCTCGTCCGTCCTGTGGGTGGTGTCTTTTTCGCGCAAGGCCCGTGTTTATACACGAAGATGCACCAACTCGCCCAACAACAATTTCTTCTAAACTTGAATATAATTTTGTGTCCGAGAGTTTCGGCTTTTACTACATCGTGTATTATGTCTCCTGCCACAGGCCGGACCGCATTTTTATAACTCAGTGCTGTGATGGCGCTTAGCGAGTCTGTGTAGATAATACTGTATTTGTTTTTTTATTATTATTATTTTTACAGCCACAACAATGGCGTAACATTCCCCTCTGAAAATTGAAGCACATTGAGGTAGCCTGACCACCTTTTCCCATTTCCCTTGCACTACTGCAGCGCCAACGTAGCGTGATGTTTTTGAACCATCGTGTAAAAAGGTGTGTGGTCTTTATATTTTCGTTGAGTGCTAAAAACTACTGCATGATATGTTCACGTGGTGTTTTGGTTTTTTGATACAGTTAGTGTAAAGTCACATACAGGAGGAAAAGTTTACTGAGGTGGTAGTTGGTCATGTCCCTGGGCCATTTCAGGTAATGCATCTAACATACTCAGCTCTTGGCATTTTTCTTCGAATCGAAAAAGTAATAGTTTAACTGATTGGGGTTTGTTAATAAACAGTGTCTTTGACAAATGTTTTGTTACTATGGGGTAACACCGATGTTTTGGTAGAGAACAGATCTTTAGGATGTATGAGCATGTCAGCATTGCTCTTCTGTCTGTGAGCGGTGGTTCATTTGTTTCGACATAAAGACTGGTGATGGGTGATGTCCGATATACCCCAGACGAGAGACGTAGACCTAAATTGTGGACTGGGTCTAATCGTTTCAACTATGATTTTGTGGCTGAGCAATATACAATGCAGCCATAATCGAAGCAGGAGCGTGCAAGAGAGTGGTAAAAGTGTAAAAGGCAGGCCCTGTCTGAACCCCAGTGTTTTCGGTACTGGACTTTAGGTATGTTTAGAGCTCTGGATGCTTTCTTTTTCAACATATTGATGTGAGGCAGGAAAGTGAGTTTTCTGTCAAACATTATGCCAAGAAATTTGTGTTCATTTTGTATGGGTAATTCGATGTCCTTGAGTTGTAGATTGGGATTGGTCTGTGCACCTTGTTTGAGTGAAAAAAGAATACCTACTGTTTTATATGGTGAGAACTGAAAGCCGTTTCTGTCCGCCCATGTTGTTATTCTATTTATAGTTACTGTACTTGTCTCTTGCATGTTACTACATTGGAGGATGTGCAAGCTATTTGGAGACCATCAACATAGAGAGAATACAAATAAGACTTAGGAATTATTTTGGATATAGAGTTTATTTTTACAACAAACAGTGTAGTGATTAGAATACACCCCTGAGGGACTCCGTTTTCGTGTACATAGTTCTTTGAAAGGGTTGAGCCCAGGCGCACTTGAAATGAACGGTTTGCCATAAAGTTGCTCAGGCACTTCAGCATTCTTCCACGGATGCCTAATTCTACTAAATCGCGCATGATTCCAAATCTCCATGTGGTATCGTACGCCTTCTCAAGGTCAAAAAAAGACAGCAAGGCAATGTTGGTTGTGGATAAATCCTTCTCGTATAGTATTCTTGAGGCGAACAAGATGGTCAGTTGTCGAGCATGCTTATTGAAACCCGCATTGGTGAACATCGAGAGGTTTGTTTGATTTTAGAAAAAAGCTTAATCTGGTATTTATGACATGTTCGAACGTTTCGGCGATACAGCTGGTAAGGGCGATGGGTCTGTAACTACTGGGAAAGGTTGGTGGCTTACCAGGTTTTAAGAGCGCTACAATGAATGCTTTTTTCCAACCTTCTGGCATTCTTCCAAATACCCAAATTTTGTTAAAAATCTTCAAGAGTGCCTCAACCGATGAACCCGAGAGATGTGCAATCATTTCGTAATGTATTTCATCTGGTCCGGGGGTGTCCTTCTTGCCGGCCAACAGAGCTCTTTTTAGTTCTTCAAGTGTAATTAAACTGTTGTATGGTACGTTTGTTCAACCATATTGTCACGAAGCCAAGGACGACGCAGTTGTTTGGAAAAGAAACAAGTTTATTGGAGCGAACTTGTGCTCCCCTAACAACAAAAGAATACAGAGGCGGCGAAGCAGCGGTCAACAAAGTGACGTACGTGCGTCGGCGAGCGTCGCAGAATCGAATGCCCCGGCGTCCGCACTGCAGGCTTTTTATCTTTCGGCGTGCGTGGTTCTCGAAACGTCGATTTACATCGAGAACATAGTAGATCCAAGAAGATTATTCTGGGCTGTTCACGTTAGATCGCAATGCTCTCCCTATCACGACAGATCACACATGCGGCACAGAAAGAAAGAATGGAACACGCGCTTTCCTTAGCGCAGAGATAACACAGACCGGCGCAGCCGGGCGATAAAAGTAAAACACAAATAAACAAACCCAATGTATGGTTCGCGGCATTACCCCCCTCTAAGAGTGCATCGACCCGATGCTAACAAAAGCGACAGTCCGAAAATAAAAATAAAATTCGTTATCGTCCGTAGAAAGGCTTAAAGCGAACCACGTGGACGACTTCGGGCCGCTTGCGTCGTCGTGATGTACTGGAATCACCATCGGGGATCACTTCGTAGGTTAATTGCCCAACACGTCTTAGAATCTGGTACGGTCCGAAGTACCGTCGCAGGAGCTTTTCACTGAGTCCGCGTCGTCGAATGGGAGTCCAAACCCACACACGATCCCCTGGTTGGTACTCGGCGTCGCAGCGTCGGAGGTTGTAGCGGCCCGCATCCACCAGCTGCTGGTCCGTTATACGAACTCGAGCGAGCTGGCGGGCCTCCTCCGCATGTTGAAGATATCCGTGGACGTCGGCGTTGAGGTCGTTGTCTTCTACGTGCGGAAGCATGGCGTCGAGCATCGTAGTCGGCCTTCTACCGTAGACAAGCTCGAACGGCGTCAGCTGCGTCGTCTCCTGGATAGCCGTGTTGTACGCAAACGTGACATACGGGAGCACTTCGTCCCAAGTCTTATGTTCAACGTCAACGTACATTGACAGCATATCTGCGATTGTCTTGTTCAGACGTTCTGTTAGTCCGTTCGTTTGGGGGTGGTACGCCGTCGTTCTTCGGTGATCCGTGTTGCTGTAGCGTAATACTCCTTGCATCAGCTCCGCAGTAAATGCCGTTCCGCGGTCTGTGATTAGGACTTCCGGGGCTCCATGTCGCAGCACAACTTGGCTTATAAAGAACTTCGCCACTTCTTGTGCAGTCCCCCTCGGAAGAGTGGCGGTCTCTGCGTAGCGCGTCATGTAGTCTGTCGCTACGACAATCCACTTGTTCTGTGATCGTGACGTAGGGAACGGGCCTAAAAGGTCCATTCCAATCTGTTGAAATGGTCTCGACGGGACGGCGATCAGTTGCAGAAGTCCGGCGGGTCTTGTCGGCGGCGTTTTTCGTCGCTGGCAGTCACGGCAGCTCCGGACGTAGTGGGTGACGTCAGAGGTAAGGCCGGGCCAGTAGTACCTAGCCTTGATTTTTCCAATAGTGCGGGCTGTGCCCAGATGTCGGGAAGACGGGTCGTCGTGGCACGCTTCCAAAATTTCGTCACGAAGGTCCGCCGGAATGACGAGAAGGTAATTCGCTCTTGTGCCGGGGCTGAAATTCTTCTTCACGAGGACGGAGTTTCTCAGGCTGAATGCTGGTAAGCTGCGTTTGAAGGTCCTAGGAACGGCAACGTTGCATCCCTCGAGATACTCGATTATGATGCGTAAGTCGGGGTCGGCACGCTGCTGGGCGGCTAGGTCGCTCTCCGTCACGATCCCGAAGAACGCGCTGTCTTCATCAGAGTCTTGTGGTGGTGGGTCGACGGGGGCGCGGGACAGGCAGTCGGCGTCGGAGTGTTTCCTGCCGGATTTATAAACGACTGTAACGTCGAACTCCTGCAGGCGCAAGCTCCACCGCCCAAGACGGCCAGAGGGGTCCTTCAAATTGGCGAGCCAACACAGCGCATGGTGGTCTGTTACAACCTTGAATGGCCTTCCGTACACGTATGGGCGAAATTTTGAAATCGCCCATATAATAGCCAGGCACTCTTTCTCAGAGGCAGAATAAATTTTCTCCTCCTTCGACAGACCACGGCTGGCATAGGCGATTACCCTTTCGCAGCTGCTTTGCTTTTGGACAAGGACGGCACCCAAGCCTATATCACTGGCGTCCGTGTGCATTTCCGTTTCGGCATTTTCGTCGAAATGAGCGAGCACGGGAGGGCTTTGCAGGCGTTTTTGCAGCTCGCAGAATGCTTTTTCTTGGTCGTTTTCCCAGCTGAAAGGGGTGCTATCTTTCGTCAAGCGCGTGAGTGGTTCTGCAATGCGTGCGAAGTTTGCGACGAAGCGCCGGTAGTATGCGCACAGCCCGAGAAATCTTCGCACGCCCTTCTTGTCTTTCGGCCTTGGGAAGTTCGCAATGGCTGAAGTTTTTGCCGGGTCAGGTAGGACTCCCGCGGCGTTGACGACGTGGCACAAGAACTTGAGTTCCCCGTATGCGAAACGGCACTTTTCAGGCTTCAGCGTCAACCCCGACGTACGAATGGCCTCGAGTACAGACTCCAACCTTGCCAGGTGTTCGTCGAAAGTCCGGGCGAATACCACTACGTCGTCGAGGTATACGAGGCAGGTGTGCCACTTAAGGCCAGCTAGCACACTGTCCATGACTCTTTGAAACGTCGCTGGTGCTGTGCACAGCCCAAACGGCATCACCTTGAACTCGTATAGGCCGTCTGGGCTTATAAATGCAGTCTTCTCTCGGTGTCTCTCGTCCACTTCAATTTGCCAGTAGCCGGTCTTCAGGTCCATTGATGAGAAGTACTTCGCATGGCAGAGGTGGTCGAGGGCGTCGTCGATTCGGGGGAGGGGGTACACGTCCTTTTTCGTGATTTTGTTCAGTCGCCGGTAGTCAACGCAAAACCCTAATGTGCCGTCTTTTTTCTTTACGAGTACGACGGACTCAGCCCAGGCGCTTTTCGATGGCTGTATAATGTCGTCGCTGAGCATGTCGTCGACTTGAGTCCGGATGGCTTCCCGTTCGTGTGAAGAGACGCGGTACGGTGACTGTCGGGTAGATCGGGCTCCATCTTCGATTATTATTCGGTGCTTCGCTAGAGGGGTCTGACGTAGTTTTGCGCTCGACGAAAAATATTCGCTATAGCGACGCAGCAAAGCCAATAATTTGTTCCGTTGTTCTTGCGGTAGCGCCCGATTTACGTAGAATGGCTGCGGACGCTTGAAGGTGTCATCGGGTGTGCGTTCAAAGTCGGCGACCGCGATCACGTCACTTGCTTCTTGCGTTTTTTCGAGGAACGCAATTGCAGCTCCCTTGTTTAAATGCTGGTACTCTTCGGTGAAATTAGTGACCAAAACGTGAGATTGGCGTTGCTTAAAGTGCGCAATCCCTCTTGCGACGGAGACACCGCGGTCGAGAAGCAACCTTCGATCACTCTCTACGATAGCGTCGATGTCAGAAGCAGCATCCTCACAGTAGACGGCGATCATCAAGCTTGCGCGGGGTGGCAGGGTGATGTGATCGTCGGCGATCCTGACAGCAGCACGGTGATCGGGGTTCGGCTGCGGCGTCGTGGAGTAATCGGAGGAAAAAGTTATCGACTTGGTCTGCAGATCAATTATTGCGCCGTTGTCCGTCAAAAAGTGCATTCCCAGAATTACGTCGCGGGAGCAGTTAGGCAAAATAAGGAACTCAGCAGGGTACGTAGTGCCGCCTATGGTGACGCGTGATGTGCACGTTCCACTTGGCGTTACGAGATGGCCTCCTGCTGTGCGTATATGCGGACCGTCCCATGTTGTCGTAACTTTCTTCAGCTTCGACGCAAATGAGCCTGTCATTACCGAGTAGTCGGCTCCCGTGTCGATGAGGGCGACTACGTCAAAGCCGTCGATGGACAGCTGGACGTCGGACGCCGCTTTCCTGGAGTTTCTGGTGCGTCGGGGCGTTGTATCTCGGCTTGTGCGTGTTGACGGGCGGGCACCATGCGTCGTCATTCTCGTCATCTTCCCAGCGGCAGGCTCTGTCGTTTCGGGTAAGCGTCGCGCGGTGTCATTGTCGGGTTCGGGATTCACGTCCGGGTTAGATCGAGTCGTTGGGCTGCAGGTACGGTGTTCGGTGCGGCCATGCGTCGTTGGAGGGTTTTCGTTTTTTCGCCGTTCTGCAACTTCACCTCCAGAAGTTGCTGCTTTTAGTTTCCCCCGGGTGGGCTGGGGGACCTTCCACGTGAGAAGTTAGCGGTGTTATGGCGGTTTGGCGACTGGTACCGGTAGGGCGACGGCGAGCGGTTGAAGCGGGCAGGTCCTCGGTTCGTGTTGGACAGGTATTAGTCGATCTCAGTAGGGCGCTGGCCGGGTCGGGGAGTGGTGCGTCGACGGAGAAACCACGCAGTCCGAGTCTCTTGTATGGGCAGCGACGGTAGATGTGGTCGGCCTCTCCGCAGTGGTAGCACAGAGGACGGTTATCGGGAGTTCGCCATACGTCCGTCTTCCTCGGCGTCTGGTTTCGGGATACCGGGGGCCGGGCGGGTGACAGTGGGCGGCGGTACGGCGGGGCCTCTTCACGGCGTGTTGGTGCAGGGCGGGGTCGACGAACAGCCGCGGAGTATGTCATAGCTTGTGGCTCTCGGGGTACCTCGGATGGCGTAGAAGTTCCCAACGCTTCTTGCACTTCTTCTCTAATCACGTCGGTGAGGGAAGCGACTTGGGGCTGCAGCGGTGTTGGGAGAAGTTTCCGCAGCTCCTCTCTCACTATTGCGCGGATAGTCTCGCGTAGGCTGTCGGCCGGGATCCGCGTGCTGCCAAAGTCGTTCGCATTGGCCGCGCCAACAAAGTTGCGGTCATACTGCTTAGCACGCATTTCGAGGGCTTTCTCAATGGTGCTGGCTTCGGTCACGAATTCGGCGACGGTTTTGGGAGGATTTCGGACAAGTCCAGCAAACAGTTCCTCCTTCACTCCGCGCATTAAGAAGCGCAACTTCTTTTCTTCCGTCATTGCCGGGTCCGCGCGGCGAAATAGCTGCTTCATCTCCTCAACGAAGATCACGACTCCTTCATTGCGGTGTTGCGTGCGCGTTTCCAACAAAAGGGCGGCTCTTTCTTTCCGCACGACGGTAGTGAAGGTCTTAGTGAATTCGCTTTTGAACTGAGCCCAGTTTGTCAAGGAGCTCTCGTGGTTCTCGAACCAAGTGCGAGCCGAATCTTCCAAGTAAAAGAAAACATGCCGGAACGTTTCTGCGTCGTCCCACCAGTTGAATTTCCGGACGCGCTCCAGTTTCTCCAACCATTCTTCTGGGTCTTCTGCGGGGGCTCCTCGGAATGATGGCGGTTCCCGTGGCTGCTGCAGAACGACGGGAGGATTGGCTTGGTTGGGCATGGTGCTGGTTGCGACGTCTTTCTTCTTCGCTTTCTCCGGTAGTAGACCGACCTCGGGTAGTAAATCTTGCACGCGGAGGCTGGCTCTTGTTGGACTGGCTTGGCGGCTTCCAGAGGTTGTAGTGGGCATGAAGGGTGCGTACCCAGCACCTCCACCAGATGTCACGAAGCCAAGGACGACGCAGTTGTTTGGAAAAGAAACAAGTTTATTGGAGCAAACTTGTGCTCCCCTAACAACAAAAGAATACAGAGGCGGCGAAGCAGCGGTCAACAAAGTGACGTACGTGCGTCGGCGAGCGTCGCAGAATCGAATGCCCCGGCGTCCGCACTGCAGGCTTTTTATCTTTCGGCGTGCGTGGTTCTCGAAACGTGGATTCACATCGAGAACATAGTAGATCGGAATGCTCTCCCTATCACGACAGATAACACATGCGGCACAGAAAGAAAGAATGGAACACGAGCTTTCCTTGTCGCATAGATAACACAGACCGGCGCAGCCGGGCGGTAAAAGTAAAACACAAATAAACAAACCCAATGTATGGTTCGCGGCAATATGTTGAAAGTATTTGTTTTTCTGCTCTGGTTTTGTACTTCAAGAATTCTTCAGTGTAATGTGCAGAACTTGAAACTCTGGAGAAGTGTTCCCCCAGTATATCTGCCTGCTTTGTTATGCTGGTTTGTACACCTGGCGCAGTTAACAAGGGGAGTGTGTAGGGGGAGTAGGTACCATTCAGCCTTTGAACCTGCTCCCATACCTTTTTTATGTAACAGAGCTATTTATGGAAGAGACACAGTTTTGCCACGAGGATTTCTCGGCAGTGCGGCGGTTGTATCTTGGTTAAGCTCTTTTTTAAATTTTAACAGGTTTTCCTGTGTTGGGTACTTGTGAAATACACGCCATGATTTATTTTGCTCCTTTTTCGCCTGTTTACACTCTGGAATCCACCATACGTTGTGGTTTTGCCTCACCACTCCCGTGGACTGTGGAATAGCTACGCGTGCAGCATTAACGATGCAGGATGTACATACTTCATTCAGTTCGTCAATGTTAAGACTGTCCGAGAAAAAGTCAAAATTTGCGTGGGAAGTAAACAGTTCCCAGTTTGCAAACTGAAGTTTCCACTGGCGTGGTTTCGTTGGGATCATGGTTGGTGAAGGTAATACGCCGATGATCACAGGTAGATGGTGGCTCCCTTATGGATTGTCGATGATGTCAAGCTTAAAATCACTAAAAACACTCAGTGAACTCAAAAACAAATCTATGCAGCTCATTTTTCCTGAGCTTGGAGAGCAGTATGCAGGTTTGCCGGTGTTTAAAAGACAGACATAATGGATAGAATAAAATCCTCTAAAATCTGACCCCTTGCATCAGTTTTTTCGCTCCCCAAAAAGACGAGTGGGCATTAAAATCGCCATCTAGTAAAAACGGCTCCGGTAGTTGGTTTACCAAGTCTTCAAAATTTTGCAGTGTTACTGTGAGGTGTGGTTCAATGTACACAAAGCGCACTGTGATGGTTTTAAATGCAAGCAGGGCGATGATGATGATGATGGTTTGATTTTATTGGTGCAAGGCCGACAAGGGCAAAGAGCGCCAAACAAAAAGTTATTTGATGAGGAGAGAACACGAAATAAAATCAGTTAAAAAAACTATGAGTACGGCTGCTGTAAAGGGCCAGGGTGAAGAACAAGAGTGGTTTAAGAATAAATAAGGTGGCTGGTGTATAGGACCAGGGGTAAAACTATGGGTGGTATGAGATGAGTTTTAAAAAGTGAACTTCTGTTAGGAACTCAAAGGTGCGCTGAACAGAAAACACGTCATCGTCTCCTAAGAAGTATGACAGGTGTGGTGGAATATGTCGTGTATGTAGTTGCGGGAAGTGTTTTCGTCGTGTAATGTCGAGTGCCTTACATTGTATGAGGATGTGGATCACGGATAGGGCCTCTCCGCACCTGTTTCACAGAGGTCTTCGAGATCCAGTGAGCAGGTGCGAGTGCGTTGCGTGCGTCTGCCCTACCCGTAATCTAGCCGAGGCGACTTCTTTGTATTTGTTGCGTGTATCGGAGGTGTACAGTCCCAAGTGTGGTTTTATTACGTGTAACTTGTCTGTTTGTTCACTCCAATGTGTTTGCCATGTTTTGCGAAGTTCTTTGATGTGTGGCTTCACGTCGGTGTAGGGTAATGTGGTTAGGTTTACTGCATTCGAGAGTGTAGCAGCAGCGGCCATTCGATCCGCGGCTTCGTTCCAGGCTATACCACAGTGGCCAGGGACCCAGCAAAGGACGAGTTCAAATTTGTGGACATACACCGACATAATACCTTTGATGATAAGAATTACAACGTGATTTTTTGAAGACTTTGTTTATGACAATGCCCGCACAACACTGAGGAAATCAGTATAGATAATGGATTGTGGAATGTGGCTTTGGAGTATATGATTAACAACAAGAAGTAGACTATAAGCCTCTGCCGTAAAGATACTAGTATGATTATTCAGAGTTCTGGTGACATTGAGGCCGTGCCCATGCGCCGCGCAGGACACAGAGGTGGAAGTCTTAGAGGCATCCGTATAAAATTTAGAATAATGATACTTCTCCTGCAAATACAAGAAGTGCTGCTGAATTGCACATGTGAGAGCTCGGTTTTTATCTACATGTGTGAAAGATGCGTCGCATGACACAAGGCGGAGATGCCATGGTGCTATGAAATCTGTTACAGAACTTTGGATGGTGTCTAAAAAGGAGACAGCAAGCTCTGACGCTTCCCCTCTAACTCTGTAAGAGAAAAGCGCCGCGAACCATGGTCGATTTAAAAGGAGTTCAGTCATGGAGGTATCATGAAAAACTGATTTAAAAGGATGGTGCGGCATGGATAAAATTTTAAAAGCATAAAGGAGGTCTGTGTATGCTCGCTGACATTGTAGGTTCCATTTGTTGCACTCTACATACAGGCTTTCAACTGGACTAGTTCGGAAGGCACCACACGACAAGAGGAGCCCTAGATGAAGCACAGGGTCCAGCAATCTGAGGGATGTTTTAGTGGCTGACCCATAGACAACGCTACCATAGTCCAGTCGTGAACCTATTAGGCTGGTAAAAACACGCAAAAGAAGTTGTTTGTCACCGCCAAAAGAGATGTACAACAGAACCTTCAGGATATTCGTTGTTTTTAAACATTTATGTTTTAGTTGTTTTACGTGTGGGATGAAGGTGAGCTTTTCGTCAAAGATTATACCTAAAAACGTGTGTTCCTTTTTGGCAGGAATAGAGGCACCGTGGAGTCGAATGTCTGGATCCGGCCGAATGCCACGCCTCTTAGAAAACAGAACACAAGTGCAATTTCCTGGATTAAATTTAAAACCGTTGCTATCTGCCCAGCCGGCTAGCTTCTTCACACCAAGCTGCACTTGGCGCTCGCAGATAGACAAGTTACACGATTTGAAGGAGAGCTGAACATCGTCTACATAGATTGAACAGGAGATCGATGGTGGCAGTGCCTTCTGAAGAGAATTCATTTTACAAGAAACAAAGTGCAGCTCAAAACACCACCTTACGGCACGCCGTTTTCCTGCACATGAACCCTAGAGAGTGCAGTTCCAACTCGCACGCGAAACGTTCTTTCAGACAGGTAACTAACAAGCGTATTCATCATGTTACCCAACATGCCAAAGGACTTCAAATCGCTGAGGATGCCGTACCGCCAAGCAGTGTCGTAAGCCTTTTCAAGATCAAAGAATACTATCATACAGTACTGTTTATTGAGGAAAGCATCTTTAATATATGACTCTAACGCAACGAGTTGATCGTTCGTAGATCGCCCCGCCCTAAAGCTCGCCTGGTAGCTCTCGAGAAGACCGTTGTACTCTAAGAAGTACACGAGTCTCCTGTTTAACATCTTTTCGAAGAGCTTACACAGGCAGCTTGTCAGGGCAATGGGACGATAACTGGCAGGAGAGGAAGGGTCCTTCCCTTCCTTTAGGAAAGCCACTACCATGGCCTCCTTCCAAGAGCGTGGAATGTGCCCCGAAAGCCATATTTTATTGTATAGGTGTAAGAGTGTTTCAAGAGTGTCTGGGTGTAGGTGCTGTATCATGGTGTATGTAATCTTATCTGCGCCTGGAGCTGAAGGTTTCTACGTGCTCAGGGCAGCTCTCAACTCATAGAGAGTGAATTCAGAGTTGTAAGAAGTTTTTGATCTGTCTTTGTCGTGTAAGGGCTTTTTTCTGCAGATGTTTTGTGTTTCATGAAAGTGTTTGTGTAGTGTGCTGAACTAGACACGTGTTCGAAGTGTTGTGCAAGTGTGTTAGCCTGGTCTTCCAGTGTGTCCCCTGTTGTGCTAGCCAGGTAACCAGGGGCAGGCTGTGTGTCTGTTGTCCGTTGAGCTTGCGTATACGTGTCCAGACTTTGTGTGTGTCTGTGTATGAATTAATGGATGTCAAGAAGGTGTGCCAACTCTCTCGTTTTGCCTCACGGCGCACACGTTTTCCAAACGCCTCGGCCCGTTTGAACAAAAAAGGTTACCCGACGTGGGGTACCGACGAAGGATACCCCACGCCTTGTTCCGGGCTTCTCGCGCCCGCTACAGTCCTCATTACACCACGGCCTCCTCTAGTTGCACGGGGCACCAGAGGCGTGGTGAATGGACTTTTCGGCGGTGTCGGGGATGTGCGCCGTGAGCAGTTGGGTAGCTTCTACAACGTGTAGGTGTCCTATGGATGTGTGGTGTAGTTTGGATGTCTCTGTAAATGTATTCCAGTTAGCTCTTGCTTCATTAAACCTTTTTTGGGAAGATGGACTGCTCGGGCCTGTACCTATATACGTTATTGAAGTGGGAAATGGTCACTACCATATGGGTCCGTGCCCACACCCCACTCAAGACATGGAAAGAGAATTGCAGAACCAATAGCCAGGTCAAGATGTGAGTATGTGTTGTGACCTATGTTATGGTATGTAGGCTGTTTATTGTTGAAAAGGCATGCTCCAGAAGATGTAAGGAATTTCTCTATCAGGCGACCTCGGGCATCCGTTCTGGAAGAGCCCCAAAGAGAGTTGTGAGCATTAAGGTCGCCTGTAACGATGTATGGTTCAGGCAGTTGGTCAGCCAGCCCCTCGAAGTCGAAGCTGGTAAGTACATAATCAGGACGAATGTAAATGGAGCATACCGTTATCAACCTACCAAAATTATTGTGAGTATTGCTACAGCCTCAAGGACTGTGTTGACAGCGATAGGGTGGCATGCTAGGGATTTCCGGGAATTATGGCTACACCGCCCGAAGAGTGTGTGCAGCCAACCCTATCCTTTCTGAATACCATGTACCTATTTAAGAAATTTGTGTGATTGGGATTCAAATGCGTCTCCTGAAGACACATCACACTTGGCTGGTTCGAATGCAATATCTCATGGCCATCATCAAGATTTTTAATGAGGCCTCTACAGTTCCATTGAGTAATATTTTCTCTTCCCATTATGGAGATTTAGAAGCTACTGAAGTCTTTGTGTATGTGTGTTCATGTGTATTTCGGGGCTGTTACTCTAGGATTTGGCTTTTTGGGCCTTTCTGCTGCCGGCTTGGGCGTCGGAGGCCGCTCCTTGCGCTGCGTTGCAGGCAGGAACGGCCCGACATCCATCTCGTCGTTGGATGTCCGAGGGGTGCCCGACGAACCGGGCCCCCGGACTTGGACCCCCTTCGGGAGCCCTTCGTTTGAGCCGCCACCGCCGCGGACGTCGGCGACGCCAGAGGTGGCACGGGCGGTGCGGTGACGGTGGGAGCCGATGCGGGGCCCCCGATGTCCATCCCCTCGACACCTTCCGACCCACTGGAGGACGAGGAGGCAGCGGTGGGAGCGGCACCGTTCCCAACAGAAGTGGTTTGCACCACAACTGCTGCTGCCTCAGTAAGCGGCATGGTGCCAGGTTGGGCTGCGTGAGGCGACCCAGTGGGGGGCGGGAGCGGGACCAGGTCAGACCCGCTGAACGGGGTTCTGTGGACACCAGACGCCGCTCAGCCCCCCGGCGAACCGCGTCAGCGTACCTCCCCAGGGGGAAAGAGGCGAACCTCTTACGCGCCTCCGGGAAGGTGATGTTCTCAGTTACCTATATGTGCATTATCTTTTTTTCCAGTTGGAACTTTTCACACTTGCGGGAGTACGCTGCATGCGGCCCTACCGCAGTTCACACAACAGAGGGTGTCGGATGGACAGTTGATACTCGGATGATAGTGCGCCGCGCATTTCGCACACGTCGTTCGGCCACGGCAAGAGTTTGTACCATGCCCGAACCGCTGGCACTTAAAACAGCGCCGCGGATTCGGGATGTACGGAAGAATGGAGCAACGGATAAAACCTGCATGTATGTGTTTTGGAAGAATTGCGCGGTCAAAAGTCAGGATAATGTGCTTGGTGGGAATCTCCTTGTCGTCTCTGCGGATAGTGATGCGTCTCACGGCAGTGACGCCCTGATGCTTCTAGCCGGCAAGGAGATCCGCATCCCTTTCGTTCAGGAGATCTGTTTCGGATATCACACCCTGCGAGCTGTTGAGGCTCCGATGGGGTGTGACCCTGATGTCGAAAACAGCCAGTCTAGTCTGAGCTAGAAGGTTTGCAGACTGCTGCTTGTCATTTATTTCGATTAGAAGTTCACCAGACCTTTGTTTTTTGCACTTATACGATTTTCCTATTATGGCTTCAAGATACTTGGCGATCAAGAAGACTGACTGAGATGTTAGAGGGTGGGTTGGATTGAGGGACTCCATGACAAGGAATCGAGAGTAATGATCTGGTTCAGGAAATGTCAAAGATGGCAATGGGGGAAACGATACTTCGGTGCGGCCCCTTTTAGGGGGCCGATCATGGTTGGGGGGGGGTTACACAATACCATAAAGCATAGTATAAAAGCAGGGAGACGGGGGTACTTTCTCCTTTGACCTTACCCTGGTAGTCAAAGAGGTCCCGGAGCTCCCTGCCTGGTAGACAGGCAGGGAGCCCATCGGCCGGAGCTTGACCAACGCTCCGACGGCCACCGTTCACTGCTTCTAACCCTTGACCTTTCAACTTCTAGCCACGGTAGGTGACAGCTTAAGTATGGGGGGCTCGGGGTACGCGGTGTCGCCACTCACCGTCACCAAGATTACTCAAGGTGCCCCGTGCGGGGTGCAAGCAGGGTGACAGCCGCTGCTTATAGCCTAGTTTTCAGTTTGTCTTTCTCGAGCTGCTACGCCATTTTGGACAATTATTTCCACTCCGCCCGAGAGCCTACTCGCCTGCTCTCGGTCGCAGCCGAAGACCTGGTAACCTTTCAGTATATTGTTCTGTGTAGGTCCTAAGTTTTTTTTTTATGAACAGAAACGGCCACAGGTGACTGTGTGGCGAAGATGTTTTTAATGTCGTTTAAATTATTTAAAAGTCCTCTGCAATTCCAGTGGACAAGGAATGCCATGTTGGTTATTTTATGAACTGAAAACTACGTTTTCGGTCTAGTGATTCGGGGCCAGTGATTCGGAATAAACAAAAGCCCAGTTTGTTTATTCAGTCATGGGAGAGGAGTGTCTGGTGTTACTATTCAGCGTGCAGCTACTCTGTGCTTACGTGCTCCTAGTTTGTGCCTTTCGGGAATGCCCGCATTCCGGATACCAGCTACGACACGCATAAACTTGTCGAGCACCCGAGCACGCAAAGGCCGGTGACCAATGCAAGCGGCCGTGATGGCGCACGTGGATATTCATTTCCCCACCTTTTCTTCCCCATGAATGCACCGACGTCAGGCGACGTCACCGCTGATTCTAGGGGCATTCTAATAGTTCAGTTAGGGTAGATGTGTTTTGTGCATTCGTTCTTTTCATTTCTGCGCAATACGCTGGAGGCCTGTTGACTGTTTCCCTTTGTGGCCACAAATTCTCGCCCTTTTGCGAGAAGTCAAAACGTCGTCGGCCTTCGAGCAAGGCGTTTCTTAGCAGTAGTCAAGAAAGCATCCCATCAGGCTGCTGCTCTTGTGTTGTCGCTGATCATCCCTCGGCCAGCAGTAAAGCAGCTGAGCTTATTTCTGCGCTTTTTGTCGTCAAAACCGATGCAGCTTTCCTGCTCTCCGCTAATTCACTACGCTACCATTACATGACTGGGGCGACAGAGCTCGGTACGGGGATGCCTTCGTTAATGTAAGAACTGGTGCCAGAAGTGCGCACATATCTTTTACGGACTTCAAGGCGTCTTCGAAATCCGCAGAATTCACGAGATTATTGGTGAGTATGGGACCTTCCTTCAATGAGTTTTACTAGGCTTCAGAGAATAGCTGCTCTCGCGTGGTTATTCCCGCAAGACTACAGTGGAACCCCTTTCATACGTTTTTCACCGGGCCGGGAAAGAAAACGTAACAACCTGGAAAACGCAGTGGTGAAGAAACCTTCGAAAAGGAATGAAAACAGCGTAGCTTGGACTTGCAACCAGGTATTTCTGCAACTTTGGGTTTTGAACCTTAAAACTTGAGAATTTAGGATTAACGTTTTTTGCGATCGCTGAAAAACACCACGCGTGGCAACGCAAGGTCCCTAGTGACGTCACCTCTACCGCGCTGGCTGCTTGTCTACTGGGTTAGGCGTCAAGTTTTTCCTCAGGGGCAGCGCCTCCGGTTTTTGGTACGCCGTCAAGGCACGACAAAGTTCGGGGTTGCAAGTTCAATGGTGGTTTCAGAGCTTAAAGCGCACGATGACGACGAGAGCACGTGCTATTCTTCCGGGGGAGCTTTGTGGCAAACACGCACTTCCGGCATTCCGAGGTGAAAGTACTGTTGTAAGCGCAGTGATGATGGCGATATCATAAAGTAACATTGGACCATCTAATGGTGATGAATACCCTCCGTGCGGCTTCATGCAGTCCATTCTGTAGCCAAGCCTGGCCGAGGCTCATTAAACGTCAAAATGGAGGCTGTCGCGTGTTACACGGGTGGCTCTGGCGTGTCAGATCACGACACATTATCCGGAGACGTACTCTGAGCCACGGCGTCACGCTGATGGTTTTAATACATTAGGCTTTATGTGAGCAGCTGCGGGACTAGACAAAAGCTACGTAGTAGACGTGAAAACGCAGCATTGAAGAAGGTGAGAGTGGGGTTCCAGTGCATTTTGGTTCAGTTGCAAAACAGTACTTTGGCCCACCATGAATCTGAAAGTGCCTAGAAAAATGCTGTTGTTAGAGCTTGCAGAAGACAACCGCTTGGATGTTTCGGACGCGCTCTGAAAGCCACAGTTTATACTAGCAGCTACGGCTGACGATGACAAGCTGTCCCAGTGCATTGAGCTGATTCATTGAACAGGATGCCGGGAAACGTCAGGCTGTGGATTCTGGGCGCCAGGTTGAGAAACTCCAACAGGAGCAATAAGAGCGAGAACAGGAAATCCAACAGGAAAGAGAGAAGCGACTGCATGAAATCAAAATAAACCGACTCAAAATCTAAATGTCTTGACCTCAGGTTCCGGGTGAGAGCACTATGCTGCCAATGGTGACTGAGCGACTAACTTTTTGAATCAGTGACCTAATGTAACCCTGCAATGTAGGAGAGGATATTGGTCTTTTAGGGGTGATTTTGTAGTATACGTGCGAGAGGGCCCAACGTAGTCACCGGACATGGCCTCAAAGATTGGCGGCGCTTTTGGCAAGCTAGGCGACGACGTGATTACTGGCCTTTCGAACGAGGAGACAGAAGTTTCTGACAATTTGAAGTCGAGCCTTCGGTTTAAATACAGGCTGTCCCCTGGAGGCCAAGTGTGCTAAAGGCACGTCATGCTCAGAGCTACCCTCTAAGCCGAGGGCCAACATGATGAATCGCCCAAAAAATGGAGGTTTTTGGAGGGCACGACAAGGTGGTTCAGTGTATCTGTCATGTACAGTTTTACCGCCGACTACCGAAAACATAAGACACTGCGTGCAGGCCGAGGCAGATAAAAACACTGTTCACAGGGCAGCTAAGCCAGCCAGAGTTTGTAGCACGTCGCGCACCGTAGAGGCCGAAGAACGGTCTAGGATATTTCATCCAGAAGCCTGACAAGTCAGGGCCTAAAGGCGGAGCATCCGAGACAAACAACGGAGGTAACTGAACCGTAAATTGGAATAGGGAAACTGGCCTTACAAACGAGAAGGGCGAAGACACAGAAGCACGCAACCATTGAAAAGATTTTGAAACGCGCAAACAGACCGCATGTTGTAACTGTGGCGAGATAGGAAATTTTGTTACAAGATGCAAAAACGGAAATCTGCTCTTACACGCAGTATCGCGAGTGAGTACAGCAGCCACGTTTGATACAGCAGCGAGTGGGCACAGTAGCTACGTACGCGAGCTCTTAGTCAACCACAAACCGTGCTAAGAAGCGTCCTGAGAACTTTGCGTCTCAGCAGTGACGCTAGACATGATCCATCCTTCGTAAGTCGAGCCAGATCAGTTTACGGAGCAGTGTTAGATGCGGCGCATCTCTTTAACCCGCCTTGTCCCGCGTCTTTGTCGCGGCGTAGTCCGCGTCCTCGGCGTGGCAGCAGTGCGCTCCACCGCTCTCACCGCAGCGCCATCTGTGCGTCAGCGCGGTCAACTCGCTCCCGTCGCCGTGCCAGCTGTGCGTTAGCGCGCAGCTTGCGCTCGAGCTTGCGCTCGGTTAACACATGCGCATGCGCTGCTATGCGCAGCTCTCTCTCATTCCGCTGCATATAAGTGCCGTAGGTGCGCCGCTCCGCTCCGTCGTTCCGCCGCCGGCGCTCCGGCGACATCGTCCGATGATTTTAATGACGCAACGGCAACCCCCGATGCGTCGCATCTACCCCATGGTTCCACTCGGGGGAAGATGGTGTAAATTTTTTGGGTGACACAGGCCGTAGCAACATCGAGAGTGCGCCCGCCAAATGCTAGAGTCAGCGTCGGAAGTCCGTTTTTGTGAACTGGCGGCCTAGACAGCGGTTTCGGCCACACCTGGACTGGACGCTCTCGCGAACTCTCTGCTCACTCTTCACTATTACAAGCGAGCGCAGGGCTTGCGAGCGCGTCAGGACCGGCCATCTTTCGACACTACTTCTGTCACAACTTCCGTACTTTTTTCTCGAACAGGTCAAATCAGGTGCTGCTCAAAAGGGGCTACAGGCTACTGAGGAGAGTGTCGCCTCCTGAGAAAGAATAGGACTATCTAAAGGATATAACAACATTTCCAAAAACTGCGTAAGTAATTCTGGGGACCAGAGTTCCGACGGCAACATATGTCGCACTCGAGACGGCCGCAAGGCTAGCTCCACTGAACTCCGCAAAACACAACAAAACAATATCCTTGTATCTGCTCATTTCGTTGCGAATATCGTCAAAAGACGATAGTCTTTGTAGACACTTGCCAATGAAATGCCCCCCTTTGCTTTCCCGCTCACCTCTCATGCTGTTCCCGCTCCGTCGCGCTCATTCCAAGGTAAACACACTAAAGGTATGCTCAAAGCGATTTGAATTTACCGCGTTCCACTGCTACAGGCCGGGTTCCTCGATCCCAACGCTACAGTACGGTGGAGACGCGCGTGAATCAAGGCGGCCGACTTCAAGGTTTATAGAACTGCGTTGCCGTGCTCCACGTGCGTTACAAGCAGAACGTAGAACTATAGCGAGGGGAACGTTTTGTTGCTTTCGTGGCGTGATTTCTCATATGCTTCCTGGAGGTGGCGCGGGCAACAGCAGGCAGCGGTTTTCTGCAGTAGATGTAGAATATCATTTGCTATTGAAAAACAATGCATCCGTAATTTTTTCAATAAAGAAACACTGTAAATATCCCTTCAGTATTAATTTTCGGTCTTATATTTGCGTAATGTCTTGTTCATGTTCATCAAAGATGTCAAATATGAACATATAAACCGGGCTTAGACGCTCACATTTGGCTGTGAGTACATAATACTATTGCGCAGTATACATTTTACTTTGGCCGGGTGCCTGAATCGAGTCACAGACAGACAGGCGGACAGACAGACAGACATACAGACAGACCGAAATTTCTGGGTTTAAGTAGCCCAAGAAAGACTACCGTCTTTAATAGCCAAACTCGCGTTTATTGAGTGCTCCAGTAACGTGATTCGACACCTCGCTCGTCCTGACCCAGCCGACAGGCGAAGATCAGGAGTAAGGCGCAATGGGGGACGACAAAGGAAGGCAAATCCGAAGCTCCGGCCCACACGTCTGGGGTGTCCGACCGCCGCAACCCAAAGCCACTTTCCTTCGTCTCGCGCACCCAGCCTGGCTCCCGCACCCCCTTTTCCCCCCGCCACAAACCGGTCACGTGAGGAGGTGCGCCGCGCCACGAACGGGACACGCCTGCGCCACGGCGGGGAGTTGGGCGCGGCGCCAGAGAAGTGAGGGAACCCCCCTTTTCGCCCCGGCCGCGGGCGGCGAGGAATGCGGAATGCACCAGGACTGCGGGTTTCCCACATCCCTCTCCCTTAGACCGAAGCCCCTCGAACTCAAAAGCTCCGGCGGGCGGAGGTCTCACCGTCTGTTGAGCTGCCTCGCTCACTCCTCGAGCCGGTCCAAACAGTGAAACACACAGCTCATACGCAACTGCGCCAAATTACACGTGGCACCGCACGTCGCCGCTACGTAATTCGCCACAACCCGCCAGTTGACCCGAATTCGCCAGTCCGCACCCAAGGGTGGTCCCGTGCACTGTTGGCTTGCCCGTGGTCCGCAGGCCCCGTCGGTGAAGTAGGCTGGGCCGTGTGAGTTCAGGGGCCACACAGCAGGCTTCTCCCTGGCGGTCACCTCCCGCAGCGCTTCGCCCCGCGCCGACGGTGCGTTTGCTTGCTGTACCGCCGGTAGCTTCCACTGCTTACGGGTCAGCATTGACGACCCCTCACGATTGGACCTCGGGCTGGAGGCAGCTTTCGTGGTGCTGCCTCCGAGGTGGCTAGTTAGCCAAGTGCCGACGATCGCTTCCGCTAGGGGCACCTCTGGCGGGCACCTCCGCCCACGTCCGGGCGGGGACGCGATCACCTGACCGCGGGAGCCGCCCCGCCCCGCAGCTCGCTTGCTGTACGGGCGGCAGGGTGCTGTTTTGGCATAAACAGCTGGGCTCTCTTAACTCCAGGGTAGCGGCTGGCCCGGCTGGCTCGCAGCAGGCCTGGCGTGTTGGCTTCGTGGTTGGAGGGTCACTCGGACCCTGCGCGTGCTGGCTTGAACCATCACCAGTTGGTGGCCCACGCGGTCAGCGGACTCGCCGATTACGGGTGTTGTAGCGCTGCGTCGGAATACTTCCCTCCGCGCCTCCCTCGAGCTCTCGTTCCCGCACAGCAGAGGGTGGAGCGTCGGTAGTATTTTCCCTCTAAAGTACTGCTTCAGCTCGCGCAGTTGAATAGGACCGCTGATTGGACCCGACCACAGGTCTCTAAGCTTGTAGTTTTGCCGCGAGATTTCCTCGGGGACCACGAACGATCCCTGACACACCTATGTGCGATACCGGCAGCAAATCCCGCGCTAGCGTCGCTAAGTGCGTCATTCTGTTTCAAGACAGTGTCGCCCACCTGATACACCCCGTCTCGATGAGCTTAATCATAGGGCTTCTTATGGTCGGGCCTGGCCTTACCGGGACTGCGCTTCGCTTTCTTGACGGCTTCCACCAACTATTCGCGTAAGCGTCGTGGGTAAGCCGCGTCTGCTGCTTTCGCGGGGATTGCGTTGGACCCCCTGGCCAGAACCGTGTCCATCAGCGTGTTCAGCTCCCTGCCGAACATAAGAAACGCTGGTGTAAAGCCAGTGTGCCACCGATTCGCACTTGTGTGCAGAGCAAAGGAGATTGAGCTCAAGTGCGCGTCTCAGTCATGTTGCCGCCTGGCATATGCTCCGAGCAATGGCTTCACGTCACGATTGCGGCTCTCCGTCACGTTACTCTGGGGATGATAGCACGATGCTGTTTGCGGCTCTATACCCATGTCCGCGTACGCTTCACAAAACAACCTTGATGTCAAATACGAAGCCTTGTTGTTAAGCAGCCGCTCCGGGAATCCGTAGCGACAGTACACCTCGGACAGCTTGTGCAGGGCCTCCTGTGGTGTCACTTTGCGCAGCGGATAGAGTTCAGTGATCCCAGTGAAGTGGTATGTCACCACGAGTACCAAATGGTATCCCCTTTTGCTGCACGGCAGCGTGCCCATCAGATCGCACGCTAGGATCTCCCATCGCTTTGTGGTCACGATAGGCAGCAGGAAGCTCGGCCCCTTACCACCTCGTGGTTTGCACTCTTGGCAGACGTGGCATGTGCATACGTAACTACATACCTGCGTCTTCATACCGGGCCAGGTAGCATACCGACAAAGCATACCTGCGCGCTACCGTGACCGTCTGCGTCATGGTAGTGATGCAAAGCAGCATACCCGAACTAGCGCGGGATCACGGCCTTAAAACATTCTTCTGAGTTGTCTTTGCTGCCCGGTTCTTTCAGCAAAGGTCCGTAGACGTCAAGCAGGTAACTCTCCAGCTCACTCACAGCTATACCAGCTGCATTATAGCTCACGCTAGCAGCAATATCAGCATCTTCCCGGCGTCCGTCATTCTCCGGTGTTCAAATTGCCTGAGGGTCCATCTCTTCCCTAAGACTGGCGGTTACCTCACGACAAAACAAGTCCTCCTGCTGAGCCTCGAGTAGCTCTTCCCGACTGGACGCAACCTTGAGCGGAAGTCCTCCCCCGAAGAGATGCGCGTGCGCTAAGCTTTCGATCCACGGGGACTCCCAACTATTGCGCTCCTCCCGCACCGAGAGAGGTGGGCGGCCCTCAGCATCCTCCTCACCTTCTCCGGCCGGTTGGGCGTCGTTTACCGGCGCCCGTGACAGCGCGTCGGCAACCACGTTTGTGGCATTTTTGCGATAGCGAACTTCGTACTCAAAGAGTTGCAGTGTCAGGACCCATCGGGCGAGCCTCCTGCTGGGCTCGCGGAGGTGGGAAACCCATGTCAGGGCCATGTGATCGGTCTCGATTGTGAATTTGACCCCCTCTACGTACATCTCAAACTTTCGAAGTGCGTAGATTATGGCCAGACACTCCTTCTCGGTGACCGAGCAGTTTCGCTGTGTCGGTTTCAGCGCGCATCTCGTAAAAGCCACGGTTCGCTGTTGTTCTATTTATTTATTCACTATACTGTAAGCCCTGTTGGGCAGTTAGAACGTTGTAACTACCTCATACAATCACAATTCTACTTTACCAATAAAATATTCAACTGTGTCTACATTTTCAAAGAAATCTCCGGCAAGGCAGTTCCAGTCGGCAATCGTTCTGACAGGAAAAGTGTTTTTAATGTATCAATTCTTGGTGTGTATGGCATCATAAGGTGTGCGTGATTGGTTCGTAATGAGACTCTTTCTGGGGGACGCAAATCGAGATTAGGGTTTAAATTGAGTTTATTGTTGTAAAAGTGATACAAAAATTTTACTCGTGCGATTTTTTAAGAGACTTGGAAGTTGAGGAAGTTTAACCTCAGAGAGCAGGGTTGTTATGGACTGCCTCCACTCATAAATAAAAAAATAACTCGCGCAGCTAGCCTCTGAACACGCTACAATTCATTTTTTTGATATGGGTGGTGCGGGTCCCGATTACACTAGCGTATTCTAAGGTAGTTCGAACAATAGTTTTGTATGCCTGAAGTGTAACCTCAAGAGGAGCAGCCCATAATTTCAGGTCTCAGTAGTCAAGGTTTGCGCTGAGCTGATCCGCAGATATTGTCGATATGTTCATACCAATTTATTCTCTCTGCAATTGTCATACCAAGATATTTAATTAGGGTGGATCGTTTCACTTGGTTCGCGTTCGCGGTTTAGTCAAACATCAAAGGCGGTTTCTGGTATGATACTGTCATGCAGGCAGACTTCTTAGGGTTTATTTCCATATCCCATTGTGCGTCGTAAATAATGTTGAAAAATAATTGTAAATAATGTTGAAGGTGTAATTTAACAACTGTGGTCAGAGACAGCCTTGACACGTGTAAACAAAAGACAATCGTAAGAAAAAAATCGCACTTCAATGTTGACATGTACACCACTTTTAATGTCAATAATGTTAAGCAGAAACGAAATTCGGCCTAAAACTGACCCTTGCCGCACACCAGAAGAGATGGACAAAAAAGATGAATGTTCTCCTGCTCTTTCCACAAAATGTTGATTATTTGTCAGGTAAGCTTGAATCCACCTAATTATTTGTAAATTCACACCGTAACTACGTACTTTATTTATAATTTCCGCATGACATACCCTGTCGAGTACTGTTGATAAATCTAATGAAATAACATCAATGTGTTCTTTCGAATTCATAGCTGCAAGCAAAGTAATGAACTGTTTCAAATAACTGTGTCAGAGTTGAAAGGCGTCGCCGAAAACCAAGTTGTTTGCTGTAAAAGAGGTTGTTATTTTCAAAGTACGCAACAAGATGTTTACCAATTATGGGCTCTAAATCTTTACGCACTGTACATGTAATACAAATGGGGCGATAGTTTTCAACCATCAGCTTGTCTCCAACTTTGGGCACGCGAACAACCCTTGCTAGCAGCTAATCACTCGGTACAGCACCAGTTTTCAATGAGGAGGGAAAACGTTCGACTAAGAATAATGCAACCCATTCGCAATAGAGCTTTAAAAATTCGTTCGATATTTTATCAGTCCCTGAAGACTTCTTGTCATCTAATTTTAAAAGGATTTCAAGTATACCTTTCTTAGAGATAGCAATGTTATCTTCGTAATGTCTACCGTTTTCTTGTCCGTTGGGCTAGTGTATGTGCTATTAAAGAAATTGTTAAATGCTTCAGCAACTGAAACTGGATCACTGCAAATCTTTCCAGTTACAAGTACAGTCGGTAAAACGCTTGTCTATAACCGCGATTTCCACTTCAATTGGCTATATCTGGAGAGCATTGACGGATACTCTTCAAACAAGCGTTCAAAACTGAAGTTGTCAACGTAGACCTCAGAATGGTGCGCTAATTTTCTCTAAATTATTTCAGGCCACCACCGCAGAAGGTCGGAAGTACAAAAGCTGTGTTATAGACAAGCGTTTTACCGACTGTACACTGGTTGTAGCCGGCTTTCACCCAACCAAGTACCGGTGAATTTTTCAACTAATCAGCGGATGTTGTCGAAAAAAATGTTTTTTAGCAGTTTTCAACTCCTTTCTTACCTGGTTACTAAGCGTAGCGATGGAAACAACGTTTATCGCTGTTTTTTGTCGTACCCAGCGTAGTCGTCGTTTGAAATGAATTAAATGTCGATTAATCCACGGGTTATTTTTTGTAAGCACTTCTTTTTTCACGGCACAAAACGAGATAAGCATTCACTCACAGTACCTGTGAAGTATTCCCGAAGTTCATGCATGTTGTTCCTTCTGGGCTTCTAATCAAGAGCAGTTCCCAGTAAATCAAGAATGAATGTGTCATCGGCTCGTTTGAAATTGTTAACTTTCACGATCTGATTCTTTACTACGCCCATATTGGCAATTTTAACCGTGGCCACGAAAATATCATGGTCAGAAATCCCTTCCTCAATATCGACTGTATATTGGAAGGTTCTCTCTGACAAAAATAAGAAAGCCCAGCAAACTCTGGCGCTGTCTTTGTGTTCGCGTGGGGCTGTCAAATACCTGAATAAGACTGTGTCTTGCCATATTTTCCAATATGCATTAGGAGAACTGCCCCTACGCCGAAGTGCGTCGCATCCGTCTGGATCATGAACGGCCTGTTCAGATCCGGCAGTTTCAGCGATGCAGTGTCTGGAACAGCTTCCGCCGACTGGCGTAAGCTACTTTCCTGCTCCTCCCGCACTCCGAAGGGGCGTATTTCCTCAACAACATTGTCAAGGGTGCTTGCAGGCGCACTCAAGCGGGGATAAACTGGCGGTAGTAGCCGATCATCCCTAGGAAGCGCTGAACTCCAGCGACATCCTTCGGCGTCGGAAACTTAAATTTCGCTTGAAGCTTCTCGGGATCGGGGGACAGGTGTCCACGTTCGATCCGATAGCCGAAAAGGTGCACCTGGCGCTGCATATCTGCGCCTTAAAAGTATTGATGGTGGTGCCAGCCGCCCTGGGTTTTCCCAGGACGTCTTTAAGGTGGCAGAGGTGCTCCTCGAAGGTGTGATAGTAGACGACGATGTCATCCAAATCGGCGAGATCGTGCTGCCATTTTGCCTCACCGAGCACCCTGTCGATCAAGCGTTAGAGTGCTGGGACTCCCGCACAAACCGAAGGGCACACGTACGAACTTGTACAGCCCCCAATGCCAAGTGAATGCAGTCTTGCATTCATCGCCGGGATGCATCTCGACCTGACGGTACCCCTTCCTGTCGTCCAAAATAGTGAAGTACGTTGTGCCACCGAGATTCGCTGCGATTTTGTCTACGCTCGGGAAGGGGTACGCATCTTTTTTCGTGACCATTCAGCCGCCGGTAGTCCACGCATAAACGCCACCTACCGCCTTTCTTCCGAAGGAGCACAACTTGGAACCCCCAAGGACTCGTCGAGTGGCGGAGAATGCCTCCATTCAGAAGTTCCTCCAGCGCTTCATGAGCTGATGGCCCGGAGATTGCATTTTCTTGGCTGAGCATCGCAGGTGTGTCTGCAGTGCTGGACCAACCTGGTGCAGCCTGCTTTCTCAGTAAATATCTCGCCGAAGTCGCCCAAAAACGAAAAGACTGGGTCACGCGGCGCCGCTGTCCGATTGCGAGCGTCTTCTAAGATCGCACGTAATTCCTCGCTTCGACCTGGGGCTGGAGAGTGTGCTGTAGAGGAGAAATCAGCCGCGGCGGAAGCAACAACCGTGCTCGGTGGTTGCTGCGCGCGCCGGCTACCGGCGGTGCCTGAAGGTACTACTTCCCTAGGCGCGGAGGACGTTTAGCCCACCTGCCCGCACAGCCGCCTCGCTACGAGCGCCGGCTCGGCGAACGGTTTTAGCGGCGAAAATAGGTTCTCCAGGTAGCCTCTGTTGCCGATATCGATGTCAAGCACAGCCTTGTACATGAAGTTTCTCCCCACAATTACTGGCACTGTGAGTCCTGGCAAGTGAATGAAACGCATTCGCCCCACACGATGACCCCAGCGCATGACGAGGCGTACGTCACTGCCTGACGTTGCATGAACACGTGCCTGCTAGAGCGGCAACTTACGTGGGGACAGCCGAACGGCTTTGCGCTCGAGAGGGGAAACGACCGGTCCTCTATCAACTAAGTGCTTGTCCCGACGTCCAGCAGTGCTTTAAACTCGCGCCCTGCAACGGCGAAGTCGAGAAAAGGCACAGGCGCATTTGTCAGCACCCCTGCTCTGTACGCGGTAAGAGCGGTGGCGATGCTTGCCTCTCGGCGCTTTGATCCACGGCCGGTGCAATCACCGACGGCTGGACGCGTTTCCCTGCCCGACCGGGCAGAACCGCGCAATCTGAATGATCTGGCGACATTTTTAGCCACGAACGGTGCTCCGTGCTGCGTGGCGCGATGTTTGATGTTGTTCGCCCACTCCACGACCGACTGGCCGCGTACGGTTCTCCGTGAGTGGGTGCAGGCAACTGCGGAAGCGCCGATCCCGTGTAGGGAAGCCGACTGGGCGCGTGGTCACCAACTGCTCGTCTGAACGGTTTGTTATGTGCTCTGCGGGTGGGGCTGGCTGGAACTCCGGCCGTATCGCCGCCGTGTAGTGCAAGCCATACGAGTACGGGTCCAGCGCTCTGGCCCTGACATCGAGCGTCTCTCGCTGGCTGGGTATCAACGTAGAGCAGTGCTCGGCTCGTCGCTGCCCGTAACGCCGTTCCAAGAACAGCTTCGTTCCAGTATTTCCACCTGTGGCGGCGGTGGCCGATACGCGCGTGCAGCCGGTACTGGTGCTTGCACACGGCGAGCTTCCGCCGCCAGTACCTTGAGATCCTTGCAACTGGAGTTCCTCAAGTACAACGCAAAGTTGGGGTGGCATTGCCGGACGACGCGATCGTCCCGCTCCGAGCATGTGGGTCTCTGTACTCGTAAAGCTCCTGCATCGCACCGAATTACCCGACCAGCAATACATCCGGGGCTTCGGTGCGCATTTAACACTCCCTGCGCATTCGTGGGAAGTAGTCGATTGGCAGGAATTCTTCCCTGAACATCGTTCGAAAGTCGTCCATCGTGCACGGAGTATGACCTACCATCCGATACACCTGGAGGCTTGTCGACTAGGGCTGCGGAGAGGACTCTGCGCAGCACTTCGCTCTCGCTGATGCCGGTCGCCTGCTCGTAATGGCTCAGAGCGAGCAGTTAAGCTTTGGCGCTCGACTGATCGCCGTAACCCCTCTACGTCGGCACCGGCAGCTGCACCCTGGGAGCGACTGAGCGCGCCGCCTGCAGCGCCGGCTGCAAGAGCTTGCGAGAGCATTCGCGATGGAAGCTGCGTCTGCAGACATTTCTCCGATTAAGGGCATCTGCGGGCCCACTCGAGAGAGAGGCGCGCTGTTTGGGGCTTCAGCATCTGTGTAGGCGTGGCACATGGGGTTTGAACGTGCGGCGTCATCTGAAGTAGCGCGCTTGTGGCGTCCATAGCCTTCCGGGATTCTCTTTACCGCGCAAGCCGTGGGTGCGGTTATATAGAGGCCGTGGAGAAGGGGACCCTAGCCGCTTCTGCGTCTGCAGAGGACGCTGTTGATGCAGGGCAGCGCTGGGACTCCCGGGCATGACCACAAAGTTGGGCCAACAGCATCAAATCCGCCAACTCGAAGTCGAGTGCCATGCTCTTTTTCGGAGCTAGCGAACCTCGAATTCTACTGGAGATGAGTTCCACATTCGGGCGCCAAAAATGTTGGGATCAAGGTTTGTAGTGCGACCTAGTTCGCACTCGAGACGGCCGCAAGGCTATCTCCACTGAACTCCGCCACGGAGCGCCTAATGGCGTAGCGGCAGACAACAGCAAGGAACCCACAAGACACCACGAAATGGTCAAACTCAAGTTATTTGGGTGCTCTAATAACGTGGCTCGACTCCTCGCTCGTCGCGATCCAGCCGACTGGCAAACATCAGAAGAAAGGCGCAATGGGGGGGAGACAAAGGAACGCAAATCCTGAGCTCCGACACCCACGTCGGTGGTTTCCTACCACTGCAACCCAAAAGCCACTTACCTCCGTCCCGCGCACCCAGCCCAGCTCCCAGAGTCCTTCCCCCACCCAACGAACAAGTCACATGACGAGGTCCGCCGCTCCAGGGCCGCACCACACCGGCAGCGCGGCAGGGAGAGGGCACGGCTGCCGGAGAAGAGAGGGAACCCCTTCTTCTCTCTCTGGCGGCGGGCGGCGAGGAATGGGGAATGCACCGGTACTCCGGGTTTCCCACAGAATCGGGCTACCAAAAGGATGCCGCACAAGTCCCTAAACTAAATGTGTTTCCTCGGATGGCCGTTCTGTATCGAGTGACATTGTGCCAAAGCCTTCAGTTGAGGCCCCAGAAATTTCAACGGTGCGGTTGCGAGAAATGATGTCGCGACTGAGAGAGTCGATTTCTTTCTGCCGCCAGCTTAGGTAGTCGATGTCGAGCAATGGTCAGGGGAGCTTGTAGACATTCCGATGCCACCTGCGTCTGAGCCGATGTTCAAATCAAGCGGCAGGGACCGTGGAGAGAGAACGATAACGCCTTAGCAGTTGGCTTGCCTAAGGTATAGATAAAAAGCGGTAGACTTCAGATGAGGAAAAAGTTGCGAGATATTTGCTTGCAAAGTTGCCGTGCGCACGCTGTGCTGTAGGGTCCCAGGCTCGCGTTCCTTAGGCCTGTTCGGAACTAGGCGCCCGCGAGAACGAATGCGCGCCTTCCTCGAGCAGTAGAAATTTAGGTGGTTTTCTCCGCCTACAAATAATTCTGTGAGAATGAGCAACGCCTTTCACCCGTTTGCGACAGACGTCGGAGAACGGACGCACCTAAGGTGAGATTAAAAAAGGGCATGTCTCAAGGCGATTCCGAGAGCTCACTTCGCAGCTCCCGAAAGGAGAAGTCGCCTGACTAATGTTTTATTGCTTTGTTTTTGTTGATTAATATTTCAATAGTTACGATTGAATTTCTTTTTGTGTCAGAGATTTTCTGTCCGGTGACACGAAATGTCAGGCTATAAGATTTCCGCCATTGGCTCAAGCACTGATGAGCTAAATTATAACTTAGTGCAGTTAGGTACACGCATGTCTTTGTCACAAATGTAAGCCGGATACAGTTCAGTGTGCGTTTATGTTGGCGCAGGTCGTCGATGTAGTTGTGCTAGTGTTGTTCTGTCGCTTGCCTGAGTAAGCTAGAGAGGTTCTTCCAGTGACCGACAAGTTGTAGCTGTAGCTCAGTGTCATAACACTCACCAGAGATTGGCACAGTGGCATTCGGCCAAAGCCTGGAGCAGAGCGTCTGCGGACCACTTCTCTTCAAGAGCATCTTTTTGGACAGCGGTTGTTAACCATTATTCTTCGGGATTTCCAATCCCGGGCGAGAAGCTGTTACTATTCAGCGCAGCACCACCTTGTGCGCACGTGCTACAAGTTTCGTGCATTGCGGAAAAGCCCGCCCTCCTCAACAAGCTACGACACGCAAGAAAGCTCTGATGGCAAGATCGATTTTGTCAATAGCCGCTAACTTCAGCCTAGAAGTGACGTCTGCTCTGATAAATGTAAGCTGACAGCCGGTACTGAAAACTCCACGGACGTAGCAGCAGCGTGACGTTGTTGTTGTCCACGCCCGAACATCTGCGGTAAGACGACGCTGGAGAGTGGCGGGATGGCTGATTTGCGTGTGTTAACGTGCATAGCTGCATGCCACGTTTCTGCAGCCGATTCCGATGGTTTTCCCTCAGAGTGGGTAGTGCACACCGTGGTAGCACGTCGTCGCCTACATGTCCTACACCGGATCTTCTTTCGGCAACTCCCCACAAGAATTACCTTGGCAGTGCATCTGAAGCACCGGCCGTCACTGGCTAGGCGGTTCGCCTGTGATCCAAATGGATTTCACTACGATATTCTTCCGTTCTATGGATCTTCTTCCTTCTATGGATGGAGCAGAAGCAAGAGGAAGTCTGTGCCTTCTTGTGCAGGACGGCAGCGGTCGGAACACACTACGGCTTCTTGAGCCTTCGTTCAGCCTCCTCATTTTGTTCATTTTGATCTGGAAGCGTCTTTCCCTGCACTCGACTTCTTCTCGCAGGAAAGACAGTAGATATTCTATGTCCGGTGCTTCAGAACTCGGATTGCTGGTGGAAGCGTTGCTCGCAGCAAGGCTGTGATTTTTGAAGTAATCGACAATAATGTCGCCACGTGTCACCTTTAGGACCACTCCATTCAGCATAGCCGCGTAAGAAGGAATCCGGGTGCCAAAGCTTTCTAGTCCTCGTCCGTTTATTTGCACACTGCCCTACGGCCTCCTCCGGGCGGCCACGTTGCTGGCTTAATAAACAGGCCTGAGTTTCCGCAGATTTTTTAAATACTTCTGATCGATCACTCTGCAATTGCCTAAACGATTTTAGAGATATCAAGAGCATTTTCATATCAAGACTGTGTCACTTGCAGACAAGCAAGGCTTCGTCCGTCAACAAGCGAAAGCAAGTAGTGGAAACTGTCAATATTTGACAGCCGGGTATTCTCGTCAACTAAATGTCGAAACTTGTCGCCCCACCAAAGCTCCGTGACATCACAATAGTTGCGGCGCTCCGTGATCGCGCAACAGTTCTAGCTCCGGGAGACGTGCAACAAACTCACGATTAGATTGTATGGGTTGTGTGGTAGATGTCGCAGCTCGGTTGGTTCCGCTGGCGGCATTCAATGAAGGTGCAGGCTGGAGCGTCGAAGATGACTTCAACACCTCCATGTGATGCTCGAGTGAAGCCAGTGCGCTGGTCGCTACATCGTCCTACTCCATTACCGAATCTTGGTCTTCCCCTGCTTGTTCGTCGGTCAGGTGGGCTTCATGCTCGGCGTTAGGTGCAGACAAAAAGAACACAAACCGCCGAAAGGTCTATCTGCTGGCACTGTAGCAGCTGGTACACCTCGCGTATGATCTTTGTGCTTATAGGCCACGGCGACGCGGGCTTGTTCTTGATCCGTTCCATGCTGGTCTTAGCTTAAGAAAGGCTCACCCAGCTCGTCAGAAGGCTCGCTGATTTTCGGATTTTCGGAACCAATGTAACGAGTAGGGAAAGCCAAAACGAATGTTACGAGTAGGGAAAGAAAGCCTGATTTCGACATTTTTGGCGTCGGTCCAGAGCGACGCTAAGCCGAGCACAATGATACAAGCGCATCGTTCGGTAGGCTGCGCGTGCCTGCTGCAGTATACCGTGCGTGCCAATTCTTTCTCGGCGTCTCTATCATCACCACCTATAAAGTCCATGTTGGCGGCTAATAAGAAATCCGCAACAGCCATATTTCAAGTAGTTTTGTTGTCAACGTGCTTAAAGGTACAGGGCGAGAGCTCGTCAATCTGTCCACAGCAGCTTTTTCTCTAGCGCCGTCATGTCTTTTAAAGAACATGAAATAAACTTCTGTTCTATTCTGGTCTATTCGCTTCTAAACCTATTGCCTGCTGAAGGGCTTTGCGTATGAGGCGGTTCATGTTATCGATGTCTACTTTGGCGAGTACAAAGTGCGGTGCGATGCAGGTGAGTATTGCGTCGCCATTCATGGTTTTAGCCTGGATTATGAGCCGGAGAATTTTGAGTGAAGCGCTGGGGTGAATTGTGTAGCCGTCTAGAGTTAACGAAATATCTTCCATTTGTTGATTTGCCCTTGTTTTCGGAATACTATCAATTCGGACTTGTGAGCGGAGAACTGCAGGCCACTTGTATGGACGAATTCGCTGACTGTTTCCGCCGCGAGTCGTAGTGTCTCTTGAAACATACCCGCCTGAGTCCGTGCCCGTCCAAATGGTGATATCTGCGTACAAGGGCATGCCGTAGGTTGGGTATCTCCTCTGGCTTGTCTGCAGACGAAGGAAGGCCATGTTGAAAAGAAGAGGGGAACAAACCGACCCTTGAGGCCTGCCCCTGCTGCGAAGTCCGATTGGTTTTGCCTGTCGGCACTTGAGACAGTCGGGTATGTAGGTGTAGCCGCTTTGCACAGCCAGTTTGGTTGAGGTGACCGGCAATCACTGCACGCGTCATTTTATCAAACGCCCTTTTTAGAGGGTGTGTCACCAGGGTCACATGGGCTACTGCTTTGTACCGCCTGGCTTTGGACCTCCCTGCAGCAGCGTTCTATAATTAGTACCATCGTGTTTGCTAAGTGATCAGCTTCACCCTGATACCCGCCGCAAAAGCATTGGACCATTTCTCACCTCGCCGGACCCACCCGAAGTTTCAAGCGGTGAGCGTCTCTGGTAACCCTAACGTTCCAAAGAACATGGCTCAGCTGCAATCGTGCATACCTTCGGGCGCCCGGCCGGCCTCACTACCCGCGCGGAATCTGGAAGTCGACATGCAAGAATCGCCCCATGCCCCACCGACATACGACCCGGACAGCGCCCGCACGCGCCCAACCTATGACCCCTGGCGTCAGATCTTACGATCGCGCCACAACCAGCACATCACTCCTTCCACTACCCACGTGCCATCTCCCGTCTTCGCTCCACGCAGGGAAATCCAACCGAAACTCCCCATGAACGACTAAAAGGTGATAATCCGCCCGAGGTCCGGCCTACGAGTCGAAGCCTGGCCGGCGCGACAGCTCGCACACAGCCTGCAACAAGCCACCGGCATCCCACTCTCTACGTTCTACGGGAGAGTTATCAACTTCCCGCAGCCGCAGCAGAATCTTATCACGAGAAGCACCCCTAGCGAAGTATGCGCCGACGCTCTGCGCAAGATCACCACCCTCCACCTTGGTGACACGACATATTATGTCGCATCGTACCTCATGAACCCCCCTGGAACTTCTCGCGGAATAAGGCATCGACCCTGGAACACCTCCTGAGCATCTACTCGCCATAATAATGTCCACCGGACCACCCATCATTGAAGCCCGCATGCTCGGCATATCGGACACAGCAGCACTCATGTTTGACGGTCCTCACGTGCCATTTTACGTAAAAGCGTACGGCACCCTGGTACGCTGTTGCCCCTACCGAAACACCTATCAATGCTGTGCGAAGTGCGGCTGCCTCACACACCGACCCGATGTCTGTCCCAACCCTGAACCCAACCTGTGCTCCCGGTGCCATACCCCCAACCCAGCTCCTGACACCCCTGCCAACCTCAGTACCAGCTGTGCGGACTCCCCCACCAGACGGCCAGTCGAGAATGTCACCGCAAGCTCAAGCCCCCGCCAAAGCCCGCGCGCACACGCCTCCAACGCCAAGCACAAGAAACCCGGCAACCAGCCCTCTCCAGACTGAGAAGATCGTTCGGTCCACCCTCCACGCCCTCTCAGGTGAGCTGGTCAGCTGTAGCCACCCCCCCCCCCCACTATGACCTTCTCCTCCCATGCCCACCCCTCAAATCACCATGTTAACTGCTGAATCTTCCGACCTAGCGACTCTTGCAGAATAAAATGCACAACTAAAAGCACAATTAGACGAAAACGCCAAGCAAATTGCTCCCCTCCAGCAACGGCTCTCGGAGCTTAAGACACTTTTGCCACAAATACCCGCTCCCTTTGTCCCACCCTCACCACCAGCAAATCCACCAATGCCTGATAATTCTGCACTGGCACCCATTTTCTCTGCACTGGACGACCTCAAACGACTTTTTCAAACCAATTTCACGGCCCTGCAGGAAGAAGTCACCTCGCTCGCGGGCCGCATCAAAGTTATAGAAGACGGCAACGCTGAAAAAGTAAAACGCAAAAAGCACCGCCAACCCAGTTCTAGCCTTCCACCCCCTACAATTGCTCCACTTGACGAAGCGATCGAGGAAGACTCGGACTGTTTATAATACCTAAATGTACCCGTCCCTTCAAATTTGGCATTGGAACTGTCGCTCCTTTCGCAGGAAAAATCATCCCTCGACCAGCTTATCGCCCCTAACCCCCCAGCAGTACTCGCCTTCCAATAAGTAGAATTCATCAATTCCTCTCTCCGAGACTACACCACATTTCAAAATCCCAACTCGCCACGGACCGCCACGTTCGTGCACAAGACCTACCCAGCACAACATCATCCGCTGAGCACTGCAATTGACTGCATACTAGTAGGACTCTTACCTACCAGCAAGAACGAACCAAGTGTTTTTATCGTGAACGTCTATTTTCCTTCATCTCGCAGGCTTCAGGAACTTCCTCTACTCCTCCGGAATGTCATTAAAATAGCTAAGCACCACGGCATGGTGATAACCACTGCATAACCACTGCATGGGGTTATGCGCGCAAAGCGCAGTCAGGAACTACCCTCTGGGGTGCAGCACACCGTCACGGCTTTACTCTTTGCAACATGCCCCTCATCCCGACCCGCCTCGGCTCCAGCATCCCCCGGGATACCACCCCAGACCTAACATTTGTTCGTAACGTCTCCCAATACACATGGCAATGCCTGCCCCATACTCTCGGAGGTGATCACAGCATCGTTCACCTCACCATTTCGGGCATAACCAATACTCAATTAGGCGTCACCCGCCTCACAGATTGGAAAGCCTTCCGGGATACTCTAGAAGCTACCCCACCCGCCAATCCGGAACTCGATGAATGGACGACCACCATTGAACAAGCTCTTCAAAAACACACCAAACGAATCCCTCTCACGACCGAGTACTCCGCTGTGGATCCGCACCTCGATCACCTTTGGACAGCCAGGCACAGCCTGGTAACACGCTGGAAACGTAACAAAACAAACCGGCGCCTTAAGTTACGCATAGCTCGACTCACAAAGCAAGCGGAAGACTACACCCAACAACTAAGTCAGCAGAATTGGCTCCAATTTTGCGCCCAGTACCAAGGAACGCTTAGTACGCGCAAAACCTGGCACCTATTTTGATCCCTAATGGGTACCCTAGAGAAAAAGACCACCAATCAACATAACATTCGCTGACTCATGCATGCCTTCCCAGGAGATGAACAAGTGCTCCTCAAAACCTTACGACAAAGGTACGAACTTTCTCCAAGGACTCCTCTGCCTTCTTATTCAGACTATACTGGTGACCCTAACGTGACGCTGGACGCGCCTTTCACCTATGAAGAACTCGAGGCAGCGATCCGCAAGGTCACGCGCAACACAGCACCAGGTCATGACAAAATCACGAAGCGTCTAATACGCAACCTTCCTCCTGCCAGCCACGATCAGCTCCTGAATCTTATCAATGATCATTGGACACAAGTGACGCTTCTGCCTGCCTGGAAACACGCTGACATCTCACTGATCCCCAAACCTGGCAAACCAATCGAGATACCCAACCTGCGTCCTATCTTCCTTACTTCCTGCCCTGGGAAACTGCTTGAACACATGGTTTACAATCGCCTTACGGCGTACATAGAAGATAACAACCTCTTCCTCACGACGATGTACGGCTTTCGGCTTCACCTGCCTACCCAAGACGTCCTCCTGCAGCTCAACGAAGACCTTCTCAATAACCTTCCGAAGCATCACAAGCACTGTATCCTCGCTCTCAACATCAAGTGCGCGTTCCATAAAATTTCACACGACGCCTTACTAAACAGCCTGGCCACTCTCCATGTTGGGTCGCGACTATACAACTATGTGAGAGCCTTCTTTACCAACCGCACCCCTACAGTGGGGATCTCCCATTTACGCACACCCTCCTTCCCAGCGCTTCCCCGAGGAACACCACAAGGCTCCGTCATTTCTCCTTTGCTTTTTAACATAGCTCTCAAAGATCTGCCTCCGCTACTGGACACCGTCCCATCCCTCCACCATGCCCTATATGCGGACGACCATACGATTTGGACCAACGCCGGTTTCATCTGCGAACAACAAGAATCGCTTCAACGAGCCATCGACATCACTACCATATATCTCTCTAAATGTGGTCTGAGTTGCTCCCCGGAAAAATCCGCACTGCTAGCCCTTCAGCAGAGAACTCGGGGATGACACACGGCACCGACGCCGGACCCGGCTCTTACTATAGAGACTCGCCCCGTTCCTGTAGTAACCCATCTTTAGGGTACTCCGACTCACAATCCCACGAGATGGCTCCGGCTCGCACACCATCCTCGCACTTCAACGCACAGTCACTCAATTGGCACAACTAGTTAAGCGCATCACCCACCAGCGTACTGGTCTCAAAGAAGCTGAAACTGCCCGTCTGGTTCAAGCTTTCTTCATTTGTCGCCTTACATACGGAGCTCCTCACCTGTCCCTCAAACCAGCAGAGCACAAGAAACTTGACATTTTAATTAGGCAAGCATACAAAACTGCACCCGGCCTCCCCACTAACACCTCCACTGACTTGTTTTTACGATTGCGAATACTTGGACAGAGCTGTGCGAAGCTTAACGAACTTCTCAATTCCAACGCCTTAAGCTTACACCCACTGGCTGTAGTACCTTAGCTCGCCTAGGATATCCGACCCCGACTCAGCCTCACCGCCTGGTACGTCTTCCCTCCCTACTACGCGCTCGGCTTAAAGTCACCCCACTACCCCGGAACAGGCACCCAGGCATCCACGATGGTCGTCTCACCGCGCTAACCAACTACATCCGCACCCACTACCAGCATCTGCCGGGTGCGCTTTACGTCGATGCATCCCCATACCCCAACCGATCGATTTACGCAGTCGCGACTGTAGATAGTCAAAAACGTACCGTCGCCACTGCACGAGCCTCAACACAAACTGAAGCGGAAAAGATAGCCATTGCGCGGTCCCTTACCTCCACTCGTCGCGACTACGTGACAGTAATCACAGACTCGTAATAAGCCTGCCGACACCTTCAAAAAGGTCTACTCCCTCGCACTGCCCTACGCATCATCGAACACTCCACTTAGCTCCCCGAGGAGTGCCACATTTTATGAACCCCTGGTCATTGTGGTTTGGCCGGCAATGAAGCGCCGCACGACGCGGCCCGAGAAGTGGTACACCGGGCCA
Organism: Haemaphysalis longicornis; assembly: GCF_048455015.1. Classification (NCBI taxonomy): domain Eukaryota; kingdom Metazoa; phylum Arthropoda; class Arachnida; order Ixodida; family Ixodidae; genus Haemaphysalis; species Haemaphysalis longicornis. Next base: position 118,226,379 of record NW_027526460.1, read on the forward strand.
ATGCCCCCGACCCCCCTCCTACCACCCTGGATGCCCACCCCCTAGACACCTACAATGACATACTCACACACTACAAGCTCCCTCGTCGCACCTTCCCTCCACCTCACCCGTCTCTAACAAAAGCCGTAGAAATCACTCTCCGTCAACTTCAAACCCGACCCTTACCTCACAATAAACTTTGGCATTTGATTTTCCCCACCTCTCACTCTACACAGTGCAAGTTTTGCCCCGAAAGGGGTACACTTTATCACATCGTATGGGAATGCTCCCACACACCCGACCTCCCTCCCAATCCCCACCCCTCCCTTTCACAGTGGGCGGCGCAGCTGTCCACCTCTAAACCCGACTCCCAGCTTAACCTGGTGAGACGGGCCCGGACTGCCAGCCAGATACCAGGGACTCCTGGTCTAAGAAGTCTCCCCACTGGTTTGCCTCCACACAAGAAGTCGGATTGGGCCTCTACAAAAGTTTGTTCCTCCTCCCTTATTGATCTACCGCTACGATAGCCAGCGGGGAATGACACGTGGCAGGCGCCATAATTTCTTTCTTTATTTGTAGGGGGGCGTCTTGGGTGCTCTGATTTCTGCGAAAGCTGAACATCGTGCCCAGAATACGGTTGTCATGTTCGAGTTCTTGGTGTAGTCATTTGGGGTGGTTCCCGTTTGAACCAATTCCCATTTCATCCTTCCCGCTTGTTCCCTCCCGTTTCAACCCAGCGCAAAACGACCTTTCCCTTTCGCCCTTTCCCATTTCGGCTGTTCCCATTTGAACCCGTTACCATTTGACCCTTCTCGTTTGTTCCATGCCGCTTCAACCCGGTACGAATCACCCTTCCCGTTTCGTATTTTTCCATTTAGCCCCTTCCCGGAATAACGAACCCAGATTCGACTCGGGTGACTCGGACCGAGGCGTGCGATTTTCGAAGTTATACTTACGTCCGACTGTATTTTAACCTGATAAAAAAACGTTACGGCTCGCGGAGCCAAAGTATGCAGACGCCCTTTTAACCAGCAACCATTTCGCAATGGTCTATTTTCCAATGCGCGGTGCCACTTAAAAAACAAGTACTAGGTTCAAGAGGACGTGTTGCTGGGCGTGTTGGTTGAGGTCTACAAACATACTGAGTGGCGGAAATACACAACACACAAGAAAGGAGTCCGTGTCTTCTTTCTTGTGTGTTGTGTATTTGCGCCACTCAGCATGTTTGAACATGTAGGTTGCTGCGCTACGTCCGACCCCGTACAGCGTATGTGATAAACAGCTGAAACCACAACCTTCCGTCTGCTTCTGGGTTGGCTTAGCGGTCTGGAACGTGTTGCTCGCATGCGTACACCGCGGCAGCGGTGATAGTTCCAGCCCCTACGGTTGCATATACGAATGCACATGCATTTATATGCAACACATACAAAAAATAAAGGACGAGTATTAACAAAATAGAACCTTTCCAAGGTCGCAGTGCCAGTTTTTAGCTGGCATTGCTGGCACGTCTTGCCGAAAATGAAGTGGGTGTTTTAACAAATGAAACTATTATTCATTAGGGGTAGTACATAGCTACTGTTTTATTTCTACGCAGGAAATAGACTTTGCAAAATATAATTACAAAATCTAGCAAACTCGAGAAAAAAAAGTATTTTATGAACGCGGTAACAATTATGGACCAAGCCAGTGGTAAGGTCAATTTATTGTGTGGCCAAGGGTAACTTTATATGCACTTATCTCGAAAGGAATGGCCATTGAAGTCTAAAGAAGAAATTTTTGCTTGGAAGAAATGGTTCGCACACATTTTTCATCTAAGCGTTTAGAAGACTCGAAGCTGTATTCTCTTGCGTGTACCTTTTACGTATAATAGATAGGCGGGCACGCAGTGCACGGAAAAGCACAAGCAAACATTTAGGTAGTTATCCGCCCATAATAGAGAGATTTAGCATATCGTTACCGTGTTTGCGTCCCCATTTACCGTGTTACCGGCTAGCAAACCGTTGGCGGTTTGTGTATTCCGGCCTCCGCGACGCAAGTAGCGGCATCTGATGAATTAGCTTCAAAGGAAATCCCACATAATTTTGTTGCTGTTGTTCATAATAACTGTAGTTGTTTTGAGAATATTGTAGCCATCGCCTGTACATCTATATAAAGAAAACGTGTCGGTGTCGCCATATACCGAGTAGCGTTAGAGTCGAGGGGCCATAGAATTTGCCCCCGCGCTAAATAATTAGGCAAGAAATTAGTAAAATACGTTGCATAACTTACTCGATAACCCACACTACCTTGCCCAGCGCATTTTTTAGGCTAAAAGTGCACTGCGAGCTCAGAAAGTTATATGAACTATTTGAGGCGGGCGTTTTGGGAGCGGGTTGAAATGAGAAGGGTGTTTTAGGAACGGTTTGAAATAGAAAGCGGTAAAACGGGAGGGCGTTTTGGCAACAGGCGAACACGGAACGGGCCAAACTGGAAGGGCATTTCGGGAATCGGTTCAAGCGAGACGGGTTCAAACGGGAATGGGTTGTTTGGCTACACCCGATGACTTGAGTATAATTGTTTCTAATATCTTCCCAACACATAAGGACAGGGAAATAGGTCATATGTTCTTGATGTGCGGTGATTTGCCTGGTTTGGGAATGAAGCGGCCCTCCGCCTTCTTGCATGAGTAGGTATCCTGCCGGTTGACCAAAACTCGTTTAGGTGTGTGAGCACGGTGGCCAGTGCATCGTGCCTATGGTTGGCTAGTAGTCTGTAAGTTATCTCAACCTGGAAAGGAGCGCTGTTTTTCTTAACACTCCGCGAAAGCTGTTTTGAGTTCTAATAACGGGATTTCACGGTAGAGGTGCTCGTTGGGATTTTCTGTGTAAGGAGCGGAAGGTGCAAGGACCGCCGTTTATAAATACTTCTTGTGTAGGTCCTAGATATGTTGCACTGCGGATATTTCATTAAGCAATGAAATGACCTTAGTTAAGCAATAAAACTCTGCTCAAGCATAGCAAGGTTCTCGGTTCTGAAAGCCTTGATGCCGAAAAATATCCTAGGAGGATTTACCGTAAGTCGATCGCTCATGACTTTCTGTAGACGCGTGAATCACCGCCCGGGGGCTACAAAGAAGGCCGCCTTCACCCCGTGTTCACAAGGGAAGGCTACCTTTACCCCGTGTTCACCTTTACAACGGAAATGGCCTTGCGGGGAACGGCGAGCTTTTTCTGGGCGCAGTTCCAGGAAATTAGCTCTACTAAAGCGTCAAATTCACGACGTTTGGCTCTGGAGGACATACTTGGAGAAAATAGGGCACGTTGCGCGGGCATAACGGTGTCTTCAAACACGCAAAAGGTGTTCATTGTAGTCTGGTGACCAGAAGAGTCGTTAACTAGTGCAGATAAAGCAGTGCCGTCTATAAAAATGTATCCACTTCAACAGTTAACCGCAGCACCATACTGTTTCAAAAAGTCGATCTACAGGATGACGTCATGTGTAGTCCACGGGAGCACAGTGAACTCGGCTCTAATTAGATGACCGTCGAAAGAGAGATTCACTGAGCATACTCCAAAAGGGTGCAGCGACTCACCACCCGCACGAAGAAATGTCACCACCTTGTCGCACCTAAACATCACCTTACGTCCAAGCCTGTTTTTAAATTCAATGCTCATCACAGACAGTGCTGCACCGGTATCTAGTGTGACGTGCCCTTAACGGTCTGGGTCACATTTTCCCGTTTGCGTAGGTCACGCAGGGTTGAGAGGAAAATAGGCACAGACATATACGGGTATGAAGACATAACAGTTGTTTATTCAATAAGAGTTTAAACGGTGTCGGCTCCCTCACCGGTCTCGAGGGCGGGGTTGTGTCGGCATTCGCCCGCTTCGTGGTCATGTCAGGCGGGTGGCTAGTTGCAGGGCGTGGAGGCAAGATTCTTCGAACTCACGCCGGGGTGCACGGGAGGCGCCCGCTCACCGCTGGTCAGGGGGCTGGAGCTCCCGAGCCAGCGAACAAGTACTCAGCTATTCTATGGACGTGGTTTCGGAGAGCAGCTGCTGGCCCCCTGGTACGCGTTGGTGGAAGGTGAAGAGAGCGGCGTTCTTCCCTCTCATTCTTGGGCCGGAATGCAGGAGCGCCTATCGGGTAACTCCTGTGGCGGCCTCATCCGGAGGAATCGCTTGGTGTCGGGCGGAGAAGGGTACCCCGGGGCCTTGTTTCGACGCCTTCTTATACCCTAGGTAAGGCGCGTTGTGAGAGAAGGTCAGGCGCGTTCTTGAGCAAAGAAGATCCGGCCGGTTATTGTTCGCTCCCAGCGCGTACTTGACGCGCCCACCTGCGTTGCAAGTGCTTAGAGTTCGGCTTGGGCTGGTCTCCGCGAAGGACGGCATTGTACTCACATTGATTGGTACGAACGGTGGCACCGGTGGCAACGACGGAACTTCACACTCCTAAGGCCGTTGTTCGAACACCATCAACAACTTTAACTTTGGTTTTGAGCATCAGGACGGGCAAAGGTAAATCCGTTGAAGGTAGTCCGGTAAGAGGCATATGACACGTAGTTTATACAGCGACCTCACCTCCGTTGGTCGCGCCATCTAGTTTTCCAGCGGCGGCGAGCCGAGTCGAAGGCGAACGCCGCTGGTGGAAGGTGGGCGGTGTAACGCTGCGGTCCGAAGCCGGTGAATTATGCCTTACTGGCGGCTGTCCTCCAGGAAAAGAGCTTCCCGCCCAGTGGCTGTTCTAGCGTTTGTGCAGCCTCCGAGCGGTCGAAGGCGCGTGGTGGCTCGTACCTTGTACGGCAAAAGCGGGAGATGTGGTCGGTAATGCCACCGAAGTAACAAACACAGCCCTCGCAGACGCGGTCAGTGAGGTATTCATCATTTGCGCCACAGAAACTTGGGGCATAATCTTACTGTTGGCAACGGCTACGGGAATTCTCGGGAGGACTATATTCCGCGTACTCACAGCTTCCATCACGCCTAGGACTCTCAATCCGGAACGCCTGCATTCAGTGGATGTGGTGGAGCCCCACCTGCAGGGCCCGCCTCTGGATAGGCCAGGAGCCTGCCTCCGTGTACGTGCTTGCGGGCAAAGTCCCGAATCAGCCTACTCTTGGCTTGGTGTGAACACTCCTCTTACGATACAGGAACGATGCAGCCAAACTCCAAAGGTAGGGGTAAAGCGCATCGCATTTTGGGTGTCTTTGGTGCCGCGGAGAGCGTTCATACACTGCGTACGCCTCGGCTTGTGATTGTTACGATTCCCTGCCGTGCTGGTAAGCTTATCTGACGCATTTTACAGCCGAGAACATGCCAGAAGCGCGGTATACCGATCACTCAGATATTCAACCTGGCCAGCGAATGATAACTTCGGATCTTAAGCATGTAGTTTCGCAAAACCGAAGCTGGCTTGAATTCTAATCTTGGGCATCGTACAACAACGTAGCACCTTGCATTGACGTTCCTGCCTTTAGTTGGCGCGGTTGCCGCAGACCATGCATTGTATTTTTCTTCTTTCAGGAATCATAAAATATGTATCACCTTATCAACAGGATAAATGATGAAAAGTGAGTTTATTAGAGGTAGTGTACTCACAGCAAGAAAAAATAGGAGCTTGACGAATTCACTTCAGTGTCCCTTTATTGCCCTCTACAACACCTTGTAAGAAAACCAGCCAACGACATAAGAGGTTTTAGGAATAACAACCTGGGCATAAGCTAGGACACTAATTGCTCAACAGCGTATGGCGCCGCACTCAACCCACTGTTACATGTAGCTTTCTGAGCTACGCTGTTGATACGTCGTGGTTCCTGAGAAAGTTTTCGCGTTATCTACTGTAAAGAGAATTGGTGGGAAAACACTCTGAAGGTTCCAGCGTAGTGCTCACGTTTGTTTTGACACTGTGAAAATAACCGTAAATTTGGTCTGTGGAAGCATAAAGGATGGTAAGGTTAACTTTCCGCCTTCTCTGCCAATGGCCCATCCGTTCTGAAACAAAACGTAGATAAGGGTATAGATTTTCACATCTAAAAGGCAATATTCAGTACAAGGTTACCGGATTGCTACTTTAGCACTCTAACAGTTATTTGGTAAGACGGGGAACTCTATAGGCGCCTTCATTAAGCGGGGGATGTGACAATGAATAAACCTGAAGCTAAGTTGCTTTACGCTCCTAAAACCGCCAAACAACAACACTAAAATGAATAAGGGCGAGCTTCGTTTCGAGCACAATACCTGCGTTTTGTTATGTATATAAGAGCGCTGGACATCTGTGCGAGTTGTCTACCACCCCCAATCCTCGGTTGCACTTGCAGAAAGAGGGGGGGAACATTTTAGAGCGCAGTCCTCTGGCAGCCGTTACCTGGACTTCGCGGCGTCAGCAAACGCAGCAGCGACAGCGGAAAGAAAACCAAGAGGAGCGTCTAGCGAAGGCTATGGCATCGTATTCCCACTGCCTCCCCCTCACTTTCGTTTCACGCGTCGTCGCATCAGGATCGCCCTTTCCGCCATCAGCCTCCGGAAACGCAGTTTCTGTCGCCGCTAATCCAACCCAAGGGACATTTATGTGGGAGGTTAAGACCCAATTTGCAACAACATGCTACCTGCTTCCCTTACGTGACTAATCCGAACCACGTGATATTTGCGCGGTAGGTTCAATCCTAATTGGCAAAAACACGCTGGCAAGCGGCGGCAACGCGCTACGATGTAATGGCAGGCTAGCGTGGGCCGCCGTGCGTTCGCTCATCACGCCATCACTCCCTAATACGCAGCAGATATGCGCCGTGCCCGAAAAGACTGCAGCTCGCGCTGCGCCCAAATTTTTCATTAAGGAGCATAGTAATCGTCAGTGCAGTTTTTTTCTTTCCACATTTTTTATGTTGCCAACAGCCATTTTTAAAACGTTTTAAAGATTATACTTTCCCACAGCAAAGAAACGAGCTTCTGCCTCCGTTATTTTCAAGGCTGTGGTCAATTGATTGATTTCTGTTCTGGGTTCCCTCAACGACGCATTCGTCCCCAGTTCCAATGCACCCCCTCACAGAGAAAGCCGGGTTCTATAGCCTTTGGTGCCACTAATGGCATAAGATGCTTTCCTCCCGTCGACTGTCCTTCATCGGATTAAAACGGTGTAGTCGCAATTTGTAGATTACAAGATGATGCCCTTCACAGTCATTTGTCCTAGCATGCCAGGCCAATAAACCTAATAATACCTTGCAGTAACACGCGCCTAAAACTACCATAAATTCAAGGGGACCCCACCTTTCTCTGCTTCAAAAATGATGAAGCATCCCACTCGTAATGCGGAGGATCAGGGCTACAATCTTCACCCAGGCCTGTGCATCTTCTTCCTTCTTTGTTTATTACACCTTCAAAACTACCTTTCCTCACCAGCATATGAAACAAATTACTTTTTTTTTCTTGTACGATGTTTGCCACTGCTGTCTGTGATTCGTTTAAACTCTTCGGCCACTTTCAAAAGTACATTTTCGCACACAATATAGAAAGGCTTCCTGCATTAGAACGGAGGTTTGGGCTAGCTAATGCATACCAACAGCACCGTGTGTCGTCAATATTTGCCCCTTCTTTTTCGCGCTGTTTTGAATGCAAGAACTACTTATCCTACACCTTTACTAGCGTTGGCTTTTGACTGTGGAACTTTCTTGTCTTGTATATCAACTGCATTTCCATTTTTAATTAGTCGATGCTTCTTGGATAGCCAAGACCTCGGTTCTGCTATTAGTAGAACGTGAGAGTTCTAGCTGTCGAATAGTTCCAGACAAGGCATAGGTGCTTTGTTCTCGCGCGTGGGGGGTAACAGACGCTTATAATTTGAACGTCCCACGAGACGGAGCATCCGGCAGGTCACATACTCAACGCCATGAATTCGTCCCTGCAATAACATCAGGCATCACAGTTCGTTCCGGGGAAGGGCGGCCCGCTGCCCATTGCCTAGGCAGCGGGCTGCCCTTCATGGTACCCGTCGCCACTTGCGTAGCTTAGGCTACCCGCTATGCTCGAACACTCAATCAATGGGCCTGAGTGCGGTCAGATTGGCAGTTAGGTAGCCACGGCAATGGGGCATTTCCTGGCCGCTACAGGTAGGAAGAAAAGCAGCGATAATTATTTGGCCGTCGGAACAAACGCGAAGTTAAAGTTTTGGGCTTACGATTTGTTAAGCTTCGCGATGCATGCACATATCCTGAAAAATTCAACGCCAAAAGAATAATATCTCGGACAGATTTCAAGCTTTGTCATGGAAATTTCGACTGCTAACGTTTGGCAAGGTGCACACAGTGGTCATTGTGTGTTTTGTAACGTGAGCTACACTGGCCGAGGTTGAGAATTTTCGCGTGGCTCTTAGAGAGCCCTAATGCGCATACGTGAGGAGCACTGATGTTACACGGCGCGAAGAACATTGCTCGCTGTCCGGCGTCTCTCATACAGCCCACGCGCCCAGCGTCTTCGCCGACCTCCATTCCGCACATGGCGGCCCGGTCCACTTGATGACCATGCGAGGTGTGGCCGGGTGTGGAACTGATGTCTCGAGCGTCGTAGCAACTCCGGCGTGCGCCTGTGGAACCAGCTTAGCTCTGGGGTGATTGGTGACGCTGCGCCTGAGCATCTTGATAAAGTTACATGTGTCACATAATCCGTATACCGTGTGTAAGTGTGTCATTGAAGCAGCAGTAAGCATGATAATCGAGCTAATCCGAGACAACCTGCAAAGCTAAGAATAACCAGCCGAACCTTGCCTCGAGCTAAACGCCTGCTAATTTTTTGCTCACCTCCCCAATCACGCATTCCTTCGAAGGTGACAACGTCATCTCGTGGGTAATCGTGGCAACACCAAAAACGTTCCCTCCCAACCTATATGAACTTCTCTAGCTTATTGTACTGCGCTCGGTGAGGTGACGTGGCATCTCAACGTCAATGCTTACTTGAAACTAGGGCTCCTACGACACCATAAGAAAATGTGGCCCAGTTTGGAGGACGTCGCTTGCTATAAGAACTAATTAATTCTTTTGGATAGGCAATTAAAGGGAAGACACATCGCCTGTTCAAAATACCTGTTATCGCTTCCTCTCCAGTTTTCTGAGAACACATGCCCTATTTTCTCTGATTCTGACAACAATATGGATTTCTACCAATGGCTGGTGATTTCAGGGCACGCAATCATACACTGACGCACCAAAAATTGATCTGTAAACGATAACACCAGGCTCTTACAAATATAGTTATTGGTGTATAGTTTAAGCATTGAGTACAAAGGTGCCGTTCGGTAATCTTGATTGAAGAAACACTTTCAGGCAGCTCACAATATTACTCAACAACCGAGCCTAAACAAGCACCGGGAACTATGGCAAAAAGAGGGCGAATATGAAAGCATTCCTACCGAGTAGTAAGCGTGGGCTCCGTCTGTTTGCCTTGCCGCCACCAGTACGTTGGCAAGGTCGTGTGAAACACCACGAATCGGTGTCGAAAACATTGCGACTTGTAGCAGTGCTCTCCTTTCTGCTCAAGAAACCCACGCCGCTGCGCGCGAAGCAATTGGCCGCCAAAGTGTAACTGAGCAAGATCATTCCAATCGCATGCTCTCCTTTCTGTAGAGAACAATCGCTGCCGCTCTGATGCATGGGGCGTGAAACCTTACACCTGACGCGCTACCTTAGTGAGGAATCGGAACAATCCTCATGAATCTGGACGTTCCGCTGGAAATAAAATGCGACTGCAGCGCTCTAAAAGGAAAATTGTCCGTAGTATGTGGCTTCAAGGGCTCTGTAAATGCACCCGCCCTGATTTTTCAGTACCAAACGTTGTGGCCCTAGAGGTCAGAGACGATATTTTTCTTGTTGTTGAGGCAGCTCTTTTTTGTGAAAAATCGCAGATTTTGTGGACGTTTAACTTACACGTGTGGTAAAAGTATTCTGCAGCCCTCCACTAGCGCCATAATGAAAGCTCGAGTCAGGTTGAATACGTCAAGCTTCAATTTGTACAGCTTTTTGCGGATAAAAACTCCTGAAAGTAATGTGGCACGCAGTCCAGCAGGCTTCTTTTATATTTTCTTTTTTTACACTTCTCTTATCTGCCAAGGCAACCGCGCAGACCCTCAGTGTTTGGAGGAAGGGGGAACCCCTTCAGTAGTCTTGAAAAACATTAACATAATACTGATTTTCAACTCACCTTCAGACTTCCGCAGAAACAAATATCTATAGGGCGCGGTTAAAGCCTACACCAAAGTGTGACCTACGAGCTTGAAGTGGCCTGGACGTGCACAAGGCCACTACGTAACTACCACAGCGGAAAGCGGTTTCTCTGACACAGTTCGCCTACACGTGCATAAAAACGCGTAGAGTATTGATGTGTTTCGGCTGACTATATTTTCTTGGAAACTTAATACAAGTTTTGGCTCCAACTTTGAATGTTACTGTCCATCGTAAGATTTTGAAAGACCTCAATAAACGCTGTTAATAGGTGACCCACTTTTCCGATGTTGAGTTACACCTGTCATGTTTACCATCGACAGGCATGAGCACCAAATTCTTGCGTGAGCTCGAACAGCGCGGATGCACATTGTCTCAGAATGACATCGCTTGTTCTAAGTTTAAACCAGTCGTGCCCAGCGAGCTCACACGTAACCAAACTTAGGAGCCGCTATTTATTCAAGCAGAGGTCAGTAGTAGCCCTGCTAATTATGTCATCCGTTTAGGCCATTGTGTGGCTCGATCAATATAGTGGGAGTGAGTTTCAGAATCATTTAGATTTTACTCGAACTCAGTATGGGTGCTTGAAAGTTTAACGCGACGCCTAATTGTAAATCAGGGATCGTCGTCGAGGGAGAATTTTTCACCACAACGATTGGCCTTTCTGAGCAGAAGAATACTTTACTAATCTATCTATTTTAATGTAGCAGGCTCCACCACAGTGCCCATTACCCAAACAAAAGGATGCGGTGTTTTCCGTCGAATTTCTCGTGCCATTTGTGGCCTACAACGCTTGCAAGCGCCACGGGTCGCCCCCGGTTCGTTTCAAACTATGGCGGTGCGGAGACGTCTCCCCACTAGAACCGCTATAGGCTGTAGCCAGACCGGCGCCTCTTTTATTTGGGAGCAACTGTCTGCTAATACTTCAGCCGGTGAGGCTGATGAATGCACAATGCGAGTGCACACTCATAGTTACAGCCGCCGTTCGCACATAAAACTGCGATGAGGTAAGATAATAGAGATATTGTAGGAAAATGTTGGCGGGCCTTTTTCACATTTCAGAGCAGCACAGATTAGCAAAGCATTGACGCACATATCTGTGCCCGTAGAGATCATTGCACGTAGGCCGATTATTACGGCAGGAAAAAGATCTTTAGAGTATCCAATATCATAAAGAATAGAAGAACTGTCGACGCGGCTCGACTTGTCCCATTAAAATGTGAAGCAGCAGAACACACATGATAAGAGTTGAAGCGATGCAAAATAAAACGTAGCACCCTATACAAGACTATATATGGTCGTAACAAAACTTTTTGCACTGCAGGACGAAGTTTATTTCAATATTCCCAGAACCGCAGCAGCCTAGCGATTAAGCAACCAATTTGTTCCCTCCACCCAGTTTCCTCATCTCATACTTTCATTCAATATATGGCCATTCTCCTTCTTCTAGTCGTGTCTTTCTGGAGCCCCTCTGCTGTTGCATGGTTTACCTTTCATCGGTTCTTTGCAGAAAATGCCTGGCGATGACCATGCAGGCAAAATAAGTTTACCTATGATTTCCACGCGAGTTTCTTAACCTATTCAAAAAACTCATTTGGTGGCCGTAACCACTACTCCTCTCGTCTTTTTTCTAAACTCTTGTTAGGCTGAAAGTTTTCTTTTACGATGTTTAGTAATACAATGGTTTTTTTTTTGCTTAAAGGGATCCTGCAATGCTCTTTGAGCAGTGCACGTAAACCTGCGCGACGTTTAGTTTACACTGCCAGGAATACATGAGCCAAATGTTACACGCGCACGTAAAGCGGTGAGCGGGCAAATCGCTGTGGAAGACGCAAACGAACCAGCAGCACTTTTTTAATTTTCTTTATTATGCACCCATGGCATGGTCTAAACGAGATACTTGAGGCCACGGCTGTCCTATTGCCTGTCGCGGGTCACCTTCGCGGCTAATTTGTCGCTATTCTCTGACGATCCACCGTCGTCTGCACTGTGTACTAAACTCTTTTTTGCCTGAAACTCTACGCGAAGTTTCGGAGGTTTTTTTGTGTTTTGAGTGCGCGCAGAGTTGGAGAGACGAACGTAATACTCTATTTTCAACGAGACCACTCGAGAACGAAGAGAGAAGGAGATAAATCTTTATTGGACATCTTTGCTGACCGTAACTACCCGAGAGGGGAATTCCGGGTGGGCGCTTTGGCAGACGACGGCCGGGAGCCCATGCCCCCGGCGGCGCCTTCTGCCAGCTGGACGACCCCAACATTTCGGAAATGCAGCTGAGCAGCAAGGCCTCCCTCTGGTCGGAATTACCCAAGTGGAATCCAGGGTTGGTGGACTAGCATTTGAAATGGCAGGGCCAAACCATGTGTGTGAGTGAAGCAGCTGACAGTCCACACCATTTGCATGTGTCCTGGTACCTTTCTGGGTGCTGATCTGTGAGCTGCCAGAAGTTTAAGGCAACCCAGCCTATAGTGCTCTGTAATTTCCTGATATGTCCAGAGCCAATCTCTTTTCCCAGTGTCAGACGGCACGTTTTCGGACTCGGGGCAGCCTGGTTGCAGAATCCTCAGGCTGCCTCAAGTACCATCTCGTTGCCTTGGAGGGATCAGTGTGCTGGTGTCCAAACCAGATTGACTTGTCTTCCTGGTGTCTCAGAGCGGGTCCGTAGTGTTTCCGCCGCTTCCGTAGAAACACTCCCACATGCGTAGTTGCACAGCGCGGTCTTAGAATCCGATATGATGATGCTGGCCTGTGTGCCCGGGATGGCAAGGGTGATGGCCACTTGTCCCGTGTCTCGGCGGGACGTGTTGACTGAACACGAGGATACTGCAATGCCTTGCTGTCCAACTACCACAGCCATTACCGCCCTTCGGCCAGGGTAGGTCGCCAGGTCTACGTAGCAGACCTGTGGGTGAGAGTGGTACTGCTTGTGTAGCGCCATAGTCCTCGCTTGTCTGCGGTCCTTGCGGTGTGATGGATGCATATTGCGAGGGATGGGGGCCACACTGATGTGCTCCCGAGTTTCCCGATTTAAGGTGGTCTTGTGTCGACGTTGATGGGCGTAAATATTGCGCATTGATTCCAAGATGCTTCTCCGGGTCATAGTAGCTGCTAAATGATTTTATTGTGTCATACGTTGGGCTTCAATGAGTTCATCCAAGGTTATGATTCCCATCTCTAGCAGCTGGTCTTTGGAGGTGCTGATAGGGATGCCGACTGCTGCCTTGGGGGATTTTGGAATAACTCGATTATTTTTTACTCTTTCTGCTCTCCTGAGCTTGAGATATGGGGTGACGTACGTAATTCTACTGATGATAAAGGTATGAACAAGGCCGAGGAGGTTGGGCTCCTTGAGGTCATGCTGTTTACGATCATCGTGATTAATCTGCTAATCTGGCCAGCTTCATTGAGCAATGCTTGAATGGTTGCTGTGTTGGTGTCTTTCACGTGGATCCGTAGACCCAGAATGCCAATGCAGTCAGTTTTGGGGATGGCATTTCCTTGGAGGAACATTTTAATGACTCGAGTATCTGATGGTCGCCTGCCTGACCTTGGGGGTTGTACTCGGATTTCTGAGGGGAGCAGGCCATACTTCTATCGTGTACGTATGTACGGACAACGTCAGCGGCTGCTTGCAGGCGTTCCAATGTCTCCGCATCAGTAGCACCTAATCTCCACACCGTAATATTATCGGCGTGCAAGCTATGGCTAATCTTGTTGGGGATCTAATCGAGCAAAGGACGCACCCCAAGCATGGCCACATTTAAGAGGAAGAGGGAGAGCACGGAGCCTTGTGGTGTCCCCCTGCTGCCCCCGCTTAAGGTATACGATTTGAGACCCTGGGTGTTAGTTGAGGGGTACGTTACGAAAGGGAGTTCGCAATGTACGTATATCTCTTGGCCCCAACATTGAGTTCGTTGAGATTCTGATGTATGGCTTCATGGCTCACGCGATCAAACGCCTTGGTAAGATCCAGCCCCGTGATGACCTTCGCGTCGAGGGGGGTGCTTCAGGGTTGTCAATTATCTGATGTTGGAGCTGCAGCAACAAAACTTAAGTAGAAAAGTTGGGCCTAAATCCTACCATGGTGTGAGGAAATAATGGCCGTTCTTCCATGTGCTCGTGCAGTCGACTCAGAACTACATGCTCAAGTAGCTTGCAAAGCTATGATGTTAGTAAGATGAGCCCGAGATTTAGAACTTTCAGCTTTTTGCCCGTCTTTGCGATGAGGGTGACCAAGGCATATTTCCATGCAGAAGGGAGGTTACCTCTATCCCACACCCTGTTAATGTAGTGGGTGAGCGCGGCTATGGATGAGTCATCGAGGTTTGCGATGACGTTATTAGTTTTGTTGATCAGAGGCTGGTTCAACGGTAGTCAATATACGTACGGCTTCAGAGTATAGGGGTGCACCGTGTCCCTTTGAGAAAAGAGTTCATTACTTCAGAAGCACCCTACCAGCCTGAGTACGCGCTTGCGAGCAGGCAGCCATGCGTGCTTTTTTGTGGCCCCAGATCGGAAACAGAGCATTGCACCTTCCGGAGAAAGGGCGAAAACTCAACGGCCTATTGTATACCGCAGCCGTCGAAGAGAACGCCGCGATCCGCACCTTCTCCGGGAGAGAGCGCGTAGCCTTCCGCGTGTTGTCGGTGGTCGAATTAGGAGGGAGAAATTATGGCCGATCTCTCATCGCGCGTACTTTCGGTGATAGTGAACGGATTTTCATAATCCTTGCGGGAGGAGATTCATGGGACAATAAACTTTATCCCCAAAAAACATTTCGAGTAGTCGATGGTAAGTGCTCCAGGTTCCTTTTAAGTCGTTGTTACCAGCCGGGACTGGTTGTATACCTTTTTTTCTTTAGTATGCAGTCTGCAGTTTATTATTTGAACGAACGTTGCAAAACCTATATTATTTCTACGTTCTGCTTCTTGCTTCACGATCTGAGTAGGTCTTCGAAATAACACAATTATTTAAATAATTAGGGTGCAAATAAATCTCCGCTCGTGCGAAAGACAGCTTCATTCCACAGAAGCAACATGAAGATTGGAAAGACTTCATGAAAAACATTTTACACGCTGAAGGAACCCAAGCTTGGACCAATGTAATCTTTATACCGTTCCTGTACATTTCTCAGGGAGTTGTCTTTTATCGCGAGCGAGGCGAGGCTTTTATGTAGTAACTTCTCCAGGACGCAGTGAAATACGTACAATAGAAAGTTGCACACAGTATGTTAATTACTGCTGTTATATTACAGGAAGTATGGCAGTGTTGCATGTTGAAAAAAAAGTATTACTGAAGCCCACATTTCCATAAGAGCAAGTTTGCAAGCAATAATAGCAACATAATTAGGTGTACTCCATAACTAAATTCACACTCAGGGGCGCTATATAAGAAGGCCCTAGATAGCTCGTTCCCGAGTTTTGAGCTGGTAGAGTTAGGAAAGTAGTGATGGAACAGCATCTGATAAGCTGGAGCGAAACAGGCGCAATCGCGCAGAGCACGCTCGGCATCTTATCAGTGTGCCTGGTTGAGGCAGCTCACGTTGAAAAAGCAAGGCTTGCGTAAACACTAGGGTACATCGATGCCAGCGCCACCGGGCAGGGTGAAGACGACCTTTGAAAGGTCCCATGTTGTTGCTATTGGGTCAAAGTGCTAAACACGCTGTTCTATTCGCTTTCTGACAAAACCCAACAACGCGAAACAGATAAGATGATTCACACTTCGCCAAAAAACCACGCTGCAACAGGAATTATAGCGCTTTTGATACAAGAACTTGCTGCGGTGGCGACCGATGACCCAAAATGGCAGCGTCAGCGCATACGAGTCCCTACCTTTCATGGCAGACAGTTCAGTTCAGTTCAGTAAAACTTTATTGAGGTGGGGGAAGGGATTAAAGGGAGAAACTTGGGTGGAGTCCTCTTTCCAGGGCCCCAGAAGCTTGTGCCCCGGCCCAGGCCCTGTCGATCAGCTGGCGCTGGTCTTCCAATGCCTCGCTGGCCAGAGTCGCCTCCCACGTTTCTAGTGAATGAGGTGTATTGTTCTGTGTTTGCCATATAACTGGGCAATTCCATATGGTGTGGAAAATGGTGGCTTTTTCATTGCATTCATAACAGTCCTCACTAAATCTGTCTGGGAACATAAGCGCCAGCCTTGATTTGTGTGGGAATGTGTTGGTTTGTATTCTTCTCAGTGTTGGTGCATCGTGGGCGTTTAGGGCCATGTGAGGAGCGGGTAGCGTTCTCCTTTCAAGTCTTTTTCTTTTAAGACGTTCTCCGTAGGTTTCGTATGGTGGAAGGGCGTAGGAGTGGTCCTCGTCGCTGCGGTTCGTAAGACTTCTCGCAAGCGAGTCAGCGCTCTCGTTTGCTTCCAAGCCTTCGTGCGCAGGGCACCATGTAATGTTGTGTACACGGTTCAACTCCCTTGGGATGATATGTTTAGAACCAATGGGTATTACTCCGCAGTGATGTTTTTGATAGCTCTTGTCGAGTCCGTGGTGATGTTTAAGCTCCTGTCATTTGCTTCTCCCCATCTGATAGCCATCAGAACAGCACTGGTTTCGGATTCATCAGTGTCCTGTTTTCTAAGGGTGGCGTAGTCTATGGGGGAGCCTTTGAAGTCGACAACTGCTGCAATGGAAGAGCCGTGTGTTCCCTTACTTGCGTCAGTGTAGACAGTGTTTGCATGATTTCAGAACTTTCTTCTTAGAAACTTAGTCCTGGCTATTCTCCTTTCCTTGTTGAAGGTTTTGTCCATGTGTTTGGGTACAGGTTGGGTTTTTATTCCCTTCCTTTGGTCTGGTGATAGTTCTATCGTTCTATTCAAGAATTCTTTTTCTGCCGGAGAGCCATGGCAGACGTGCGTGAATCAAAGCACCCAAGCATGATGATGATGATGATGATGATGCGGATGATGACGATCAGAGGCCCTCTCTTTGTATGGGGAGGTCGGTTGTTACCAACCGACTTGCCTGCCTGTGTTATTTCACTTGTTTGTCCTGCCCTTAACTAGCCTAATGGGTTAGCCCCCTTTCCCCTTTCTTTTCTAAATTCTAATTCGGTATATTCCTCTTCCTACGTCCCACCCTTTCCCCACTCTTGTTCTACCACTACTCCATCCGCCTCTTCGTCACCTCAATGGCTCTGAAGTTGAGGCTCCCCTCACAACAAATCCGAAAGCCTCCGTCAACGTTGTTTCACCGTCTTCCCGCCGTGGTTCTCTGAGCAGTCTATGGCAATATGTTCTACGTTCTACCGATCCCTGCCGCAGCACATAGACGTTTCGTTGGGTTTCTTGTAGTTAGACGTGTATTCCCATGTTCTCAGACGCCCCGCCCGTGCTTCGAAGAGCAATGCACTTCCTCGCGTATTGCCATAGAAACCTTCTTTTCTGATTTCTAGTTTCTCTGTTCTATAAATCTACAGGGTTTTTTTCCTTCCATTCTTTGTACCTAATTCGTAGTCTCTGCTGCTATTAGCTGCTTTCTACACCAAACCTTCCCCTACCGAATTTCCCTATCGCTTCGTCAGCTTTCTGGTCCTCCGCCTCCAACGCGTGTCCATGCTACTCATATACAGGTATCTAAACACTTTCACGGCCCATTTATCCTCCTCCATGTCACGTTGTGTCTCCTCGAATTTTATCTTTCTCAGCGCCTGGATTTCCTCAAACGAGGACCAGCCCATATCCCCCTGTACCGCTTCATAGCCAACACCTGCCTGCAGCACCATCTACAGCCGCATTGCAATACGCACTCCGTAGCGCAGAGTAGATAACCACGCTGCTTCTTTTAAAGCTGCAGTGCAGCTCCAGCCTTCTGTCGGAGCTCCGCCTTCTAAAAGAGACCGAGGCGGTTTCGATTTTTTCGGTGATCTGTTCTTCCAGTGAATTCTATCCGCAAAGTGGTTTGAGAGAGCTCCACTGAAGCGCAGCGCAAGTCCAAACCGAGTCACCGAAGCAGACCACTGTAGCCAAATGAACGAGCCCTTCTCCCGGCTATTAAACATGGCTGGCTTTGTTCACGTGAGTGCGGAGGACCTGGTATCGGAAATCGCCGCCATTCAGCGTGTGATGGTTGTGTTTGAGGATTTACAAGTGAGCTTTACACGTTGAAGTCGTGTCATCTGCCATCGATTGGGTTTTTGGTGTGCATTAGGACGGCTTCCGTGTGAACATCATGTCGTCTTGGCCGCTGATGCCGTTCGTACAAGAGTGAATTCCTCTTCCCTCGGGCTGAACACCACCCCGACGGTGGCAACATTGACTGACGGTGGCCTGGGGACTTCGTTCTTTCATTGTTTGCTGCTATGTTACTGGAGCATCAAATGCAGGTGACTACGTGGCTACGACACTACTTCATCCGCCAAGTTGACGCCATGGCTGGGTGGGGCTTTGGTCGCTACACGGCACCCATGAATAGGCTGGGTGCGTTTGATTGATACGGAAACTCGGAGGAAACTCGGTACAGATAATGGGTGCATTTTGCTAGCGCAAAAGACGGACCACACGAGTAAGAAAAACACAGGACGTACGCTATTGTCCTGTTCGTCCTGTGGTTTTCTTACTCATGTGGTCCGTCTTTTGCGCTAGTAAAATGCACCCGTTATCGTCTAACCAACTAGCGCAACTTTCCGTCCTTAATTCGGTACAGATTTTTCACGGCTGAGTTGAATACGTGACCCTCAAAATTGGCGCTGCTGCGGCGTGGTTCCTTGTTGATTATGATTGTAGGGTTTAACGCGCCGACGCAACGCAGGCGATGAGGCGCGCCGTAGTGGAGGGCTCCGGGTTATATTTGATCACCTGGGGATCTTTATCGTGCGCCGAAATCTCGTACACACGGGCGTTTTTGCTTTTTGCCTCCATCAGAAAAGCGGCCGCCGCGGCCCGGAATCGAACCCGCGACCTTGTGTTCCTCCCCGTAGCAGGCACATTTCTACCCCAGGAGACCCATTTTGTTAACGGAGAAGGAATTTCGAGCCCCTTTTCGACTCTCGGAAGCCAGTGTGCGTTGGTTGTGCACTCATCAGGCGACCTACCCGCGTTTTCGAGGCGGCTCTCGCTCCATGACCGTCGACGAGCAAGTGTGGTCTGCGCTACGATTCTCCGCCAGGGGAATCTTCCAGGGTAGTGTTGGTAGCGACTGCGCCCTCGACCCTCACCAGTCGACAGTGAGCCGCTGTGTACGAAATGTGTTGACGGCCACTGTTTAGGCTGCTGTGAGATTGCGGAGGGTGGCCTTTCGACTACACCCGCCGAACGTGAGGACGTGAAACTCGTTTTCTGCGTGGCGGGTGCCTGCCTGGTGTCGTCGGCTCCTTGGACAGCACATACACTGGCCTCAACGCTCCTTCAAAGAAGAATCCAAGAGGGAAGATGGCCGCGTACTTGACTCGGAAGGGCTATTATGCGCTCAAGATGATGGTGGTAAGTATTGGTGTTGGGAAATGCCTTGCTTATGTGTTTATGATGATGTAAAGTCTGAAAACAATTTAGCCAGGCAAAAAAGCTGTTACGCCGTGAGCGAGTTATCATCTGTTATAGATCGAAGTTCGCTCAGAAATAGTGTAATGCAATTCATGCTGATACCGTGTCGGTAACATCAACATCGATTGTGGCGTTTCCTTGGAGGGTTTTTAAAGACGATAGTCTTACTTGGGCTACTTAAACCCAGAAATTTTGGTCATTCTGTATGTCTGTCTTTCTTTGGCTCAATTCAGCCACCCGGCTAAAATCAAACAATGCCTGCGCATTAGTCTTATATAGTCATGGCTAAATCTGCCCATCTAAGACCGGTGTAATGTTTATTCTTGTCAACATTGTTGAAGAAGAACAAGACATTACGCAAATATACAACAACTTTATACATAAGCGATATTCGCAGTCTTCCTTTATGAAAATTCAAACAAGCTTGATTTATACGAAATTAAATACTTCATCAACTGCAGAAAAAAAATTCACTCCGCCATCGCCTGCTGTCGCCCGCGCAACTATAGCTTCTGGTGCCATTTTAAGAAATCAACCGGCAACAGTTACGAAAGGTTCCACTAGATAGGTTCCAAGTTCTGCTTGGAACGCACGTGAAGTACGGGAACGTGGCTCCATAAACGGTTATGTAGGGCGCCTCGATTCACGCGCGTCTCCGAAGGACGGCAGCGTTGGCCTCGAGACACCCAGCTTGGAGCAGTGGAACGCAGTAAATTTAAAATGATTTCAGCAAGCCTTTGGCGTCGTTCCCTTGGGAGGTGTGGGATGCAAAAGGAAGAGCATGAGAGGTGAGAGGAAAAGCGAAGAGAGGCATTTACTGGGCAAAAGCCGATAAAGACTATCATCTTTTGTCAACATTTGCACCGAAAGGAGCAGATACGCGGCCAAATTTTTCCCTGGCTCTCTCAGAAGTTTTAAGTAGGTATGCTTCGTACTTTACAGCTACTAAATTGGTAAGGCAGGCACGAGATGCTAGTGTCTCTTCTGCCTCAGAAATTATGAAATCGGCTGGCGAATCCTCCCAGCACAGGGTTTTTTTTTCACATTTCGTTTGATTTATTGTTAAGATTAGCTTGCAGAAAAATTGAATCACGTGTGGTGCGGTAGGAGAACAATTTTAAAATCCGGCCTTGTTACTCTCATTGCTCGGGCGTGGCAGCAGCGCCCCCCGTTGAGCAGAACCGCAGTGAGGTCTGAGTTCCACAAGTTCTCAAAATAAGCAAGGTTGTATGTGCTCTTCATGCTGTCTCTACGAAAGAGTGTGCACAAGCGCCGGCATACATGCCTTCCAGAAAGCCCTATCGGTTCTTTATTCAAGGGCTCTCTTTGGTCGTCATTATACTGCTTTATACAAACTGAAATTTCTGCGAGCCATGCAACAAGCCTACTTGGGCTGTTGGTTGCTCGGCGTTAAATCCAAAAAAGTGCGGTAAGTTCAAAGCAGTGAGCTGTGTAGCTACTGATGCCTGCCTCGCAAACAGAGTAACAAGTCAAGGTGGAATAATGATTAGGTTTGGTAATGACTATTAGGCAGCTTTTGTTGCCTCTTGGATTCAATAGCAACTGAAATTTTCCAACTTCCCGATGTCTTGTCTAGTACCTGTGAATTCATTGTTATTTAGTATTTTTTCGTAATATTGCGATCTATTTTCGCAGGTAGCGAAGCATCCATTCGAGGCAGTCAGCGAGGCAGTCAGCGCTCACGCAGCACTTCGAGTTGGGGCAGGTGATCTCCGATGGAGGGTTCTTGCTAGCTGTGCGCTATATATATTTCACGAATCTCTTATATATTTGAAAAATGAAGAACGGCACACGCGAAAAACAAAAGAGACAAACGGCCTTTTTGTCCTTGATGCATTCTCGGGTCTGAGCTCTGCAAACTCTTGTTGGCAGAGCCCAAGTAATCTTGGTCATTGCCTCAATAATTTTGGGCACTGCCAGAAGGTGTTTGCAATGGCACGCAAATTTAAAAACTTGAGGCAAGTCTTTTGGGGCTCCACTTGTTCTGACACCTTTTGTTTACCAAGCAGATTGCTCTCCTTACAGACCGTGATCTAATCAAACGTTGCATATTTCCGCAAGTGCAGTTGTATAACTTTTTCAATTGTTTATCGGAGTATGTAGGCATTACGTAAAGAATGTGCTGAACCTCCCGTATCACCTGCTGGTCTTCTGCTGGTCTTTTAATGTTCCAAAAGCCTGGCTAGTGGATATTCGGCGTTTCAGATAACCCTCTCTGTTTAATGCTCCTCACCGCTTTGTGTTTAAAAGGTTCAAAAAATCGTCAAGTTTCGTGCCGCCACATTGGCACAAATTGAAATTTCATTCTCAGTTTTTAACACCTCGTATATCAGAGCCAGCGTTTTCTTCGAGCGTGATGGTCACCAAACAACTCAATCACTTTGGTAACATATACGAAAAGTAGAGGCAGTTTGACACCAGTGCTTGATGACAGAGATTTCCTGTTGATCCAATGAAATACTCGCTCAGATGCCATCTGTCCTAACAACAATATTGTGTCGTTTATAGCTACGACCCTTCCAACCCATAATTGCACACACGTATCTTACCAAACCATAGCAACGTGACATACCATTCCGTTCTTCCTGGCAATGTGTGAATGGCCCTTCAGCAGTTTTTACAGTAAACACCTTTTGGCGAGCACAACACAGGGGTGGACTAGTAGTAGTACGATGTGAAATGGGTAGGCCATGTTCTCTGCCATTTTTGCATCGACGATAGCTAACATAATTACATGGCTACTTATCACAAGAACCATATTGAGGTGACCAATTTTTACTAATGCAGCCACGCAGACAGCTCGACGAACCAATGTATGAAGTCCATAGCAGTGCATACTACGCAGCTGTCTAAACATAAAAGTGATAGCAACTCCAGCTTTACGTGTTATGTTCAATGAAAAAGAAATAGTGGGAAAGGTGAAGTGCTGTGTTTAGATTGGAAAGAGAACCAGTATTTGAGCAGTGAATGGCCCCAAATATGTGCATGCAATCAATTCAAAAAGGAGACAATGTGGCAGAAACAAGAATTGAATCACGGGATGCATGGCAAAGGTCATGAGACCTAACCACTACCCTATGCGTGTGCAGGTGTATCATTGGATTGCTCTCAAACCTGTGGCAAATGTGCCTAGGAATCGAAGCACAGCCTTATAAATGCACGTGTTTGCTTTTGCTGGAAGCAGTGGGTACCCACTTGAGCCATCGCTCCTTATCCCAGTGGCAGGACATCCACCCGCGACCACCCCAAGAGGGCATTACAACAATGCCCATGCGTGACTACCAGGCGTCGTAGAGCTGTGCATTGGCCTCCTGAAGGCAAGATTCAGGTGCATACAAAAGTACCGTGCTTTGCACCACGAGCCTAGTCGTGCATCGCTCATTGTGAGTGCTTGCGCTGCGCTGCACAACATTTGTGTAGCCAATAATGAGCCTGAGCCTCCCAATGAAAGTGACGACGCGAGTGACGAGTCTGACGCCGACTCGAGCGATGACGACTCTGACGCTGAGCTACCACAGCCCCTGGCCATGCCACATACAGTAACAACCACAACGCAGAATACGAGAGAGCCTTTTTTGCATGGGAAAAAGTCCTGCGAGACTTTAAGGTGCTCCTTTTTTGGCACAGACAGAGCCCAGCTGAAGCAGTATCTCCGTTGAGTGCGGCGCAGGCTGCACAGGCAAGGAGTACCTTAGGGTATGTGTTTTATACATGGTGCTTTTCTTTCTTCACACAGCTCTCAAGGCAGCCACGTCCTTCATTATCACCGTGTTGCATACCTGTGCTGATGCCCAGTGCTTTTGTGTCTTCAGACAACTTCATGAGAGCGGTTTCTAGAACCACCACGTTAGATTATCCTGTTCATGTACAGTGTCTGTGTGTCTTCAAACAACATTGCAAAGCAGAATTGTTAGAGAGGCACATGTGAAACTTCTGTTCATCTCGTTCCGGACATAGCGATGGCAGTGGTGCTTCTAGCTTCATTGTGTCTCATGTGAACTAACGTGCCATTTAAACAATCCTAAGTCTGTTTCGTAACACTGGTTACGTTTCTCCCGATGTGTCGCACGACATTTAGAGGGTTTGAGACATTTATAGTGGTGTTATGCTGAAAAAAGCTGTTGAATAGAAACAGGAGTTAATTGCGAGAGGGTAGTTGTCAAATGAGAAAGACTGTTTTGAGCTTCATGCTTGCCTAAGCCGTGTCAGCAGCATCACAAGCGACCGCTGAGTTAGCTAGTCTTTATAAACCTTTTATCCTTGTTTCATTAGGCTGAATAAATTGTCAGCAAGTATAATCGCAAGTTAGAAAGAATGTCTTGTTTCTTACCCAAGTTAGCTGTGCGCCCCAGTCAATATGATCATCAAGTATTTATTGTTCAATTGCAATTCAAAGTACACCTAATAGTCAATGTGGAGTGCACTTTCTGTGGCATATTAGCTGCTTTGCTGGACAATAATGTGACCAGAGATCACTGTAAGTCAGCGTTTTTTTTTTATTTTTGATGCTGCCGTGCTAAAAGGGCTTCACTAATTTTTTCCGCTGCCGTTTCCCGACGGTTCAGGGCTGCCGTTGTGAGCTGCTGCTTATTAATAAGGACGACAATTTGCGGTCAGGAGAAAAAGGGTTGTTAATACAACTATCCATGGGTTCATTTTAAGCAGCGATTTTTCAAGAAATGCACAAAAAAGTCTTGTGTTAGGTTTCTGTATGATTCTGTGGGTGCCTATCAGCCAAGCAGTCATAAAATGGTACATTATGTTGTTACCGCATTGTAAATCATTACTTACACCGTAGTTTATTCGTATCGGGTTTGGTTTTGATAAAACAAATGCCGCAACGGCTGCTATGACAGAAGGGTGGTTATGATATCACTATTCTCTTCACATGCACGAGAGCACCATTACACCAGTCTGAAAACTGGCATAAGGCACAACGCCGAAAAGTGTGCACAAGTAATTCATTGGTAATTTTATGTTAACCCTGAAGGCAACAGTCTGGAACCAAGCATTGAACGCTCAGTCTTCATGTTGTAAAAAAATTAGTAGTGAGCTTTTTCCTGTTAGCAAACATTAGCATTGATTTTACATACGTTCTACTGTGCGGTTATGGCGAACACTTTCTTGGAGGTAGCTCAATGTGCAACAGAACGTCTCGATGTAGTTATCTGCGCTTTGAAAGTTCATGTCAGTAGTCCATTAGGAGTGGGCCTGACAGGACATTTCAAGGAGCCCACGGAGCCCTTTGCAAAACGTGCTCTTTGTTTTTTTTGCCAAATACTTCGAGTATATAAAAAACTTGCCCTACCTATAGCATATGTATTCGTTTCACTTATCCGCATTCCTTGTTTAATAAACTACTTTTTACATTACATTCATGAATAGAAAATAGATGCACTGGCATTCAAAACGCACATGCCACCCTTGGCTGCGAAGAGGGAGAGAGAAATAACATTATTGCGTGACAGCCAGTTATCCTAGACGTCGGCCAAGAGCCCTTGGGCTCTGGCAGCGTCTTCGGCCAGCTGAATGGCCCAGACTTGATCCGCTGGGTCCGAGCTGAGCAATACCATCTCCCATTGCTCTACACTAGCGATTTGGTGACCTAACGTTGAAGCCTGCGGACAGGCCCACAGCCTGTGTGCAACGTCTGCCCTCTCCCTACACCGGTGACACTTTTCAGAATATTGCCCGGGGTAGCAATGGCTGTACGCTTCCACGTTGGGGTATGAGTTTGTTTGAAAAGTCGCCAAGCCACGTATTGAAATTTGCTGAGTGCAGGATTTGCTGGGGCGAAGCGGGCCCGCTCTAGCCGGTAGTGATGAGTGATGTCTCTTACGGAGACGAGCCCATCCCAGCTCGAACAGCGAAGCGAATGAGCGCTGTAGTCATCACTAGCTCGGCTTGAAAATCTTCGAGGAGCGGCGTGTGCGTATTCGTTTCCGACCAAGCCGGGGTGTGCAGGATCCCATATTACATATATCTTGCCGGACCGCTGAACATTGTGAAGTCCAGTCCTGAGAATCGCGGACGCCTGTGGGGAGATGCGACCCCTTGTGTAATTTATAATAGCAGACTTTGAGTAGCTCACCACGTATTTGATTTTTGTTGAGGCTGTCATTTACAAGGCAATGGCCGCCTCTTCGCCCACCTCCGGTTCGCTCGTGCGGGCCGACCCGGAGCTTACGGAATTACCCTGCCGATTGACTACCACTAGGTCCATGGCATCGCGACCAGGGTAATCGGCCGCGTCCACATGAACCACGACCTTCAAATTGTCGTAACGTTTGTGTAGGGCTTTCGCCCTTGCCTGTATGCGCTCCAGGTTCTGGACCGGGTGCATGTTTTTATGGATTGGTGGAATGTGAATTTGTTCCCGCACTTCAGGAGCCGAGAGTACCTTGTGTGTGCCGGTTCGAGGGTACGTGATCCCCAGGGAGCTGAGAATATGCCGACCCGCCTGCCTGTAACTAAGCCGCTCCCATTGACCTAGCCTTTGAGCCGGTATTAGTTCACTGAGGGCTTTATGAAGCCCCATGATAAACTCCTCCTACCCGCCGCGGTGGCTCAGTGGCTAAGGCTTTGCGCTGCAGAGCACAAGGTCGCGGGTTCGATTCCCGGCCGCGGCGGCCGCTTTTCTGATGAAAGCGAAAAGCAAAAACGCCCCTGTGTACGAGATTTCGGCGCACGATAAAGATCCCCAGGTGGTCAAAATTAATCCGGAGCCCTCCACTACGGCGCGCCTCATCGCCTGCGTTGCGTCTTCGCGTTAAACTCCACAATCAATCAACGATAAACTTCTCCTCGGAAACGAATGTTACACGTTTGATTCATCAAAAAACCAAGTAACCTGTCTTTCACGACATGATGAAGCCAAAGTATCGGCGCTGAATAAGCAAACTGCCGTTAGCACACAAACACAAAGGGACGACATCAGCTAGGATGATTGACGCAAAAATGTTAATCAAATAAATTTATTGTCACTCTTAGTGCGCAACTTTCTAAGCATGTTCCATAAACAAGATCAGCTATGTACATTTACAGGAGCATGTTCGGTAGATATTGCCCTTGGGACCGAAACTTGGCTTTCACCCGATATTGAAGACAACGAGCTATCTCTCTCTAAGGACTTTATTATATTTAAAAAAGAAGGTGGGCGCAGCGGAGGCGGAGTTATAGCAGCCATGAAATCCTATCTCTCTGCCCACACTATTGATACAAAGTCAAAGATTGAAATTTTGTGGATTTCACTTCAGTTGTGTGCTTCCATGACTTGCGCTGTCGGAGTGCGTTACCTTCCGCCAGATTCCAGTGCTGAATTAATTGACAGCCTCAATGACTGTTTAACTTTAATCCAAAACGCGTATCCAACGTCACCAATATTCCTTGCCGCTGATTTGAACTACCCCGCAATAAACTGCCAGACGTGCACACTCCAAGGCGGCGCAAGGAAAACCGAATGGAGAGAATTTCTTGATGCTCTTGCGTAATTTGATCTGCATCAAATGGTTTCGAAACCAACACGAGGAATTTTTATTCAAAACCTCGTCCTGTCAACCGAACAGAAAAATATGCTTGTTCACGTCTTAGAATGTATTAGTGACCACAATGTGGTATACTGTGAATATATTTTGAAAAAAATAAACCTGCCTCAGTGGCTAAGGCGTTACGCTGCTGAGCACGAAGTCGCGGGTTCGATTCCCGGCCGCGGCGGCCGCTTTTCTGATGGAGGCGAAAAGCAGAAACGCCCGCGTGTACGAGATGTGTCGGCGCACGATAAAGATCCCCAGGTGGTCAAAATTAATCCGGAGCCCTCCACTACGGCGCGCCTCATCGCCTGCGTTGCGTAGGCGCGTTAAACCCCTCAATCAACCGAAAAAAATAAACCTGAAATAGCACTGAAAACAATTTTCGATTACTCGCGTGCAAATGTCGAGGCGATTTTGAAGAGTTATCTTCCTGTACAGTTCTTCCAAACCATGGCTTATCATAATACAAATGATATCTGGTGCGCTATCCGAAGGCCGCTTACTGAACTAAAGCAAAAGCACGTTCGCAAAATTTAAATCATCTTATCAACACACAGCACATGGTTCACGTCCCTAGTGAAAAGAGCGATCAATAAGAAGAAACAATTTTATTCTAAAGCAAAGCTGGCGAACTCAGATGGCGATTGGCAGCGCTATCGTGAATAATCAGTAAATGCACAGCGGAAATTGAAGCATCCAAAGAGAAGTTTATTTAATGGTGGCATTGTCAGCATGATAACTAGAAACCGAAAAAAGTTTTGAAAAGTAATTAAACCCCAAAACTATTCTCAATCCACTTTTCCGATCGTGAATAATGGCGCGCTACTCTCGCCATCTGAAGCTGCAACAGAATTAAACTGATTTTTCACCTCGGTATTTACGAAAGAAAAGTCAATACCACCTGATCTTACATTTATTTCAATTAACGCATCTATGAATGACGTCATAATCACTCCTGAAGGAATAGAATCGGCCATAAATCGTATTTCCAATAACTCAGGCCCTGGTCCAGACGGCATCTGCCCAAAGATTCTGAAAATGACTAAGCCCTAATATCTATGATTTTTGCCATGCTTTTCCAGCAGCCCCTAGGTACAGGAATCGCGCCAAGTAATTGCAAGATTGGTTGTATCACTCCCATTTACAAATCAGGTGACCGTTCAGTACCCTCAAATTATAAACCGATATCTTTGACTAGTATTGCAGGTAATTTGCTTCAACATATAAAAGCTTCCACAGTTGTGAAATATTTAATTACACATAACTTTTTCTTTATTTATCAGCATGGTCTTCAGCATAGTCACTCTTGTGAAACACAATTATGTGAACTAAATACGAATCTTTATCAAGCTGTTCACGAGTCCCTTAAAATTGACGCTACATTTTTGACTTCAAGAAAGCATTTGATAAAGTTCCCCATGCTCGTCCATTGACGAAGCTTAGCCGTGTTAACATCCATAGTACTATTATAAAATAGATTACAAGTTTTTAACCAGTCTCTAAAAGTTTGTTTCAGTAAGCGGACTGTCTTCTGCTTTAGCAAATGTTACAACTGGCGTCCCTCAAGGCTCAGTACTTGGACCAATTTTATTCCTAATTTACAGCAATGATATCCGTAAGAACATGTCTTCAACAGTTCGATTATTTGCGGATGATTGCGTTTCCTATAGAAAAATCAACACCTCTGAAGATTTTATTATTTTAAAGGATATGCGGCCACGGGATATGCACGGATATGCATATCCATGGGACCGGGATATGCGGCCACGCACGACAGGATTCAAACGCTTTCCTGCTCTGTTATAGGTATGCACTTGAACCCTTGTTTTTTTTTTTTTTTACTTTTTTCTGTGGGTGCTGATCCCCATACTGTTGTACTTGCCTCACCCTCCTGTGGTCTGTTGAGTCAGGGGGGTTGACATTGCAACCTACAGGGTTCGTATCGGAGCCTTCAGAAACTGCTGCAGAAATAGGATAGGGGTTGCTGAACGCCCTCATGTAGAGGCCCGCCTACTCTGTGTCTTGTGCTCCAAGCCCTCTCTTGCACTATCATTCTGTCTAGCGCTGCTTTTGCTCTGTGCTGGGGACATTGAGGCCAATCTAGGCCCCAAAGTAGATGATGTGTATGCCTTGCTGAAAGAATGCATTGAAGCCAACAAAGTAAACTTTGACGCCACTGCAAATACCTTGAAAGAAATACAACGAGATATTGCTGATATTAGGTCCCGAGTTTGCGCAGTTGAAAAAAATCTACCTATAGTACCCGAAATAGGCACTGGCGTCAAAGCAGTCAATGACACACTTGAGGAAGTTAAAATGACTTTGTCGCGGACTAATGGTGGCCTAGAAGATGTTGTCGATGACCTAAATAATCGTTCACGCAGAAATAACTTGTTAATCAAAGGTTTAGCGGAAGTCGACAAAGAGGACTATGAGGCTAGCGAAAAATTAGTCAAGGATTTCTGTTCTACACATCTTAAAATAAACTTGCAACCCGGTGACATTGAAAGGGCGCATCGAATCGGGCAACCTCGTCCCGACTTTACACGCCCGTTGATAATAAAGTTCCTAAATTTCAAGACAAAGGATTCTCTCCTTCGAAATGGGCATAAACTCAAAGACATTGAACCTAAAATCTGGCTTGAGGAAGACTTCTCCCCTAAAATACAGTTCGCAAGAAAAATGCTTCGTGATTTCGCTAAAGCGAACAAAGAGAAGGATGACCGCTACAGCATACGGTATAACAAACTGAAGCTTAAAGGACACATATACTACTATGATGCGGTTTCTGCAAGAGTAGTTCAGGCAGATCCACCGCAAATGCGCAGCACGGATTGACAAACAGTCCGAATCAAGCCTATAAAAACAAAAGTACATAATTTATCCGTGCTTCTCGCTACTTTCCGTAGCATTATAAATAAAGTTGACTCGTTGCTTTCCGTAGGTCACGCATGCTCCGCTGATATCATTCTAGGCACTGAAACGTGGCTCCGCGAAGACATATGCAATAGTGAATTATTGCTTCCACATTATTTCACTGTCTTCCGTAAAGATAGAACTTCATCTCGTGGCGGTGGCGTGCTGATAGCAATAAGGAGCTCTTATCAACCTTCCCTTGTTGCCATTGATACCCCTCTCGAGCTGCTCTGTGTAAAAACCGAATTTGAAGGTTGCACGTGTATAATCGGGGTCTGTTATCGACCCCCCGACAGCAAACCAGATTTTGTTGATCACCTTACCCATGTACTCGAATTAATTTATAACAAATTTCCTCAGTGTGTTTTGGTGCTTGGCGGTGATTTCAATTACCCCTCCATTAACTGGGTCACACCATCATCGCCATCATTATCTGCCGGTCTTGAGATATCCCGCTTCCTTCGTACGTTAAAACTGTTTCACCTAACTCAGTTGGTAACTGCACCTACGAGGGGCGAACGCATTCTCGACTTAATTTTTACAAACAATCCGACAAACGTTGTAGTCCATGTCCTTGATGAAATTAGTGACCACAGAGTAATACACTGTTCCCACCCTCTCCCACTTTCTAACAAGGAAACAAAGCCTAAACGCATACGTAATTACAAAAAAGCTGATTGTGCAAAAATTAACTGTATGCTAACTGAGTTTTCGAGCTCCTTTTCGAGTGAATTTAATAATCGTACAACTAATGAAAAGTGGATAGTTTTTCGTGACTTCCTTAAGAAAATTGAAAATACGTGTATTCCAGTGGTTTCCTTCACATCACAAACAAGTGCTCCTTGGTTTACGAAAAAGGTTAAACAGTGCCTAAATAAAAAGAAAAGAGCCTACAAGAAGGCTTCGCAAAGCAACAGTGTCAGTACTTGGAACAAGTATAAAGAATTAGCTCGGGAGTCGGAAAAAGCCATTAAAGAAGCTAAGAATTATTATTTTAATGATATGCTGCCGCATTTGTTAAAATCTTATCCAAAAAAGTTTTGGCGCGTAATTAACCCCAAAGATACGGACAGTGTAATAACACTAAAGGACGCAAATGGTTGCATTGTACCCACCTCAGAATGTGCCCACGTATTAAACAGTGTCTTTAGTGAAGTTTTTACCGACGAACCCCCCCTTGACGAGTCCTGTACCGTCGCTCCTACCACAATAACTTACCCAAGCGAGCCTATCATCGTTACTGAAGTTGGTGTATCCCGTGCAATTGCTAGACTTCCGCTTCGCTCCAGCCCTGGACCTGACGGAATCAGCTCAAAGCTGCTAAAGTTAACAAGTCACGTATCCTCGTTTTTATTGTGCCTTATTTTTCAACAATCGCTTGATTCTGGGTGCGTCCCTGACGATTGGAAATCTGGTCATGTCAAACCCATTTATAAATCTGGTGAACCCTCATGTCCAAAAAACTACCGCCCGATTTCCCTCACATCGGTTTTGTTGTAAACTCCTTGAACACATAATTTACTCCCACATTATGCGACATCTCAATACTAATAAATTGTTATTCGATAATCAGCATGGGTTCAGGTACAAGCGTTCTTGCCTAACACAGTTGTTTGAATTAACCACGGACTTACACGACTCTTTGCACAAATTGGTTTGTACAGATGCAGTATTTATCGATTTCTCCAAAGCCTTCGACCGCGTTCCCCACAAACGGCTTATCCAAAAAATAAATTGCCTAGAGTTAGACGAAAAAACTACCCGCTGGATTAATGAATTTCTATCTGGTCGCTCTCAAAAAGTAAATATAAATAATAATCTCTCCAGTTCTTGTTGTGTTAGGTCAGGAGTACCTCAAGGATCAGTTTTAGGGCCTTTATTATTCCTGATATATATTAATGACATTGCGAACAATATAACATCAACAATACGGCTATTTGCCGATGATTGTATAATTTATAGGCAGATCACTACCACCGATGACGTAGCTATTTTACAAAGTGATTTAAATACCCTCGCAGAATGGTGCCACGTGTGGAAAATGGAAATTAATACCGAGAAAACTAAGGTAATGACATTTTCTTCGAAGCTAAATACTCCATTTCATCAATACACGTTATGCAGTTCAACAATTGAACGAACCCATTCTTTCAAGTATCTAGGTGTGATATTTACTCCTGATTTAAACTGGACCATGCATATTGAGCACATAACAAACAAGGCACTAAAAAAACTTGGCTTTCTAAAGCGCCGTTTATATCTTGCAAACCATGTCACCAGACTTCGAGCATACATTTCCCTCATCCGTACAACCCTCGACTATGCTTCTATTATTTGGAACCCTCACACAGCTATTCTGTCTGACTGTATCGAGTCCATTCAAAATAAGGCTGCCCGGTTCATTCTGCGCTCGTACTCGCCATACCAAAGTGTATCGGCATTAAAACAGATTCTTAATCTTCCAGACCTTAGCACTCGTCGTAAATTCTTCCGTTTGACCTTTTCTCACTCTCTTTATCATGGTGTTACATCTTTTTCGTGTGCTCATATTTTTCCAGCCCATTATGTGTCCAATCGCACTGACCACGATCGTAAAGTCTCGCCCATATTCGCAAGAACCAAAAAGTACCAAAATTCCCCTTTTGTGCTATCCGTAAGCGAGTGGAACGAGCTACCCCGCGAGATTGTAGCGGTGGATGACCCGTCTAACTTCCAATCTGCTCTACGCAAATTTCTGAATGTGGAAAGTTCCGAGTGATACTTCTTGTGTGCCCTGTTGTATCTTGTGTGCCAGTGCAGCGTTGATGTTCGGCTGCCATGTGTACTTCTTGGCATTGGAATGTACTGCGGGTATGAGATGCGCTGTGTGGTAACTCCGTGTCGCTTCTTGTTCTTCTTCTTTTTTTTTTCCTTCCTTTTTTTTACGAATGTTTCTTTCGCCCAGTTGTCTGTTCTCTCAGTGCGGCCTTTTTTATGCGTGTTGACGTATGCATTGTACGGATAGTATCCCCCCCTATGTAATGCCTCTCGGGGCCTTTAGGGTATTCAAATAAATAAAAATAAAAAAATAAACAAAATCTCCCTTTGGTGCAAGAAATGGCAAATGGAAATAATTGTTTCTAAAGTAAAAGCAGTGACATTTACCACATCTAGTAATGTTCAGTTCTCTTCGTACTTTATAAATAACTTGTGTACAGAAAATGTGATTAAGTTAAAATGTTTAGGAGTTAAGTTAAGCTGTAACGTGACATGGAATGATCAGATTGGTGAAATAATTTTGAAAGCAAGTAAAGCATCTTGAAAGCAAGTTGCATAACTGAAACTAGGATTCATTAGGCGTAATTTGTATTTAACAAATCAGTCAACTAAACTCTTTGCTGACACAGCTTTAGCTCGTTCAAAGATGGACTATGCTTCAAGAATATGGAATCCAAATCAAGCACACCTATTAAACAAGCTTGAGTCGTTTCAAAATAAAGCAGCGCGTTTCCTTGCAAGAACTATTCCTGAACATCCAGCATCACAACTATGAAATATTCCCTCCAGTTACCCTCCATAGTAAATGGCGTCTGCTCGCACTGCTCTCTCACTTCTACAGAATGTATCATACCCCATCATCCTTCACTGCATCCCATATTAAGCCGCCGCATCAAATTTTATCGCGCCTCGACCATCCCTTCAAAGTCCGCCCCATGTTTGCACGTACAAATCCCCTTCGACAGTCACCGCTCTTTCTGGCCATTTATCAATGAAAGAAGCTGCCAAAAGAAATTGCTTCTATTTGTGATCACGACTCGTTTGTTGCATAACTGAAACGCAATTTGAACGCCCATGTCTAGAAAAAACAGACCTGTGTGCTTTTTACAACATTAAAGGGACACTGAAGTGAATTTGTCAAGCTCCCGTTTTTGCTTGCTCTGCGTAGACTGGCTCAAATTAACACACTTTTCATCGTTTATCCGGTTTACAACTCGGTAATTGTTTTACAAAGCGCGAAAGAAGAAAAACTACCATGCGCGGTTTGCGGCGGCCGCACCAACTAAGGCTGTGACGTTGGGAGGAGGGGGCACCGTGATTGGACGATGCCCAAGGTTAGCAATCAAACAAGTTTCGGTTTCGGTTCTGTAAAACAACATATTTGACATCCGATGGCGTGGTTGGATGGACATTCTCAATATCCCAGTAATCGTGGTACCACGCTTCTGCCATTTTGTCGGCTGTAAAATGCATAAGCCCCCCAGGACGGCTTGGAATCGTACCATTCACTAGCCGAGGCCTACGCAGTGCATGAACGCCCTCCGCGTCCCCGCAGACGCTCAAATGCATGCTCTTTTTCCCCATATTTGGAGCTTGCCTCACTCATGCCTGTATCGTAAAAAGCGTGTTCGCACCAGGCCAAGGGTCTGTTGATTCTGGCCTGTGCCCACTGCCCGCAAGCAGTCGGTGCTTTTGGCAACAGCAGGCCAACGACAATTCGCTAGCGCGCCAGTGCCAGCCTGCGCGAGTTCTGTGGACTAGTTCGTGGAGCAATGAGCGTGGCGGCCCAAAAAAAGGTGAACTCAGTGTAGAAAACATCGGCGAAAAACGAAAATTTCCCTTATAAAAAAAAAGCACGTACCCGCGGGGATTCGAACTTGTGCCTGACAAAATACTTGCAATGACACACCTATCGCTCGAGACCACTGAGCCATGGGCGCGCGCTGCCGACCATGGAAATAGAAGGTATAAAATTGATACATAGTTTTCATGGGACGTCACGTCCGCCATTTTGTGCGGTTTCGCCATGTTGGAGAACATACGACTGAATGCGGCAGTGCAACAGGCAGTCTCTGCCTAGCCTACTGCTGCTGTTACGGCTTTTCCGCTCAGGCTGCACGCGCTAGTCGCGATGGCTGGATTTTTGCAATCATACTTCGAAAACCTGGTGGGCCCGGCACGTGCGCGGTACGCAGCAAATGTCGCGATATGTGAAGGGGTTGACCCGTACACGCTACGCATCGGAAAAGATGCCATCGCGGAAGCGGAGCTGTTACCGTCTACAGCTTACCCGGACATCTACAACTACCTGGTGCTGGCCACCAGCTACGCCACTCAAGAGGAGATGCGAGCTTATAAGTACCTGGATGCGCACAACTTTTTTGCTACTGGATTTGTTAAGGGCTTGGTAGCGACACATCTACCATCGAAACGTGTCGTCGTGTTGAGTGAGGTAAGAAAACGGCAAAGGCGCGGTTGTTTTCGTTCTTGCGTGAGAAAGTCTGGGTCTGCGTGTTTAGTCTTTCGTCCCGTTTTTTCGCGCTGTTGGAAATTGGTTCAAGAAACTCTGCCACGCGAGAGGCGTGCTTAACAGTAGCATTAGCGGCACCGGCACGGAAGCCGGTGGTTTTTCGTTTCGTTAGACTGGCGCCGCATCAGTGCGACTGCTCTCGCTCATTTTTCTAGTGCGAAAGTACCTTCAAGAAATTTTATTAATGTGGCAGCATGTGTCATCAGCCTACATCGATTTGCTGAAGTAAACAACTGTCTTCTTCGTGCTGAATTTGGGCTTTCGTCCTCACGTAGGCATCGCTAGAGTAACGTCTCCTAATCTGTAATTGTTAATACTGATTAATCAACAGCAGTGACTCGGGCTAGTTAGTGAGCAGAAGCGGTTTTGCCGGTTGGGTAAACATCTAGACTGCTCGCACCGCGACTTCTGGTGCGGCCAGGACATGGGTACCCGGGGAGGGGGGGCGGGGGGGGGGGGCGGGCGGGCAGGGGGTTTTGCGACGGTTACTTGACTCTTGCCAGGCTCTTTAAATGCGAAATGAAAATATGCTTAAAATTTTGCATTGATTTGTCTTTTAGGTGAACCATTCCCAGCGGCTTCGAGATCCAGCACTAAAAGCATGGATTCTAGCTAGCGCTGATGGAACCATCATCACAGCCCACTGTACATGCATGGCAGGACAGGGTGAAGCTTGCTCGCACGTAGGGGCAATGCTGTTTGCTGTAGAGACAGCAGTTCAAATCCGGGATGCCAGGACAAGCACAGGACGCACTAACGTGTGGCTGCCAGCCTTCAACTCTCGTACCCAATACAAGCGCCTGAGAGAAATTGACTTTACATCCTCGAAAAAGAAAAAGAAAAGGATGGACCTCATGCAGCCAGAGACCAATGGACTGGATAGGTGTGAAAGCCCGCCACAGGCTGTACTGCCAGTTACGCCTGCACCAACAGAAGACGAACTGAACATGTTCTATTCGAGAGTTGCAGCTTCAGGTGTGAAGCCGGCAATTTTGATGGTTCACCCACAATACAGCGCATTGTTTGAGGCACCATGCAATAAAGAACCACAGCTGTTTCGCAACTTGGCTTGCCCGGAAGCATGTTCCGAAGATTTAGTTGCCCTTATTAGTTGTGCCGAAAAGTTCCTCGAAGAAATCATCATCAGCCGTGAAATGGTGGAGCACGTCGAAAGCAGCACGCGAAACCAATTTAAATGTGCCATGTGGTACACATACGGGGCGGGGCGAATCACTGCCTCTGTTATGAAAAGCGTGTGCTGCACGAGCACCGACAAACCTTCGGTGAGCTTGCTCAAGAAAATCTGTCACCCAGACCAGCACAAGTTTTCCACCCCTGCAACGACATGTAGAATCGATCACGAGGCTGACGCGATAAGCAGCTACGTTGCAGAAATGAGAAAGCAGCATGCAAGTTTCGCACACTCAAAGTCTGGCTTGTGGCTCTGCAGCGAACATCCGTATGTTGCAGCAAGTCCAGATGCTTTTGTCGAGTGTGCATGCTGCGGAAAAGGCACACTCGAGATCAAGTGCCCCCATTCTGCTGCTACGAAAGGAGTGCACGAAGCAAGCAAAAATTCAGACTTTTGTCTTGAGCTCGTCAATGGGAGCCTGCGTTTAAAACGAGCACATGCATACTACTACCAAGTCCAAACCCAGATAGGAGTGTGTGGTGTTGCGTACTGTGACTTCGTCGTCTGGACGCCTACGGAACTTCACATCGAAAGAGTGTTGAAGGACGATACCTTTTTCCAGAACATGCTAGCATCAGCGAGAAAATTCTTCACTCATGTGATTCTGCCTGAACTATTCACGGAGTGCTTTACCACAAAAGATACCGGGAAGCCTACAAGCAGCAGTGACAATGACTGCTTCTGCTACTGCTGCAGGGTCCAGAATCAGGGAAGATGGTCGCTTGTGATGGGGATCAATGCAGCTACAGGTGGTTCCACTACACATGCCTAGGGATAAACCGAGCACCCAAGCAAAAGGTGTGGCTTTCTCGAGATTGTGTGGCACAGAAGAGGAGCCAACAATGAACTGACAATCTACCAAATTGCTGTACTGTTTTCTAGATATTTATTTGTGACTGTAGCCGGGGTGCCAGGCCTTGAGCATCAGTGTTTGTGCCGATCTGTGCTACTAAAATAAAATAAGATCAAAAGGAACACTGCGCGTACTTTACAGTTCATACAAAGTGGTGTAAGGACAAAGACAGCTAATGCAAGATGCTGCACACAAAAAATGAAAGACCAACTTTGTTGAGCAAAGGGCCTTGTAAATTGCCCTTCACGACAATATGTAAGGCTCATGCAAGAAGTCCATTCAGCTGGTGACAGTTCCCAAGCACAACACAGTGCATTTTTACAGTACAGCACATACAATGTACAATAAAAAGATAAAAGCAAAACGGTAAGTTAATTTTAAAACAAATGAGCATGACAGCACATTTTTTACAGCACATGCAGCAATGAACTATGTAAGGAAAGGGAAATGGAAACAAACATGAGCATGGCCACGAACAATATACAATTAGAAAGGAAAGAATATGCAAACACAGGTCATTTTTTTACAGCACAGTACAACACACTAGTGGAGAAATATGCAAACACAAATAAAAACGAGCACAACCCTAGACAATATACAATAACAAAGGAATATACAAAGGTCAGTTAAAAAGTGAACTTAAAAAAAAATCACTGGAACAAGCTAGGTCTGTGGGAGGTGCAGTTTCATCAGTGGAGTTGCACATTGTTTGCCATCTCGGCAGCAGGCGTTGCCGTCATGCTGGATGTGCCTGGGTATTCAGGCACTACAGATGGGCACAAATTAGTCAGGGCACAGCATACTGCAAGCATCTTATCAAGTGTGGTGTACATATCTCCTGGCCTGCAAATACAAAAGTCAATGTGTTGCACAGACTTCATAATGATGAACTTGCTCCGCATTAGCCCAATCACCCTTTCCACGTGTATGCGGACATTGGCTAGTTTCCGAGTGCGGGCAACATCAAGTGCTGACAGCTGCGCTTTTCCTTCCGTAAACGCTGGAATGTGCAGTGTGGCACAGTACACGCCTACACAGCCCGCGATATTAAAACCCCTATCAGCCAAGGCTACATCCCCGTGTGTCAAGTTGTCGAGAATGCCGCAATGCTCTGTGATATGTTGGTCGCTGGTCCTTCCACCCCAGCCTTCTGATATAAACGTTATTACGCCCTGGGGTGAGATGCCTATTAAAAATTTGGCAGTGTTACTGCCCTTATACTGGGACCAGGTCTCGGATCTTGGCAGCAGAGATGATGGCTGCTCAATTTTTATTTCAAAGCAGTAGATTACGACCGCCACCTTAGTACCGAAAGAGTCAACAAACGCCTGCGGCATCGTTCTCTGAATGTCACGTCTTGATGGCCACACAAGCTGTGACTGCACCCTCCAAAATGAAGCATGCAACCACTTCTCCAGGATCCTGCTTACAGTTGAAATGGAGATGCCAAACCTGAAAGCAAGATCCTGAAGAGGGAAGTTCTATTTCAGCTTAAACACGAAGACAAGGAATTCTTGGAATTTGGCCAAACCGTTCTGTGGGGTGTGCTCCACTGAGACCTCTATCAGCTGAAAAATTGCCATCAGCAGAGAAAAATTTGCAATGCCCGTGTAAAAGAACCCTTTGACGTCATCGTTGCGCAGGGAGTCTTCAGTTACTTGAAGCTGCTGCTTTTGTTTTTCCAAACCATGTATGTTGGATGAAAGTCGCTGGTTGTCAACGTTGAGCGCTCGCAGTGTTGTTTCCAAGTTTCCTTGTTCGTCTGCTGATGTTTCCAGCTTGGAAACGAGCATCTGGTTGTTAACTTCGGCCACCTCCAGGTCGTGCATCGTCAAGTCGATCTGGGTGACAGCATCTGTACTAAATTAGAATGCAATTTCTGTGCATAAATATGGGGCAGAAAAAGGATTATGGGGAAGCAAAAACTGTACTCGTAAGAAATCGGCCATTAATAATCTAAAATAGTCATACAAACCTTTGAAACGATCCACAGAGATGCTAGGGGCTGCAGGTGACTCTGTGTCTAAATCGCAGAGGAGCGGTCCGCTTTGAACACTGCAGTTTGGCTGTGCTGGGCCACTGCCAGCCGACTGGCTGTGTGTCAATCTCGCTGCGCCGGTGCTCGACGTTGCTCGTCCACCCTGCTTGCTGCGTTGAAAGCGAGCAGACAGCTCGGTTGCTGGCGGCTCCCCGCGTTTGTAGCCGAGATGTTGCGTGGGCGCCCAGTCGGGGTTTTGGTCGTCCATTAATCCTGAAGGTTTACCTGCAAACCAAGGGACGTTTCTTAAACTCGCCGCGCTCTGAAGGGCGACATTCTAGAGTCAAATAAAAAAGCCGCGCAATCCGCGCTAATATTTCTACTACGAAAACGGTAAAACGCAAGACAAAGCGAATAATAATAAATTGTAAGCAAGGCCTTCTGCTTAAAGCTTGACTAGTGTTATCTGCGACGGTACTAATGTGTAGATCAATGCGCAGACCGCCCAACGCGGTGGCAGCGAGCGGCGCGAGACCGCGTGTGAACTCGGGCCTTTCACTATCACTGCTTAACCTTGTTCTTAGCTAAACAATCACTCACCTGTGATAAAGTGACGACCGCAGACACGAATGTGGTCCAGGTTCTTCAAGCCTTCGCGATTTATGCGTACGAGCCAGACACGCTGGCGCTTTTCGGACAGTCGCTTCGTGCGCTCGCACTGATTTGTTATTACCCTTGGCAAACGAAACATTCCCGATCCTGGCTCCATATTCGTCGGATTTGCAGATGACTTGCTTCTGCTTCGACACCCCAAAAACTGCACGTATCGTCATGATGACGGCTCATGAAGCGCACCTGCGTAGCGAGGAAACTGCAAGCTGTAGGCCGTCGCACGTTCGTGAACGTGGGCGAACGAGGCGAACTATGTAACACAATATGGCGCCACCGGAAGCCGCCCGGTCCGGATGTGACGTCCATGAAAACTATGTATAACCAGTTTACACTTTTATTTAGTTTTAGTATTTCAAGCAGCTTAGGTGGCTATTTGTGTTGCGCTCGTGCAGTAAGCGTCCCCCGAGTTTTCACAATAGCTCACGTCTAGCAATTGCATTTCTTAGACGGAAAAGCGTTCGCAGATGCGTAGTCGCGCTGCTGACCGCTGTGCTCGTTCGCCCAGCGCGAAAAAGTGCTTCCCGCACCCTAGTCTTACGCTGTACGGTAAAAATATCAGTTGATTTTATTTCCTTAGTACCTATATTGACTTCGCTGACTCTTCTCCCCCTTCAAGAGGCCTTAAATTTTCCTACGGCGTACCAGTCAGCGAAGCGTCGCATGTGCGCTTGTGCAGCGCTTGTATGTAGCGACCTTGACTTGGAGCTAGATACAGTGTACGAACTAACGAAGTAAAGAAAGGCACATTCTTCTATTCACAAACGTGTTGTGGCTTAGTTTCAACTGATCGAGTGAATTGCGACGACCCGTCTGCGGCCGGCGGACTAAACATTGGGCCGACTGACTCAATCGCGAAAGGTCGGTGAGCCGTGCAGTAGCGCAGCCAATTGCCAGCTCCTCTCCTGCTGACGTCACATGAAAACGCCACAGAAAATGGGCGAGAGTGCAGAGAGGAGGACAGCATTTTCGAATTGATTTTTCTACTGCATAAATTCGCGTAAACGCGTTGAGAGTGGTCGAAACAGGGCCTAGGGACTCCGGACTACAATTTGCGCTCGTAATCCCGCATTGTTTACAAATCACTTCAGTGTCCCTTTAAGGGAATTTAAAGGTTTTGTATTGAGTGTTTTTAGTTTTGTGTGCTTTTCTTTTTTCGGCTTCTTCTTTTTCTTTATTTATTGTTTGTTAACCTGTTAATGTGTTGTAAGCTGCCTTTGTCGGTAAATTGTGTGTAAATGTCTCAAATGCCTTGTTGTTTCCCCCCCCCCCTACGCTAAAGGCCCTCGCGGGCCTTTAGCGTACCTGAATAAAAAGGGCACCTTGGTACTGTCTTGGAGACGCTACTCGAGCCACCCCCCCCCCCCCCCTTCGATAGGAAAAACTCCTTTTGTGACAAGTTAAGTGGCTCATTATGCCCCCGCCGTACACGAGGGGACAGCGGTCATTGACGTGGTGGAAGAGGAGTGGAAGAACGATGGCAGGTATTAAAAGAGGATACCGACCGGAGCGGGAGGGAGAGAGCTCCAGGAGTCAGATCCGGAGAGATCGAGCGACAGCGATCCTGGGTGGACAAGACGAGTCGCGAGATGCGTTAGGCCGAAGACAGGGGGGTTTCGCGCCCCGGAGTCTAGCCATCGCTCGGGGGCGACGACTGACGGGAGAGCGACTTGGGGAGCGGACGAGACGAGACGCAAGAAACGGTAGGCACAAGGCAGGTGAGCTTAGCACTCCGGAGTCTAGCCTTCGTTCGAGCGCGACATCTGACCACCCGTGTCCACACTTAAGCCAACGGACGTCCAGCCATTGTACGATATAGAGTCAAAGCAGCCAAATCACGGCGGGTCCTTCGTTCGAGCCCGAGCCGGAGAAGCCTCATTGCTGCGTACACCACCCCTACGTTCGAGCCCCCGCAGCAGCATCCGCATCGCGGTGGACCCTTCGATCGAGCCCCTAGCCACCACGGCGAACGTCAGGCCCTTCGCACAAGCCCATGCCACATCACGCCGAAGCATTCCAGCGACGCCAAGCCGTAAGCCAGACCCAGCCAGTTTATTCTATTAAATTTCCTGTAAAACCTTTCATGTGACTCTGCCTCCATCTCCTCATGCCCAGTGGGAACTCAGCGTCACGTTAAGAATCCCGACCATCACACAGGTAACGGCTGGCAGAATCTCTGGTTTCCCTAATTCTAAAGCCACGTGCATGAATTCGACTGCCGTCACTTGTGGGATTGTTGTGGGGGTCGTTCACAGCTTTGCTTTCGAACCACCTTCACAGCGTGGATCGGAGCCAATTTTTTTAGCAAGCGTTTCATTCGGCTATGTTTTTTACCGGGCCTTGTCCCGATTCCGGCTATACCCTAACCCTCGGCATCAGGCTTACCGCAGCTACTTTTTCCACAATCACCGTGCGAGCATACTGCGGCACTGCAGCCTCCACAGAAGTTGAAAGCCAACGAAGGCTGTGGGCTCATCGTTTCTTTTTTATGTTCGCACTACAAAACGCCTCGTAAACCAATGCGAACTGGTCGCGGAAAGAGTGTTTTTCTTTTCGTTTTCTATGAAACAGTGCGCGGCAAGTGGTTCTTCGTGTTTATTTTATGATATACGCTATCAAACAAACCGAGTTTATCAATTCGTTCTGTTTTATTATTTTCGAAGTACGCGCCCTATAAAATGCGTGTAACGGTATGCAACTCATAAACAGAGGGCTAGCTGCCATGGACGGTTTTATGGACGATATTGGGGTACGTCCGCATTTGGTGGACGCCAGCCGGGTGTCTGCTCTCGCCAAGCAAACAAAATAACGATTACGCGTTAAAATTATGCGAACACACTGCCGAGGCCACACAAGGTGTGCACTTCCCCTAGCGGGAATCGACAAAAAACAAGCACGAAACACAGAGAAAAAGACGAAATAAGAAAGGTGGCAGGCTCAGCAAGCTTATATACGGCGGAGAAATGGGGATCAATGGCTCCTAAATCGGTGCAGTGGCATATGAAACAACTATAAATTTCAAACAAGCAATAAAAAATTCGCCGGGTGGAACTGCCGAGTATAGGCAGGTTGGCACCTTTATAGTGGTTTTAAAGCCGTTAGTGGTGCAAATACATCGCTAACATGTTCATGGTTCTGTAAAGGAAAGTTTGACATCCACCTAAATGCAGCCATACGGCTACATTTAGCATTTGCCATTGGCTACATTTACCATTTGCCATTGGCTACATTTACCATTGGCTGCATTTAGGTGGATGTCAAACTTTCCTTTACAGAAACTTACTCCACCTTGGGGATTTCCCCTAAATCTGGTCGATTAACACCTGTCCTTCACTTCGAGTTGTTGATCAA
Source organism: Haemaphysalis longicornis (assembly GCF_048455015.1). NCBI lineage: Eukaryota > Metazoa > Arthropoda > Arachnida > Ixodida > Ixodidae > Haemaphysalis > Haemaphysalis longicornis. Next base: position 118,269,820 of record NW_027526460.1, read on the forward strand.
TTCGCTTTCGCGCTACTAACGACTAGCCTCCTGGTTAGCTCAGTTGGTAGAGCGACTGCTCCGGTTAAGCAGTGGTCCCGGGTTCGAATCCTGGACCAGGACGAATTTTTCTTCAACTGCGAAGTTTCCGAGAAAGCTGTTTAGCTTTCCTTTGTAGCCGTATGGCTGCATTTAGGTGGATGTCAAACTTTCCTTTACAGAAACTTACTCCACCTTGGGGATTTCCCCTAAATCTGGTCGATTAACACCTGTCCTTCACTTCGAGTTGTTGATCAATTCGCTTTCGCGCTACTAACGACTAGCCTCCTGGTTAGCTCAGTTGGTAGAGCGACTGCTCCGGTTAAGCAGTGGTCCCGGGTTCGAATCCTGGACCAGGACGAATTTTTCTTCAACTGCGAAGTTTCCGAGAAAGCTGTTTAGCTTTCCTTTGTAGCCGTATGGCTGCATTTAGGTGGATGTCAAACTTTCCTTTACAGAAACTTACTCCACCTTGGGGATTTCCCCTAAATCTGGTCGATGTTCATGGTTCATTTCCTGTTTCGTGCCGCCCGTGAAAATATAATTTACAGGCATTGCTCGCACTGCAGGTGCCTGCTTTGCATAGGTTCCACATGCCTCTAGCAGAAGGTTGAAAAATGGTAGGAAACCCGCACGAGAAAATTTTCAAACTTTCGTATCTCAGAAACACCCCTTTTTGGTAAAGCGATGAAACGTCTTGTAGCCTCCAAACTATTTCTTTGTGCGTGGATGGAGTGTCCAGTTTCCTGGAGCCCTAAAAGAAGTGGGGATCCGCAAGTAATATTTTGTCAAAATGCCTCGAAGTCAAACACAAAACTCACTTTTTTGCAAAAGTGAACGTTTATGGGAGCGAAATTGTGATACGCGAACAACTCAAACTCTAACACATAAGTACGCATATCGCATCAAAACAGAGAGAAGGGAAATTTACAGCGCAGAAGATTTTTTGACGAATAAAAATGTCTAAGAAAAACATACACACGCTGCAAAGGGGCAGACCACGAAGTGACGTGCACAGACGGACGTCGGTGAGTCGAGTTTATCCACACGCATTTATCTACAGCGCCCTCGTTGCTATGAGCATCACCTAGCGGGAAAACATTTGGGATTAAGCAAGAATAGTTTGGGTAAGCGATCGCCGCTCAACAACTTTCCCTTATCAATCCAAGAGTGGCCTTGCGGCATACAAAATAGAAGGAAATGAGCTCTTTCACCTAGTGTAGTGGTTTTTTTTATCTTTTACACACCTAAGCATTGCATTTATACAACTGCTACGTATGTATATGGATTGACTGCACTCAATATTGTACCATTTATAGGATGCTGTATTTTATTTAAATATTCCTGGGTTAGTTGTTTGAATGCTATGTGCCTTATTTGTTCAATATGTTCCTTGTTTATTCCTAAAATATGCAATGTTAACAATTCACTGTTTACGCGTACGGTCGTTATAAACATTAGGTATCATTCCTGCTAGCAGGTGCAATTAGGCTATTTCTGTGTATGCTATCAATAACAAGGGGTCCCACTACAGTTCATTACTCTGGGACCCCTTTCTGTATTGTCTATATTCTGGTGATGTACCATTCTGTAACGACAATCAAGCTCTATTCTATTCTATTCTATTCTATTCTCATAACAGACAGCATAGGATAGCCGGCCGCGGCTAGCCATTGGCAAAACAACATCGGTAAACAAATGAGACGGAATAGTTCAGTGAAATAAGAAAGATAAGAATAACGCTTTTCACTTACTAGCCTCCAGATACGAAAGTGTGAACGCAACCAACAAATTAGCTGCTGAGATTTTTCAGCAATTAATTCCGACTGCGACGTCACCGAGGCAAACAGGAAGACTAAACCGTTTTTTTTTTTTTTTTGAGTGGGCACTGGAGCAGCAAAGGGGCCACAATGGCTCAAAAACCGCCTCTTCTTGTACCACAGGTCCTGCTTCCGCTCCTGGCATACGCTACGTTCCAGCCTGGCAGTATCGCAAGTGATTCTTCGTCTTTCGTCTTCACGGCGCAGCATCAAAGTTACGTAGCGTCGCTGAATGCTATCGCGCACACGCCTTGGCTCAGCGACGCTTTCCATATCAAGTACGTCACCGGATCGACATCGGGAGCAGCCACAGCGTCGACTACAGAAGGCTGGATTTCCGTCGACATCGTCAGTGGGCACTGGAGCAGCAAAGGGGCCACAATGGCTCAAAAACCGCCTCTTCTTGTACCACAGGTGTGTAACAACATCGCATTGTACGCGAAGAGAAGTAGCAATCGCTGTTTATTGCTGTTCCCGTGCCCACGGGTGCTTTGTGCCGTTCTGACAGAGTGTTTAACCTGTGCTGAACTTCTGCTGTTGTCCGGGGACATCGAAACAAACCCTGGTCCTGGTTCTAAAACACGCGCTGGTTGTAATAGCGGTACCGAAGTTGCAGCCAGTAACGACGATGACAGCGCGATTATGAGCATTTTGAAGACTTTGCAAAAGCAGTTAGCAAGCATACAAATCAGCAACAACGAATTAAAAGACAGTGTTGCGCAGGTTCGTGCCAGCCAACAGAGTATTGAGGCAGGAATGGCTGCTATTGGAAGTAGACTGACAGTGGTTGAAAATAAATTGCAAGCCTTAGAAGGCATCGAGGTTGGTGTACACATGATTGACGACCTTCAAAATCAAAATCGTGTACTCCAATCTCGCGTTGATGAAGTCGAAGATAGGGCTAGAAGGGATAACTTGATCTTCCACGGCTTGTCTGATGAACAAGAAACCTGGGATCAAACAGAAGAAAAAATCCTTGGCTTGCTGTCGTCATGCATTCAGGGCGAGATAACCGGCATTGAACGTGCGCACCGCCTTGGACAGTTTTCACCTTCGAGATGCCGTCCGATAATAGTCAAATTTTCCAGCTTTAAAACGAAAGAAAAAGTTCTTCATGAAAAGAATAATTTTAAAGTGCGCAACGTAAGCGTTACTGAAGACTTTTCGCCTGAAACGCGCCTAGTTCGCAAAAAACTAGTCCAGTTTGCTAAATATCAGCCAAACTCTCCGTCCTTCAAATTAAAATATAACAGACTGCTTTTAAACGATACATACTACTCTTACGACCCCGTAACCGATACGGTGCTTGAAGCAGCCATGTTTCGTTCACACAAAAACGATGTTCCCGAAGTGACTGCCGCCCCTTCGGACCAAATTGCTGTATCACCAAGCTAACAGCAAGCGAGGGGTAGTGGTACTGGTACCCATTCACCGCACGCTTCTATTTTGTTCACAAATATCAGAAGCCTAATCAGCAAGCGCACAGAATTGTCATCAGCTATTATTTCTTCATCTGCAGATATTATAGTTTTAACTGAAACATGGCTCCATAGGAATATACGCGACTGTGAAATCTTGGATTCTTCTAACCAGTTCCATTTTTACCGCCGTGATAGGGAGGCAAGGCAGGGAGCTGGTGTCCTCGTGGCTGTGAAAAAACAACTCGAATCGTTTGCGCTCAACATACCGTCTGGCTTAGAAATCGTGTGGATATCTGCAAAGCTGTCGCATCGTAGGATAGTTTTGGGTGCTTGCTATCGTCCACCAAATTCGTCGGCTACCTTCGTCGCTGACCTTCACGACACCGTGAACGCAGTTGTATCCCGATACCCGACATGTCCTATTTTCTTATTGGGCGATTTCAATTACCCAGACATTGACTGGTCCGCCACAGTACCTTTTTCAATACCGTTTTCATCTAGTACCCAACAATTTATAGACTTTTGCTTAGCCTTTAACCTCACACAAATAGTATCAGAACCTACCAGAGTTACGCAAACTACCGCAAATATATTAGATTTAGCTCTTACAAACTGCCCTGATCTATGTTCGGAAATAACATATATGCCCAAACTAAGTGATCATGTCCTTTTGAATTTTTCTCTAACAATACCAGTGCAAAAATGTTCTAAAAAACGAAAAACCATTCGAAATTATCACAAAGCCAACTTCTCAGAAATTAATTCTGAGCTGCATTTATTTTTAATTGATTACTTAGACGGATTCGATGAGCGATCGCTGGAATACAACTGGGCATTATTTAAGAACAAGATCATTGATTTGACCGAACGCTTCATACCTACTCGGGAAATATCGTGTAATCCGAAAGCCCCCTGGTATAACTCCAACCTAAAGCGTCTATCAAACCGAAAAAAACGTCTGTACCGCAGCGCCAAAACATGTCGCAGTAGTTATAGATGGTCTTTGTACCGCTCAGCAGTCAATGAATATGTTACTGCTGTCAAAACTGCAAAACAAAACTTCCTTACCAATACGATGCCTAGTTTTTTGCAAAATAATCGTAGGAAATTTTGGCGCGTCGTTAACCCAGCTGACAGCTCTCGCATTACTCTAACTGACACAAACGGTGAACCTATACCTCATGACGAATGTGCTAGTGTGCTAAACAAAGTGTTTTCTGATGCATTCTGTAACAATCCCACTTCTTGTCTACCCAGTTTTAAAAGCCACGACTACATACCGATGTACCCTCTGCAGATTGACCCTAATGGAATAATTAAAATAATTGACTCCCTTAAAATTTCTTCTAGTTCAGGTGTAGATGGTATTAATTCCAAATTCCTTAAAAGTACTAAACATAACTGCTCTATTATCCTAGCAAAGCTTTTTGAGCAATCCTTAGAACAAAGTAAAATCCCCGCTGATTGGGAAATAGGAAAAGTGGTACCAGTCTTTAAATCTGGTGACAGACAGTCCCCCTTCAATTACAGGCCAATATCTATCACTAGCTTACCATGTAAAATTTTGGAACACATCATTTACTCTCATGTTGCCAGCTTTCTTGAATCCAATTCATTTTTTGACCCTGCACAGCATGGATTCCGGAAGTCTTTCTCGTGCGAAACCCAGTTAATTTTGTTTACTCACAAACTTCACTCTATTCTTGACAACCGTTCATTTGCTGATTGTATTTATTTCGATTTTGCTAAAGCATTCGACAAAGTTCCGCACGCGTTACTCCTACTCAAGCTAAGAAATATTGGTCTCGATACTAGCATAATAAATTGGATTGAGTGTTTCCTAGTGCATCGCCAGCAATTTGTCACAGCTAATGACACCAATTCATCTCTAACCCCGGTTATCTCCTGGGGTTAACCCCGGTTAACCCCAGGGCACCGTCCTTGGGCCGCTACTTTTTCTTATCTATATCAATGATCTGCCCAAATGTATCTCATCATCAGTACATTTATTCGCTGACGATTGTGTCATTTTTCAGGAAATAAATAACGATACTGACTTACACGCCCTCCAATCTGACATTAATGCCATATCCCATTGGTGCAATACATGGCAGATGGTTCTAAACACTACAAAATGCAAATCAATGCGAATTTCCCGCATCACTACTAACGCGCACTCATATTTCCTTGGTGGTAACATTCTTGAAGCGGTTACTTCTTATAAATACTTGGGCATTCATATCACCACTGACCTATCTTGGAATCTTCACATTGAAAGCATCACCAACAAAACCAACCGTATGCTTGGCTACATAAGACGAAATTTTCATTCCGCTCCTTCTTCGATAAAACTGCTCCTTTTCAAATCACTTGTACGTTCACAACTTGACTATGCATCACCGATATGGGATCCATGTACTGAAATTCTTAGTCATCAACTCGAAATGATTCAAAACAATGCCGCACGTTTCATTTTTTCTAACTATCAGCGAGCAGCCAGCGTATCCGGAATGAAAAGTAACTTGGGTCTAACATCTCTGACGTCACGTCGCAAAGTTGCACGATTGTGCCTATTCCATAAAGTATTCTCACACAACATGCTTCGGCACGCTTTACTTACTGCACCGTCATACATATCTTCACGTTTAGATCATGTTCATAAAGTTGGCGTTCCTTCTTGCAACACTAAGGCCTTTTTTCATTCCTTCATCCCACGTACCTCTAGCGACTGGAACCAGCTTCCTTCTAATATTGCTACAATTAGCAACCCGGATTTGTTTCGTACCGCTGTGTCTAATATTATATTTTAGGTCATTTGATTCTGTATAACGTTGCATTGATTTCTGCGAATTCCACTTGTCCAATGTATGTATTTTTTTCATATTTGCAATGAATGTCAAAAATTGTCACCCATGCAAACCTCAGCCGCACTTCTCTCGTCGCAGCAGGAAGATTGCGACCTTATTGACCCGTATAACTTTGTTTTGTTGAGGTTATAGTTACTTCTGTTCTGCTGTTTGTACTGCTGTTTCCTGATTTGTAGTAATGTATACCCACTCCCCTCTTCAATGCAATTGCCTTGAGGGTATTCAAAATAAATAAATAAAAAAAATAAATGGTATATTTAAAAAATAACCCTTGTAATGGAGTCAAGTAAATGAAAGAACCACTACGACACATATGCGTTGTCACTGGCTGCATCTACGCAAGGGGAAAATGTGGTATCACGAGTTTGGATTATAAAAAGCTACCCGTAGAATTTGGGTCAATAATAACATCTGCCGGAATGATTGAATAAGTGTTTGACGCACTCTGACGCATGTAACCTCAAAATAACCCTCTAATAGGTTGCTCGAACGACCGGCTATTCAGTAGCGTCGTGGGCAGAGCAAGATTCATTATTTCCCACAGACTATCATGCTGGGTGGCATGCATTGCAAGGAATTTCATGTTTCGGAATATGCCACTACTATCTCAACAATTATTTGACAAGTCGTTTCTTGCGTTTTCATTTAGTTCATTTCTATTCAAAACCTCCAGCGTCTTCTCAAAGAAACTATTCTACCGGAAAACGATGTTGAAGCAACCATGTTTTCAAGCCGGCGCTGACCGTTCCAGTGTCCTGGATAGCTCCGAATTCTTATTAGACCTGCAAATTCGCATTGAGGGATGCCTACTATAAAAACCTGGTAACATTTCGCTAATAATGTTTTCTGCTCACATCAAATACGAACGCGTTGATAATGTCTAATTTATGAACTTTCAAATATCTCACAAGAAATAATTTTAAATAGGTGAAAGAGGGCTTTGGCGCAATACCGCTGGGTTGTTTTAACCTTACCGCATGGCTTGAGTTTTCCAGATAGCTTTTTTGCAGAACGCCGTCGACCAAATGCCTGCACCTTGACTCAGCTGTAGCCATTTATATATCTATATAAAGCGAATATTAAGGAAGTAATGATCAGAAAACTGGCTTAATTGGAAAAAATTCCCCCTTGTGACTATAGTTTTTTTTTTCCAAAAATACCTCCAAAATACAAAATATTGTACACATTTATTTTATTGCAGTTCATTGCACATTACTGTATGTGGAAAACAGCTACGCAAAGTTTCATTTGATGTAGCATATTTGAAAAAAAAAATGTTATGAATGCTCGCGCAACGCGAGTTGTTGCAAACCCTTGTCTTGACACAATGTAAAAAAAGGGTTGAAGCCACGTGAAACGTAGGAAAAACAGCAAATAAAGGCCTGAAAGTTACCAAAGATATACCTCTGGATTCCGTGGGAATACCAAATGCAGAGAAATGTGGAGAACAATTGCATACAAATGTCAGTGATTTCTATAATCAATGCGATTTTGTTTCAGATTGGTAATACCAGGGGAAAAAGTAGTAAACACGGTAGAACTAAGGAGATAACCGCAAAAAAACGACATCGTCAAGAAACGTCAAAAATAGTACAGCGGTAGTTCACTCCTCGTAAGAAATGCAATCCAGGCTGACCAAACGAACAACGTTACTTCAGCATAGGACATCCTTGTCGTGGCTCTTACAGGTTTTATAGGACACAAAAATGATCGCGCAACAACACGAATTCACGTTGTAACATTCCAGACAAAATACGGTACAAGAAATTCTAAATAGGTAGCGTGTTATTGACATGGGGTGGATTTCTGAAATAATTCGATTTCAGTTTTAGAAACGAGGGTAAAGGTTTGAAAACTTGCTTTAACTCCGAAAAAATCATAGTAGTAACGTACCGTTTATTCTCAGTTGTTTCTGAATGCTTAGAAGTAATTTAAAAACATAAAAATAAAATAATTGATGACTTCAGTAAACTGCCAAAGTCGAAGAGGGGTTCCCAACCAACGTCAAAAACACTCATGGAGCTTGGGGAATACAGATTTTATAAGAATATTTATTGCACACACCAGAAAAAAATTCCTCCTAATAACTATGCAGAAAAATGGCAATCAGGCCTATTCTAAATATAAATGTATAAAAAACACTATTTCCTGCTGCCAAAGGGGGGCAACTTATTTGATAAACCAAGATTTCACCGCCGTTTCCTTGCTTAGAAGACCGTTAGCGTTCCAGCGGCGGGTGGGAACCGCGAACAGCTATTGCCTGACACGACCGGGCGTTCTCCGCCACCACGACGCTTTTATTTCGCTTTCGGCTCAACTTTTAGATGCGACTGCATCTCATTCACTCGCCTTGTAACTCCATACGGCGTTGTTGTTGTCCGTCCACACCCCTCCCCCTTCTCCTCGCCGCGCGAGCTACGCTCTCTCCGCTCACCCCCTCTCCTCTCCGATAGCGAACACTCTCTCGCGAGGGGCATTGAATTGGATTCGATTGGGGTGGCTTGGCTTGGCTTGGCTTGGCGTAGATTAAATTGGATTGGATTGGATTGGATTGGATTGGATTTGGACTGTGTTGCGTCGTAGCCGCGCCACGTTGCGTCATAGCCACGGTCGTTCCAGCACCCGCGTTCCGATTTCCATCGATGCGTTGAATGGAGCCTAACAATTCTGCAATCGCCCGCGCAACCGTAACAAGCACCGATCGCTGTGATAACAGGAATGCTACCACCACTGAAGACAAGGCTGCGAACCAGCGTGAACGTGATGCTGAACGCAAACGATTGAAGCGAGCAGCCGATTCCGAACTTCGTAAACGTGATACCGAACTTGACAACATCCACTACCCGTACACTTTAGCGACCGAAAGGCTGTCAGCGTTAACGTTACGCTGCGTGTTAAATAAAGAATACATCACATGCGTTCCTCCCACGTTTCACGCAATTAGAGAATAAACCGAACGGAAACACCAAGTGAACCCCCAAGATGCGTCGCATCTCCAAAGGGTTCCCCTCGCGGGAAGGTGGGGTAATTTTTTCGCATACCCGAGCAGCAGCATAGGGGTCCGGATGATTTTTGTCGGCTTCCCGTCGATGAGATGAACAGAAAATTACTCCAGAGAACAAAAACCTGCGATAGGGATTGAACATGAGGGTGAATAAACAGTGCTACCGGAAGCAACGTACGACCGAACATATTCTGGCAAATTTGCTTGGTTCGAAGTCTTTCCGATTCAGCACGGCGACCGATGCGAGGCGGCACTCAAGGGGTGCAGGAAATTTGTGCAGCGAATAGATTCCGCACAAGGAGACACTTCTTTTGTAGTGGTGCACCTAACACGTTTGTTGCACGAGCGTTTTGCCCTAATGCTGATGGTTGGTGCAGCCAACAATGGCGTATTCATGCCCGGACGAGTAGCTCCTGCACATTGCCAAGTAAAAGCAATGATGGCAACCTGCCCCCGATTAAGAAACTAAAAATCTATTGGGGATGAAAAGTCGGGCGTCCTGCTTGCACGGTTAAACGTAGCCTCGCAGGCTACCCCAATCCGGACAAAGTGCTTGTGGGGTGGCAGTTAAATTTCGCCTCTCCATCTTCTTGGCGAACTGATGGAGACAAAATAGTGATGTTCTTTTGATGCGCGAGCCGAGAGGACGATCTCGACTCGCTCCGATGACCGACGACCGATGCTTGGAGCGGGTGAGGGATGAGGACTGCCTTCCTTGCTGGATATTAGGTTTATTTACAATATTTCATCATCATCATCATCATCACCAGCCTATCTACGCCCACTGCAGGGCAAAGGCCTCTCCCATTATTCTCCAATTTCCTCGGTCCTGTGCCAACTGTGACCAATTTATCCCCGCAAACTTCTTGATCTCATTTGCCCATCTAACTTTCTGCCGCCCCCTGCCACGCTTGCCTTCTCTAGGGATCCACTCTGTTACCCTTAATGACCAGCGGTTATCTTGCCTTCGCATTACATGCCCTGCCCACGTCCATTTCTTCTTCTTAATTTCTACTAATATGTCTTTAACACCAGTTTGCTCTCTGACCCACTCCGCTCTCTTCTTGTCCCTTAATGTTACACCTATCATTTTCCGCTCCATTGCCCGCTGAGTCGTTCTCAATTTAAGTTGAACCCTCTTAGTAAGCCTCCAAGTTTCAGCCCCGTAGGTGAGTACCGGTAAGATGCAGCTGTCATACACTTTCTTCTTCAGCGACAATGGTAGGCTGCTATTCATTATCTGAGAATGTCTGCCATATGCACCCCACCCCATTCTGATCCTTCCAATTATCTCTACAATCTCTACAATTATCTCTACAATTACAATATTTACATTACTCCAAGTTTACATCAGGTCAGAGTGACGGTTATATTGTCACTCTGACAGCAGCAGCCTGTTCGGCCGAGATCTATACTGAACTAGATCCCCTCTCGACCAACCCCCGAGAAAACCCAACACTCCGGTTTTGATAACAAAAACCCCGCATCCAAAAAGGGGGCGTACAAGAAAGAGAGAAAAACCATTCAAACAATTAATAGAAACCATTGATTGGCCACAGGAACCAGCCAATCACACATGCGTCCCCACCTGCGGACACGTGACCCAACCCTCTCTCTTATGCACTCAAAGTGCGTTTCACACACACGCTGTTGCACCCGGCCAGCAAATAGAGGAAACCAGCCGCGGTGACTCAGCGGCTAAGGCGTTGCGCTGCTGCGCACGAGGTCGCGGGTTCAATTTCCGGCCGCGGCGGCCGCTTTTCTGATGGAGGCGAAAAGCAAAAACGCCCGTGTGTACGATATTTTGGCGCACGTTAAACATCCCCAGGTGGTCAAAATTAATCCGGAGCCCTCCACTATGGTGCGCCTCATCGCCTCCGCTGCGCCGGCGCGTTAAAACCCTGCAATCAATCAATCAATCAAATACAGGACATCTGCGGCCTAAAGTGAACCAACCATTACGTTCAGCGGGCGGCATCTGCTCCAAAGCCGAGCCGGAGGCTTACAGCGCTCTTCGCGAGGCTACCATCCCCCCGCGTCTGCCTTGCCCCCTCGTCTGCTCGCGCGTCGGGACAATGCGGGAGTCGGCGCTAATCCCTTCCCCGACTAAGGACGCCGCCGCCTGCCGTCTGCCCCCGGGAAGAGGCGCTTCAGGCCCAAGCGATCGTCTTCGAGGCGAACGACCCGTCAACGAAGAGCGCGCCCGGCGCCGGCTTCGCAGATGCTCAAAAACTTACACCGCGCGCCTTTCCGACACTATGAGACCCACCATCATTCAGCTTCCCGCCAGGTTATCATGCCGAATGACCCAGCCACCTCCGGCGCGACAGAGGTACTCATGCTAAGCACCCCCGTCCTTTGACACACAAAAGGACGGGCACAACACACGCTCTCCGCGGCTCCGAACTTGGCGTCCGTGCGGCTACATGAAAGGGACACAGGATCGTAGCTACCAGCGGAGGCGACGCCAATACATGGGCCACCTGCGGCCTTCAATAATTACATGCGGAGCCCGAACTTAACACCTCCGCACTAAGAATGTTGACCGTACACTAGCTGTACGTACAACATTAACTCTCACTGCACGTTATGTCTTACTGCAGAGCCAGAACTAAAAAAACACACTCAAGCCGTTAGGCGAGTACAATACAATACAAGAATAAAAAATACCCCGGCACACACCAACCAAACCAGCACAACGCGCCGGCCAACTGCACCAAAAACGGATACAACACGGCATACTCAGTGCCTTGGCCGAGCCATGGCTTGCGCGACATCAAACAATAAACGAAAGCGCTCAGCTACAAGGCAGGCCCGTGAGAACAAACTCATGGCACCCTCTACCATTAAAGGCAACCAACCCCACGAAGGGTATAAATGTTCGAACTTGACAACTGAATGAATGACACCATCCACACTTAAACGTTAAGCGCCTGCAGGAACATTGTTTAACTCAAAGGAAAGAAAACACGAACAAACCCAAACGCACAAAATGAGGCTACTCCAGTACAAATAAAAAAAAACGTTTAAGGAAGTTCAGCGCCTCTTCACGCACTCGCGGACGCCTGTTCTTTCAGAATGCACCACATTGTTCATCCCGGTTGCGGTTCATTTGCTGTCCACATGCGATGTACTAAAAGTTCACTTTTCAGTACTTCAGACACTAGTTCGCACACAAGCGCCACTTGCACATTCCATGGCCCACCATGATCACATGCCAACGAGCTCAAATAAAGGAAGGCACGCGCCATCGTACCCAGAGGTAAACTCCCGACCGTGCTGTAACAGCGGCTCTACTTCTCAAGAAGACAGTTAAAACCGCCAAGCTGCGCTACTCGTAAATCACACGCCTTACGACAGCTCAACACAACCAACACATGCACAAACACACAAAAAACTAACAAGGGGGAGAACAACAGTAAAGGTAACTAACAATAATTTTCATCTGAGCGATCCCTACACACCCAGAGAAAAACACACACAAAAAAAACAACTAAGTGTTCGCCAAACAACACTGATCCGTTCCTGTCTAGCACTGTACACTATTCAGCGCAAACGCCCCTTTCCACGGCGGCATACACCGACCGTCGCAAGGAAGCTGATTCCGTTTCATGCGCCACCAGCTGATTCTACACGAACCCTGGTTCGGCTCGCGGTGTCCTGTGCTCCCGGGAGAGAAGGAACACCCTAACTGCGGTAACGCATACGACGATGGCGCACCTGCGTCGCCACACCTGCGTCCGCCTTCCGCGTTCTTGGGCCCGTTGGAATCGCCCTACGCGCAAGACGTCGCGGGCCACCTGCACATTCATGCTTTGCGCACGGAAGCTCAACAATTAGGCGTTCAGTTGCGTTGCCCTTACATGACCCCGGTGCTTCCTCTGCCTTCCGTGGGGTGAGCATGCTTTCTGCAGCCTCGCTCGAATTCTGCATTAGCTCATCCACGAGGGGCTCCTCGCGGTCGGCCGCGGAATCGATGTCGGCGCATGGGGCGGTGCTACTCTCGACATTTTCCTGCGTGGCCACGGCAACCCTGCCCGCCGCAACAGACAGAACTGCTGCAGCTAAGACATCTGTCTCACGAGATCCACGATCTCATCTGTAGCAGTGGGAACGCTAACGTGTTGCCCAACAACTGGGGTGGCTTCGGCCCCCTCCACTACATTCCCACTTACCTCATCCCGTGGCGCTCGAAGCGCCCACGAGGGAACAAACACCGTGAAAACATTGGCGTCCTCTTCGAGTTCACCGATCCTGCGGAGCTTCACTTTTTCGTAAGCGATCTCCGCTCTTCCATGGGCTAATTGAGCACTGAGCTCCTCAGCCGTCCACACGGACGGGCTACCCGCACCCCTGCTACCCACTAGCCTTGCTTTTTCCAAAGCGTGCTGGGCATTTTTGAGAGCTAATTCAGCTCTCAAATCCTCAATTTCGAGCACAATGGCACTAACCTTCTGGTCAGTGCCGCGACATCTCGCTAGCATAGTGGCCATGGTAAACCCGGAGAAAGTAAGTCAGGGCCCACCTGTGCCCGCTCCGCGTTCGGCCGGGTCGCAGTGTCGCTGGTGCAGCAGCTCGTCGACCCGATGCGCCGCTCTCGCTGCTGGGATGGGGCCGTGCTCCCAAGGCCGGAGCCCACGAGGCCTCCCGCTGAGGTGACGCCCCGTTGAACTGCGGCTTACGCCGCCCTAGGCCAGAGCCCACGAGGCCTCCCGCTAAGGTGTCGCCCCGTTGAACTACGGCTTACGCCGCCCTGGGCCGGAGCCCACGGGGCCTCCCGCTGAGGTGTCGCCCCGTTGAACCGCGGCTTACGCCGCCCTGGGCCAGAGCCCACGAGGACTCCCGCTGAGGTGTCGCCCCGTTGAACCGCGGCTTACGCCGCCCTGGGCCAGAGCACACGAGGCCTCCCGCTGAGGTGTCGCTCCGTTGAACTACGGCTTACGCCGCCCTGGGCCGGAGCCCACAAGGCCTCCCACTGAGGTGTCCCCCCTTGAACTGCGGCTTACGCCGCCCTGGGCCAGAGCCCGCGAGGCCTGAGCTCGCGAGGCCAGAGCCCGCGAGGTGTCGCCCCGTTGCCGTTGAATCGCGGCTGCTGCCGTACTGAGCCGAAGCTCACGAGGCCTCCCGCTGAGGTGTCACCCCGTCGATGCTTGGAGTCTCGCTCGTCGTTGGTCGGAGCCGAACCTTGCGTTGAAGGAGTCTCTCCGCAATGCCCCACCAGCTCCAGCCCATGGTCGTGGTCATCCTGTCGACTGCGCCAGTTAAATTTCGCCTCTCCATCTTCTTAGCGAACTGATGGAGACGAAATAGTGATGTTCTTTTGATGCGCGAGCCGAGAGGACGATCTCGACTCGCTCCGATGACCGACGACCGATGATTGGAGAGAGGTGAGGGATGAGGACTGCCTTCCTTGCTGGATATTAGGTTTATTTACAATATTTACATTACTCCAAGTTTACATCAGGTCAGAGTGACAGTTACATTGTCACTGTGACAGCAGCAGCCTGTTCGGCCGATAACTATACTGAACTATATCCCCTCTCTACCGACCCCCGAGAAAACCCAAGACTCCGGTTTTGATAACAAAAACCCCGCCTCCAAAAAGGGGCGTACAAGAAAGAGAGAAAAACCATTCAAACAATTAATAGAAACCATTGATTGGACACAGGAACCCGCCAATCACAAATGCGTCCCCACCTGCGGTCACGTGACCCAACCCTCTCTCTTATGCACTCAAAGTGCGTTTCCCACACACGCTGTTGCACCCGGCCAGCAAATAGAGGAAACCAGCCGCGGTGACTCAGCGGCTAAGGCGTTGCGCTGCTGCGCACGAGGTCGCGGGTTCAATTTCCGGCCGCGGCGGCCGCTTTTCTGATGGAGGCGAAAAGCAAAAACGCCCGTGTGTACGATATTTTGGCGCACGTTAAACATCCCCAGGTGGTCAAAATTAATCCGGAGCCCTCCACTATGGTGCGCCTCATCGCCTCCGCTGCGCCGGCGCGTTAAAACCCTGCAATCAATCAATCAATCAAATACAGGACATCTGCGGCCTAAAGTGAACCAACCATTACGTTCAGCGGGCGGCATCTGCTCCAAAGCCGAGCCGGAGGCTTACAGCGCTCTTCGCGAGGCTACCATCCCCCCGCGTCTGCCTTGCCCCCTCGTCTGCTCGCGCGTCGGGACAATGCGGGAGTCGGCGCTAATCCCCTCCCCGACTAAGGACGCCGCCGCCTGCCGTCTGCCCCCGGGAAGAGGCGCTTGAGGCCCAAGTGATCGTCTTCGAGGCGAACGACCCGTCAACGAAGAGCGCGCCCGGCGCCGGCTTCGCAGATGCTCAAAAACTTACACCGCGCGCCTTTCCGACACTATGAGACCCACCATCATTCAGCTTCCCGCCAGGTTATCATGCCGAATGACCCAGCCACCTCCGGCGCGACAGAGGTACTCATGCTAAGCACCCCCGTCCTTTGACACACAAAAGGACGGGCACAACACACGCTCTCCGCGGCTCCGAACTTGGCGTCCGTGCGGCTACATGAAAGGGACACAGGATCGTAGCTACCAGCGGAGGCGACGCCAATACATGGGCCACCTGCGGCCTTCAATAATTACATGCGGAGCCCGAACTTAACACCTCCGCACTAAGAATGTTGACCGTACACTAGCTGTACGTACAACATTAACTCTCACTGCACGTTATGTCTTACTGCAGAGCCAGAACTAAAAAAACACACTCAAGCCGTTAGGCGAGTACAATACAATACAAGAATAAAAAATACCCCGGCACACACCAACCAAACCAGCACAACGCGCCGGCCAACTGCACCAAAAACGGATACAACACGGCATACTCAGTGCCTTGGCCGAGCCATGGCTTGCGCGACATCAAACAATAAACGAAAGCGCTCAGCTACAAGGCAGGCCCGTGAGAACAAACTCATGGCACCCTCTACCATTAAAGGCAACCAACCCCACGAAGGGTATAAATGTTCGAACTTGACAACTGAATGAATGACACCATCCACACTTAAACGTTAAGCGCCTGCAGGAACATTGTTTAACTCAAAGGAAAGAAAACACGAACAAACCCAAACGCACAAAATGAGGCTACTCCAGTACAAATAAAAAAAAACGTTTAAGGAAGTTCAGCGCCTCTTCACGCACTCGCGGACGCCTGTTCTTTCAGAATGCACCACATTGTTCATCCCGGTTGCGGTTCATTTGCTGTCCACATGCGATGTACTAAAAGTTCACTTTTCAGTACTTCAGACACTAGTTCGCACACAAGCGCCACTTGCACATTCCATGGCCCACCATGATCACATGCCAACGAGCTCAAATAAAGGAAGGCACGCGCCATCGTACCCAGAGGTAAACTCCCGACCGTGCTGTAACAGCGGCTCTACTTCTCAAGAAGACAGTTAAAACCGCCAAGCTGCGCTACTCGTAAATCACACGCCTTACGACAGCTCAACACAACCAACACATGCACAAACACACAAAAAACTAACAAGGGGGAGAACAACAGTAAAGGTAACTAACAATAATTTTCATCTGAGCGATCCCTACACACCCAGAGAAAAACACACACAAAAAAAACAACTAAGTGTTCGCCAAACAACACTGATCCGTTCCTGTCTAGCACTGTACACTATTCAGCGCAAACGCCCCTTTCCACGGCGGCATACACCGACCGTCGCAAGGAAGCTGATTCCGTTTCATGCGCCACCAGCTGATTCTACACGAACCCTGGTTCGGCTCGCGGTGTCCTGTGCTCCCGGGAGAGAAGGAACACCCTAACTGCGGTAACGCATACGACGATGGCGCACCTGCGTCGCCACACCTGCGTCCGCCTTCCGCGTTCTTGGGCCCGTTGGAATCGCCCTACGCGCAAGACGTCGCGGGCCACCTGCACATTCATGCTTTGCGCACGGAAGCTCAACAATTAGGCGTTCAGTTGCGTTGCCCTTACATGACCCCGGTGCTTCCTCTGCCTTCCGTGGGGTGAGCATGCTTTCTGCAGCCTCGCTCGAATTCTGCATTAGCTCATCCACGAGGGGCTCCTCGCGGTCGGCCGCGGAATCGATGTCGGCGCATGGGGCGGTGCTACTCTCGACATTTTCCTGCGTGGCCACGGCAACCCTGCCCGCCGCAACAGACAGAACTGCTGCAGCTAAGACATCTGTCTCACGAGATCCACGATCTCATCTGTAGCAGTGGGAACGCTAACGTGTTGCCCAACAACTGGGGTGGCTTCGGCCCCCTCCACTACATTCCCACTTACCTCATCCCGTGGCGCTCGAAGCGCCCACGAGGGAACAAACACCGTGAAAACATTGGCGTCCTCTTCGAGTTCACCGATCCTGCGGAGCTTCACTTTTTCGTAAGCGATCTCCGCTCTTCCATGGGCTAATTGAGCACTGAGCTCCTCAGCCGTCCACACGGACGGGCTACCCGCGCCCCTGCTACCCACTAGCCTTGCTTTTTCCAAAGCGTGCTGGGCATTTTTGAGAGCTAATTCAGCTCTCAAATCCTCAATTTCGAGCACAATGGCACTAACCTTCTGGTCAGTGCCGCGACATTTCGCTAGCATAGTGGCCATGGTAAACCCGGAGAAAGTAAGTCAGGGCCCACCTGTGCCCGCTCCGCGTTCGGCCGGGTCGCAGTGTCGCTGGTGCAGCAGCTCGTCGACCCGATGCGCCGCTCTCGCTGCTGGGATGGGGCCGTGCTCCCAAGGCCGGAGCCCACGAGGCCTCCCGCTGAGGTGACGCCCCGTTGAACTGCGGCTTACGCCGCCCTAGGCCAGAGCCCACGAGGCCTCCCGCTAAGGTGTCGCCCCGTTGAACTACGGCTTACGCCGCCCTGGGCCGGAGCCCACGGGGCCTCCCGCTGAGGTGTCGCCCCGTTGAACCGCGGCTTACGCCGCCCTGGGCCAGAGCCCACGAGGACTCCCGCTGAGGTGTCGCCCCGTTGAACCGCGGCTTACGCCGCCCTGGGCCAGAGCACACGAGGCCTCCCGCTGAGGTGTCGCTCCGTTGAACTACGGCTTACGCCGCCCTGGGCCGGAGCCCACAAGGCCTCCCACTGAGGTGTCCCCCCTTGAACTGCGGCTTACGCCGCCCTGGGCCAGAGCCCGCGAGGCCTGAGCTCGCGAGGCCAGAGCCCGCGAGGTGTCGCCCCGTTGCCGTTGAATCGCGGCTGCTGCCGTACTGAGCCGAAGCTCACGAGGCCTCCCGCTGAGGTGTCACCCCGTCGATGCTTGGAGTCTCGCTCGTCGTTGGTCGGAGCCGAACCTTGCGTTGAAGGAGTCTCTCCGCAATGCCCCACCAGCTCCAGCCCATGGTCGTGGTCATCCTGTCGACTGCGCCAGTTAAATTTCGCCTCTCCATCTTCTTAGCGAACTGATGGAGACGAAATAGTGATGTTCTTTTGATGCGCGAGCCGAGAGGACGATCTCGACTCGCTCCGATGACCGACGACCGATGATTGGAGAGAGGTGAGGGATGAGGACTGCCTTCCTTGCTGGATATTAGGTTTATTTACAATATTTACATTACTCCAAGTTTACATCAGGTCAGAGTGACAGTTACATTGTCACTGTGACAGCAGCAGCCTGTTCGGCCGATAACTATACTGAACTATATCCCCTCTCTACCGACCCCCGAGAAAACCCAAGACTCCGGTTTTGATAACAAAAACCCCGCCTCCAAAAAGGGGCGTACAAGAAAGAGAGAAAAACCATTCAAACAATTAATAGAAACCATTGATTGGACACAGGAACCCGCCAATCACAAATGCGTCCCCACCTGCGGTCACGTGACCCAACCCTCTCTCTTATGCACTCAAAGTGCGTTTCCCACACACGCTGTTGCACCCGGCCAGCAAATACAGGACATCTGCGGCCTAAAGTGAGCCAACCATTACGTTCAGCGGGCGGCATCTGCTCCAAAGTCAAGCCGGAGGCTTACAGCACTCTTCGCGAGGCTACCATCCCCCCGCGTCTGCCTTGCCCCCTCGTCTGCTCGCGCGTCGGGACAATGCGGGAGTCGGCGCTAATCCCCTCCCCGACTAAGGACGCCGCCGCCTGCCGTCTGCCCCCGGGAAGAGGCGCTTCAGGCCCAAGCGATCGTCTTCGAGGCGAACGACCCGTCAACGAAGACCGCGCCCAGCGCCGGCTTCGCAGATGCTCAAAAACGTACACCGCGTGCCTTTCCGACACTATGAGACCCACCATCATTCAGCTTCCCGCCAGGTTGTCATGCCGAATGACCCAGCCACCTCCGGCACGACAGAGGTACTCAGGCTAAGCACCCCCGCCCTTTGACACACAAAAGGACGGGCACAACACACGCTTTCCGCGGCTCCGAACTTGGCGTCCGTGCGGCTACATGAAAAGGACACAGGATCGTAGCTACCAGCGGAGGCGACGCCAATACATGGGCCACCGGCGGCCTTCATTAATTACATGGGGAGCCCGAACTTAACAGTGGCCCCCCGCCTTAGCGTGTTGGGCACAGAATTTATGGTCAAATATGACAGCTCTCGGAGGCTTTGAACGTTCTCTTTAAATCCCTATTGAACGTGGCGCTCCTGACGTACCGAATAAATGACGCTTGCCAATTTTTGATGCCTCCTGGACTCCTGGATGCCTCCTGGAGCGACAGCGTGGAACTGCGACGTCGTCTCCTCGCCCCGCAGTCTCCAAAAAATGCCCACCAGGTGCCACCTCGATCGTTATTAAATGGCGTACCCGGCGAAATTCGTTTCTAAACAAGTCATAAAAGCGGCGTACAGTGAGCAGTGTTTGGCTGTGTATGTTGACCCATCCCGACACAAAAAAAATTTCCCCTATTTCTATTTTCATCTTGAACCGGTGACTGATTACCAGCTTTGTTTGGGTGGCTACGCGGGCTTTTTTCCAGACATTGCGAGCTGCAGGGTGTCAGCCAAGCCACATTTTAAAGATGGCCTGGTTAAATGGCGAAAGCACGAGTGATCCCTCTAAAGCAGCAGATGAGGGTTTTTGAATTGTAAGGGCCTTGGGTACTTGGTGAAGTAGGACGTTTATTCTACGACACACCCATCTCCGAACACCGTTCTAAGAACCAACGATGATGATGGTCAGTCAAGAAGGAGAGGAAGTGTTCCTCGAAGTGTTTGATGATGGGGATAATGTGGAAGTAAAATAAATGACTTTTCACGCTTCAGAGCTTTGCGGTTACGGTATTGCCGTCTTTGAAAACTGAACTTGCCATTACTAAGTAGCATCTTTCGCATTTACTACACGTGAATCCCGACACGGAAACAAATAATTGTACAGCCCCGATGAGCTTACGACACAACTCGGAATTTTTACTTATGAAGTGAGTGGACATTGTTGAATCTCCCTGGCGGGAACCGGCACACCTATCGGGCAGCAGGGGAAGAGGAAGAGGAGCTGGACGCGGGGAGACGCGCGAGGCGAGCGAGCGAGGAAAAGAGGAGAATAAAGCAGTGTTCGTTGAGATCCCATGCACTAAGACGCGGGTGTCGTTCTCTCTTCACGTTATAGACATAATGATCTTCCGATGCGGTCATTGCCCGGTTTATATTTTCTCCCTCAAACCCTTCCCTTTGACACCGCAATTCCTTTTGTGCTACGGTTCTACCATCTGCGATTAATTTCCGCAGTTTACTCCTAACTAGTTCGGATAAGCGGGATACCCTTTTTATCTTCCCCACATGATTTTATTCATTGAAACCTTTAATTTGGTACCCCACACACTCTGCCGGAATTTCTTTGAATTTTAACCTAATCTATACCTTACAATGACTATCATGGGGATAACGAGGAAGCATCTCTTATTTGTCCGAAGTGATCCCCTCATCAACGCTTTCAATTTCATACCCCATACACCGCGGCGGTATCATTTTCATTTTTAACCCGATCGATGACTTACCATGACTGTGTCATGATTATGACCAGGAGTGATTTTTATTTGTCTCACGTGATTATCCTGATTAAGACCTTCAATGTGGCACCACACACGCCGTTGCACACATCACTTTGAATGTTAAATATATATATGACTCACTGTAATTCTGTCACGATTATAACCAAACATTTTTTTGTCCAACCCGGAATCGAGATCTTCAATTCGGTGTGGGTGGGACACACTAGCGACATCCCAATGAATTTTAATCATTGTAAGATTCACCGTGCCTGTCATTATTATTACCAGGATGTATTTCTTATTTGTCCATCGTTCTTTCCCTATTAGAAACATTTATTTTGAGACCCTTTACGCCTACGGGTCATCATTGTGAAGTCAAACTTTTATTATGACTCACGATAAATAAGTTATGATTATCACCACCAAGCATTTTTGGTTTGTCCAACGTGATTTTCCTCCTCGAGACCTTCAATTTGATACCCCACATGCCCTAGCGCCACATCACTTTAAATTTTAACCCAATCGATCACTATCCATAACTCCCATGTTACACGGTTCGCCATTTTCGATATTCTTATTGTTTCTTTTTTTAGTTTTTTTTAACTTGGTTTGATCAATTATCTACAGTTACGGTTTATAATTATTACATGTTGAACTTCTGTGATATCTGCATTTTTGTGGAAATGCAGTGCGTTACACGATTCTGGCCGGGGAAGGAAGGATGGGGGTACTCGGCAAAGAATGCTACGCATTAAAAAGCAAAGGCATATCCATGAACGCCTCGTGATTCAGAGATTCGCGGGGACAGTTCTCTTTGACAGAAAGCGTTTTTTTCAGGATGCAGCGCAAGAATGCACGGAACCGTAACCCTAAACAGCTTCGACGTAAATTAACTAAGCAGTGAGCGCACGTCCCTTCGCCCAATCCTGTTTGTTTCGTTCCAGGGACCCAGCACACCATCGACTCTGGACTGCCTCTGTCATGAAAACGAACACGGAGCCTACATCAAGAATTTGGTATCAAATATATACGCGCAATTGCTTGCAACCAGCGTAATAATCATGACCAGGAGGTATACCTGTATTAAATCTGCAACGAAAATTGTTTGCGACCTCACAGGAGTTACGGTGCCATGTCGTACCGAATGCAAGAGTTTGAGCTCACGAATTGGCACCCGTAATATTTTTACCACGCGTGAATTTTAAAGCTCTGAATTCTAATGAAATCACAGTCCATCTGAGCCCGAGTAAATTCCTAGCACGAGAAAGCTGTGAGTCCATTTGAGTTCTGACTTCATTTGGACTTTTCAGTCCATTTTAGTTCTGTGTTCATTTGAAAAAATTGGTGGAAAGTGGTGAAAAAATTGGTGAAATTTGAAAAAAAAAAAAAAGTGGTGAAAAAATTTTTTCACCACTTTCTTTTCGACTCAAAAAAATTCCCCCGCATTTCCCCGAGGGGGAGAATGTGAAAGTGCGAATGCACGGTTGTCGGCCCGCTTGCGGCGCTTGCGCTCGGCCCCCGCAGCCCACCCCCTCGCCGCCTTCTCTTCCATCTCTTCCATCGGGTTTGTAGTATCACGTGTACACCACGCAGTTATCAAGCCGCTATAACGCCGCTGAGTCGCCAACGCACGCCGCTGACGACGTAGTTTGAATGCGTTAAAGATATAAGGCGCGTCTAACACTGATATCACCGTCGCGTCTGTGGCTTGGTCGGTAGCGCGTCGCGCTGCGGCCCGCAAAGTCCTCGGATCGAAACCTGGCGCCGGATGCTGTTTTTTCTTTAAAGAGCACTGCGGACGCCGCCGCCGACGCCGGCGGTGGATGGTTTGGGGTCGCTTATAAAGAGCATTCGCTCTTAAAATTCTTCATCTCTTTCTGTGACCCACCACAACCTCCCCCTTGCTTTCCGAGGTTTTCTTCACTGCGAACTCTTATTTTCAGTCTTATTTCACGGAGCCCCTCATTTCCCATTTTCTGATTCGCTACATGCTTAGCGAGGGCCTCTGTTCTGGCAGTCTTGTTGCCAAAGAGAGCTTAAGAGGGTTCAACGCTGGTCGACCACTCTCGACATGTCGTAGACACTCGAGTCACGGCCCGCCGTTTAAAAAGAAGGTCCCCTTCACCCCGAGTAGTTCGAGTGGCGCTGGCTACCACCCCCAAGTGCAGGAAACAAAAATAACTTAATATAAACACCCGAGAAAGTGCTGGGGAAACAGCCTCGCCGGTAGCATAGTGGTTATCGCACCAGACCGGTATTCTGGAGGTCGTGTGTTCGGAACCCAGCCGGCGGGCATTTTTTCACCACTTTCTTTCCGACTCAAAAAATTCTTCATCTCTTTCTGTGACCCACCACAACCTCCCCTTTGCTTTCCAAAGTTTTCTTGACGGCCAACCCTTATTGCCCCTCATTTCCCATTTTCTGATTCGCTATATATATATATATATATATATATATATATATATATATATATATATATATAACACAGAAATAAGGGTTGGCAGTCGAGAAAACCTCGGAAAGCAAAGGGGAGGATGTGGTAGATCATTGAAACAGATTAAGAATTTGGAAAGAAAGAAAGAAAGTGAAGAAAAAATGCCCGCCAGGTGGGATCCGAACCCACGACCTCCAGAATACCGGTCTGGTGCGATAACCACTACGCTACCGGCGGGGCGATTTTCCCATTCACTTTCTGGGGTATTTATGTTAGGTATGTTTGTTTCCTGTGCTTGGGGGTGGTAGCCAGCGCCATTCGGACTAATCGGGGTGAAGGGGACCTTCTTTTTAACCCCCGGGTCGTGACTCGAGTGTCTACGACATGTCCAGAGTGGTCGACCAGCTTTGAACCCTCTTAAGCTCCCTTTGGCAACAAGACTGCCAGAACAGAGGCCCTCGCTATGCATGTAGCGAATCAGAATAGGAAATGAGGGGCTCGTTGAAAATAACACAGAAATAAGGGTTGGCAGTCGAGAAAACCTCGGAAAGCAAAGGGGAGGATGTGGTAGATCATTGAAACAGATTAAGAATTTGGAAAGAAAGAAAGAAAGTGAAGAAAAAATGCCCGCCAGGTGGGCATTTCACCCCGTGGGTTCGGATCCCACCTGGCGGGCATTTTTTCTTCACTTTCTTTCTTTCTTTCCAAATTCTTAATCTGTTTCAATGATCTACCACATCCTCCCCTTTGCTTTCCGAGGTTTTCTCGACTGCCAACCCTTATTTCTGTGTTATTTTCAACGAGCCCCTCATTTCCTATTCTGATTCGCTACATGCATAGCGAGGGCCTCTGTTCTGGCAGTCTTGTTGCCAAAGGGAGCTTAAGAGGGTTCAAAGCTGGTCGACCACTCTGGACATGTCGTAGACACTCGAGTCACGACCCGGGGGTTGAAAAGAAGGTCCCCTTCACCCCGATTAGTCCGAATGGCGCTGGCTACCACCCCCAAGCACAGGAAACAAACATACCTAACATAAATACCCCAGAAAGTGAATGGGAAAATCGCCCCGCCGGTAGCGTAGTGGTTATCGCACCAGACCGGTATTCTGGAGGTCGTGGGTTCGGATCCCACCTGGCGGGCATTTTTTCTTCACTTTCTTTCTTTCTTTCCAAATTCTTAATCTGTTTCAATGATCTACCACATCCTCCCCTTTGCTTTCCGAGGTTTTCTCGACTGCCAACCCTTATTTCTGTGTTATTTTCAACGAGCCCCTCATTTCCTATTCTGATTCGCTATATATATATATATATAAATATTTATTTGAGAACGAGAGATAACAAATAGCACTTTGACGATTGTGTGCCAACATGAACCAAATTTTATACAAGCAAGGAGCCTCGGACTCGTTCCTGAGGCCAGCGGCTGATGGCGGCTAGTTTGTCCAAAGTTTTGTTTCGTGTTTGTTTCTGTATTTGTTGGTGTGCGGGTGTGTGTGTGTTTGTGTCTGCGTGCGCGCCATACATACACATGTATTTACATGCGTCGAGAATACATGATTGCGCTATGCTGCCAGAGCTGCCACCTGTAATCCGATAGAGGGACGGTATGTGATCGCTCTAGTGTCCCAAGCCTTGACGTCATATTTTGATCAACAGAACCTGTTCGCTACGACCACGCCGCAGTTCTCTAAGGACGGAGCGCTCTAAATGTATTGATATTAGGCTAGTTACCCGTAGCGCCGATTCGTTCATTCCCCATCTAGGGTAGAATATTGCTCGCACACGCGCTTGATTTCCGTGACTTACTGCCCTGTTTACTTCAGAATGCGCACACCAGCTGGTGTTCTGAAGGCCAGTCGTAAACTGCGAACGCAACTACGAAAGTTGAAATTAGGCGTCTGAGTTTTTTCGTAAACAGAGGAGGCTCGAAAACATACTTTTGGCTCCTGGTTTTGATTATTGGCTCCTGAACCTCACCGTGTCACCTGATATCTCAAAAATACTCGCCGAGTTTTTGTGTAAAAAACAGTGTCTACATATTTGGGTTGTTCTTAAAATAGCCTTCCGGAAACACGGGTACTTTCTCGCGTTTTCTGTGCACAGCAGGCTCCGTAAGGCCGGAGAGATCCCCCAGCTTCTGTTTTGCGGTTCATCTGCCGCGAAATCACAAATGCAGCTGGCGTTTGGAGATGCGTCCTTTTAACACGGAGTACAGGTAGTCGGCTGAAAGCAAGCCAACATTCCAGCTGCATGCCCAAGTTTTTTTGTCCCGATATACGCTCACAGCATGCGCTCTCATCTAGATAAACGACACTGTTGAACGCACTTGTAACGCTGATGCTCAGAGAAGGGGAAGTGTCTAAAACTGAGTACGTCTATGTGCCAGCACCAAGCGATAAGTACTGCTGCCCTTCAGATCATGTTGCGTCCTACTGCACGGAACACCGGCCGAGCACACTAGGTGTAAGCATAAGTTTTTTATTCTTGTTGCTATATATGCATGGTCATATCAGCACAGATACTTCTCGCTCACATAGCGCCAAAACCTGACAGGCGATCAATAATATTCATTTACAGCGTGAGTGCTACCCTTGTCAACGCTGATGTCCTTAAAGACGAAATGCATTATAATCCTAATTTACAAAGAACCGAAGCTTTTGTTGCTATGGCACAAGCAGATTTGCATATTTTAAAGTAATTTAAAAAAATAGCTTATTTTGTGGAAATTTGGAATTCTAGGAGCGATGACCACTGTTCTTCCTCTACTTTTCAGACGTATAAAAAACCGCAAAATAACAAAAGTCGCAGTTTATATAAAGGGACTTGACAAAAACTACAGGATTTCCCGCTCCATATAAACCAAACGCGAGTGAATATGATCCACGTGCTAGTGAATATAATCCAGGTGTCAACCAATATAATCCAGGCGCCAACCAATATAATCCAGGAACCACGCAGTGCAGAACACATGCCAGCGCTTCGTAATTTAGTTGGCAACCAATACAAATCCCGGTGGAGTGTATTTCCTTCCAAGATGGATGAAAGAGGTTACGTGACCAATTTAAGCAGACGACTTAAGAACAGCGCACTAAAACAGTCACGTGACTCTCCAGCACTCTCGCGTAATTACTATACTGAATCCGACGGTGGTGTCATGGGTATCAATTATCGCATTTAAATTGCTCACTTACTCCAAATTTTAGGGGAGACTGCCAGAATGCCTAACTCTCGAAACACCATTGGGGCCCGAACGTGGGACAGGTGGCGCTGCTGGCGCGGTCAAAAGCGCCACCTGCGGAAGAAAATCGCAAAAATGGTAGTGACATCGCCTGGCGTGTACGTGTGGAGATACGTGTGTTTCCTTGTTGTTTAAAAGTGCAACCTCTCGTTACCGTGATAATGTTAGTCATACGGCACGCACATTTTTTTGCAAGAATTTACGTCCCAGCGACGCACGTTCATTTTACCTAATTACCTAATTTTGGTTGATTATTATTCATTGATAATTGATTGCGTTAAAAGTCAAATTGATGTCACCAGTGCTTCTGAGGTATCAAATTAAAGGTCTCGCTAGAGGGAATCACTTGCGACAAATTAAAATTTGCTTCCTGGTTATAAAAATCAGATAGTCACGTGTATCAGATTGGGTTAAAAGTCATACTGATGCCACCAATGCTTGTGAGGTATCAAATTGAAGTTCTCGATGAGGGAAATCACGTGGGACTAATGAAAAATGACATCCTGGTTATAGTCATGAGATGGTCACGTGAGTCATAAATTGGTTTAAAAATCAATATGGTGCTGCTAGGGCTTGTGAGGTATCAAATTAAAGGTTTTGATTAGGGGAGCCACGTGGGACACATTCAAGATTTTTTTCTTGTTATTGTAATGACATAGTCACGTGAGTCATAGGTTGTGTTAAATGTCAAAGTAATGCCGATAGGGCGTGTGTGGTATCAAATTGAAGGTCTCGGTGAGGGGAATCACCTAGGACAAACAAATGTTGCTTATGGTTTAGTCATGAGATAGTCACGTGAGTCAAAGATTTGGGTTAAATATCAAAGTAATGTCACTAGGGCTCATGAGGTATCAAATAAAATTCTCGATGAAGGGAAGCACGTGGAACAAATTAAAGATCGCTTCCTGGTTATAGTCTTGGGATAGTCACGTCAGCCATTAATAGGTAAAATTTCAAACTGATGCCACTAGGGCTTCAGAGGTATCAAATTAGAGGTCTCGATGAGGGAAGTCACGTGGGACAATTAAAAATCGCTTCCTGGTTATAGTCATAAGATGGTCACGTGAGTCATTAATTGGGTTAAATGTAAAAGGGTTGCCACTAGGGCTTGTGAGGCATCAAATTAAAGGTCTCCATGGTCGGAATCACATGAGGGAAATGAAAAATCGCTTCCCGCTTATAGTCATGATATAGCCACGTGAGTCATACATTGGGTTAAAACTCTAAGTCATCCCACTGGAGCTTCTGAGGTACCAAATTAAATCTGGGTGAGGGGAATCACCTACGACAAAAATAAAGATGGCATGCTTGTTATAGACGTGAGATAGTCACGTGAGCCATAAATTGGGTAAGAAATCAGTGATGTCATTAAGGCTGGTGAGGTATGAAAATGAAGGTCTCGATGAAGGGAATCACAGGGGAAAAACTGAAAATTACTGCGATGTAGTTGTCATGAGATAGTCAAGTTGGCATAGATTGCGTTAAAAGTCAAAGTGATGCAAAAAGGGCTTGCGAGGTACTCAATTAAAGGTCTCGGTGAGGGGAATCACGTGAGACAAACTAAAAATCGCTTTCTGTTATAAGTGCGAATGCACTTTATAAGCGACCCCGAACCTTCCGCCGTCCGCATAGCAACAGCTGCGGGTGCGCGCTTTTCGTCTTCCTTAGCAACGGGGGGAGATGGGCGCGCGCTGCCTGGCCGCTGACATGGCACATACCCACGTGGGAGATTGGCCAGGAATAAGTGCGAATGCACTTCTTAAGCGAGCCTGAATTGTCGCGCTCGCATAGCGCCTCCTCTTCCCCCTCGCCTACTCTCCTAAAGCCCCTTTACTACTCTCCAGCTCGCAACACCCTCTCTCGGCGCGCCAGCCAGGCCACTACACTATATAAAAGAAAAACAGCATCCGGCGCCAGGTTTCGATCTGCGGACTTTGCGGCCGCAGCGCGACGCTCTACCGACTAAGCCACGGACGCGACTTTTTTTTTTTTTTTAACAATAACTTTATTTACAAATATATACAGAGCCGTATGCAGTGATTACAGTGGTTTCCGAGCACATCAGAACATGGCTTCACTTAAACATAAAAATGAGGCGATCGGCTATCATGCGAGGAGAGGGTCAGAATGCTTTGCCAAGTAACTGTAAGCCAATCGGGGAGTATTGCCCGCGAAGTCACAGAGCGTTTGTGAAACTTAAGCAAGAGAGATTGCCAACAGGGCTACTGCGTCATTGCACAAAGTTTGAAGTGAACGGGATAGAGGGAAGGGAGAAAATAGAGCTCTTGGGTAAAGCCATTTCTTGGTATAACTGGGCACCAGCGTTACCCGGGGCTAGCCCTCAAATTGCGTCCCATCTCCTCTGCTGTTGTGACTTGAAATCCATGAGTGCTCGCGTTCCCCGATCCAGTGCGTCGCGTAGCTCGGAGTCTGCCTCATCCCCGTCGAGGGCCGCAATTGCCCATTGTGCCTTTTACGCGACGTTGATATCAGTGTTAGTAACGCGCCTTGTATCTTTAACGCATTCAAACTACGTCGTCAGCGGCGTGCGTTGGCGACTCAGCGGCGTTATAGCGGCTTGATAACTGCGTGGTGTACACGTGATACTACAAACCCGCTAGTTCTGCATCCTCTCACGTGACTGCGCCTCCTCTCCCTTCACTCCGGTCGGCGCTTCGCAGCTGCGGTGCGCTGCGGTGCGGTGCGCTCCTCCTCTCGACCATACACGTTAATTCACCAAGATTTCCGCAGAGGGACAAACGAGGCGTGTTAAGCCGAACGTGATCACGAGGGGGTGTTAATGTAACTAACGGGCAAAATGCCACCGAACATCAACAAACTCCCCCTCATAGCATCACCCCGTGCTTCGCACTTCCTCATACTCCCCTTCGGGGAAATGCGGGGGAATTTTTTTTAGTCATGAGATAGTTCCGTGAGCCCTAGATCGGGTTAAATATCGAAATAATGCCACGTGGACATCTGAGATATCAAATTAAATGTCTCAATAAGGGAAATCATGCGGGAAAAACTAAAAATTGCTTTCTGGTTATAGACATGAAACAGTCACGTGTCTCATATATTGCGTTAAAAGTCGAGGTGATGCCACCAGGGCTTGGGCGGAGATCAAATTAAATGTCTCGATCTGGAATGTTTTCATGCAGACTATTTTTTGAAAAGATAACAAAGGAATATTTTTAACATAAAATAAAAAAATCACCGGCTTAGGTTACATAAGTAAACATCACAAACCGAGACAAGCCCGAAAAAAACCATATTAGGGTAGAGCGCATTGTGGACGAGATTTTTTTCTAGTACTTGTTTGTGTTTATTTTAAAAACAACATGAGAGGGAAAATATGTTGGCTGACACTTTTTAGAAACCATATATTTTGGTTTATTACTGTACTTTATTTCCCCTTGATGCCCCACTGCTGTCGAGGCAACTCATTTCGCTGCTGAATGAGCTCCCGAACCTCACTGAGCAGCAAAATGTCACTCGCCTAAAATGTCCGTTGGTGTTGTCACGTAGTGCTGAATATTTGACTTTTAGAGCAAATGTCATTAATTTAAATATCATTTGATCTGCCGTATGAGAGTCGTATCACATATGCTACGCAGTTTTGATCGTACTCTAATACTGTTGCTCGCAAAAAAAAATAATAAGGATCAGGTGTTTCTGGGGCAGCCGCTTGTGAACACAATGTAATGCGGCCTTGTCAGAGCACCCCGTGCCAATACATGGCTGGAACAACGTTCGCGCTGGCCTCTTACATGATGTAGTTGGCCCACGTGGGGCGCAATGGTAAGGTAACACAAGTGCGAGGCGATAACACAGTGAGAGCCTGACATGTGTTTCTCTCCGTCTACAACAGAAAATATTTATACGAGGTTATTTCTAAAAACAGGCTGATATTTTCTCAGCAACTGCAAAGAAAGAAAGTCGGGTTTGAATTTATATACTGCTATGGTCGAATGAAGTCAGCCCCAAAACTAAGTCATCTGTTGAGATACCAGATGCCTAGCTAATGAGCTGCATAAAAACGATCGTCACGATGATAATCATACCCTATTCTTTGTCTACGCCTTGAATTCATACGGTATCGGATTAAGTAATCGTGTTCGGGAACCGCACATGCGGCAATAATTGATCTATTACCGTTGCATAATAAGCCATAAGCCCGCTCTACATGGTGCGAATTTGCTTGCGAATTCGCAGCTGTGGCGTCGCTAGTGTGGCAATATGTCGTTTGGCTGCACAAGATAGCACAATCGAAACGATCGATTTTCGTTGCTGCCGAAGCTACAAATTAGGTCATATTGCCGCTCGAGCAGTGCCGCAAATGCGAATTCGCAAGTAAATTGGCGCCATGCAGAACGTACTATAGGCTCTTAAAATATAATCGAGAAACGCTTAGGAGAGCTCTCATCCATCCGGCGTGTTCCTAGAAATGTGCAGATATTCGGGTTTTTTTTCACGCCCTCGGGCGTGGCTAGTAGCAGTGTTGTGGTAATGGTGGTGTGGGGAAGCACCGACCAATTGAAGACCTATGTCATAGCAATTCCAACCAGTGCCCACGGGTCCACAGTGTCCACAGAGGCACTGTTGAAGACGAAACGAGAAACGACTTAGGTAGTACCAAAGGGAGGATGGGCTCGAAATACAACAAAAAGTGAACAACAATGGCATTACCGGTTGCACGAAAGAGGTGGTCACAGCATCTCCTAAACTTTCCTTATCATCATGGTGGAATAGGTTACAAAGATGGCGCCAGTAATCAGATAGTGGTGAATACTTCTACCGAGACGACACAAACAGGTATGTCAATATTGAGATACGCGTATGTCGATTTATTCATTACACTAGTAAAGAGCAGAAATAACGTGTAGTGCTGTTACCATAAAAGAGCAACCCTGCGAGGCGTCTTGAAGGGTACATCACAGCGCTGTTGCGCCGCCTATTTCCTAAGAAAAGGGCCACGTTGACACGAGTATTCTTGGTGACAGTCATCCTGGACGGCGCATCACGTGACTGTGACGTCACTAGTTTCGTTGGCGACATGCAACATAATCTTTAGAGCATGAAGTCATTTATACCAAATTTCACTACAGTAAAGTCTGGCACTGCAATCAGGTGTTGTCATGGGACTGCTGGAAAACGTTAAATTTTTACCTCCCCTGCCTTTAAAATTCGTGTGCTTCGTGATTAAAAACTCTCTTTTCCCGGCGATGGCTCGAGTTTATTTTCCTCCAAGCAGCACGACGCTCCCTATGCGCTACTTTGGAGCAAGCACGCCTTGCTTTCTTGAGACGCTGTGTGTTGCTTTTTTTTCGGCCTGTTGTTAATTCGCGGAAAATAGCCATAGAAAAAAGAGCTCTTAACAAATGGAGGGAACGCAGGAAAATTGGATCGAATTGAGCACACTTCGACTACATCCATGATGGGGACGGGTACCGGAGGGGACCAGCGGTGGGGTGAGAGAGAAAGGGTTGTTACAAACACGGGTGAAAGAAGACTACTGTCTTTCGATGACGTTTGCTGCAAAGCAAGCAGATAAGTTGAATTATTTTATTATTTCAGCTCGAAATTCAAATTATGGGGGTTAAAAGCGCCGAGGCTGTGCCCCTGGGCCTCGAGGGCTCTGGATTACTTTTGACCATCTGGCGATCTTTAACGCGCAGCAAAATCTCGACATACCATGGTCTTTTTTTTTCTCCTCCATTGAAAAGCGGCCATTCTGGCCAGTATCGAACGCACGTCTTTGGGCTCAGCAGCATAACTGAGACACTGCAGCGGGTGGTATTTTCAGCGACTGCCGTAAGGGTGATCGGTGATTTACAGCTGCTTTCAAAGCGCGCTGGTTCGTCATGTGTATATTTGTTTACTACCCTGAAAACGTAAAACTCCATAGATATATTTACCATCCACGTAGATTTATTTGTTGGGGAGTGTTGCTCCACATGGCGTATCACAGACGAGTAACAAAGTAGGAATAAATAGGCAAAACAAATGAATCAATTTGATTTTATATATAAAGGAAAAGCATTATTTCGAATTTCACGGAGAGGCCACCTGAGTAGAAATGTAACTTTCCATAAAATTGTGAAGGGCGTTAAAAACGTTTTTATGTTTTTAAAAAATATATTGAAAATATTAAAAAAACAATTCCAAACATCAAAAACTCGGCATGCTCTAAAGGTCTGCTTGAGACCTTTTCAGAAAAGTGTCGGGGCATTCATTTATGGTTTTTTTACGCTGCATTCGGCAAATATATCTATTAAGTGTGAAAATACACCCCAAACGCAATTTTACGTTAAAGCAAATGACTCCGGCCGGGGTGTGGTCAGAGCCCTGGCTGCCTTTCATAATCAGGCAGGTGAATAATAACGTCTTATTTGGAATCCCCGGAGCTGCGGTGACCCCTCGGCCTGAAGAGCTCATTCCGTTGTCATTCAGATACAGGACAGAACATCCCCAGGAAAATGGAAGATGCATAAAATCTTTCATTAGAATAGCTGAGCTTGAAGAATGCGTAAACTGAACAAGTCTGCTCCCGGCTAGCTTTAAAAACGAGTTTTCCCCGAACGACCCATAGCCGACTTTGGATTTCCGCGTGTAGGAATCTTGTGCAGATATTGCATCGTCGCTTCCACAACTAGTGCGATCACACATTCCTAGCACAATTTTTCAACACACCACCAGCCCCTTTCTCGCAGGTGCAACTTCGTTTTTACATTCCGGCTGGTGGTAACAACCCCTAAGCCATAATTTTGACTTTTAACCCAATATATGACTCCCGTGACTATCTCATGAATATAACCAAGAAGCAATCTCTAATTTGTTCCACGTGATTCTCTTCATCGAGACGTTTATTTGATACCTGACAAGTCCTAGTGACATCAGTTTGAATTTTAACCTCATCTATGATGGATGTCACTATCGCAAGACTATAACCAGGAAGCGATATTTATTATGTTCCACGTGATTCCACTCATCGAGACCTTTAATTTGATACCTCACAAGCCCTAGTGGCATCACATTGACTTTTACACAATCTATGACGCACGTGACCATAATCACTATAACCAGGAAGCCAATTATAATTTGTCCTAGATGATTCTCCTCATCGAGACCATTAATTTGATACATCATGAGGTCTAGGGTCATCATTTCGACTTCTAACCTAATATATGACTCGCGTGGCTATCTCATGACTAAAACCAGGAAGAAATTTTTAATTTGTCCCACGTGATTCGCCTCATCGAGACATTTAAATTGATACCTCACAGGCCCTAGTGGTTTTAATTTACATTTAACCCAATTTATAAGTCACGTGACTATTTCATGACTATAACGAGGAAGCAATTTTTAATTTGTCCCATGTAATTTCGCTCATCGATAATTTAATTTGATACCTAACGATGCCTAGTGGCATCACTTTGACATCTACCAAATTAATGACTCACGTCACTATCTCATAACTGTAACCAGGAACCGATTTTTTTTCTCTCGTGTGACTCCCCTCATCGAGATCTTTATTTAATACCTCACAAGCGCTACTGGCATTACTTTGACATTTAACCCAATGTACGACTTACGGGGCTATCTCAAACTTACAACCTAGAAGCGGTTTTTAATTTGTTCCACGTGATTTCGCTCATCGAGACACTTAATTCGATACCTTGCAAGCCCTAGGCGCAATATTTGACATTGAACTCAATCTATGACTCACGTGACTATCTCATGACTATACCCAGAAAGCACTTTCTAATTTGTGCCATGTGATTTCCCTCACCAAGACCTTTAATTTGATTCCTCAGAAGCACTGTTTGCATCATTTTGACTTTTAAGCGAATTTACTACTTACATGTCTATCCCATGACTATAACCAGGAAGACATTTTTAATTTTTCCAAAGTTTCTACTCATCGGGGCCTCTAATATGATACCTCATAAGCCCTAGTGGCATCACTTTGACATTTATTTCCATGTATGACTGATGTGACTATCTTATGACTATAATTAGGAAGCAATTTCTAATTTGCAAACGGGATTCTTCTCATCGATACCTTCAATATGATACCTCACACGCCCTTGTAGCGTCACTTAGGCATTTACCCCAATCTATGACTCACGTGACTATGTCATTACTGTAACAAGAAAGATCTTCAATCTGTCCCACGTGGTTCCCCTCATCGAGACCTTTATGTGATACCTCCAAGCCCTAGCAGCATCATTTTGATTTTTATTCCAATTTATAACTCGCGTCACTGTCTCGTATGTATAACCAGGGAAGCGATTTTTAATTTGTCCCACGTGACTCCCCTTATCGAGACATTTAGGTTGATACTTTACAAGCCCGAGTGACATTAAATTCACATTTACCCAACGTATGACTCGGGTGACTATCTCATGGCTATTACCCGGAAGCAATACTTAACTGTCCCACGTGATTCCCCTCATCGAGATCTTCAATTTGACACCTCACATGGCCTAGTGGTGTCACTTTGACATTCAACCATATCTATGACTCGCGTGACGATGTCATTACTGTAAAAAGGAGAGAGTTTCATTTGTCCCACGTGGTTCCCCTCATAGAGACCTTTATATTTGATACCTAACAAGCCCTAGCAGCATCGTTTTGATTTTTAAGCTAATTTATGACTGACATGACTGTCCCACGACTATAACCACGAAGCGATTCCTAATTTGCACAACGTAATTCCCCTCATCGAGAACTTTAATATGATACCTTAGAAGCCCAAGTGGCATTACTTTGACATTTAACCTAATCGATGACTGACGTGCCTATCTCGTGACTATAGCCGAGAAGCGATTATTAATTTCTCCCACGTGATTCTACTTATCGAGACCTCTAATTTGATACCTCACAAGCCCTAGTGACATTAGTTTGACATTTATCCCAAATCGATGACTCACCTGACTATCTCATGATTATAACCAGGAAGAAATTTTTAGTTGGTCCCAGGTGATTCCCCTTATGGAGAACCTTCAATTTGATACTTAACACGCCTTAGTGACATTACTTTGACATTTAACGCAATCTATAACTCACATGACTATGTCATTATTATAACAGGGAAAGATCTGTAATTTTTCCCACGAAGTCCACCTTATGAAGACCTTTAATTTGATGCCTCACAAGCCATTGCAGCATCATTTTGATTTTTAAGCCTATTTATGACTAACGTGGCTATCTCATGACTATAACCAGGAAGTAATTTTTTCATTCGTCTCACGTGATTGCCCTCTTCGAGACCTTTAATTCGATTTCTCACAAGCCCTAGTGGCATTAGTATGACTTCAAACCCAATCTATGACTCACGTGACTATCTCATGACTATAACCAGTGAAGCAATTTCTAATTTTTCCCACGTGATTTCTGTTATTGACAACTTTAATTTGACACCTTACAAGCCCTGGTGGCATCAATTTGACTATTAACCCAATATCGCTCACGTGACTATCTGATAACTATAACCAAGAAGCAACTCTTAATTTGTTCCGCATGATTCCCTTTATCGAGACCTTTAATTTGATACCTCAAAAGCCCAAGTGACATCAATTTAACTTTTAATCCAAACAATGACTGATGAATAATAATTACCTTAAATTAGGTAATTACTTAAAATGAACGCGCGTCGCCGGGACCTAATTTTTTGCAAAAAATGTGCGTGTCATATGACTAACATTATCACGGTAACGAGCGGTTGCACTCTTAAACAACACGGAAACACGCGTTCTCCACAAGTACACGCCAGGGCATGTCCCGACCATTTTTGCGATTTTCTTCCGCGGGTGGCGCTGTTGAGCGGCGCCAGCAGCGCCACCGGGCTCACGTTCGGGCACCTATTGGGTTTCGAGAGCAAACACTTCTGGCAGTTTCCCCTAAAATTTCGAGTAAGTGAGCTATTTAAATTCGATAATTCATACACATGACACCATCCTCGGATTCTGCATGAGGATTAGGCAAGAGAGCTGGATAGTTACGTGACTGTTTAATTGCGCAGTTCTTAAGTCAGAGTCTGCTTGAATTGGTCACGTTGCCTGGTTTATCCAACTTGAATGAAAATACACTGCGCCTAGATTTGTATTGGCGGCCTACTAAATTACGAAGCGCTGGCGGGTGTTCTGCATTGCGACGGTCCTGGATAATATTGGTTGGCGCCTGCATTATATTGGTTGGCACCTGGATTATATTCACTAGCGCGGGGATTATATTCACTTGCGTTTGGATTACATTCAGCGAGAAATCCTATAGAGGTTTGATTGATAGAGTTTTATACTTATATATACTACAGGGAAATCTATCGCGTCGCGGGCTACCGTGGCCGGCGCCACTGCCGCTAGCGAAGTTCATGGCCTACTTGGCTTAGCTAGCCATAGGGCTTCTTTTTTGTGTCGAAGCCGAAATCGAAAAAAAGGGTAACACTTTTTTCGCGTTTATCGTACAGGAAGCTTCTCAACGCTTACCTACAAATTAATCCTTTTGGAGTTTCAATTTCATATTAACAAAACAATTTTCATGAACCTTCTACAGCAACATGGTTGCTTTTTGGTAGACAGAGAAAACTTTTCAGCCTGTTCATGTGCCATGCCAAGGACAAGTAGAGCGTGCATCCCCGTACATGACGGGATGCTCGCTGAAGCGCGGCTCCGCTAGATAGTGGAGCCAGATTTTCCTCTAGTATAAATTAGTGTGAAACTTTATGATTTGTATATTTCAAAAGACCGTTTTCATGCAATAACAATCATGCTACTTATAACCCACTGTCCAAAAACTAGGCTAACATTACAAAAAGCGATGAAGCAGCGGGAATGGCTTGGTGGGCACCCGCCGTGGTGGCTCAGTGGTTAAGGCGTTGCGCTGCTGAGCACGAGGTCGCGGGTTCGATTCCCAGCCACGGCGGCCGCTTTTGTGATGGAAGCGAAAAGCAAAAACGCCCGTGTGTACGAGATTTCGGCGCACGTTAAAGATCCCCAGGTGGTCAAAATTAATCCGGAGCCCTCCACTACGGCGCGCCTCATCGCCTGCGTTGCGTCGGCGCGTTAAACCCTACAATCAATCAATCAATCTATGGCTTGGTGGGCTAGTTGGTGTAGCATCATAAAGGGGTTAACAGCGCACAAAGACGACGACACAAAATGAAGGGATGATAGGACAAGCGCTGATTGTCCTTTCAGCTGTTCCTTGTGTGTCATCGTCTTTGTGCGCTCCACTAGCCGCTTCTGCGTCAGGTCCTCATGGTACCACAGGAACACGCTTCTGCGATAGGCGGCCGCCGAACAAGCCCACCACCATGAAACGTGAGAACGATTGCCGGGGCTTGTATTTTCGTTTGGTAGGACCACTTCGATGCTATTCTTAACTGACACAGAAATATTGCTCGTTATATTTTCATCCTTTTTGTTACCACTGACATGTTAAAGTGCAAAAATTATATATTCAATAATGCTAATCTTTTTGTTCTTTCAAAAGCTGGTGTTTGAAGCTGGGTGTAGCTCACAGTTTTTAAAGCATACATGTTTCAAATTAAAGACGTATTTTGCCTTCATAACTTGTTTAGCATTGCTAGGTTCATCTTTTTTAATTATCTAGACGCTTCTAACCGCTATTATTACAGACTTTTAGGCAGGGTATTAGCCACATTCCGGTCTTCCAAGTTTTCAAGATTTGTGTGCTCATCAAGCGCTTCGTGAGGTGTATTCATTGGTTATCAGCATTGTTCTACGCTGTCTACCATTTCAGGGAGACACTTTCGTACTC
Source organism: Haemaphysalis longicornis (assembly GCF_048455015.1). Classification (NCBI taxonomy): domain Eukaryota; kingdom Metazoa; phylum Arthropoda; class Arachnida; order Ixodida; family Ixodidae; genus Haemaphysalis; species Haemaphysalis longicornis. Next base: position 118,308,336 of record NW_027526460.1, read on the forward strand.
CGCTGGTTAGCAACTGCGAGATTATAAACGTCAACACCCTACCATTGGCGATGGTGGAAGTCTTGGAGTACGCGGTCTTTGGAACTGTGGTCGTCGCCAACCTATTTTTTGGGCTGTACTTCTCTTTTCGGAAAACTCCACTTGGCACCGATACCGTGTCGAAAGAAGTTGAAGTGTTCCTGGGCAGCCGAACACTGAAGGTCTTGCCACTGGCGGCGTCTTCTGTGGCATCACTGATGTCATCGACCGGACTCATCGGATTCCCAGCCCACCACTATACCTATGGAATGCACGTGACTTGGAGTACCGTGGCGCTTTTGGTATACCTACCATTGGCTACGCACGTGGTCGTCCCTTTAATATACAAGCTCGGGGTTACATCAATATTTGAGGTATGTGCGGAGGACAATCTTGTGTCGCATTTAATAATTGCAACGCTCAAGAATTTATAAACCAAAACCGCTTCTACTAGCTCACCCAACCAGTCAGCAAGCAATATATTGCTGCTAAGACGAAGGATCCTTTTAACACTGGGCCGTTTAAGCTAAAGCTTTGGCAGGTGCCGTTCCAAGAATATACAAAACGTACCCAGCTCACGTGAGCGTGCTGCTCGTACGGAGCCCCCAGCATTGTCTAGGCTTGCGCAGAGGCTAGCAGTGCACGTAAGGAGCTCAGAAAAAACTACCGAGAAAAAATATCGATCCCACGTGAGCGAGCGCCTCGTGAGAAGGGCTCAGCGTCGTGCAGCTCCACCTTCCAGAACCCTCTGCCCAGCGTTCACTCCGTGATCTCTCAGATGTTCTTCTCCTCACCAATTCACGAGTGTTCGCGCCTCAAGTGGGAAGGACAGAAACTCTCGCGCTAGAGATGACGAGTTCGCGAAGCCGGTTGCCTATGGTTCTAGTGCGTTCTAACAAGGCACACTTTGGGAGAGATGCGAATTCCGGCGGACAAAGCGATTCGGGCCTGCCAGTCATGGGTACTTTTCAGTGGTAACTCCAGGAATCCATGTGAGGGGCAACAGCCAGGTCTCCGACGCAGGGAGAGAGAGGCGCCGCCAGCTCTGCTATTTCACCAGCCGTGCACGGCTAGTGCAAGCTCCGGCAATTTTTTGCCTCTTACTCTTTAAAGGCAAGAACTGCTCACGTGCTGCATTTGTTTGTGATCTATGCTTGAGCATACCATACGAACCACAATTCGGTAGTCTGGTAATGTAAACATGTGATGTAATGTCCGTAAATGTAATGCAATGTCTGTTAATGTGTAGAAACGCAGAACAGGCACAGTGGAGTGTTCTACATTCTGTTGACTGAAAAGAGGTCAGCCTAGGCTTGAACCTGAACTTTACAAAAGAGTTTCAGGCAGATGTGATAAAGCTGATACTTTAGGGTTAACCTAATTACAAGATCACTGTTCCTTCCCCTTGCTCCAAAGTCAATCCTCCCTTTTGAACAGACGCCGTCACTGTCGTTATCACAAACTTACAAATATTAAACCAAAATATTTTAGGAGTTTTTTGCGTAACATTCGTAACAAATTTGATTGATAAATAGTATACATGCCTCCATATATATATATATATATATATATATATATATTGTGAGCACAGGAGTCATCGTTCTCTCATAACTGTTAGTCGAATGGCCAATCCCACCTAGCAACTCCTCATCAGTGTGGCGCACGCGAGCACCACACCATCTTCTTCATCTTTCATCCTCGCGCCTTCTTGACCATCGCTTTTCGCAACGGCCTCTCGACGAGGTTGCGTCGTCATTAAACGCGTCCTTCGAGTCTCCCGTGTCTGAGTCTTGCACATGGTGGAGGTGCACCTCGATCCACGTACGCTCTCCCCGGCTTCTCCGTGGAGCTTCGCTGAGGTCGGCGTGTCCATCTTCCCACTCACAGCATGCCAGACGGCGATCAGACCAACCCTGCCGATGGCCCACCACCCGCAAGCCCGCTTGCCCCAGCGTGGATGATCACCAGCCCGCAGCGAGATCCTTAGAAGTTTTCACGACCCCTGGAGACGACGTAGAGGATTGGCTCGACGATTATAACCAGGTGAGCGAGTTCAATCGGTGGGACGATAAGCTCAAGCTCGCCAGCGTCAGTTTTCATCTAAGAGAAGTCGCTAAGACATGGTAGCTGAATAACAAGGAGGACTTAACTGACTGGTTAAGTCCTACTGTTGCTTCTTACCTACCTACCCCAAGTCCTACCTTAAGTCCAAGGCGCTACTGTTGCTTCTGTGCCCCGCGACGATGCCGTAATTGTTCTTCCGGTCTCCTCGCTTTCTTCGGACCAACCGAGACACGCATCAAAGCCATCGCCCTCCTTTTTTGCTAGTATCATCAGTTCTGACCTCACCTCGGATCAAAGAGAAGCATTGCTCAAGTTGTTGACTAAGCACCAAGGATCATTTGACTGCTACTCTTCCGTCCTTGGCCAGACGTCTGCCGCAACCCATCGAATCGAAACGGACAACTCCTGCATCGTCCGTCACCGCCCATATCGTGTGTCTCCGTCAGAAAAAAAAAATTATTGAGGAAAACGTGGATGATATGCTGATGCGGGACATCATTCGGCCCTCATCGAGCTGTTGGTCATCACCCGTTGTACTAGTTCGGAAGTAAGACGGAAGCGTGCGATTTTGTGTCGATTACCGAGCCCTGAACAAGATAACTCGTAAAGATGTATACCCGATGCCGCGTATCGACGACGCTCTAGATACCTTGCAAGGTGCACAATTTTTCTCCATCCTTGACCTTCGGTCAGGATACTGGCAAATTCCTATGGATGAGGCCGACAATGAAAAAACCGCCTTCCCCACACCAGATGGTCTGTTTGAGTTTAACGTTATGCCCTTCGGGTTGTGCAACGCGCCTGCAACCTTTGAGCGCATGATTGACAATGTTCTTCGTGGCTTAAAGTTGAAGACGTGCCTCTGCTACTTTGACGACATTGTTATCTTTCGTTAATCGACCAGATTTAGGAGAAATCCCCAAGGTGGAGTAAGTTTCTGTGAAGGAAAGTTTGACATCCACCTAAATGCAGCCATACGGCTACAAAGGAAAGCTATACAGCTTTCTCCGAAACTTCGCAGTTGAAGAAAAATTCGTCCTGGTCCAGGATTCGAACCCGGGACCACTGCTTAACCGGAGCAGTCGCACTACCAACTGAGCTAACCAGGAGGCTAGTCGTTAGTAGCGCGAAAGCGAATTGATCAACAACTCGAAGTGAAGGACACTTGTTAATCGACCAGATTTAGGGGAAATCCCCAAGGTGGAGTAAGTTTCTGTGAAGGAAAGTTTGACATCCACCTAAATGCAGCCATACGGCTACAAAGGAAAGCTTTCCATTGCTTTCCTTTGTAGCCGTATGGCTGCATTTAGGTGGATGTCAACCATTGCTTTCCTTTGTAGCCGTATGGCTGCATTTAGGTGGATGTCAACCATTGCTTTCCTTTGTAGCCGTATGGCTGCATTTAGGTGGATGTCAAACTTTCCTTCACAGAAACTTACTCCACCTTGGGGATTTCCCCTAAATCTGGTCGATTAACAAGTGTCCTTCAGTTCGAGTTGTTGATCAATTCGCTTTCGCGCTACTAACGACTAGCCTCCTGGTTAGCTCAGTTGGTAGTGCGACTGCTCCGGTTAAGCAGTGGTCCCGGGTTCGAATCCTGGACCAGGACGAATTTTTCTTCAACTGCGAAGTTTCTGAGAAAGCTGTATAGCTTTCCTTTGTAGCCGTATGGCTGCATTTAGGTGGATGTCAAACTTTCCTTCACATTGTTATCTTTCCTTCTACCTTTGACGAACACATTCACCGTCTAGACGTTGTTTCAACGAGCCTCGCCAATTCTGGCTTGCAAATAAACACCAAAAAGAGTCGCTTTGCGAGAAAATCAATCAAAGTTCTGGGGCATGTCGTCAGCAGTGATGGAATTCGCCCCGATCCCGACAAAATCAACACCTTAGTGAATTTTCCGCGACCTCTTCATCAAAAAGACCTGCGAAGTTTTTTCGGCCTGGCATCCTACTTTCGTCGGTTCATCCGTAATTTTGCCCAAATAGCGTCGCCACTGAACAAACTACTAGCATCTGCGACCCCTTTTACCTGGTCTGGTGACTGCGAAGCAGCATTTCATACACTCAAGGATGCCTTGACTTCTGGACCGGTCCTCTGCCACTTTGATGATGGGGCTCCCACTGTACTCCACACGGAGGCCAGTCGACACGGTATCGGCGCGGTCCTCCAACAACGCAACTCATCATCAGTAGAGCAAGTTGTTGCCTATGCAAGCTGGACTTTAACACCTGCGGAGCAAAACTACACTATAACGGAAAAGGAATGCCTTGCCGTTGTTTGGTCCGTCCAAAAATTTAGACCGTACTTGTACTGGCGTCATTTCTCGGTTGTGACTGACCATCACGCGCTCTGCTGGTTGTCGTCACTGAAAAATTTGTCGGGCCGCCTCGGTCGTTGGATTCTCCGTTTACAGGAATATGATTTTACAGTGACCTATAAATCAGGGAAGAAACACATGGATGCGGACGCTCTTTCCCGCTGCCCGTTGTCGCCTCAGTCAGATGATGAGCATCCTGGTGTTAACTCCCTAATTTTGCCGATTGCACCTGCACATTACGATGCCTACAATTTGCCTGATAACCTGATCTTTCTGCAGCGGGCCGACACGTACTGCCGAGACCTCATCAATCACCTCGGCGGCTTTGCGCAGTCTTCTAACAGTCGCTCGCTTCGCCAGCTGGACAAATTTCGACTTTTGAATAGCGCTCTGTACCACTACAATTACCATCCTACCGGCGACAGATGGGTTCCTGTGATTCCCCGATCGCTTCGAAAAGAGATATTTCAAGTGGTCCACGATGCCGCCACCGCTGGCCATCTGGCGTTTCGCAAAACGTACGGCCGCGTCAAGAGCCGGTTCTTCTGGCCTGGCCTCACCACCAGTGTCGCCAAGTATGTTGCATCTTGCGCTGCTTGCCAGCTCCGAACACATAAATCCACGGTACATGAGGGACAGTTACAACCCATGCCGTGTCCGTCCGCTCCTTTCCACGTGGTGGGAATTGACTTGTACAGGCCCTTGCCATTGACGACAGCAGGTAACCGTTGAATCGCCACTGCGGTAGACCATTTAACCAGATAAGCCGAAACTGCCCCGCTTCGTACCGGCTGCGCTTCGGAGGTGGCTCATTTCTTTCTAAACGACATAATCTTGCGACATGGCCCTCCCTGCATTCTTCTCAGTGACCGCGGGAAAACCTTCCTCTCAACACTGCTGAATGAAGTTCTTCGCGCTGCTGGTACCGTCCACAAAACCACATCGAGCTACCGTCCCCAAACAAATGGGCTTACTGAGCGATTTCACCGCACCCTCTCCGATATGGTTTCGTTTTCTATAAGCCCTGACCCCACGAATTGGGACACCGTTTTACCCTTCGTCACGTATGCGTACAACACCACAACACAACGAACTACTGGCTTTTCGCCCTTTTTTCTTCCGTCCTCGATGCTGCTTTCTTTTCTGCACCTGCCTCTCCGCAAGCGGATGTCCCAGGAGAGTTTGTCTCTCGCCTTGAACACTGCCGCCGTCTCGCACAGTTGAACACCCAGGCCTGTCAAGAAGACCGCAAGTCTCGTCTTGATGCGACGCATCGGACGGTTTCCTTTCAACCAGGTGATGAAGTGTTACTTACGACTCCAATGCGTGCAGTGGGATTATGCGAAAAGTTCATTCCAGGTTTCATCGGTCCTTACACCGCTCTGGAGCAGACTTCTGCAGTCAACTATCGAGTGGCTCCTAGTTGCCCCACGTCCGACCGTCGGCGCCGCGGAACTGAAATAGTCCATGTCTCGCGCATAAAGCCATTTCACCGGCACCCCTCGTCTCTTTAGCGCCCCGAGGGGGCCGCTTCCGTCGGGGGGGAAATGTTGTGAGCACAGCAGTATTCGTTCTCTCATAACTGTTAGTCGAATGGTCAATCCCACCTAGCAACTCATCATCAGTGTGGCTCACGCGAGCACCACACCATCTTTTTCATCTTTCATCCTCGCGCCTTCTTGACCATCGCTTTTCGCAACGTCCTCTCGGCGAGGTTGCGTCGTCATTAAACGCGTCCTTCGAGTCTCCCGTGTCCGAGTCTTGCAATAGACATTATCAAACCGGCCGCTTGGAGCAGAAATTGTTAGTTGATAAAAGAAGTCTGCATCGTAAAAATGCTGTCGAATGTCGAGAATGTTAAGCCAGAGGGAAATAGTTTTCTTCGGGAAATCTTTAGGCAACTATTAGGGAAGCTGCTCCTGATACAGCAGCCGGCAACCGTCAACACTAATCTCGAAGTGTTTGAGGAACACACGTCTAATCTGGTGATTTCACGCTACTCCCGTCGCAAACATACCCCCTTGTGCACTTGAAACTGAGGACCGTCGTCCTTTCTATCAAAATAATGAATAGTTCGCGGGGATACATTGGGCGGATTTAGCGCAGGACCACAATAATTGGAGATTATTGGGAGATACCTTTGCCTTGCAGTGGGCGTAGATAGGCTGGTGCTGATGATAATGAATGGATAGTTCGGGCCTGCACCAATGACTCAAAGTGGATGTACAGTTTCCTCAGCCGACTCTGCCCACATTTGGCTTTCACGTACTGTCCAAAAATCTGGAAGCGAATCGGGAAATTCATTAGTATTATAAAAAAGCTGAGGATGCATTTTCTGCAATGTTCTGACACGCAAATGTTGTCGGTCATTTTATTACACTTCGAACTTCATACCAACGGTCAAAAAACAAGACCAAGGGATTTTTTCAGCATGAATTCTCTGTTGCTGTACCAGCTATTGCCAAAGCAAAATGGGGAGCTTAAAAGTTCGCGGCTTCGTTAAGGTTTTTGCATGAAGTGAAATAGAAAAGTTTTTTATTGAAGAATGAAATACAGAGAGGTTTGCCACCATGCGTACGTCGGATTGCTACTCTGCAGGAAGCGAACAGGCAAACAGATGAGATGATTAGTAAAAAGAGGTGTAGTAGAGGAAAGGAACAAAAAAAGAGATAGCGTCATATATATGGGCATTGGATGTGGCGAGGAGTGTCCGCATAAGGGGGGCTATAGTGTCTCAGCGACCACAATGGACTCAAGATAGCCAAATAACGCACCCATGACACTCCACTGAGAGGAGGGAGAATGCCATGGTGCAACTCTAGGACATGTACAGTTTCACATAATAAAGAAGCTTATGAACTAATTGTTCGGTGTTCACACAAAGCATTCTTAGCAGTAGTTATTCTTTGTGCAGTGATGCTTATCACATAATATACATTACAAGGATTGTTGGGACCCCGTATCAGGAGTTTTCTGTGTGTTCCGCACCGCCGGCGCGCCCCTGCCGGGGGGGGGGTGCGGAGGGAGGACGCATTTTGGATTCAGTACACGAGCCTTAGTTGACGCTCGGGAAGATACCTTTGTACTTGATTTGCAAATTCTTCTGTGTTGAAATTTCTTTAGAATACGTTGTTTACCATCCACGTCTCCATCTGCGCAATATATATTCAACAGGAACATACGCCGCAGATAAGCGCTGGGAGGAGGAAGAACTTTAATAAAAATTATTTCTTAATTAAGGTTTTACAACTAGTCGTCTTACGTGTAGTTGTAAAACGTTCTATGAAACCTTCCTTTTAATCACTTATCCGAATGAATTCGGGAGATTTGATTCGCTCCTGTTTCCTTTGCCGGCGAAATTTACAGTACCTTCGGCTACGCTTCAACAATGCTATTTCGTTAACGGCTTGTGCGATCTACATTTTCCTAACCGTAAGTAAATATTTAAATAATATTTTTTTCGTACACCTATTTTGTGTGGGATAAAAATAAATACCCTCCTGGTTGGCGTCTTACACGCCAGAAATATTTTGAATTACTGGGGAAAAAGTGCTCTTTAGCAAATTAAAAATGATAGCAATAGAAATGAACCGAGCTATCCAATCAAGGAAACGATAACAACTGCCAGAAACTGCGAAACTGGGAACATTTTATACATGGTATATAGTATTGAAATGAAATGTAGATACCTTTCTTATATTTAGTAACTGTAGAAACCTATAAGCGCTAGAAAATCATTCATGGAAGCGTTAGTGCATATTTAAGCTTAGACTTTACAACTGTTCTGTAGGTTACGCTTAACCACGATTGCAAAAAATAAAAAGCCCCACATTACTAAACGAAGGCACAATACCTGCTGCTCCGCAGTATACAAGTACTTGAATATGTACATAAGAATGTTTCTAGCCGTGATAATTTAGGTTTCACGAAACGTTTTTTTTTCTGAAAACCTGTATTTCGGGATATTAATACGTCTAGAAATTGCAAAAGAAATATTGAAAATTTTATGCCGCAGGAAACGAACCACTCTAAAATAATTTTAGTCACTGCTGGTTGCAGAAGGATAATGGCCAGTAAAAAAAGAATGCACGTAAAAATATCTCCGAGCGAAACCTACGGGACGTTACCCCCAAGGGCGACCGAACGCGGAAGCAGCACACGCCGTAGTCGAGTAAACACCACCCGCTGAGAAGACGTCAAGGCCCGCGTCGCGGCGCCATTTAATCGTGGTATCGCTCTGCAGGCGAATAAATAAAGTTGCTTCTCTCTATCTATTCATCTAGCGGCGATAATTCAAGGGTGTCACACAATGTCTTTTTTTCCCCAAAATTATTATTGTGGTGTACGGAATCATATTTCGGGAATTTTAAAATAAATAAAACAAGTTTTCAAGTGCCAATAAAAAGGCACTTCCAAATCATTCGAGTCAGTGGTGGATGCCGCAGGGTGATGGCCAGTTACGCACCAATGCCGTTTTCCAGCTATACACTGCGCAGGAGCTTGTTGTGATGAACATCCCAGGATACAGCCTAACATAAATTTTCTCAGTCTAAATTTGCTGCATCCTTCCACATCCCCTTACTTGTCCTGCTCTTCAGCACGTCTGGAACGAAGTTGCTTTCCTTTTCAATTCATGTGGCCTGATGAACATACCGAAGACTTGACGACAGCGCCCCATTCCATGCCGGTAGTGTTAGCGTTTCAGTCCCCCTATGTTGCGATCTGGCCCGGACGTGATATCTTGATTGCCGATGGGCAATTTGGTACTTCCCAGTACCCAAGAGTTTTTTTCTCAAGGCACGCATTGAAACAATCCATTAGCTATGAGGTTGGAGATATGATACGTGCCCCCACAACAGCAACCTAGCCTTCAGCAGCGCTTCCAATTCTTCGGCCACCGTTCAGAGCAAGACTTTCTCTGCCGATTTTATGCTGCGAAAAACCACCGGCTTCACATCTTTGGAACAGCGAGCATGAGGGTCGAAACTGCTTTGGAAAATTTTTTTTTCCCGAGCACTGCCACTGACGCACCGGATGCACTTCAGCATTTCGTAGTTCGGAGGCACCGTTAACCACACGATACCCGAAACACAAGCACAGAGTGAGCCTCGCCGTGTGTTTTAATAAAAGATGCGTACGAGATTGGTTGTTCAGACCAAAGTCTGCAAAGTTACCTCCGGGGAGAGCTGCACTAAAAAAACGATGAAGATAAACTCATCAGCCCCGCCAGAGCGGGAAAGCAGTCCTTGAAAAAAGGATAAAACATCACTGGCGTAGAGGTAGCAAGGCTACCGACATTTCTACGTCATTGCAGGCATCGCCGCTGCTGGTAGCAAAGGCTTTCATAAAGGCTTTGATAAATGCATTTTATAGCACTTTTATAAATCCGGTAGTATTTTTGTCTGTGGAACCCTTTGCTTAGCTTCAGACTATGCGCACAGAACGTGCGGTTCAGGAAGGGTTTTCTTCTGGTCGACGCTTCAACTTCTTAGGATGAACGTAACTTGCTTATTTGCTTATTGATTGTTTGGTGCGAGCGCATGCTTCAGCAGTGAACTTATCAAAGGGCGCTATACCAGTTTTTGTTGCCGCTTATAAAGCGTTCTCGAGTACAGCCAACAGGTATGGGCACAATTGCGCGCGTGAATCACTTGCCAACTTAGCAGCAGCAACAGCCTCATAGGTTCGAATGCGTTGGAGCCTAGACATATTGTTTTGATTTTAGATCTTAAGACGTAAACCGCGACCCGCAAGTATAAATAGAGCGGGTAGTTTTTTTCAGTGGGGACTGGTTTTTGATTTAATCCTCAAAGGACGACTGGAGGTATAACATTCTAAGTTTCGCCCTAACGTTAAGAGACCTTCAAAAAGAGCCTCGCGACATCGAAAGCAACTCCACATTTATTGAACGTCTAGACAAGTTTAGACCTCAAAGCTTCATGTTAGGTATTATTTTTGGCCAGTAGCGCAGCAACCCTCAACAGCGAATGGACGTTTTCCCACTCAAATTATACAAACAGAAAATTACAGGAAAATGAGAGCACCACAGTTCCATCTCGCCCCTGCTCCAGTGGTGTTTTCAGATTCAGGTGTTTTCAGTGTTTTCGCATGCAGCCACAGGTGGTTTCTTCGCATCGTATGCTTGAAAGCGGAGCACCACGCCTTGTCAGCAACTATAGCACGTTCAAAGTGTTGTGAAGCACGAACTATAATAAGAGAAAATTACCTTTTAATGGTGCCAATGCGCAGGCCGCAGTCAACCGGATGCACCGGGCCCTCGAACCAGCTGTTCGGCCATGGGAAATTCAGCTACGCGTCATCACTGACTATTTGATTTTGTTTTTGTGACGATTGCACTCTGAAAAATAGTGGTGGAAGAACAAGTTTTTAGAAATGCTCTCCGTGTGACGTGCACTCATGTTCTGGCGCAGGGGTTGGGGGAACTAGTGTAAGCATGCCTCGCATTTCCTTATTTAAGCTTCGCCCGAATTCTTGACAGCCGAATGTATTGACAGAAGTCTGCAGAATTACCAACATTTAAATCAGTCACGGTAATTTCGGGAATTCGTATTTAGCGCCACTTATCCGGTATCATTATGCGCTGCCACCTGCCTGCATCACCCGCCGCGGTGGCTCAGTGGCTAAGGTGTTGCGCTGCTGAGCACGAGGTTAAGGGTTCGATTCCCGGCAATTTTCTGGTGAAGGCGCATGTTTCGGATATTTCGGAAGCCGCATGTGAAAGCGCAGATTTCGGTGCATGTTAAAGATCCTGAGGTGGTCAAAATTAATCCGGAGCCCTCCAGTACGGCGAGCCTCATCGCCTGCGTTGCGTGGGGGGTTAAACCCTACAATCAATCAATCAATCAATCAATAGAACAATCAATCAATCAATCAATCCATCCATCAATTCTTCTTGCAACAAATGCGCCCTAACGTTCGCGCAGCTGACTGCGAAGTATCCGCATTTTGATTTGATGCTCCGTAGTGCTCCGGAATAATTTAGACCACGCGGAGATCTTTAACGTGCGCCGAAATCTCGAACACACGGGCGTGCTCACTTTCCGCCTCCTTCAGAAACGTCGGCCCCGCGGCAGGGAATCAAACCCGTATCCTCGGGCTTAGCAGCACAATGTAGTCTTGGCATTTTCGGGGCCAGACTGCAGAAATGATAAATGAATATAGTTTTGAACCTGATGAATAAAGTTGTTTTTATATTGCATTTTTCAGCAAAGCGTTGCCGCCATCTCCATATTTGCAGCATCGATCACGCTTGCAACAGGTATGACACGCAAACAGTTCCTAGCCGATTTTTGGAACATAAAACTAAACATTGTGCCCCCAAAATGGCGTTGTCGTGGGGGAAGATGGTGAAAGATATGCAATACTGTACCGCCTGTAGCAACATATGTAAAACGTTTACCACCCCTTTCGAAAGAAAGTTGAGAGAAGTGGGGAAGCTTTCAAACATCAAACCTAAATCAAAATGGCATCGAAAAATTCACAACAAGTGTGTGCAAACTTCGCTAAAAGTGCGTTCAATCGATCGTAAACCTTCAAGCACTTTAATCGCAAACAAAGAACCAAAGCATGCGGCAATTTTTCGGGTACTATGTAGCCGCATCTATGAATGGTCTAATGTATGCCGACACCTGAATTATAATACAAATCTTTGATATTGTGCGTCTTCGTCATGATTCATGCATGTATTCTCTTATCTATAACCGTTTATTTTTCGCGGTTTTTAAGAATTCGGGTTCCGGAAACATTATCAAAGCTTTTCGGTCTACCAAAGAAAATGTGGAGAGATACATTAGTTTTATACAGGAATCCATTGGTCCAACAAAGAAAACTGTCGCTTTACAAAGCTCAGAAAATATACAGACGTCTCAAAGACAAAGAAGTTAGCAGAATCGGGCAGATATAAACAAAGTATCGCCGGAGAGGGAGAAACAATAATGTTGCAGGATGCTGCTTGGAACTTTGGGAGAGACTCAAAGCCATGGGTGAATACCAACCTTGTAAATGTTATCGCAAGATAGCCAGACAATTGTTAAACCGAGTCTATATTTCTATTTATCACGGGATTTCTTTCTTTCTAAATTAATATGCTGTGTCTAACTGGCGGATTGTGTTGTGTTACTTCTATAGAGAGATGAAAGCCTTGAAGGTAAAGGACACCGCAGTGAATTTTTAGATGCGAAGCCTCTCATGTTCGGGACTGTGTCCCTCCCTGCCTTGTTGCTGTCCGCCGTCCGCACTCTGCTGCGCAAGCGCGTCTCTTCAGCACCGTCAGCGTTTGGCCTGACGTCAGCGCAGTCCACTGTAAAAGGAAATAGTCAGGCGTCGCCCGGTTTTGATCCCGCGATTCTCTGGCTGCAAAGGGAGGTACGTGGCGCTCGCCCCGCTGCGCTCTAAACCGAGACGGGAACATGTGCTACGAACGCGCCTTATGTCCTTGACTCATTCAAACTACGTCAAGAAGCTACTGATACAACGAAGGCACGCGAAGCTGAACGTCAACGGAAACGACGAACTGAAAACTTTAGAGGAGGATGTTGAATTTCCTGCGGGAAAGCTGTGGTTGGAAGCGCCACGTGCCTTGCAGCTAAACCATGGAAGAGTATGAAGAGGGCGGGCAGCGGGGTAGGAGCGTGAGCACGCAATAAAAAAAGACGAGAACGAGGAGATGTTCGATCAGATAACGCGGGTGTCGGCCTCTTCGCTGTCTCTACATTTCTCTACATTTCTCTGTCTCTACATGGGGGTTCACACTACGTTCCCAGTCGTGCTCCGATAAATGAAACAACATAACGGCAACACAATGGAACCTACGCGGAACCTCCATGATGCTTCGCATCCTCCTCATGGCTCCCCACGGAAAGGTGGGGGTGGCAAAATGTTTAATGAGCCAAGGGGAAGGGGTAGAAGGGCGTGGTTAGCCTCCTAAGTCCACGAGGCCTCTTTTCCGGGCTGCATTCAGTGAGCGCCGCACCAGGGCGACCTGGCGCTCCGGTGCGGAGCTGGTCAGCTCGGACTCTGGCTGTTCAGGGAGAGGGTAGGGCTGGGGATGTTGGTGTTGGAGGCAGGAGAAGACGAGGTGGTAGGTGTAGAGAGGGATGTGACATTGTGGGCAGTCGGGTGGAAAGAGAGAAGGGGAAATGAGGAATAGAATGATGTGGTTAAGTAGGTTTCGGTATGTAGTCGGCGGAGGATGTAGGCCTCTTGGGCGGTGAGAGAAGGGTGAGGGAGGGAGGCGGGTATCACCTTCGGAAGTTAGTGTGGTGGGAGAGGATGGAGTTGTACGTGGGGTCGAGAGGTGTCAGGGCTTCTGGGTCAGGGATGGGGGAGTTATTTGGTCCAGGCTAAGCGAGGGAAGTGCCCGGGTAATGAGTGCACGGGCTGCGGCTTGGGCCGCCTCATTCTATGCCAGGCCGGAGTGGCCGGGGCTCCAGACAATGAAGAGGTCAATTTCTTCAGGGAGGCGTTCAAGCAGGTGAATGGCTGCTGGCGGGGCGAGGCCGGCTTGGTAGAGGTGGCATGCTTGCTGCGAGTCGGTTATTATGGTCAGGTAGGGTTGGTGGCAGTGGGTCAGGGCAGCGTGGGCGATGACGAGGTACTGGGCGGTGAGCGTGGGGATGTAGCGGTAGGAGGCCACGGTGGGGAGGCGGCCCTCGTTGTTGAGGACTGCGATGGTGGTGCTGTGGTTGGTGGAGACTGAGCTATGTCGGTATAGTGGGTGTTTGGATCCGTGCCGTAGCGTTTTTGAGGAATTGGACGCGGGCGTTGCGGCGGCCTTGGTTGTAGAAGGGGTGGGTGCATATCCTTGGGGACTGGAGGGACGGTGATGCATTGACGAATGGAAAGGGGATTACGTTGGGGCGCGTGTGGGGTGGCAGGGGCCGTGCATTCGATGACCTGAAGTACCAGTCTACCAGCCGTTGTGAGGGAGAGTCGGTGCAGGCGGGAGGTGCGTTGGGCGTCCAAGATTTCTGTGAGGGATTGAGGAGGCCAAGCTGGAGGAGGCATGTGTTAGAGGTGTAAGTAGGTAGGCCTAAGCCTGCTTTGTAGGTCTTGCGGATCAGAGTGTCCAGATTGTTAGCTTCCTGTGTCTTGAGGTTGACAAAAGGGCAGCTGTATGTAAGGCGACTGATGATGAGGGCTTGAACGAGTTTGCAGGTGTCGGATTCTTTGAGGCCTTAGGTGGAGCCGCGGATGCGCCGAATGAGGTGCGTAAGTAGGGGGATTGTTTTGTGGAGCTGTGGAAGAAGAATGGCGCCGGAGCCGTCGTAGTGAAAAGGAACTCTGAGAACCCGAAGGGTGGTGACTTGGGGATTGGGCGTGCCGTGGATGGTCACTTGTGGGTCCGGGGTGGGTTGTGCGGGGGCGGCCGCGTGTGCGGGCTCGGAGAACATGGAGGGCTGACTTGTTTTTTTTTTTTTTTGAACTTCTGGTTTTGTTTACATTGTAGAGGCTGGCTCAATTTAAACACACTTTCAGTCGTTCATTGAGTCAGTACGGCAGTATTTAATTTACAAATCCTGAAAGAATAAAAAATACCATGCTACATTTGTGGCGGCCGCAACAAGCAGGAGTGAAGCGTATCGCAGCTGCGATGTGAATGGATGATGCCCAGGATTCAAATTCCAATAAGTTTCGATTTCCGCTCGATGCAACAACATGCAGGACATGCAACGTTTTTGTTGGTTGCGCATTCTAGATATCCTAGCAATTGGTGTGCCGCGCTTCTGTCATTTCGTCGGCTGTTGAATGCGTCAGATAAGCCGGCCAGCGCTACTTAGAATCCTAACGTTCACAAGACGAGGTGTAGGAAGCGGCCCGACACACTCCGCGTCACCAAGACGCTCAACTGCGAGACACTTCACTCCGATCTGTGGAGATTCCCTTGCTTGTCCGTGTGTCGTAAAAGCAATGTTCTCACAACACCGACACTCAGCTGGTTCGCCACTGTGCCCGCAAGTAGTCGGTGTTTATGTCCATGCCATGCCAAAGGGAACTCTCCAGGGCCTCTTATCAATCTGCACGCAGTCTGCGAACTCGTTCGTGGAACAATGAAGGTTCAGCGCAAAATGATGAATTTAATACAGCAAACATGAATAGGTACAAAAATTCACCTAAAATAGTTTTGAGCGGCGATTCCAACTTGCTTAATAGAAACACCGCAGCCGGTGCTACAGACCCTTCGGCCATAGCCACAACACTGCCGGGCTTGGAAATAAAACACTTCATATAGTATAACCTGATTATCATTTCTATAGCATTCTCAGCAGCCTAAATGCCTGTTTCTTGAATAAGGCTTCTACAGTAAGCGTGACCAAAATTCTTGCGACTACAGTCGAGTTCACCTATGACGATACCGTTTATAACAATATATCGGATATAACGATGAAGAGCTATGACCCGTCCGCTTTTGTATGCTTTCCATGAGAAATTAAACCGCTTATTACAATCTCCAGTGCCGCGATATCGGATATAACGATTGAATCCGGTTACAGCAAGCACCGAAAATGCGAGATGCCGCCGCCTCTCCGCGCTAACCACGCCGACACTATGCGCCGCGATGCGCCTCGCATCCCATTCACCCCTCAGAAAACGAGTCAACGGCGCCGCTTACGAGGACGCGAGAGGAGGACGGGCATAGTTTTCCTTCCAAACACCCCTCCCGATGCCGCCGCTTTGGCCCCGTTTCCATGCCTCCTGCTTTGAATTTGACTGGGTGCCTCTTCGTCTAGTTCCGTTTTTCCGTGGATCAGATGTCAGGGCCGAAGTTTTGGAAACGCCTGAGGGCCTCACTGAAGAGGTGATCTTTGCCCAGAGACGTGCTGCGAACAGCGGTGGTAGTGAGAACTCTGACGAAGCGGTTGCACAGCCTACTGGTGTAGCACCTTCGCAGGAGGCCCAACGCATGATAGTCCCTCAGAGACTTCGTTTCCACAAAGGACCCTTCGCTCATCTAGGTGAAGCACCAATATATTATGCTCTTTAAAAAGATGTGCGCCAGCTTCGTTTGCAGCAAACAAAGCTGACCGAGTATGGCTTCTTTTCCACAAATAGGTAGCAGTACAACGTCGCTTGCATGCAAATAAATGGTTTTGAGCGCTGCTCCTTCTTTTTATTTAGCAACCCCTATTTACAATCATCGGTTATGACGATCGGATTTCCTTGGCACTTGGATATTTTTATAAGTGGTCTACACTGTATCTTATCTCTGGTGGCTGCATTCCTTAGGTAGCAAAAGCAATTGCAATTGTGTGGTCGCGCTGCAGACCGCTGTGCTAGTTCACACAGTGTAAAATTGGTTCTCGTACCTTGATTTCACGCGTTACAACAAAAGTTGGGGTTGATTTTTTTTAGCGGTGAAGCACTTTATGGGCTAGTGCTGTCCGTGTATTCTTATGTGGTCACGGTATTGAATCATCGAGACACAAGTTTCCCACGCCTCTCGCTAGAGTGCAAAGCGTACTAAAATAACACACCGGGACACTTGTTTTTCGTTCGCTTTTGCTTACTGGATTCTATTTCGCTCCGTGTTCGCAGTTCTCCGTTTCGACTTTCACTTCTCCGCCTTAGTGGTTTGGATGTCGCGTATACACGGAGCAAGGACAATATAGGAGGGGACAATAGGCTTCTTAACGCGGCCAGATAATGTCACAAGCGCTCACCATACGTTAAGCTAGCGGCATCTGATGCGGGTGAAGAAACTGCAGGGTTGCCGCTTTCGGCATTGAACTGCACAGCCACGGAAAGAAGTGCGGCTGCTATCATTTCGTCCATCAGGTGCCGCTACCTTCTGCTTCATCGTCACAGGGACGAAGCTTTGCCGTCCGCTTTGGTTTTCGTTGTGACATTAATGGGTCATTCGCCCGCGCTTATCGCGATGGGCCGTTTCGCCTCCTATATATTCTTGCTCATTGCGCGTATATCGGCGAGCGCCGTGTTGCAAGAGGGAGACTTACAATTTTTTAATACACCTATGCACTGAATGATTCGCCCCTTGTCAGGTTTCACGTTAGGCGAGACAGCCCGGTTTTTTTTAATTCTACCTATAATAACGTCGCTGACACTTCTCCCGCATTTATGTGCCTTAGATATTCTACTACCGCACCAGTCTGCGAAACGTACCATGGGAGATAGTGTGGATCTACATTGACTCCATAGACTTTACCACGCTTGATACAGTCTACAAACTAACAAACCAAAAGCACACTATTCCAAGCACAAATCGGGTTTTGGCTTAGTTTCAAGTGAGCGAATGAACTACGACGGTCAGCCGCTGGACGGCCGACAGCCGGCCGACGGCAGGCCTACTGACTCTGCCGTATAATCGGCTAGCCGCGCGTTAGAGCAGTCAAGCTGAGCCATCTCGAGTAAGCGTCAGACGAAACGTCATTTGATAACGGCAAGGAAGATGCAGAGCGGAGGATAGCTCTTATCAGTTGATTTTGCCGGTTTTCATAGCATAGGTACTCCAGACTGCAATCTTGGCATGTTATCCCACAATGCCTAAAAAACACTTCAGTGTAGGTTAAGCAAGTGATTCTGGAAAAAAACTTCTATCGTTGTTGCTGTCCGACGCATGAAACATACGCCGCTGTAAAGACAAATAACAAAAAACACATTGTGTTTTTACTGAGAATGATGTTGGGATACAGAGTACGAGCCAAGATCAATACCACTGTGCTACCACCTATTTTTTTCTTTATAGACCGCCCTCCCTTCGCAGATTGACAGTCGTGCAACTAAGGTTAAAACAGTGCAAGCCGCGTCACACAGGAACGCGACAGCCCTTGAATAGAACAGGGGCACAGCAGGCCGCGCAGAACTTTGATACTGGAGAAGTTGTGGTGTGTTTTACGATTTATCATGTCGAAGTATTTCGTGCAAGAATAGAAGGAAAGTAAATCAAAGCAAAGACAGCAACGTAACCAGAATGCAGCAGCACAGAGACCCAGTGGAAGCTTTTGCGTGTGTTTTCGATATGTTTGCTCAATTATTTCGCGCTTAAAGAAGACGAAACGAAAGCGAAGAAACAGACGTAAATAAAATGAACAGCAAAACAAATTTTGCTAAGTGTCCTCCGGTTTCGATTTTAAGCGCGTCAGCACAATTTGGGGCTACAATGAGTTTTTTAGTATACTCGATTTTAATGCTTTGGTAATTAATTTGTACAACTAATATGCTGTGTTCTTGTCGCACACCTGCAGTGTTTAAAGCACCTCTTCTTTGGTGCAACGTATGCATCGGACTAGGTGGAACCTTCTACACAGCATTGGTAAGTGTGTTGGACTTTCATGTCTTCTGATCCTCGTGAAGATACACATAAGTGCTACTTCTTTTATCGAGCTGTTTATGGTTTCTGCAATTTTCTCTGCTAATTGGTACTTTTAACACGAAGGCGTTTTATTCAGGGATACGCAAACATATGACTGACGCCATATCCGGCACGAAAGTCACGCCAGTACAACGAAGCAAGCGGCCTGTAAAGGATGCACCCCTGCACATAGGGTCTTCTTGCGGAGAAGCAAACTTTAGGTCCAAAGAGACACTGAGACTGACACTGATAGACAATGAGGCAGTGTCTACCCAGCAAGGCGAATTACCCAGAGTGAAAGAATATAAATGTTTGGGCGTGTGGATAAACGAAGGGGGCAACTACTTAAGAACTCACGAGAAGCCAACTTAAGGGTAAGGGGAAGCGAAACGCAACTATAATAAGGCATAGAGCTCTCTGGGGGCATAGCAAATATGAAGTAGTGATAGTAATGTAGAAAGGAGTAGTGGTTCTGGGTCTCGCATTTGCGAATGCTGTACTCTGCTTAAAATCAGACGTTCTAACAGACCTTGAAGTGAACCAGAGAACGGGAACCCGCCGCGGTGGCTCAGTGGCTAAGGCGTTTCGCTGCTGAGCACGAGGTCGCGGGTTCGATTCCAGGCCGCGGCGGTCGCTTTTCTGATGGAGGCGAAAAGCAAAAACGCCCGTGTGTACGAGATTTCGCCGCACGATGAAAATCCCCAGGTGGTCAAAATTAATCCGGAGCCTTCCACTACGGCGCGCCTCATCGCCCGCGTTGCGTCGGCGCGTTAAACCCTACAATCAATCACTCAACCAGAGAACGGGAGGCCGTTTGGCCTTAGGCGCGCATGGAAAAACAACTAACGAAGCAGTGCAGGGAGATATGGGCTGGGCGTCGTTTGAAGCTCGAGAAGCAAAGAGTAAAATATGTTTTAGATGAGCTTGAGAGCAATGGACCAACGAAGGTGGGCAGCTAAGGTTTCTAGGTACTTATACTTGAAAAGCGTGGACACGCAGTGGTTATGGAAGGCTAGAAGGCTAACGATGAAATATGGAACGAACAGTGGAGAATCCAAAACAGCCAAGGTGACCAAAAAAGAGGCACGGCAGATTGAAACAAACAAATGGACAGAAAAATAAAAGGTAAAACTTCGTTAGAGATGTACAGGGCTGAGAAATTAAACGTCAGAAAGGAAATGTTCTGGGATAATTCTCAGGGCAGTGCTTTGCTGCTTGAGGCTAGAGCAGTTTGCTTACGAACTAAGAGCTTTGTACGCAAGTATTCACAAAATCATGGGGCATGCGTGGTCTGCGGAAAAGAAGCAGAAACTATGCGACACAGATTTAGAATTTGAGGATATCCATCCAAATCGACATGAGGGAAATATTCGTCTTTCAGAAGCTCTAGGGTTTAAGGATAGCACAGAGGAAGTTAACTTCATGGCTGTCGAGGCGACGAAAAGAAGATTAGAATGCTCGTGGACGAAAAGTAGACAGGGGAATATTGCCTAAGACAGTTACCACATGTAACAGAAAAAAAGTTTTTTTTTTTGTGCGTAATAAGCTTTTTGTTTGGTCATTAAGGGTAAAAAAGTGGATCCCTAGAGAAGGCAAGCGTTGAAGGGGGCGGCAGAAACTTAGATGGGTAGATGAGATCAAGGCGTTTGCGGGGATAAATTGGTCGCAGTTAGTACAGGACCGGGGTAATTGGAAATTTATGGGAGATGTCTTTGCCCTGCAGTGGGCGTAGATAGGCTGGTGATGATTATGATGATGATGATGAAGCTTTTTTGCCTGCCCTAGGAAGCGCTAGTAATAAACCAAGAGTATAAAACAGAAATAAGATCTTTTTGGTAAGATGACATGTCATCACCTCGCTACAAAAAGGAAACAATAGCAATCATCATCATCATCAGTACGTTATCTTTAGGGTTGTTCATTTTTTGGTTTTATATTTTCACACGAAAGTGTTTTTGCCGGAATACACTGAGGTTTCACTGGTGTCATATCCGTCACAGAAATGACGCCAGTACACCTTTGCTGAAGAGACCCGCCATCAGGACATCACTCACCAAGCACACCCACAAGACAGCCCCCGACCCAGAAATCATGATAAGCTGCACATTTCACAGCACATGTAACTTTTGTATTTTACCAATTCGTATGACAGTTCTGATGGAGGCGAAAAGCAAAAACGCCCGTGTGTACGAGATTTCGGCGCACGTTAAAGATCCCCGGGCGGTCAAAATGAATCCGGAGCCCTCCACTACGGCGCGCCTCATCGCCTGCGTTGCGTCGGCGCGTTAAACCCTACAATCAATTAATCAATCAATTCGTATGACAGAGGAATCAGCCACAATTGTTTGTCTTATTTCTTTTCCTTTTATGTTCAGCCTTTGGTTGTTTGGTTGCCCTTCTCTATTGAAAGTAATTGTGTAGACGTTTTAATCATACTACAACGGTATTGCGTCGCGAGAAATTCAACGCCACCTCAACAGTACTTGTTACTTGCAAATTACCGTTAAAAACGGGCGGTAGTACTAAAGAAACGATGGCAACCCAAATGTGAATGTTCATATATCTTGTCGTAAATCCACTAACGATTGTCATGTTCACCTGCAGCTTTTCGATGATGTTAACGCACAGTAAAGGCAGCAGGTTGGGCAAGTTTGTTATTACTTCAATACATTTCTCAGGTGATCCCATTTCCATTAAATCACACTGTCCTGTGGCAAATGCTATGTTAGACCGATGGAGAGGTATACTAATGATAGTGTTGTGGATTACCGAGACGCGATGACGTCGCTTACCTTTGCCGGCCACTGCGCCGACAACTGGAAGAGTTGTGGGGGCGACGCAGTGTATGATGCCACACGTCTGTTAGGTTCTGAACACGCCAAACCTGTGGCGAAATTTTCGCGGCCTATCGTACCTACACGAAAGATGAGAGTGTAAGCGTGCCTTCGATTACTTTAGCAGTAAAAGAATTCTGCATCTTACACGCGTGCATGCGGAATACCTATCTTGGCGTGTTTTGGGTTCTGCATAGCTTTGAAGAAACAACCTTGTTTGTGTCACCAGTCTATGTTTCGCGTGTTATGAGTAAAGTTTAGATGGCTCGCTTGATTATGAGGCTTAACGCACCGACGCTACCAAGGCGATGACGCGTGCAGTATTGGAGGGCTCCGGGTTAATTTTGACCAGCTGGGGATCTTTACCGCGCACCGAAATATCGAGCACATGGGCGTTTTCGCTTTTCCCTGCATCAGAAAAGCGACCGGCGAAGCACAGAATGTAACCCGCGTCCTTGTGCTCCCCAGCACGACGCCTTCTCCAACGAGCCACCATGGCGGATAAAAAAAAATGTGGTTTCGAAGGAATCGGTAAAACATGAAAGTTATATGTGCCTTCACAGGAGCCGTTGGATGTTTATTTCGCATCGACATGAACTTGCAAATCACTATTTATATTTCGTCGGTATGGCACCGCTAGATGCATCAACTGTATTACAGGCGCCAGAGAATTGCGCAAATCAGACTGAAACCCCAGGCGTTCGCGAACCGTGCGAACGAAACAGAACGGGTTGTACGCGAATTGTTTGGTGAAGTCCCGGTCTGCTACAGCTAAAGGAGCATGATTTGCGGGTCGGCATCAGTCTTGTTAGGGACGTCCTGCTGGCTTGTCGCTTCGGCAAACGTCCGACCACTTCGGTCGTTCTCCGTGGCGTGTATGGCAGACGCTTGCGTTGCGACAAGCTTAGCTTGTGGAACGCGACAGGCAGCGTTCGTAGTTTATTTTAATTGTGAATGCGTGAACGTGCCCCGCTTGCCGCTGGTGTGTATCTTGTCGCACCAAAGCAGTCAGGAGAACGATACTCGCCAGTCGGCGTCGTTGCCTTCCTGTCTTAGTGAATCACTTTTCCTACAGGGGGCCATGGTGGATTATTCAACGGTGTTGGAATAAGTTATTCCTCCACCGCGCACGGGGCCATCGTCCCCGCAGCATAGGTGGTGAACAGATAAGCACAGCACCTTACGCTGCAATACAGTGCCCTGTCGAGGCGCTAACTATCGGCGCTCATGAGCGTCATGACGCACTGCTTCGCTTCACCTCTCCTAGACGGCAGCACCATCTCAATGAAGAAGGTTTGAGGAAAGGACATCAGGCGCGTTCGTACAGATATCCGAGCTTCACTTCATGGCCCAGCTGGCAGAGAATTCTAACCTCCAGTAGCGGTTAGGGTGATCGTGGGCTCGAATCCTGGCCCCGCCGCGTCAATTGAACATTTTCTGGTGATGTCATTTCCGTGACGGTTGTGACGTCGGCGAGGTTTGTGTACCCCAGAATAAAACACTTTCGTGTTAAAACCTTAATTGAAGTCTAGCGAACTTCCTCTGTGTTATGTCTTTGTCCTCCACCTTTTTCGCTGGTGAAATGCGTTGTCAGCATACACCTATGTTGTCTCGTGAGCCGACGAAAATCATACAACAATGCACAACAAACTATCCTAGCGAACTGAGTTATCGAGTGCCTTTCTTGATGAACATTATTTTAGCACAATTCCGCCTATGTGTATGTTGGCAGCAGCGCCTCTTTTTTCCATATAGGTTAACAAAAATTGCCGTCTAGCTGCCGGCGTAAACAGGGACCACTGGTAGCCCTTTCATTAGGTTAGGTTGTCAAGATAGGCAGCGCGGAGAAGGTGAAAATTCCCATCATACAGACTGGTGCATCAATTTTCCTCGCTAGCCTAAATTCCTTTGTGTAGTATACGCGTTTTTTTACAGCCAAGCTGTTAGTTTCTCGTATGTCGCGAAACTTCGAGCCGTAAACAAAAAACACAGGCAAGACGCTGAGCCAATGCGTCAGGCTAATCAGGAGTGCAGCATAGAGCTCAATTTTCCTGTTACCAAAAAATCACAAAACAAGCACCAAAACCGGATGATAAATGATAAGGCCCGGGTGAACAATACAAATGCCCGCTCCCCTTGCGTTCTGGTGAAGATTAGGTTTGCAGCTGCTCTTGATAGGGTAGAGGAGTTGACGTCATTCGAAAGCTAGCTCCTGCGTCAGGCTAGGCAGTTTTTGCCCAAGGCGCCGATCGCATGCGTCAAAACCCAGCATTTGGCGCCAGAGAAGCCGAGTGTAGCCACAGGCCCGCCGAGACAACGATGAACATTCCATACCCAATGCAATCACCATGCGTAGCGGTTGACAACAGCTGCGCCGGACATCCACTTTCGGAGGACGAATTCGGCTCCATTATTTTGTTTTTAGATGCAAATCATCTCTTAGTCGACCCTCCGTGGTCCGGTGTCCAGCGTCCGCAGCTCTCCTCCTCTCTGCACCACCTGTGATAACACCACTCTCTCCTCTCCTCCTCTCCACACCACCTGTGCGTTAGCGCGCGCTGCTGCTCCCCTCCACACCACCTGTGCGCTACGCGCGCTGCTCCTCCTCTCCCTTCTCCACACCAGCTGCTCAATCACACGCATGCGCGCTGCTCCTCCTCTCCACTCCCTCTGCTCTGCAAATAAACCCGGTCCACGCTCCGCTCAGTTGCTTCTTCGGTACTGCGCCGTCCAATGACTGGAAATGGACACCAACGATTCCGTCAGCGAACTGGCTGGCACACCTTCAACTAGCGCCAGCCAGCACACTGTCAGAACCACGAGCACCTCCGAAGACAAGGCTGCACAGATAAGAGCTCGGGACGCTGAACGTAAACGCCAGCGTCGAGCAGCGAATTGCTCGCTTCGAGAACGAGAAGCCGCATTGAAACACCAGCGGCGAGTAGCTGATCCAGATTGCACGGCTTTGCATCCCCTCAGAGTTCCCACGTGGGAAGATGGTGTAATTTTTTTATTAGGCCGAAGCGCGTCAGACGCCTTGCACAACAAAGAAAACGTAATCTAACTAAAGTTTGGGTTTGGGCTAGTTGGTTCATATTTAAACTGGGAAACAGCGCTTTAAACGAGGACAGCGAAGAAGGAGACACAGACACTAGCGCTGACTATCAACTGAGCAATATTTTATTGCTTGCGGAAATATAAAGGAAGAATACAATGACGTCACATGCGTGAAAAAGAAAAAGAAAAAGAAAAAGAAAACACAAACAAACTACAGGCGCATCTGCTATGCCAAGATAACTCGAAATTACGTGTTCAAGTACACAAGTTCCTTCTGATACAGAGCTACGGAAGGGGTGCTCACGCATTCTTCGCCACGCTGGGCGATCTGCCACGCCTCGTAGATTTCGCGTGCGCGTGTGTCGCGGAACCTCTTGAGTATCTTAGTTTCTTCCAAACGCGGGGAGCACTTACAGGCTTTGCAGGCCTTGCATTGCGTTGCCAAGTTGCTTCCTGTGCCGGTTTTAAGGGAGTACGCATGCTCCTTTAGGCGCTCGTTTAGGCAACGCCCGGTCTGCCCCACATACACACGACCACATGCTAGGGGCACCTCGTACACGACGCTGTCGCGGCAAGCCACGAAGCGCTTCGCGTGCTTTGTCATGCATCGCACATTTTTGCGCCCTGGCGAGTTCACCTTAGCACACAAACTTCCAAGTTTTCTCGGGGCCGAGAACACTGTCCGCACACCTGCTTTTTCAGCGACCTTTTTGATCCGGTGGGATACCTTGTTGATGTACGGTATGACGCTTAGGGGCTTTTTTCGCTTGTCTTCTTGGGTCTCGTGGGTCGAGCGGACTTTCTTCAGGAGCGCTTCCGCAATTCCAAGGACCAAGGCCTGTGGGTAGCCTGCCGACCTCAACCGCTCCACTTGCGTGTCCAGGCTGCACTCCATTCCATGATGACACGACCGAACCAATGCGTTCAACAGTGCGGAGTGGGCTATTCCACGCTTCGTAAGCTTGGAATGGGCCGAGGAATATGGCAGCACCCCTTTTTTGCTTCTAGGGGCGTACCTCCAGCATATGTGACGAAATTGGCAAGACAGTATCAGGTCAAGAAAACGCATAGAGCCTTCTTCGGGAACCTCCTTGGTGAGCTCCAGGGGTTTGAGGGCGGACACAAACACACTAAACAGATCATCCACGCGCTCGGACGTAGTATTTGGCGCAGCCTCAAAAAGGACAGGGAAATCGTCCACGTAGCGGAAGACTTGCACCACACCCAAGTCACGTAGAGATGCCTGAAGTGTCCTGTCAAACGCGGCGAGGAGCAGATCACTGAGGACCGGTGCCAAGGAGGAGCCAATGCAAACGCCGGTCTTTTGCAGGTACAGTTGATCATTGTAGTCCACGAACGTGGAGTCCAGGTAAAACACCAAGGCGTCCAGGAACTTGTCCACGCTGATGCCGCACTCAGTCTGGAACTTCACATTGCCGAAATTATCTATGGCATCAGTGACAGCATCGAGCAGTATCCGCTCGACCCAGCATCCGCTCGACCCACGAGACCCAAGAAGACAAGCGAAAAAAGCCCCTAAGCGTCATACCGTACATCCACAAGGTATCCCACCGGATCAAAAAGGTCGCTGAAAAAGCAGGTGTGCGGACAGTGTTCTCGGCCCCGAGAAATCTTGGAAGTTTGTGTGCTAAGGTGAACTCGCCAGGGCGCAAAAATGTGCGATGCATGACAAAGCACGCGAAGCGCTTCGTGGCTTGCCGCGACAGCGTCGTGTACGAGGTGCCCCTAGCATGTGGTCGTGTGTATGTGGGGCAGACCGGGCGTTGCCTAAACGAGCGCCTAAAGGAGCATGCGTACTCCCTTAAAACCGGCACAGGAAGCAACTTGGCAACGCAATGCAAGGCCTGCAAAGCCTGTAAGTGCTCCCCGCGTTTGGAAGAAACTAAGATACTCAAGAGGTTCCCGACACACGCGCACGCGAAATCTACGAGGCGTGGCAGATCGCCCAGCGTGGCGAAGAATGCGTGAGCACCCCTTCCGTAGCTCTGTATCAGAAGGAACTTGTGTACTTGAACACGTAATTTCGAGTTATCTTGGCATAGCAGATGCGCCTGTAGTTTGTTTGTGTTTTCTTTTTCTTTTTCTTTTTCACGCATGTGACGTCATTGTATTCTTCCTTTATATTTCCGCAAGCAATAAAATATTGCTCAGTTGATAGTCAGCGCTAGTGTCTGTGTCTCCTTCTTCGCTGTCCTCGTTTAAAGCGCTGTTTCCCAGTTTAAAAAGAAAACGTGAGCTTACCCAATCGTTCTCACAACCCTGCGGTTAAGGATGTAGCCAACTCGTTGTCAAGGCCACGTTTATCCGTCCAGTCACCGAAGAGAGCGCACTGCCACAGAGAGCCTCTACATACGGTTAGGCTGAGCGAGAAGGTTCCACTGGCAATATACAGTCCCGAACGAGTCCCGAACGAGTCCCGAACAATATACAACCCCATTAACCCCGTTACAAACTCGTCATGCCTGCCCCGTGTACTTTTATTTCTCCCTTCTTCATGCATCGCAAGCTTTAGAAAGCTGAAATCATATGTATCAAACGCATCCTTGTGGTTCAGCGTTCGAATCTACCAAATGAAAATGGCGTGTATTCTTCATCTCTGCCGGGTGTTTTCGGATATCTGCGAAAGCTCGGAGAATGCACTGCCACATGAAACCAGCCATTCTTATATTTATGTGCACTTTAATGGGCGGCCGTGTTAAAGTATTTATGAGCACATGCAGCTGAATGCCCTACAGCCTAAGTTTTCTATCGTGAAAAGTATTACTTATAATATCTCACCAGCATCTATACCCTCGGCATCAACTCCGGCGTTTAACGGACAGCCA
This sequence comes from Haemaphysalis longicornis, assembly GCF_048455015.1. NCBI lineage: Eukaryota > Metazoa > Arthropoda > Arachnida > Ixodida > Ixodidae > Haemaphysalis > Haemaphysalis longicornis. Next base: position 118,335,807 of record NW_027526460.1, read on the forward strand.
CGTAAAAAATTGTTACTGCTGCAGTCCCGTAGTGACATATCAGCCGCAGTAATCAGTGTTAGACCATTGGAGCTTGTTCATTTCTGCTTGCTAAATCTATAAATGAAATAAGCCCAATTTGGTCACACTGTGTGACGAATTTCGCCAAGCCTGGCGTATCTTAAACATCGAATGTAGAAAGACGACGAGGAAAAAAACTCTAGAGGATAGCCTTAGGATAACATGGCAGCATGCTATCATAATAAATAATGAAATAATTGAAATAAAACGGCAAATTGCATCTTTGTGGTACAAATAGTGCCCATATAGTGGGAGGGGACACCATAAATAGAGTGACGCTCTCTCGCCGACTCAACCCTCTTAAAGGATACAAAAAATGTACCCCAAGGTATCCATTTCCCAAACGTCGCCTGAGTGTGATGAGCGCGGTTTTGCAAAGGTGGGTCCAAAGTTCAAAATTGTTAGCAGCACCAATTTCACATCACTTTTTGGCCTCATTCAACCTACGAAGATAGCGACCTGGGACGGTTTGTGCTTTCTGTGGGTTCACTTTATCGGCTGCGCCGGTAATGACTAACCCCTGCTTAGCTTCTTTCTCCTGAGTGTGGCGCCAAGCATAGTCCTCTTTAACCACATGGATTTGGCATAAGGAAGTCTTAGCGTTTGGGAGTCGTCATTTCTGTTTTTATTTTTCCACTGCCATAGTTCACGTCATTGGTATTAGCAAGGCGTATCTGCCAATTGTTTCATTTTCCGTTGCTTGAGCCGTTAAGCATTGCAATTGCAGCTCAGTACACTCAAGTAAAATTAATATGGGTTCGTGAGTCTGCCATTCTTAACATAAAATTAACTGCATAATTTCGTGAGGCACACAATAAAGTTGTTTTTTTCTGCGAAATAAAGCCGTCTATTCTCTGAAATAAAGCCGTGGCTCGAAGCTCGGTGCAGCAAAGGGGCGAGGAGGTAAACGCTAAGCTAAGAGTTTGAGGGAGAGTAGCAGGGAAGCAAAGAGCCGCCGAGCAGGTGTGGGAGCATGCGCATGAGGAAACAAAAAATGGCTGCGGCTTAGCTCTGCTAACTCTGGATATGCAAAGCAAAAGCTTGGCGTAGTCTGGTTGAGTCTTGGTTTCGCATGGCTAAACTTTGATGTAGCTGTATTGCCGAACACGGCTCAAAGCCGTTCGGTCCCGTGCAACGCTCACAGGAGGAGGCCCGGCGAACGAGCCGTTCCTCTTCGCCGGGCGCGAGACGAGTCACGTAGCCCGAGACAACCGAGCGACGCATTCATGGGAGGCTGCGGGGGTGGTCGGCTGCCGATCAGCTGATCGACGCTACCGCGGCGGCGGCCGCCACTCATGTGAGCAGAACGTCTGAAAATGAGGTCTTGTGCGCAGCGCCGAAAGCGGCCGCGCGAATCACGCGATGCGCATCGAGGCGTGCGTCGCCGGGGGTGTGTCTCCCGTCAAAAGGTTAACTTGCGTACCCTTCGCGAAACCGGTGTGCGAAAGTAGTAGCTTTACTTTAAAAGCTTCCCGTTGCCGCAATGGAACCTGGGTCCCTCGCGTTGTGAAACCGGTGTCTATTCGATTTCGCTGTCATCGCATTCGGGGCGTTCATTATTTTCGTCGGGTTCGTTGCGCAGATGTTTGCTTTGAAGTTTGACTGAGTTGAATTGGACTTTGGCGTCGGCGTTGGGCAGTTTTGATTTCGCTCTTTAGGAGGGTGTCATTTAGACTTTCAGTTGACTCAGTTTGCATAAAGAAACCCTTGCTTTTAACCATGTTTTTCTTAAGAAAGGGTCAGTTACATCTAGTAAAGACCACCACCACCGCTATTTTTTATTCTCGCTTTTGAATTGCCAAGGTTTTATCGTTTTGGAAAGCGTCAGTTCCCGCAATACTGAAATAAGGGTGAGTGTGTGGTTTTGAAACAATGGGCTTAAACTGAGGCAGGCCTATCCCGTGTATTGTTTCCGTATTTCAACTGGTCATATGAAAAATGCCATCAGGTGTGCCATTTTTATTTTTCAGGGAGGGCTGAGAGGTGTCGTCTGGATGGACTGCTTGCAGCTGCTTATCATTTTAGTCGCACCAGCAGCACTCCTTGCAAAAATTCTGGTCGACTCACTATCTGAAAACTCCATCATAAAGCCACTCACTGACTTCAACCTCACGCAATATATTGCTGAGTAAGTGTATCAAGCCTTTCAGCCTCACGCTACCTACTACTTGAGCACAATTAGGAACGCTTCTCATTCTTCTCTTCGACAGTCCAGTTCTTTTAATGGCTCCAAAACCGAAATACTCAACCTGAGATAGGAAGCAGTCACAATAAAAACGTGATGCTCAAGACTTCAGATACATTCATGAAAGCGTTAGATGTAAGTTCGCGCCGAAGGTACACTTCGGACGTCTACCTTTGGGGCCAACTTGCACCCCTTTAATGTTCAGTCACTCACGCGCGGGAGGGGCGGTAGCTCAGTGGCTACGACGCTATGAAGCTGAGCACATAGTTATAGATTCGACCCCAGTCGCGGTACGGTTCTTCTGACAGAAGCGAAAACAAAATTCCGCAGATTCCCTATGTTCCTCGATGTATCCAGTGGTATGTTGCTGTCGTTTTCTGTTTATTTTACATCATCAGCATCTCTGAATGTGGCTTAATTTGCCCAATTCGAACCTTCAATTTCCCTATTCTGAAAGGCTTTTGTTTTCGTTTCGTTTTAAAGCTTTAATGCTTTAAAGCTTTAAAGCTTTAATGCTTTAATGCTAACGTTTTAATGCTTTCGTTTTAAAGCATTGTGGTCGCAACGACTTGTTACATTTCCACTTGTGAGTACCCCCTCTCCCGATTCGTTATTATAAATAGAAGATGTTACCTGCTTTTTTTTCGTCATGCTCCAAATGTGCCTGCATTTTATGTTATTCATACTTACTCCTTAGCACAAAACGATCATCAAGATTTGGTGACAATTATTACTGTTCCCCGTGGTTGGGTCTTCACCGGCGGCGTGATTTTAGTTACGCGGTAAATGTAGGTGTAAAAAGTGAATTTACCAGTAGCACACTCCAACACCCCAATATCTTCCTCTCCCACAACTAAGCCACCACCCCTTGCAGCGTCCTAACCGCCCTAACTTCCTGTCCATTCCCGCCACGGCTTCAGACACACAACAATGACGTCCCCTGTGGGTTTTACGCAAATGGCACCAAACACACGGCCATCAAATAAACTAATTTATGAGAAAACTGTACCCTGTTACTCTCTGTGGCCGTAAATTTTTTCATACATTATTTCCTTCAACAGCTTCCGCCTGGACTTAACCAGCGATGAAAATGTGTGGTCCTATACCTTTGGAGCATCCGCCTCAACATTGTGCCGACTATGCTTCGACCAAGTCGTTGTTCAAAGGCAGCTGGCGTGCCGAACAATCAAAGAAGCGAAATGGTATGACGCTTTCAGCTTTTACGCTATTGCTGGGAACATGAACTCGATGAACTACTTCTCCTCATAGTTGAAGGCATGCAGAGTGATGTATGCGCAGAAGAGCCCGTGCTCCTCACACCCACTAGTGAAATATACAAATGCGGGATATTGGTATAAAAAATATTAAGGCTTCCACGCTCCTCGTTAGTAATTCGGTCATCTTTTAGACAAAACGCTTCCAAGCTAACCTGGAAGGACCATCTCTTGTCTGGTAAGAAAATGTGCACATTAGAGTCACTGACGTGTATCACCGATGTATGTCTATTACATTTTGCTCAGGTAAAATAAGTGCGTGCGATGTTCTCAATATCCCATTTTGGTTGCCTGTGAAGACACCTCCCGTGTAATTATTAGGATCCCGCATGTTATTTCTAAATTGTAGCTTGCCGCTGAGTTTGGGGCATTCTTTTCGCCTATCTGCAGCAATTGGATACCATTTCAATCAGCCGCTTCTTGCCTGGTTTGCAGACCTCTACATTGACGTCCCCGTCGTCAGTGACTCGAGTGTGTACATAACACTTCATCCAAGTAAAACTAGTGCGGACGAAGTTGTTCATGCCAGCTTTTCCTTTATCTGGAAATTAGTATGCGGTGTAATTTTCTTCCATCTTTGGTGTTACGCAGTATACCTTCACACACTTCTTGAAGATGTGTGTTAGGCTACCCGAATTAAAGGCCTGCGCCAGCTTCTTTCTTTTGGTTTTTGTACAGCCTCCGGGTCCACCCCCCCCCCCTGACAAAGTGGCATGGGCAATATTTTCAGCGCGCAGTTAGATCCCCCGAGTAAGGATATTCTAAAACAATACCCTAATGGTATTTCCGCAGCCGATGCTGAGGACGGAGCAAAGAATAGCAAGGAATTGAGTGATACTGGCAGTAGTAAGCGCAATACTTGTTCAAATTCTTTGCATACAGTCGTTGATCGTCCAAACAGAAGAAGTGCAGCACAGTCGTAGTTGCTTTTAAGCAGTATCATTTAGTGTCGAAATCTAGTTAAGTGTCGGGAGATTATGAAAGCAGCTTTTCTATCGAACGTTTGTCTCTGGAGACAAAAAGAATGTTTTTTCAATGTTTACGATTGGCCGCTGGAGTTTGCATTGTTCCACATACAAGCGAAGACATCATACCGAATTGGTAACGCACTAAAATGGACACGTCACCCATTTTTACATCAAAGCGGTGTGGCCACGTTGTCTGAACGGCAGCGGGAAAATATTGATATCTCCTGGAAGCAATGGGTATATCAACTGTTTCCCCTTGCGGTTTCTGGAAAATAAAACTCGCCGGCCTGCCACAAACATTTCTGTATTTCGAGGAACGGCTCAGTTGTGACACTGCACTATTCTGGAAAATAACGGCACTGTGATTTTCAATCGAATATCCTACAGTTGTCGTTAAAATGGTGTGTGCAACCTGTTCGCGATATCGGAGTTGTTGATTTAAGTATTGAACCTAATTGGCCTGGCTGCTACCGGCAAGGAGCGTGCTTTTAAACAGTGGTTCAACAACAGAGCGGTCTATTTGCTCCTTACAGCAGTTTAGGCCTGACAGGTGAAGACCGGCATCAGGACGATCTTCGAACACCGTGTGGTCCTTTCCTGGTATCGGCGGCGATGCGTTCGTGGCCTGCGCTGGCTGTCCTCGGCTGCGGCCGTCGGTACTGTTTTCAGGAACTATGCTTTGGTTGCGGCTCACAACGGCTCCCACGGGTGATCACGTGCGGCGGTAGACGGCTACCCCAGACGACCTCCTAGGACTGGTTGGGTTGGAATCAGCTTGCATCTAGATGAAGACAAGCACAGGAAATACACGAAACACCACTGACTAGCAACTGATTTTAAACAGCAACGCTGTTTACGCTTTTAGATCCGCCATGGAGCGCTACCAGAAGGACGTCATTATCAGCGAAGCAGACAGGGTGAAAATTCTAGCCCTAGAAGTCTAAGGGAACGTGGCGAAGAGGCATGAAGCCCGCGAGCAAGGGTTGTGAGGGCGCGGCTTAAGAAAAAAATATTGTTAGCGAAGTCCCGAAAACGAACCCGCCACCTTTGCGCCGTGAAATCGGCAACCTAACCCCAGGGCCACCCCTAAGGCCTCACGGGTACGAGGTTAGGTGCGGCAGCCAATGGGAAAAAATGGTTATGCGTGCACGCAGTGCGCAACACCTAGAAGCAAAAAGGCCAAATATGAATTTTCACAACTTTTGCAGGAAATGGGTTAATTTCTAAACCGAAAAAATTAATAAACCTAACCAATTTAGGTGCCCATATTATGCAAAAACCATTCCATCTCGCCTACCCAGGCCGCCTGACTACGAGACGAGAAGGCAAATGGCCACAATGGTTGGGGATGTTGGAAATAACTAATACGAGAACGGAAAAAGTTAGCATAACTTTTTTTAGCAATTTAGCATAACAAAAAACAATAAAAAGACTGCCGGTACTTATACCAAAAGGGGTGAATCAGGGGGAAAAACTGATTCCGCGGATAGAATCGTTCTTGTGTCACTGGCGTTATGAAACCGGCTTCTGTGCGTTTGCGCCTAAGTGGGGAGCATAGACGCTGAGTTCATGCTACAGACGCCGAGTTCGCGAAGGTGGTTGCCCTGATTTCCAGCGAGTGCTAATGCGGTCCACTTTGGGAGAGATATGAAAGCTGCCGAGGAAGCCATCCGGGCCTGCAAGTCAAAGAAAACTATCAGTGGCAAGTTCGGAACTCCATGTGAGGTGCAACAGCCGGGTAGCCGACCAAGGGGTAGGGGCCGCCTGCTCAGCTGTTTCTCCTGCCTTGCACCATTAGTGCAAGGTGCGAAATTTGTTTTACAGAAGGAAACAGACGTATAGCAGAGAAGACACAAAATCATTCAGGGAGGGGATTAATATTGTTAAGTGGCGGCAGGATGGATTACATGAACCATGGTCGGCGCTGAAGCAATCTATTTACAATTCAGCCATCGCATCTTGAGCAAGGTTCCGCGCCAACCGCCTTCGTCTTTGTAGATAGAGGATGACCATGTCGCTACCCTGCCCTGTCCACTTCCTCTTCTCGTTACACTTCCCCCCGCGAAGGCGACCTTCCCGGTCGACGTCAGTCAATGAACCAGCATGGTGACGATGAAATGAATATAAACAATTGATGTCCTTGCCGACGCTGATGACGATGATGGAAATATGTACATGGGCCCCAGGACAGCGATGCCCGTCGACGCCACGAAGGAACCTCCAAGACCTTTAAATCACACCAGAGTACTGGGCAGTAAAACGTTATCGGCTTGTGGTCGGGTCGCGGCAATGCAAGTCGACTGGTCTCGGCGGATCACGGGGGACACCGGGCTGGGGAATTCGGTCAGGTCATTCACTCAGGTCAGGTCAGGGAATTCGGTCAGGTCATTCGCTCACCAGGGCTGTGACGGGCCTGCGCGATCCTTGAGCCTTGAGGTGGTCGCTTCGGAAACCGACACGACGCGAAGCTGGAGGACCAAGATGGGAATGTACCCAGAACCTACACCAAAATGTTACGTGGCGGACGGACGTATGACTTCAACCATGGTCGCGGATGAAGTGATTTATTTACAATTCGGCCATGACAGTTCGAGCAATTTTCTGCGCAAACCGTCTTCATCTTTGTCGGTAGAGGATGACCATGGCGCTAAGCGGCCATGTCCACTTCCTCTTCTCGTTACGATATTGTTGCCTGGCGGCAGGAGATATCAGACGAGCGATAGTTGATAGGGAAGCGTTGTATTTGCATAATGGTGGCCTTGGTCATTACAGCACCGATGCCGGCTCCGCGCGACGCACTGCTTCTTGGCCCTCTTGAATCGTATCATGCGCTATGCCCCCCGTCGGCTAGTCTTTGCATGTCATTGGCTGGGGACACGGGGCTGGGGATTGGCGCGCTTATGGCTCACAGGGGCTGAAGCAGGCCGATGCAATCCAGAAGGCACCGAGACGGGGTGAAGCTGGTGGACTAAAATGGGGTTGACAATCCCAGCTTCCACCAAACCTTTTACGTGGTGGCAGGAGAAATGAGGCGAACGATGGCAGATAGTGAGTCGATGTATTTACATAAAGGTGGGCATGGTCATGACAGCACCGACACCGGCTCCGTGCGACTCACTGCTTCTTCCACCTCTTAGATCGTACCTTGCGATCTTCTCCACGTCATCTTCTTCCTTCTAATAATAGTATTGCCCTAGATAGCTGCGTATAATCTCCCTTTCAATGCTCCCCTATGCCACAGACAGAAAACTGGCGCATTCATCTCCAGCATCGTCTTTCGCCATAGCTTCTACCATTCCTCGTCCTAGACCCCGGGGTCCTTGCACATGGCCCAAGCGCGGGAGGGTCGCGTCCGCAGCTCCTGCGTAGCGGAAGGGGTGTCCGTTGCAGTCGCCTGTGGCTGTTTCTAGAAATTAGCCCCTCCTTCCCAAACTGTCATGCAGACACGTTAGATATAATTGTTTCGAAAGGGCGCACCCTTGTGTGCCCAGTTGATCTCGGAGATTATTACTGGATTGTGTTGTCGTGAAGATATTCCAGTCGCGCTTTTTTCCACTTGCACTTAAACAAACGTACGTGCCCAAGCACAAGCTAGCAGCGTTTGTTGCAGTGTTTTGTGTTATAGGTACATTAAAGCACCATTTTTGACAGCATTTCGCGGAGTTCTGAACTTGCCAGTCGAATAGCTATTACAAGATTAGCCAATATTTCTCTTGGTTTCGTCACGAAAATTACACAACTGTTCCTTGAAGATGACGTTTACTACTCCTGTACTCTTTCAGTGTAGTACGCATATTCCGAATAGTGTACATTATAACAATTTTTCTAGGGCGCGTTAGGTGATGTTACTTTTCAATTGAACGCATAATTATGAGAAAGGATAAATGAAGGATAGATGCGCAAGTACTCTCTGTTCTTTGTGCATCCTTCGTCAGTTTTGACCCCCATATTAGGAGTAATCACATAACTGTGACTCGCGTCGCTGTTAGAGGACCTTTTGTGAGCATGTGTATATTTTTTGGATGATCTTTTTATAGTCGTAACGACTATAATTAGATAAAACTAAAAAAATAAAACTAAACCCAGAAGCAAAACTTTAACGCCATTGCGTTATGTGTACGTGAGCCGTATTATCTAACATCCTGTGTCAGCCGAAGTTTTATCACGTGGTTGCAATTCCTGTACAGGACCACCGTGACCGGCTCGTTCCTGCTTTTGGTGACGTATTTGTTAACACATACCATGGGGTTTGCACTGATAGTCTGGTTCCGGGGCTGTGACCCAGGGTTGCTTGGACACATAAAGAGCATGGATCAGGTAAGCAGAAGATTTACTTTTTGAAGGTATAAGTACTGGTAAATATATAGGCACATGCCAAGTGCAAAATACCAAGCTGTCTTGATTAGTTAGAACGCATATTGAGATTCTTAAATATTTATACTCATAGTCCTTCAGAATTTTATGCCGATATAAGAGCGCAGGCATTATGTCCTTGGTCACCCTGTTTTTACACAATGGATTTTATTTTATATTCGAGAGAATGTTTTTGTTACGGATTTTTGGTGACTCTGAGGTTAAACGTTGTTCGCAATCCTACGTTGTGGTGCTATCTTGGAGGCTCCTTCCCAAGATAACCTGCGTTTTTGAATGAGTTTTCCTAAATTATTTATCATCAGTTTCCGGATGTTTTTAGGACTGCCTGTGGTAGAGTATTCCCGGCATATTCAAATGCAGGTGTTTAATATAACGTCTGGTAAGCCTTCTCACACACTTTGGTGTTTGTTAATTTACGGTGGTATTTAACCTTCGTCCATGTACTTGCTTAGCAACCATGATGATACAATTGCATATATGTATTAAGAAGTTTTGTTCTATCGGGCGGCTTCAAGTCGTAATAATATTTTTGTCCTTGTAAGAGCAAAAAATGAGCGATAAGTCAATTTGACATTCTTCTAACCGTAATTACTGTCTATTTTTACAAATGAGCTCATTTCTTCGCAAGCGTAAACACAGATATGGTTCCTGTTTGTGGAATGCGATATATAATGTTCATGCCGGCTATGTTGTTGTGTTCATGGCAGAAATGAGTAGGGTAGAATATTCTCGAAGACCATTGAACATTGATACTAAGTGAAAAAGAGGCGATACTTCAACGATTAAATGAACGCTGACGTGCATAATGTGGCTCTTGCCACTCCGCTATTGAAGATTATAACCATGCGGCAAAACTGCTTTTTTAGTTTTGTTAGGGACGACCAGATTTTCGCTTGCGATTTGACGCGGTGACAGGGGACATTCATTTTGGCCATCGCATGCCCGCAGTTCAAACATTGCAGGTCTTCTTGTGCAGATGAGTCCTGAGGCACTTTATAAAAAATCACTGTTAATTGGACAAATGTAACGTGATGAGACTTCCAAAGGCATTACTTTGGTAATGACGGAGGTGCCAGATGTCTACAATTAGTCAGGAATTTCCACAATGCCAAAATGTCCCGACTTCTCTGGCCCAGCAAAATTTACGATAATAATAAATAAATCTTGCCTAATACAGTGTTATACCAAAACCAGAGGGGATTTATCTAAGCACATGATATTTTTCCCCACACATAGTCACCTGCGAAATACTATACGCAAACTCAGTTAATGAATCTGAAATGTGCGGGGCAAGTATTACAAGGTAGCATATGGTAAGCTTGTAAGAATCAAAATGTATGAGTACTGCAACGTTGCCTGCCGAGTTTTTACGCTTTAGTGTGTCGGTAGTTTTACACGTGGCGTTTAGAATCACCTTAAGTACAAGTTAAACTCCAGAGCAACTTAGTGATTCGAAGACAGCTTCTTAGTATTTACAGCATGACAAAAGAAAAAAACGCAAGAAAGGCAAAGATACAGTACAGTGGTGGCTCGTTTTTCCACATTTCTGTCTTGCTTTTCGCAGGGAGCACCGTGAACCTTCAAAAAACGCTAGTCTTTGCTAGCTAGCCCAGACGATTACATCTATACACCCCCTTAGACGCAATTATTGGCTTTGTTAGGTGCAGAAATACCACTTTTCTTGTATCGACTAACCGTGGCTCATATAAAGTGCAACCCTTCTATTGCATAATTCACACGAGAAAAAGTGTTGCTTATTACACCAAAAAAGGTGCTTTTTAGGAAAGAACGGAAGCGCTAGCACAACAAAGAAAAGCGAGTACACACACAAGGCGTTAACATCCAACCAACTAGGTTAAACGTTGGCGCCTTGTGTGCGTCGACTCGCTTTTTCTTGTCGTGTTAGCGCTTCCGTTGTTTGCCATGCACTATCGACAGGCCCCAACCAGCGTGCCAGTTCCTTTTAGTGCGCTGTATTGACTGCTGATAGCGTATGCGAGATATGGTTGTCTTATTACAACGTAAATGGCGCCTCTTTGGGCTACCAGTGTTTTCGGCAATATTTCAAATTTTTGAAACACGTTTTCGTAGGTCACACTAATAATTACAAACATTTCGATAGTAAGGAATTGGTGCTTCTTTTTAACAGAATAAAAATTAATCGGAATGACCACCTAATGTTTCATCCTAAGACATCTTAGCTAAAGTCTTTTCGGTATTGTCAATTAAATACCAACACCACCTGCTCGGCTAGTCTATTTACCTACTGAATCTGACTGCAATACTGATGATCATTTGGTTCCTTTCTGAATGGTAATACTTTCCCTCTCCGTATTACGTTCACATTTTCGCAATAATTCAAAGAAAGGTCATTCATGGATTCATGGGCGATCATTCGCCACATCCGGCAGATGACGAAGGCTTGCCCCAAGCCGAAACGTTATTATATATATATATATATATATATATATATATATATATATATATATATATATATATATATATTAATACATCAGAAAGAAGGAAAAACGTGCCCAGAGTGGGGACCGAACCCACGCCGTTCGATTAGATCTCGAATGCCTTACCAATTCGGCTATCTGGGCGCCTGTGTTCTCCTTCACCTTCTGGGGTATTTATTATTACTACAACTGTATCTGACGCTTGAGGGTGGTAGCCAGCGCCACTCAGACTACACGGGGAGAAGGGGACCTTCTTTTCAACACCAGGGGCGTGACGCGAACGTCTACAGCCTGTCATAAGCTGGTAACTGGCGGGAAACCCTCTTATGCTACCTTGGCATCAAGGCTGCCAGAACCGAGGCCCTCGCGAAGCTTTCGCACGATAATAGGGTTTGGAAATGAGGGGCTGGTTAGGAAATACAGAAAGAAATGCCGGCAGTCTACAACGCCAAAGAAGGCATAGGGGAATGGTTGGACTATTTTTTTACCGTTAGTGACGTTACATTATTATTATTTTTATTAATTACATCAGAAAGAAAGAAAGAAAAACGCTCCCAGAGAGGGGACCGAACCCACGCCTTTCGATTAGATCTCGAATGCCTTACCTATTCCGCTATCTGGGCGACTGTGTCCTCCTTCACGTTCTGGGGTATTATTAACCCTATTATCGTGCGAAAGCTTAGCGAGGGCCTCGGTTCTGGAGGCCTTGATGCCAGGGTACCATAAGAGGGTTTCCCGCCAGTTACCCGCTTATTACAGGCTGTTCGCGTCAGGCCCCGGGTGTTGAAAACAAGGTCCCCTTCTCCCCGTGTAGTCTCAGTGGCGCTGGCTGCCACCCTCAAGCGTCAGATACAGTTGTAGTAAATATAAATACCCCAGAAGGTGAAGGAGAACGCAGTCGCCCAGATAGCCGAATTGGTAAGGCATTTGAGATCTAATCGAAAGGCGTGGGTTCGGTCCCCACTCTGGGCGCGTTTTTCTTTCTTTTTTTCTGATGTAATTAATAAAAAAATATAATAATGTAACGTCACTACCGGTAAAAACAAATAGTGCAACCATTCCCCTATGCCTTCTTTGGCGTTGTAGACTGCGGCATTTCTCTCTGTATTTCCTAACGAGCCCCTCATTTCCAAACCAGATATATATATATATATATATATATATATATATATATATATATATATTGTGGGAACGGCGCGCAGACGAGGAGAAAGACGCTGTTCGGGGCACGCGCAGCGTGTGCGCGCTGGAGCCTGACGAGGGACTGAGGCAGTGCGTGCCTGGGCTTGGAGAAGATCAGGCGTCTCGGGACGGGTTCGGGTCAGAGCTGACTAAAGGTGTGTTTGGCGCAAATGTGGTACCGGGGTTCTTGCACCCGGCCGCGGTTCCCCAGAAAGACACTGAGCCCCCTCGATCACACCTTTACTGGGAGTCCCGCTCCGCCAAGGTCCACTGCTCAGCTGATCCGGCTGCACACACGTAGCCCAGCCGAGTCCGCCATGTTCCATCCTCGCTCCTCTCGCGCCACCTCCTTATCCTCCGCCGGCACATGTCCATCCCGTGGGATTGTCCCCCGCCACTATTGCCGGATTACCACAATATATATATATATATATATAGAAATAAGGATTGGCAGTCAAGAAGACCTCGGAAAGCAAAGGGGAGGTTGTGGTAGGTCATTGAAACAGATCAAGAATTTGGAAAGAAAGAAAGAAAGCGAAGACAAAATGCCCGCCAGGTGGGATCCGAACCCACGACCTCCAGAATACCGGTCTGGTGCGATCGCACCAGACCGGTATCGCACCAGACCGGTATTCTGGAGGTCGTGGGTTCGGATCCCACCTGGCGGGCATTTTTTCTTCGCTTTCTTTCTTTCTTTCCAAATTCTTAATCTGTTTCAATGATCTACCACATCCTCCCCTTTGCTTTCCGAGGTTTTCTCGACTGCCAACCCTTATTTCTGTGTTATATATATATATATATATATATATATATATATATATATATATATATATATATACATATATAGCGAATCCGAAATGTGAAATGAGGGGCTCAGTGAATTAAGGCAGAATAAGGGTTGGCAGTCGAGAAAACGTCGGAAAGCAAAAGGGGGAATGTGTTATGTCATGGAAAGAAATGAAAAATTTTTTGAGTCAGAAAGAAAGTGGTGAAAAAATGCCCGCCGGGTGGGATCCGAACCCACGACCTCCAGAATACCGGTCTGGTGCGATCGCACCAGACCGGTATTCTGGAGGTAATGCAATGAGCCCACCTATAACGTGTTTCTGGTACTTCTCTCTGTTTCTTCACAGCTGCCCTCGTGCCGCTTATAATTTGAAGGTTGTTCCCTATGTTTATTATTTTTTACAACTGTTTTTAGTAATTGAAATATAGCTAAAGGATTGGCCAAACGACTGTTCTTTCACACTTGAACGAAGGTTGCATTTTGCCTTCCCGGCCGCTTCAAGAAAAGCGGTCGCTGGTGATCAGCTATGGCGAAGCTTACTGCACAAGCCTTATTCAAGAAATGTTCACCGAAGCACCTCGGGATGCTTATATTTTAAGAGCATTTCTTCGGCAATATTTAGGAAATATTTTATTCAAACCTAAAGCGAGATCTTAGAGCCCACATTTTACTCTTAGACAAGGCTTGCAAATGCTTGGTTAATTTTCAGATTGTGCCCTACTATATAAAAAAATATTTAGTCGGCATACCTGGCATTACTGGGATGTTCCTTGCTGGCGTGGTTTGCGCTGCAACAAGGTAAGGGCTCACTTGTCACGGCCAACTAGTCCCACGCTGAAATTGCCAATGTTGCGCCTTTGTCATGCCGAATAGAGAATTCACGATGTTTTGTGGTTCCGCCGAGAGCACGGACCTTAATTCGCTATTTTGAGCAGTACACGCATGCTTGGGAGCACAGCTTTCTGAGAAATTTCGCTTTGCGTACTACAAGTTGATGCCTGCCAATTTGGAACTTTTTTCATTGGTGTGAGCGTTTTATACTACTCCTGCTCAGTGATCACAATGCATTGCATTGCCCCATAAAACGCTGACGGCTGACGTAATAAGCAGTGTAAAAACGTTACAGTTCACCTTCACGTGTCGATCGTGTTCGCTGCTTGTTGCGTCACACGAGATAGCTTTAGCTGCAATAGAAACTCATACACGCAGGAAAAGAAACCTTGATTTAGTGGACAGGTTAGCTCCAAACGGTAATGAAGTCTTTGTACTCCAATCTACGGAGTAAGAAATCAATACAATGACAGCGTAAAGAAACCACTAGGCAACAGAAATTGCATTGAACTGACAACCGCTGAAAGATTCCCAGCACAGCAAGTGTAAATTATGCTCTTAAAAATATTAACCTAAATACAGCAAAAATAATCATATAGCATGCATGCAGTTTCATAAAGTCTACATATACAACCTGTCTTACAACTGCGCAACTTCATGTGGTAAAACTATATGCATCCTTACAAAAACTACATTGAAAGACTGTAATCAAATATACAAACATTCGGCTGCATGCAGAACAATGCCAGTATCCAATATCTGTTTGACACTCGTACACGGGACGTTAAGTGCACTCAGTAATATTCGCATATCCTCGTCTCCTGACAGAAATTTCTTAGGAAACTATAGGCTGCACTTTCGAATAGCTGATCGTAGCATGGACCAAATAATGTTCGCAAAGATATGCGTGTCTAGAACAAACGGCTACTGCACAGTTATCGCCGCTCCATGGCATATTGCGGAAATTGACGTTGTTTCTAGCGCCATCTTCAAACTCATATCCACGAATACAGCAGGTGTCGTCAACGGACCGAATCCGCACCGGAGTTCCTTTACCTACAATGAATACGAAAGGCACCGGTCCACTCGGTGCAATAGGGATAACCTGTGTGTGGACCATAAGGGATAGGGATTAACCGAGCTTCCATCGTGATCTCACTCTCACTTGTCACACTTCGCAAACGGAAAGAAGCTAACTGCGCACATTGAATGACCTGTTGCAGTAAATTGCTTGGCCCGAGTATATACTATTTCTTCAGTTGTACCAGGGAATACACTGAAATAATATTCTATAATGGTGCATACTTCAACCGCCACCACATCACACATACGCCTTGTCAAAATTATATTGTGAGCGCATGCCGCAAATCGGCGAAAATGGAATTCCTATTTGAGCGTGTCGATGTCACAATAAAATCTTTTAAAAGTGTATAGCATAAGTTTATGCTTTATGCAGCACAATATTAGTACAAACGCTAATTATTCGAGCATATTATTGGTACAAACCCCGAAAAGTAAGGAATTTGCGATGGCGAAACGCTTAACCCTAACAGAATTGGTATCAAAATGAAACAACAGCAATCAAGATATATACCAGACGCCTTTCAATGTGAGTCTCATCATTGGTGTCGTGTAAGAGATGTTTATTCTCGGACGTTTCAGGCTGTCAGTGCGCATTGTGTTATCGCCAAAAACAAATATCTTATGTACAGCCTGCCACTTCAGCACACTTTTGTGCTGTGAGATGGAGGTTTCTTGTTGTAATTGTTTAACGGCGCTGAACTGTTTTTTTCTCAGTACAGTGTCCTCTACAATTAATTCTCAAGCTGCCATCATGTACGTGGATGTCATCGCTCCGCGATACAAGAAGGCGGAGAAACACGTGTTATGGATTACACGAGGCCTCGGTGAGTCACGACATACGATTTTTACGTATGAAATTGCCGTCAATACGTACACAAAAGAGCAAATTTAATTCATAACTTTATATTGTTAACTCTCTGCTATACACCTTAATAAACAATATAAATAGAAGAGAGAGAGTCAGACAATGGACGTTAATTGAATTGGTAAGAGATGGGCTTAGATTAAACTTGCATGGAGGTGTCTTCAGTACAAGTTCCCTTAAGGGTGGGCGGAATCGATAGCACTTTGTGCAAGCCAAAGCGCACCTAGTATCAAACAACAACTAAATGTGTACGAACAAAGTGAAAGCTATGCAAACCGTGGGTAAAATGCGAGATATGCGCTAAAAATAAAAGGGATATTACCATTTTTACCGAATAAAGAGAATTTGTTATTTACAACGTTTCTGGCGACCTTTTGCTTCACAGGGGCAACTTACTGCCGAGATTCGGTGGTGATATTACGATAAACGTAGAGACGCGTGCAGTATAGGCATTATCGAGTCATAGATCCGGTATGCATGGCACAGAAATTTACTCTAGGATCAGGGTTCTGGTCAGTGTGAGTCACGGTTACCAGGAGTATAATCTATCCTTGCCAACAATGCAATCGATATGGACTGTTTAAGCATGTATAAAACATTACCAGGATTTTTATGGGGCAGTAGTGGATAAATTCGGTAGTAACATGTTTTACGGCTATCATTCAGAAACAGAACTTCAAACGTATCATTTGCTACGAGCGGGTTGGTGCTGGCCCCGACTTTTACTCAATTATCAGCCAAGCAGTGGGTCACATTAAATGTTAATTAAGAATATCTTGTCATCAGGTTTTAGCGCATTCATACTTGAACATCAGAATTAACACGTTTCGTTTTTTTCTGCAGCGTTTGTAATTGGCATCATCATGACAATCTACAGCACCATTTGCGTTTACTTGGGATCATTATCAAGGGTAACTACATTTTTCATTTCTGATTGATTGATTGTGGGGGTTTAACGCGCCGACGCAACGCAGGCGATGAGGCGCGCCGTAGTGGAGGGCTGCGGATTAATTTTGACCACCTGGGGCTCTTTAACGTGCGCCGAAATCTCGCACACACGGGCGTTTTTGCTTTTCGCCTCCATCAGAAAAGCGGACGCCGCGGACGGGAAGCGAACCCGCGACCTCGTGCTCAGCATCGCAACGCCTTAGCCACTGAACCACCTCGGCGGGTATTTTTCATTTCTCTTAGACTAACATGTGATCGGAAGTTGATATCAGAGAGCTTTAGCTGACCGTTTTTGACGGTCCGCTCCGGTAGCGGCGTCCCGCTCAGCGCAACCGGAGCCAATGCCGTTCGCCACCGAGCGCACCAGGCATGCGCAGTGGCGCTCGCGCTTGCTATCAGAGCGGAGCGGAGCGTGAAAAACGGTCAGCTAAAACTCCCTATTGAACTGACTTCGCACTGTTTACGTCGTGTTCGAGAGAAAAAAGCTCCGGCTCAGCGATTATTACAGCAGACTGACTAACCCCTCAGCTTACCGAACACACTCGCAGACTTCTATACTAATAATGATGCTAGTGGCATGACTTATCATTATTGGTTGCTAGTATTCGTGGGTACTCGACCGTACGGCACGCACTTTCCTCCCTGTTATTTAGCGTTCTTCTAAAAAAAGGTCGGCCAGGATGAGCCTACGATATACCACCCGGCTCTTATAAACGCGCTTTTCCTCGGCCTCTCATTGGGTGGGGCCTTCTCCAATGCTGTCTCCTTCCACTCAGCCGCTCAAGATCTGCGTTCATCGAGCTCCCTCTGGTCTTGCAATATGTTAATTACTCATTACACATTGCACTCTCAGTCTCTTGAGCCGCTTAAGGAGAAGTTGCGCCGAAATGCTAATATGCTGCCACTGTACTCAAGTCATTGAGGCCTTTGTAGAATGACCATGTCTCCATGCATTTGTTCCTTGCACAGCCAAGTTGTACTTAAGTTGCAGTGCTCTCCTTCTCATGTTGGTTTGCAGGTATTCATGATGGCGAGTGCTGCCTTCGCGGCGCCTTACGTTGGCTTGTGTCTCCTGGCGGTGCTGTTCCCGTTCGTTCACTCCAAAGTACGTAACCCAGGGGGACCTTTGGTTCTTCCTATTTTACATCTTGTCCGAGCCATTTCGCGGAGCGGGAAAACGGTGGAAACAGAACATTTCTACCTGACTACACGGCTAATTACCTGCCGTGCTCTTTTTCGATAATACATGATTCCGCAAGGCACGAACTCCGGCAATAGAAATCGGGCTTCGCACGCCTATTTAGGCCAGGGGCTTAATTTATAAATGGTCTGCGCATGACGCTCTGTCTTGGTAAGCATTATTACGGAAACCAAACAGACTGCATTCGCATTAGCTCAGCACAACGGTTTATTGCGAAACCCAAGAATAAGAAACCTGGCCTCGAATCTAGAACATTTTCGATTGCACACATTCGAATGTCATAGGGTGATTTTGTTTCTGCTGCAGATAGAACGAAACGTTTTGAAAGTGGGGAACCCAACATTTGCGGAAGATATGCAGCTCTGGAAGCCAGACCAAAATGGCGGACATATTTTACAGGAGTGCGATATTACGCTACCTTCAATGAATGACCTTTTTTGTAAGAATGTAGCTATGAAACTAGTTTAACCCGAGTGACTGCATACTGGACGCCTAATAACATCTAGCTAATGGGCGGTAAGTAACCAAGAAGATAACAAAGCGACCACTAAAGGTATGGTTTCTGGTTTAAGGAAATGCAAATGGTAGGCTTCAGATTTGGCACCAACAGTCAGATAGGAAGAAAAATTACTTCCGTTAGTCCTCATCCGACCCCGGAGTGGCACTCCGACTACTTTGGTCGTACCTTATCTGCATGTATTAGCCGCTACTAAATATTCGTACATGCCATCGCATCCTTTCGCGCGGAAAGTAAATGAGAATCAATGAATCAGTTAATGTCGCTGAATGCAAGGATACCACACGACCGCATACGAGTGCAGCTAATCTTTTCTACAGATAATCTGGTTTCAATAAAAGCAAAGGTCACCTGAACCACAAGTTCTTCATATGTACACTGCTGTTACACATTTGCCAAATTTCGCAGGCACCAATAAAAGCTCTTGCCCTAATAGCAGCCGTCATTTCACATTCATCCGTTAACACTGACGCAATAGTGGATACCTAACATACAATTTAGCGTCAACAGAAACTGTGCAGTGTTTAGAGGGAGGAGGCGGGGGTGCGTTTACTGGGCGTGCATCTTGGTATTTCATCAGAAGTTTATTAGGTATCGTACTTGGTCTTGTTCTCCTGCCCACGTGTAGGATAGCAAACTAGGACACAGCCTGGTTGACATTCATGTCTTTCCTTTACCTTTATTCCTTCCTTCCTTCCTTCCTGATGGTGCCCTTAGAAGAGGCCTCCCAGCCGTCGCACTCATGAATTGAGTGAAGAGTGTGTACTTAGGTGAAGGAGAAAGTGGAGACCGTAATTAAACTATTTATTGCGCAGAGGGCGTGACTCATATGGTTAATAGTGGGTTTAAGCGAACGCATCTGCTAGGTACCAGAGATAATATTTCCAAACACAGCAGTGCAGTCGCCCTTTGGCTCCTTATGCATTTTTTCAGTACGCATTATAATATAAAAATATTACAAGCGTACTGCTTGCACATACTGCGTGTTAACACTGCGAGTCTGCTGATGACTTTGCAAAACGATATTTACCACAAAAAAGTTCAATCAGCACCAGCAAAGCTGCTCGCTCTTTGGCTTGCTGTCTCCGATCTCTGCCAAAGTTTAAACATATGCTTTCCCAGGGGGCGGGGTTTTCGACGCTCCTTGTGGCAGTATATCAAATTGCCCACATGTCTCAAGCGATCACAAGTGGAAAAACGCCACCAAGAGTGGATGTCTCCCTGGAATACTGCTCCACCAATATCACCGCTCCACTCTCAACAGTGAACTCCAGCCAGCCTGGCGCCATGGAACGGGTAACAATGTACGCCTATCCAGATTCTTGTGTCCGCCTTATATCAATTAACACATACTCGAAATGCCGAACGAATATTTAGACGAGTGAGTTGTCTTACCAAAACTTTGTCAAATGAAGTGCGAACTCACTCAGGTAGACTATCGAAAGAGCTGCAAACTCAAGCATTTTTTGGGGGGATTTTCAAGAGGCGTATATTTTGTTGGTAGAAAGAAAGACAGAATGAAGTCGTTATCACCGCCAGATTGGAATTTTGAAATCGGGGTGCTCGCTAAATGCACAATTCATTTGATGCCGCCTGTGGATTTTTACCAGTACTTATATCATACTAAAAACCACAGTTGCCTCTTATTGTCCGCTATTTCAGTAATAGGATCTCCCTTGCGTTGCGAGTTTCCCGCAAATATAGCGTTAGATGTTTTTGCGGCGACTATATAGGTGGCTGGGGAAATGCATGTGTCCTACCAAGTAAACATTACGCATTATTATTTTTTTTTGTTTCAGGCCACAAGAACAGTTCTTTCTTTTTCGCCTATCATTCCTTTGGAGCAGCTTTTTTGCAATTTTCGCAACCATTTTCGGTGGAATTCTCCTCAGTGCTCTCACAGGTAACATTTTATAGTACGACAGATCATCGTGTTTTATTATTCTTCTCTGTGGAAGAATGCCCGGTACGTTGAATGTTTCGAGCTGCTAACTCCGAAGCAATGTTCGCAAAAAAAATAACTTATATCCGTGGGCCTCTTTTTGTTGGAAAGAAAAAAAAACAACTCTACAATCCGACTGCGCAATACCAAATGGCCTGAACGCGGACGTTTACCTATTATCTTAGCTGGGGCAGCTAAAATGTTGGTTTTGCTTGGAGAGAGACAGAAAAAAATTTTCAGAAACAAAACAACCGCGTTCTGGATCGTATACAATCTTTATGCTCAGCCGCATCGTGCAGTTTTAGTATTCGGCAGTCCAAAGATGGGAGCTTGCGCTACTTTATGTCAATTACTCACTTACGGGATCCGCAAGGCATTACAGGAAGCAGTGAAATTGTGATATGTAGAAACGTAATAATACTTAATAAACAATCTAACACTAACACCTGGCGCACAGCAGACTTAAAATTAGGTAAATTGGAAATAGGGACGATGGAAGCAGAAATGCTGTTCCATTCGCAGCTGGTGTACGAGTACAAATAGAAATTACTCTTTCAGTAAGATAATCCATATTTTAGCTAATATTCGGCGTGGTAGGACAATATGACGGGCCTGAGGACAGTACCCGTTACAGATGTTCATTTTAGTAAAATATTTTGTAGAATACAAACCAACTGCTCGAAGCGAAAGAGATACACTTCTGTAAGAGGTGCCTTGTGTCGAGCTATACGTTATACTACGCGTTACACACAAAGTGTCACTTCAAATGTCTCCACCTGCTCCCGTGGCGTACTTTACGTGTTAAGCTACTGTGAAATTTGGTGCTAGTTTGTTGGTTTCACTTTGGAAGGACATTTTAATACTGCGGTGACCGTTTTTGTGCATATCCATAGACGCGAAAACAGTTGTGACTGGAGTCTTTTCCTCGCTTAGGTCTAAGAAAAACCGACAAATTTTGACCATTTAGAAGGAGGTCGTGATTCTGTTCATTATTCTGCTGGTCAACACATAGAGGTAGGTATTTAAAGCAGCCATGAAGAAAAAACACAAGTTTGGTTCATTCGAAAGATTGCCTCGTTGGAACCATACTGACACCACTTTTAACACAAACTTCGCTCAAACAAGCTACATAATTAGGAAAAAAGGGAATGACCATGCGACCCACCAGCTCATTTCCCGCAACAGAACCTATGATGTCACACGAGAATGCTCTGCGATTGGCGGAGGCCGGCAAAAGCAAACGCAAGTTAGGCAGGGCTTACCAGTTTGCATAGTGAGCTATATGGCCGTTAAACATACTGCATATTCCTTTTATGACACTAATAACGGTGGAGTAAACGGTTGAAGTTCCGAATAAACACGCAAGCGTGTACGCCAATGCGTACGAAACTACCTCCAGCCAAACTCGACATCTCGCCGTCGCCAACGTCGCGCAGACGAATTTTCGGGTTCAAGGCTCTTCGGGGTCCAACGAACCGTACCAGCACGCACAGCCGCGACCTTGCTTGGTATCGTAATCCCTTCACAGGAGGTTGGCCGTCATATCGCCAACGAGCAAAGGTAAAAATACAAACGAGGGGAGTAAGGAACAGCAAGCAGCGACGAGATAGTGCCAGTCGTCGCATTTTCGGAATGGTGTTGGCTTGCTGCTGTTGTTACGAGCTCGTTTCCAGTTTACAACCACTGAAAACTTCAGTTTGTTCGAGTACTTTACAATGAAATTTCGTTGTTACGTTTTGAAATGCCCATGTAGTACGAGCATATCGTCGAGGGAGTGCGACATCCCCGCCGGTGAAGAGATCTCCTTTCACGTGCTGCCCAACGACGAACCTCGGCGAAGCAAGTGGCTACATTTTGTGAACTTAGCAAACGGAGGCGAAAGAGAGCTAAAGGAAGTACGACTGTGCTCGCTTCATTTCCGAGGAAGTGATTACGCCAGGGACCCTTACGTTAGCTCACTCCTGGGACATGCTGGCGCTCGTCGCCGACTTCGTCAAATCGCCGTCAAAGCGCTCTGACCTTGGGGGAAAAAATGCCGTATACACCGCGCATTGACGCTGGTATCTTTCTGGTCGAAGCAGAGAGCTCACGCGAACGGCTTTCCATTCACGACACCGGCGAAATGGCATAAACGATACTGCTACTGAAATTGAACTATTATTAACCGTAAAAAAAATACGGCACATACGTACCAGTCCGTATTCGTCCGTCGCGACGGGGCTGACGAGGCAGCGCTGCCGACGGCTGGGCGTTCGTCTGTTGTGGCTATCGCGGAATGGGCGCTTTCCGGTCCATCCGCATATCCCACAACTTCTGCCGCTCGTGCACTTGAAGCATTGAGCGTTCAAGTGGTGTGAGGTTGTTAAATGCAAGCCCGAGCGTCTCGGCGAGAGTTTTGTTCTCCGGATCAGGCGATTCCATGACAACGGCTGCGGGTGCACTAGGTTTTACTAGTGTTTTTAAAATGGCCGCCGTCTCGGTTTCGGCACGAGTTCCGGTTCCTGTTTGATTCCCGCGTGTGGCTGCTATATGGTGTCGACATACTAAGTAGTATCTGTTTCATGGACCGGCTCGTATGACGCCATTGTTCACGTCACGAAATGTGCAATGTAGCGGGAGATTTAAAATTTTGGCCTAAATTGCCTTATTTCTCAGTGAATCAAGCATCATTTGCTTCCGGGAAAGCGCTTAGGGTACTATGAAACACCTAATCTTTCGAATAAAACAAACTTTTGTTTTCTCTTTATGGCTCCTTTAAGGGGCAGGTGATGGCACCACCACTGGAGAGTGACAGGGCGGTTCGATATCGTTGTTTTGTCGACTGATCTTCTTGCTGATTTGTCGGGGATTGTTCATTTTTTTACTCTATAGATTTGTGTGTTGATATCTCACGACAACAAGGAATGCAGTTCATTGAATTGAATATTTTAGGTATTGAATTTCTTACGAAGACAGCATATAGTCACGCTCATAGGTAAAAAAATCCTTATGTAGGTGACAACAATAGAAACGCAAATGCGAGCATTTTCACTTAAGGTACGCAATACGAAGAAAGGTATGAATGGTGATGAACCGTATACTTGTTTGTATTATCTTTTTGACATCACAACCATTAGTTCGTGGGATTGGCTGCCGAGAAGAAAATCCATCGCCTCTATACTAATTATGGATTGAAATACCTGCCTTTAACGAGATGCTTGAGTGCAGCGGCGAACACCTGTATGCTTTTATCGACGCTGCGCAGGCTAGTGACCAAGAGTGGGTCAATGTTATTATTTTAAAGAAATATCATGCCCTTGGTTCTTGAGTTGAATTAACTGAAGTACAAAAGGCTGGTCGTTTTTAAATAAAATCAGCACGTTGCCTGCATTGCCCTGAATGGTGGAAAAAGGGATTAGTACAAGTTTTTTTCTCTTTGAAACACTTGCAAGAGATGTGCCCGCGATGGTTATTCATGCAAAATCAAGCCGCGCTAAATGAAGGTAATCGTAAAGAGAGAGAGAGATTTTGTGACGTGCTTCGTTATATACGGTGAGACGAGTGAAACTATACTTGGAGGTAATGATACAAAATATTTGAAGGAAACTTTCATTCACGTAGGTCATTTAGGTCTATGCTCGTAAGACCAGTCATTTTTGTGAAGGATCGTGCTTCACACACTTTTTTCAGGTGAAATGCGAAGTGAAGACGTCCAGCCCCATCTAAGCAGCGACATACTTATTCGATTATGGCGGCGATTGCAACGGACACTCATCCGCGGGGATGCCAAGGTAAAATGCCTGAAATAGCGAAATCCGTCGCGGTGCAAAATAAAAACATCTTACTTCCTGATTTCAGGGGCCAGCCCAAGACACATCCAATGAAAAGTTCTCCGCGAATCAAGCAGAAAGCAAGACCCTCCTGGCGCACGTATCCGAGGCCCGAGTATGATCAAATTGATAAGAGCCAAGGACTGAAAAGAAGCCTAAATACAATTGTCATTTTCAATGCAGAAATGAAAAGAAACAACTGACTGAAACTTCTTTCCCTATTCAACTGGCCATTGTACTGCCCATTTCTTCCTTACTCTCCTTGACATTCTATTCTGGCTGGAAAACGATGAGAAGCAAATGTTCAAAGCGAAAAATTGCTTCGGTCAACCCTATTATTGACAAAAGGAGCTCTGAGCTCTCAGTCCCCAGTAACTGTAAAGCACCTGGCCACGATGGCGCTCAAGCCAGTGATGCAGCAGTGGGTGCTAAGAATATCCGCGTCTGGACGGGCTGCTTCTGCAAGTTCAACTTTGCAAACATTCAACGTGCGAACTCTGCCAAGCGAAGATAGCTTAGCTGTGCTAATACAGTATCTCTCGAAGATTTAGTGGGATATTATAGGGCTAGGCGAGGTTACAAGCACACGAGAAAGCTTCATGGAGTTGCCACACGGGCATATTGCGTGGTACCAAAAAACTCTACAGAAGAAAGAGCTCGGGTTGGTATTCTTCATCCACAGGGGGATATCAGAACACACGGAAGAGTTCTTCAGAACACAGAAGCTGTCGCAACCATAGTGATGAAGCTAAACATACGAAACAGGTTAATCTTAGTACACGCCAATGCAATAACTTCTCGCTAGGACGATGAGGCCGCAAAGAGGTTCTACGAGGCCGTGGAAGCAGTAATGAATAAACAAAGCAACACAGTTCACGACCGTAATGGGATACTTTAACGCAAAATCACATGAAGAGAGAGTAGGAGAAAATTCAGCGAGAAACTTTCCCGAATGGCTCTTACAAAGAGGAACACTAGATAAATTTGCATCAAAGAAGTAACCTGAAGCCGATGAACGCATTCCTCCGCATACAAGTGAAGAGTAAATAGACATGAAAGGTCATGACAGCGTAACAAAAAAATTACAACTGACTTCATTTTAAACTGCAGCCCAAATATTGGACAGGACCATCATGTACTTGGCAAGATGCGGGACAGCTATCAGAAGATGGTTCGGGGAAAAGTAAAGGTGATTCTGGAAAAATCGAAGAGGGAAACTAGCGAAAACGTAAAAACTCTCCAACAGACTCAGTTATAAACAGGATGCAGGAGTGTAAAAGAACCCGCACAAAAAATTCGCGCTTTTAACTGGTGAGATCAAGGGCAGTGTTGACAGGCCAAATGACAATGTAACAATGGCATTCACAGACCCTCCAACAACACCCGCCGCGGTGGCTCAGTGGCTAAGGCGTTGCGCTGCTGAGCACGAGGTCGCGGGTTCGATTCCCGGCCGCGGCGGCCGCTTTTCTGATGAAGGCGAAAAGCAAAACCACCCGTGCGTACGAGATTTCGGCGCACGTTAAAGATACCCCGGTGCTCAAAATTAATCCGGAGCCCTCCACTACGGCGCGCCTCATCGCCTGCGTTGCGTCGGCGCGTTAAACCCTACAATCAATCAAGACCCTCCAACAGCCGTAGGAGAAGCAGATTGCTGAAACGATATCGGCTACGTACGTAACAAAACGAAGGAATTTATTGCTAAACATATTGCGAAAGTCTCTAGTAGGATAGATGAACTTGAATTGGCAGAGCTGTTGAAGTAGAGTAAAGGGCGTAAAACAAACGCTATTGGTCCGTACGACATGACAGCGATCGAGGAAACTCAGGAAAGAGGAGGAATCATAAAATCTAATAATACGAACCTGCGGATTGGGAAAGGTGGATTGTGCGCACTCACACATAAGGTAACACTACGCACAGCATTGAGGACGTAGTAACCGTAGCGGGACGATTCTACACGAGGCTATGCGCCACCGATATGTTTCACTAGGCGCAGCTACTGATGCTACAAGCGTAGCTTCCTATGTGTCAAGGGGCAGTTAACTAAAGAAGAGGTGAACAGCTACGGTTATATGCTGTTTGGGTGGAATTTCATGAGTGGACAACAAACACTTTCAGCTAGAATACCAACGTTTAAGGTTCGGGTGGAATGTTCATTTTTGTGGTTCTCAGAAATGCCAAGTGACCTTCACCGAGTGGAGCTGCAGGATTCCAAGGCTAAATTTCTATTTGTTTAGAACAGGGCCTTCACCTACGCAACTATGTTCGGTTCCAGGTTCCGAAAACAATCTAACATTTTTTTTTCTAGGCTGTCGCCGCTTCTCGGCAGCTAGCCAACTGCTTTTGACGGACCCGATTCAGCGTTTGAGGCTGACTTTATTCATTACGCTTATATAATATATAATCAATCTATTATTTATTATATATTACACTTATATTATCTATTATTTAACAAACTTGGGGCATGCAAAACTGAAAATATAAAATTCTATTCAAACATTTGCTTCTGCTTCAGGTTGCTTGAATCGCTGAAGGGTACTAATTAGGGAGTAACTGAGGTTTTACACATAGCGAAGTTTTATTCCCCGGCCTCTGTCTTTCCGGAAATGAATTATTATTCGGGGTCCTCACGAATTTCAACACGTTTGTTAGCCCAGGCCAACCCCGCCCTGTGTGTCAGTTAACTTTCAGGACTTCATCCTCCTTATCATCATCGTCTTACTTGTTAGCTACCCGCTGGCATTGTTCTGCATTGTACTTAGTGCGAATACATTGTTTTTCCTTGCTTCTGCCTCACAACATTTTGTTGGAGTTTTCGGGATTTTGCCGTCTACTACGAACTGCGCAGCGGCCGTCAGATTTCACCGTTCAGTACGCCTAACAGCAGCGACCCTGTTAAAGGCGTTCCCATTCCTCCCGTCGTCCTGTCTCACCCGGAGAACCTGGAACATTTACTGGCACCGAAGGAGTCGACGCTGATGAGTGGATACGTATGTACGACCGGGTAAGCAGCCTTGAACGATGGGATCGCTGCTATTATGTTATTATGCTATGATGTTATTCGCTGCTATGCTTTGCCCGAAAGCCAAGGCACGGACCGGGTACTACACCAACGAAGAGGCATTGACCAGTTGGGACGTTTTCAATGAGAAGCTGCTGGCCGCGCGTGGAAACATTATTCACCATAAACTTGACGCCGAGAACAACCTCACGTCTGGTGTCCAGAGTAATGCAGAATCCGACATCGGATATATTCAGGGCGTACTTGCTGTGTGCGTCAAGGTTGAGCGGGCAATGCTTGAAGAACAATTGTTGGTCGCGTCTTAAAAGGCATTGCGGACAACGCTTTTAATTCACTAGCCTTCAAGAACAGCTCAAATTTGTATGACATCACTGCAGAGCGCCAACGCTTGGAGCAAGCCAAAAGCCACCGTGTTGCTAAAAACATCGTCCCGCTTCCGAATACAACCGCTACATCTTCCTGCGAAGATATGCTTGTCCAGTCCGTTGACGTCGCCTCAACTGGCCCTACTGATACACGTTCTCTAGAATAATTCGTACAGAAATTGGAGCCATGTAACCAGCCCCTCTCAGTTTCAATCTGTGATTGAAGCTTTCGTCCGCAAATAACTTGACGAATTGGGCCTTTCCCGCTTTCCTTCATCAATCGTGAGTACGTCCACCCACTCAATTCTGCAAAGCTCCACCCTATTTATCATAAGGCACCTCGTCATTTCCGCAATCCGGCTGCCTGGTGAAGCACTGACGACCATTTTGTTTGCATCTGTTCCCATTGTATGGGACATGTTGCCATCGTATAGGACACGTTTGCCGTTATTCCGCAATCGCTGTTACGATGCTATGCCTCCCGTACTGCTTAGTACACTTCCCGCCAACCCAAGAATGCTCACCGACAAGTTTCCTCCTACCGAAATACTCACAGCTCCGACGCCACTGCTTCACTCTTTAGACTGAGGTATCGTCGTCACCGCGCCGTCGCCATTCCCTATTGCCCGAAGGTTGCCCCCATTGTCGCCGTCCAGCCCCGCCTGCCTCTTCCCGAAAAACCAGATCATGCAGCTCTCACGGTTATGCTGCACTGATGACCCCAAGCAAATATCTCTGCTCGCTTCACCTGCACCTTGCAATTCTCTTGATGTCGTTAATGGGGAAAACATTGCATAAAAGACGAAGAAAGGGAGAAGGTAAACATAAACACAGCGCTTACCTGCAACTGATAGTTTTTATGAAGGAAAACCGCCATGGTTTTAGTGTACATCACGGAAAACCCAAACAAGTAAGAAAATAGATGAAACCACTCAAAACCCACTGCTACGTAACTGATACACACACCGGTCATGCGCGATCAAGATATGCCAGTTGTCTCTTACAACTGATAGATTTACCGGCCGTTGCATACGTTTCACTAATCGCCCGCGTTAACTTATCTCGATGCTTGGTTAGAATTGTGCCATGGATCACGGGAGACTACAGGGGAACGTACGCTCAGCCGAGTTCGTCGAGGTGTAGTATCCCATGGACCGTTCATGCTCGCTTAACCCAATCTTCACGCACCTTCCTGTCTGGCCAACATACATCCTGCCACAGGGCAAAGCAAATCATACGCCACATTTTTGCCGCGCTACAAAAACTCGACCCATGTTTGGCACCACAGCCATTTTGCGCCCGCTTCTTCGTTGATGTTGCAGTTGCCTGTTGCAACACTGGGCAAATGCTCCTGTGCCGTATCGTAGTGCTGAATACAACCCTTACACCGTCCCGTGATGCCACTTTTCGTATCCCGCGCCACAATTTTTTGGTATAGAACACTACCACAGACCTGTTCCGTTTGGAGATTTCACGATGGCTGAGATTATTACCTTCGTTTACACACCGCCCCAGCGCACGCCTAAGGTTGTGCCCTATATTTGCTAATCGTCCTCTGGGATACAAAAATTGGCATCATGGTACTCGTTATCTCTTTTCTTTCTTCTGTTTTAGGTTACGTGCACTATGATTATGGCTGCTTTCCTTCATTAAAATCTTCATTTGCGAGTCAGCGCCGTGTTTGTGCTTAACCTATCTCTGTCTTCGTCTTTTACGCGCTGTTTTTACCATGAACATACACCAACTTGTCCAGTTCGCCGCAGTCGTTCTTGATGTCCTTGATGATGGAGCCCCTTTCCAGGTGCTAGCTGATACGGAATGAACGTATATGTGATAAGGGCTAACTTAAGCAGCCATCTCAAGATACTGCTTACTCCTACCCCATCCTGTGTCCTTCATGTTGCTGGAACTTCCCCTGCTGTTGTTGGTATGTGGACCGCTCGCGAAACCATCGCCGATCACCCCGTTTCCGCTTTGTTTGCCGTCTTTCCCCCCTGGCCCCTTGACCGCATTCTTGCGATTGATTTTCTTCCTGAACATACTTCGCTTACCGACTGTTCGGATGGGACCATCAGCTTTGAGCTACCTTGCCACAAAAACGTGGCCGAGGAAGCGAAATGTCGCCCATATTCGACAGAGTTTATTCGCCTCTTCCCGCAAGCTGCTACTAATGCCCTACTTTATACATCGGAAACCTGTTACCGGAGGTGTCCTACTTCCTTGCCCCACTAACTGACGTTCTACTCACCCGAGACGGGGCCCTTCCGCACACCGTGGTGCGTGCTCCCAACAACCGCACTACTCTCCCTTTCCTTAAATTCGGCTCTTCTTCGTAAATTATTGCCGGTGGCATGGCCAATTCGATGACTCACCCATTGGACAAGTGTGACCGTTTGACCCTACCTTCTCACTCGCCCGCATCCGCTCCCGCTCTCTCTAACTCTCCTTCACCGATTAATGAATTCACGGCAACGATAGCCCCTGAGGCCTCGCAGCAGCATACTGCGGACTTTTCTTGCTTCCTGCCCTCCTGCACTGACATGTTTTTTTACTTTGGAAATAGTCCTTTTGGCCAGACATGGGTGATCAAACATCGTATTCACACTGGGGATGCCCGCCAAATCCACTGCAGGCCATAACGCGTATCCGGCATTGAACGTCAAATTATACAAAACAAAAATTGACAAAATGCCTGCTAAGGACGTCATCGAGCCCTCATCCAGTCCTTGGGAATTAGCGGTATTACTGGTTAAAAACAAAGACAATACGTGGCGAATATGTGTCGAATATCCAAACCTGAACCAGAGAAAAAAACGTGCGTGTACCCTTTTCCTTGTATAGACGACTAACTTCATTCTCTCCACGATGCCAACCATTTTTCTTCCACCGACCTACATTTCGGGTATTGGCAAATCCCACGGGATGAAATGGACCGAAAAAACCGCCTCCGTTGCACCGCCTGTTCTTTACCAATTTGAGGTAATGCCTTTCGGCCTATGCAACGCTCCGGCCAGGTTCAAAAGAGAGATGGATACTCTCCTCCGCGGCCTTAAATGGACCATTTGCTTGTGCTACCTCGATGTCGTCATCGTTTTCTCTCCTATCTTTGAAACGTATTTGTATCGTCTGTCAATGGTGCTTTCTGTTTTTCGACAGGTAGGTATTCAAATGAATTCATCGAAATGCCGATACGCCCAAAGTAAACTTCAAATTATCGATCACGTTGTAGATGCCCGCAGCTTTTAACCCGCCCCAGCTAAGATACACGCAGTCAATATCTTTCCTCAGCCGGAAACCGCAAAAGATGTCAGCAGCTTTTCGGGGGTGTGCCTCTACTTCTGCAGCTTCTGACAAAATACCGCCATTTTGCCCGCCCCTTAACCGACCTCCTCAAGAAACATGTTCCGTTCACCTGGGATGCTCCACAAGCTGAAACATTTTGCGCGCTTATTGACAGGCTTACTACCAGAACAATTCGAGCACACTTGACATCTCTTCTACAACGGAACTAGGCACTAACGCCATTGGCCACGCAATAGGAGCGGTGTTAATACAGCACCAGACTGGCAAAGTCCGCGTGATTGCGTACGCAGCCGGCTCCCTTCTGTCGACGAGCGTGACTATTCAATCACCGACAGCGAGTGCCTTTGCTTAGTGTAAGCTGTGACAAAGTTCCGCCCGTGTCTCCTGGGCCGTAGGTTTTCTGTCGTCACAAATCACCACGCCATGTGCTGGCTGCAATGACTAAAAGATCCCACGGGCAGCTTGCGCCGTTGGCTTTGCGTTTACTAGAACACTCATATTCAGCCAGGAACAAATCGCGATGGTTGCACCGTGATGCTGACTGTTTATCCCGTCACCCTGTGGATATCATCCAGACGTTGCTTTGAATGACACATACGTATGTATTTTTTTCGTCTCAACACGGCTGCAGATCGGCGCCGAACAATACGGGAACACCTTCCTACTTTCAATAGCCGATCGCCTCCTCCCTGATTCTCCTGATCGAACCTCCCAGAGCTCTGTACTGCAGGGCGGTGTTTTTAACCATCAGAAAAGTCATTATGACAGCGCCGAGCTGTTGCCAGTCATACCCCCTCAATTGCGCTCCTTCGTCTTTGAACAACTCTATAACTATTCAGTTTCTGGTCACCTTGGCGTTAAGCGCACACATGCCCGCGTACAGCGCCGTTTCGTTGGGCCTGGCTTGTACCGATCGGTCAATAAGTATGTTCGGGCTTGTGATCAGTGACAACAGCGAAACGTTCCAAGCAAACATCCCGCTGGACTCCTTCAGCCACTTCCTATTCCTCACGAACCGTTTGTTCTCGTCCGTCTCGACCTCGTGGGACCTTTTCCGTTATTCGCTTCTGGCAACAAGTGGGTTGCCGCTGCCTCAGATTACGCAACACGCTGCGACATAACGCGGGCCCTATCCACAAGCTGCGCAACTGTCGTGGCTAACTTAAGTATTTATGACGTCATTCCGCATCATGGGGCACCTGTCCAGCTCTTGACCGTTCGGGGCCGCAATTTTCTGTCTGCAGCCATGGCCGACATTCTTCATTCATTTTCCCCTAAGCATACATTGACGCATCTTCACAGCGCAAAATATAACGGGACAGACGGGAGGAACACACCGGACAAGCGCTGTTATTTTATTCGTTATTTTTTGCGCTGTGAAGCTGAATCTGTGCCAGCCATTCCGGCTTTGTAGGCTTCTTTAATAAATTGACTGCGGCTTGCCTCCCGCAAACGAACGGCCTCAGAGAACGCCTAATCAGCACGCTGCTCAACATGTTTTCTATGTACGTTCTCCCTACCCACCGGGGTCGGGATTCCGCCTTCCCATTTGTCACCTTCTCCTATAATTACTCCCGCGATAAAGCTGCTAGTTACTCACCTTACTTCATGCTCTTTGGCAGGGCACCCACTTTACCCTTGGATACCCTAGTTTCGCCTGCCGCAGCTACACATAGTCAGTGCGCCCGCAACGCCGTCGCCCAGGCTGATCTCGCTCGTCAGACCGGTCGAACACGCCTCATTCCGCCCCAAGCCCACCAGAATTCCTTCTATGATCGCCACCACCCCGTATCCCAGCTCCACCCGGGTACTGTAGTGCTACTGTGGTCACCCCATCGTCATGTAGGACTCTCAACAAAAGTAGATTCTCCGTACACCGCCCCCTATCGGGTGTTGTGCCGCATTACCGACGTCACTTATGAAATCACGCCACACCCGTCCTCCTTTTCCTAGCCTCACACGGACCCTGTTCACGTGGTCCGGCTTAAGCCCTACCACACCAACCTCCCCACGTTATCTCACCAGACGCCGTGTCGACGTGTTCCCTTCGGGAGGTTGTGTAACGGGACAGTTACGTAAATAAGATAAGGACAGCTACGGCTATGTGCTGTGTGGGTTGCATTTTAGAAAAGGACGACAAACGCTTCCAGCTACCCGTCTCAATGCTCCCCCGCTGGCATTTTTCGGCGTTGTAAATAGTGCGAATACATCGTATTTCCTTACTTCTGCCTCGTAACAAATGTTCCACTAATAACTACAGACGAAAGCATAAAAAGAATTTGCAATCGTTAAGCGAAGATATTTGGCAGGCGATGGCGGCATTCCTGTGAATCTTTTAAGGGAAGAAGGAGATTCTATACTCTAAAAGCTGGCTAGGCTAATTTTAGTTGGCTTACTGCCATTATTGTGGTCTTAGCCCGAAAAACGCCAACATAATACGGTTTAAAAAGGAAGATACAAACGCGCTAAGAATTAGAAACTCATCCGCCTGCGGTTGTATCCGAGCTGTTTGCCAAGGTTACAGTTAACCCCATAACGAGGAGCCTCAATTTTTTAGAACATCGGGAAGAGGCTGCGTTAGAAAAGAATACATTAGTGTAAATCGAACATATGTTACGAATGGAGCAATATAGAAATCCGCCGGAAAGCCTTTACAATGCATTTATAGACATAAGAAAGCGTATGATCCCAGGGACATGGCAGCAGTGTTGGCAACATTACAGGGCTTAAATGTAGAGGACACTTGTATTAGACGACATACAGGGTGATCAACGTTAAGACGGCAGGTTTTTTTTAAATTAGCGCTTATATCTACGTGAAGACCACCTTTACAGTGAGGTTATGCACTAAGGGGAACATAAAATCATGTGGTGATTGTTGATGTCGATGGCCAGATGAAATAAAAATTAATAATTAACATTTTACTGGCTGCGGTAAGCGGGCATTTCAGTATTGGAAAGTTAGATGGAATCTCTACGCTGTTTCATTTGGCAGAATTCTTGTAGCCCATCCGTACTCCGAGATATCTCACGGAAAAGTTTAATTGCCGTTTCGCAACATTACGCATTCAAGGCCGTGAGAACCGGCGCAAAGCTCCTCCCTTTTTGTCCTCGTCCTTTGCCCTCGTTTTAATTTTTTATTCTCAGATCTCTTCTCTGGTGTCAGCTATAACGTGAGGGGGCCTTCGCCTGAAGACAACAGCTCTGTCACCGCTCGAATTCGGCACCAAGTTTCCCGCAAAGGAATTGGCAGCTCAACATCCGCCTCGAAGGCTTTTCTCCCCTGTCCTTCAAATTGCGAAACGGAGAGGTGAAATTGGGGAATTATATAGCACTGTGATGAAGTTCGCGCGTTGCATATAAAAACACCATTGTACATGCAAAATGCGTATATTTAGAATA
Source organism: Haemaphysalis longicornis (assembly GCF_048455015.1). Lineage (NCBI taxonomy): Eukaryota > Metazoa > Arthropoda > Arachnida > Ixodida > Ixodidae > Haemaphysalis > Haemaphysalis longicornis. The sequence goes on from NW_027526460.1 coordinate 118,370,383, forward strand.
ACCGAATGATGACTTACTGCACACTGTAAAGGTTGATGACCAGCGAAAGTTTTAAACACACGGCATAGTTGTGACACGTAATTTAGGGGAAAGGTGTGAGCAAACCTTATTTACTTAAGCGTAACGGAAGCCATTTCCAAGAATGATACGAACATATGCGCCCGTACTTCGATTTCGAATCCACATATCTTGAATATGGTGCTTTTTGACAACTTATGTTCTCGAAGTGCTTATCCCTGTTACGAGACGTATGATTTGGCTGTCTTTGCCACGCCTCGATCTTGCAAACGGTGCCTGTTATTACTGATTTGCTGAATATGAATATCCTAGTGATGCGACGCACAGGCTTAAGGTTCGGATCCTGTTTTGAGTGGGATGCGAATTGGGTGATGACCGCGTGCTAATGCCACAAAAACCGGGACCTTCGGTTTTGAGCACCTTGCGCAATAAATCGCCTTGGGGTTCAAGCCACGCGGAGCGTCTGGATTGTTTTTCTCGTAAATAAAAATACCTGAACGACATCCATACAGGCCAGGCCTAGAGCCACCTTGCAGTTCTAATAAGAATATAACCCGGATATTTAGAGCAAGAGCCGAGTGCTATACACCCGCGCTACTTCCGGATGTTGTCATCGGGTAAAGAAACGTTACTCTGGTGCCTGGCGCAGTACCGGTGAACTTCGCAGCACATGAGTATAACACCTGTATCTTACCCATGAAAAAACACAGAATCCTGGAAAGCTGCAGTGTGAAGCATCATCAATCTGCAGGTTGAAGTGAATCGCACCGGAAGACGGAGAACAAAGAGACCCGCATGCATGATAGCGGCAAAAATGCCTTCCTCCTGAACTCAACCCGAGATCAGCGAATCCCAAGTGTTTGAAAAACGAAAAGCCACGTTCTGCAACAAAACCACTGACCGGATGTTTTGGTGACGGAGCGGACTTCACGCTAACACATAATTTATGTTTCGGTGTTTGCACAGGAAAATTCTTACGATGCGACGTTACGACGTCATGCGTACTATAGGCCTAGATGAGCGAATGATTACGCGAATTTTGTTTGACAGGTGTAAAGAGGGGAGATCATTGCAATACTGTGAGACAAGCATTTCCTGCACCTGCATGTTTCTTAAACGTGCCCTGAAAGGCGTTTTGAGCACAAAAAAAGAACAACCGCAATGGTTAGGTTGGGTGGACAACGTCGTCCCTGCCAAGTACAAATGTTTCGCATGCCGGCGAAAACTCACGCTAATCAGCCGACATTTTCATAAACAAATAATTTGCCAATGCTAGCCTTGCCCCAGAGACCTTCCGTAAATGGTACATTCCGCCTCTGGGCCTCCAGGTTCCTTCTGCGCCTCCCCCACGCCCGCCTATCTCCAGATCCTAATTTGGCACTGTCCAAAATTCGCGCGCTAGGAACCTTCAAGCCTATTACAAACACATCCTCTATAAACATCGACCATCGTACACTTGAACTTTTTATGCTGGCTTTAATTGCACACTTTTTTCTAAAATGTGGTCTAGCGAGAGCAGTTTGGAGTCGTCGGCCTGCTCCCCTAACGCCACGTGGTCTCTTCAGCCTTCTCAAGGAGCCCACCTGTTTTGGTCCGAAGTGCGCGCATTTAAGATGCCCCAAGCTACAAACTTTCTACAAACCTTCTACAAAGAAAGCTACAAACCTTCTCCCCACTTCTTCGCTTCACGTAGAGATTTGCTGCGACAATAAAAGCTAAGCACTCCTCCACCTTTCATTGCAAAATGTATCCCCGCGTTTCCACCCTTTCCTGGGTGTTTTTGTGCCCCGACGTTGCGGAGCTACGTCATCCATTCTCCCATGTGCTCACGAAGCATAAATATTGCTATCGGGCGGCTTCTTCTAGCACTTTCGGTGAAGAGAAGTGTCGTCTGCTCAGCATCCACGGGCCACTGCGGCCCCTTTGATTAATTAGCCCTTCATGCAGCATGCTTAACGCTATCATGTTTGTTTATATTTATCTTATTTATCTTTTTTTGTTATATTACTACGCTTCTCGTTACGGCGCGTTGGCTACGCCGACACAAAAACGACACGTCGATGAAGCCGACTTCCGAGTAGGTACATCCCCCCAGTCACAAAACGCCACGAACATGTCGGCCGATCAAAAGTCCGCGTGGTGTGACTGGCTCGCTGACTGAACACGCTGAGAATGCCGATCGACCGAGCGGTCATTGGAAATCGAGCCAGTAGTGACAATTGAGCGCCGACAACATTCGTGCCGTAATGAATGCCGCTCTCTTCTGTAAGTTTCCAGAGTGTAACAAACATTATAAGGTCCATAAAGTTAATAGAATTCAACAGTAGCGATAATGCCACCCTCTTTTTGGCTGATCGCTCTGACGACAATTTGTTTCCCGGCATTGAAAATTGCATATTCGAGTGAGACCAGCTACGCTTGTAGAAAATATAAGCTCAGTTAAGAGCAGAAGAGGAGTTACAGAAAGTTCATTCGGTAGTAAGGATATATTAGGATAATATTTAGGACACTAATGACATTATTAAGTATAACACGTCTTCAGTTATTTCTTTGTTGTCATATTGGCTAGCAGATAGTGAAGTCGTCCACAGTTAAGAACCCCTGCCTGCTGTCAGTACATGGTCTCCAAGCAGAGGCGTGTGGTGGTAATGCATGGGAAACACCTGGAACTCGTGTTTTACTCCAACTCTCGCTAAACAAATTGTACCAAGATGGTGCGCTCAAGCGAATGAGTAAGTGAAAAATGTTTTATTGAGCCGCTGCAGTGGGAGTGGTTCCCTATTCCAGGCAGCCATGTGATGAGCGGGCAGCGTTCGCTTTGGAGGTCAAAAGTGTGTGGACATCGAGATCTCCGATAAACACCAGGTTCTCCCACAGCTAAGGTGCGGGAAGGGGGCTCGAAGAGAGGGGGAGATTGGGGTTTTGCTTGCACTTTATTATGATATAAAGAAGAGTTCCGCGTTGTAAACAGAACTTCTATTCGGCAGGGGTTTCGTTGGGAACAAACGATGGAGGCAGACTGCATGAGGGAAAGTATTCTTACCCATGGGAAATGTTATCTACGCAGACATGAACGATTACCATTGGTCACTGTTTCATGATATAGTAGCGGTAGTACCCGGTGGTTCTGGGGTGGGCCATTATAATAATGAACGTATAGATATAACACCTGTTCATTTATTCCTTAGTTGTGATATTTTGCTCTTTCATCGTGAAGTGTTACACAATCAGGAACTCCTGCCAGCTGTCAATACAGGGCTTCAACCGCAGGCACGTCGGGGTAATCGAAACGACTGGCTCTCGTGTTTTACTCCGTCTCTCGCTAAACAAATTGCAGCGAGATGGTGCGCTCGAGCGAGTGAGTCAGTGAGTGAAAAATGTTTTATAGAGCCGGTGAATTGGGAGTGGTTCCCAATTTTAGAAAGTCATGGGATGAGAGGGAAGCCTTCGCTACGGAGGAAGAATTGTCTGCACATTCAGATCGCTGTTAGTCACCAGGTACTCCCAACGCTCATAAGTGGGAAGAGTGGATCGCAAAAGGGGAAGGTTGTTCTGCTTGCACTCTTAATATGATAGGAATAAGACATGCGGGGAATAGGCTTAATATGCTATGCGGGGAAAAACAGAGATTTGAACATTTGTTTTGAACAAACTTATGCGCAGTCGAACAAAGCGGCAGGTGCGCACGGCCGCAAACAAAAGTCACGCTACTCTTCTGAGACCGCTCTTAACACCAGTTACGATGTACTTGTTTAGCAGTTGATAAACAGAAAGCCGCATAAAAGTTTCCCTGAAAGTAAGGGGGAGGAGGAGGGTGGCGATGGGAGAAATGGAACGCACGAAGCACTCTAAAAAAAGTCCCTATGTCGTACCGTGCAACCCGTGGGTTGATTTTTAACAGCGAAGCTGCTTAGAAAATCGTAATTTCTCGTGTCCGCAGTTAAAAATACCAAGAAATTGCCGAGCGCGAGAGCACGTGCTCGTGAGAGCGTGCCTCGCGGCTACCACCCGGCAGTTAACAAAACCAAGAAAATGCCGAGCGCTAGTGTGTGCATGTCTCGCGACGGCCGCCCAGCGTCCCCGGCGCCTGTTTGTCAAGCCAAGCATACCCAATTGGGGACATCGGCCAAAATTTGGGGAGTCTGGCCGGCAGGTAAAAAAAAAACAAGAAAATGCCGAGCACACGTGTGCGCGTGCCTCGCGATGACCCCCTAGCGTCCCCAAGAAACGCTTGTGAAGCCAAGCATACCCACTTTGGGGGATTTGCCAAGATCGGCAGAGAAAACTCCAGCGTTCGCCGTACTAGGGGCAACACTTGCCCGGAATGGCCGAGACATGCGTACGCGCTTCGAAATTGATGTCCAATAATTATCACTTCCGAAAAAATGACGCAACCTCACACTTATGGCAAGGATGATGAAATAACGGTCGTTGCGGCAGCGAAGAAGAAGCAAAGGCGCTGCAATCGTGGACTTAAAACTTAGTTATGGTCATCAAGGTTGCGTGCAACTTCGCTACCTTCAAGTCTTACGCGTTAGTGTGAGCTTCGAATTTTGTTGTTACAGGTTTAAATCTTTAGAACCGATCGGAATAACGGAATGGAATACTGCTAATGCCTGTGTATGCGCGTACATGGCTTCACCACAACTCCACTAGACCAACCTTGACATTGCCACGCAACAATAAAGCAAGTATTTAACCTACGCACCCTAAATTCAACTTCTTTTGATAACAAGTGCTCCCTATTAGCACACATTCATATTTTTATACCTAGGTATGTCCGTTGCTCCCGCTACAACGCTACCCGCGCTTCTTTTCACCGCGAAATTGAACTGAGTGTTAACCGTATGAAGGTATGGCGAAGGTGCAGTCGTCCCCTTCTTTTTAAAAAGAGAATGAAGAGAATGTACTGCCGCGGCCACTGTTAAAGGTAACAGTGCCGACTAGTGCCACGACTAACTCCGCGGTAATGTTTCGGCAGTGCGCAATCATCGCCAGAGGTGGAGTTGTCGCCAGCTACGGTTCCACAGTGCTTCACGCTTAACCGGTGGTGGCGACTCTGCAGAGCGCTAAACGCGCTACCGTGCGACCTCCAACAGTGGCCCCACCTGTCCATCCATATTTATTTAAACAATTACTGAGAAATATTGAACTCTTCGCCGGAACACAGCGCGGGGCCGGTCCCTCGGCCGAAATGTAATTGAAGTTGAAGTTGAAGTTGACTTCTTTCCGCATACAGGACGAGATGACCGAGAGACCAGGAGAAAAGCAAAAGGCTAGAAGCTTGACAGAGTTTTTTTCTCGACCGCAGTCGTCCTCGGCTCTGCATTTATATAAAGAACACATTGCGCAAACGTTGCACAGCACACCGCCTTATGTACACCAAAATATTATTTCAGTATGGCACCCATGTATAAAAACACCATTTTTTTTAAAAGGCGTACATGCTGTAATTAAAACCAAACAAACAATGTAATCATGGTACATGAAAGAAAAAAATACAAATTTTGCCCGATAGTGAAGCAGCTCAGAAATAAAAAGACCGATCCCAGCCCGCTGTTTACAGATACGCAGTCTGAAATATTCTAACAATCCTATGTCATGTTTTATAAGTAGTGTTCTTTTAAGATCTTGCACTATTACTAAAGTTCATGAGGTGACCGACTTTCTTTAGAAGGGTGGAAACTTTGTAGTCAACGTACTGCTTACCATAGTTCTATTGATTGGAACCTTTTTTTGCAGTTTACGGAAAGTATAATGAGGACTTTCGCCACTATTGTTGCTGACTTGTAATTTGTTGCTAATAATGTAGTCTGATAACTTGAGATGGTAAATTTGGTTTGCACGCAATAAATCGTGTTTTGTAAACAATGGGCTAGTATGCAATAGTCTAGGCGGGCCAGTATCTCCTTCAAACAGTCCTAAAATCTTTTTCTGCAGTACAGTTCGTCTGTTTCAGTTTCTGCAGGTCGTGGTTCCCCAAATTGACACGCAATAATTTAACTTAGGCTAGAGAAGCGTGTAATACAAAACGTACTTGAACCATAACGGAATAAGTAGTGACAATTTTATAAGCAACCAATCAATTTACTCAGCTGTACAGCTAGCTTATCAACATGTGTGTTCAAACAGACCTTTTCTTGGAACCACACGTCTCAGAATTTTTCCGTTTTTGCACGATCAAGCTTAGCTCCGAGCAAAACAACATCAACATTTTTATCCAATGATTCACTAATAAGTACAAAGATACTGTATTTGTTCTTATCACGTTCAGTTTTAACTCATTCATGTGAAGCCATACAAATAACGGTTTGAGATAAGCATTGAATATGTTGCACATGGGAAAGCGAAGATGCTGTAAAAAATGTACTGATGTCATCGGCATGCCTGATATATTTAGGGGAGTCAGGAATATGGCACAGATCGTTATTGTAGACAATAAACAGCTACGGCCGAAGTATGGATCCCTGAGGTACCATTTCGCATGCCTAACATTGATGACGATGCTTGGTTCACTTTAACGAATTGTTAGCGGTTAGCTAATTGGCTTTCCATTAGTTTTAAAACACCTCGAACCCCATATTTATGTGATTTACTTACTAGCGCTAGTACCCGGTGGTGCCAGGGTGGACCATTATATTAATGACACTAATGGATATAACACGTCTTCATTTATTTGTTAGTTTTCATATTTGGCTAGTTCATCGTAAAGTGGTGCACACTTAGGAACTTCTGCCTGCTGTCAATTCATGGGCGCCAACCGCAGGAGCATCGGGGTAATTTGAAACGAATGGCACTCGGGTTTCACTGCAACTCTCGCTAAACAAATTGCACCAAGATGGTGCGCTCGAGCGAGTGAGTCAGTGAGTGAAAACCGTTTTATTGAGTCGGTGAAGTGGGAGAGGTTCCCAAATTTAGAAATCCATGGGGTGACCGGGCATCCTTCGCTTTGGAGGAAGAATTCTCTGGACATCCAGATCGCTGTTAGTACCCAGGTGCTCCCACAGTTCCTGGGTGGGAAGAGTGGATCGAAGAAGGGGAAGGTTGTTTTGCTTGCACTCTTAATATGATATTAGGAAGAGTGCCACGTTGTAAACCAAACAAGAATTTGACTGGAGATTGCGCTGGGAACACACGATCGAGGCGGACTGCGTGAGGGTTATTCTGCCTCATGGAAAGTGCTATCTCAGCAGATATGAATGGTGCTCATCGCCGTCATCGGTAGAGTTTTACGATAAGTAGCATGGTCTCCCTAGGGGAGGCGCGGAGTTGCAGGAACTCCCAACAGATGGCGAGCGCTAACCTCTGCGTTTTTTGCTGGTCCGTCTACTCTTTTAGATTTGAGATAAATGACACAGCTCCTGCAGTAGGCGCGTGGTTGCAGAATGTGCCAACACATGGCGAGCGCTATGCGACCGCGGGAAAATCCAACTGACCTCCACGTCCAGAGGGATGTAAATGAGAAAACTCCGCTTGTTTTTTTATCCGAATGCTAGGACAAAATCATGAAATTGCTTTTTGGGCAATAAGATTGGCAGTCTTTGCAAGCAAAAACGAATGGGATATATCTATTGGCTGTGTGATAGATAGATAGATTGTAGGGTTTAACGCGCCGACGCAACGCAGGCGATGAGGCGCGCCGTAGTGGAGGGCTCCGGATTAGTTTTGACCACCTAGGGATCTTTAACGTGCGCCGAAATCTCGTACACACGGGCGTTTTTGCTTTTCGCCTCCATCAGAAAAGCGGCCGCCGCGGCCGGGAATCGAACCCGCGACCTCGTGCTCAGCAGCAACGCCTTAGCCACTGAGCCACCGCGGCGGGTCTATTGGCTGTGTGGTTATCGACGAATGTGTAAAAACAGTGTTTTCCTGAAATCCTGCTTGCCTCTATTGGGTGGGTGTCGCAGAAAAATGTTGTCGAACAGTGTTTAGATACTTGAGTAAGGTACCGATATCAACAAAAACCAGTCCAATATCTTAAATGGCGTGCGATAAAAAAATAATATCTGAAAAACATTGTTACCGCTTTTCACTATCCCCATGGTGGAATTTTTAATTTAGGCAATATTGACCTCCAACACCGTAATCACAATGTGCTCATAAAATCTCAAGCCGTTTGAACGAGCAGTTTCGCTAGGCGTGGGCATCACCTGTTAGGCCTTTTTGGTTTGTCAGCCATGTGATTTGTAAAAAATAATTGGGCCCCTTTACAAACGTCGCATGGCGAAAACCGTAAAAGTGGTTCTCAGCACTTGTATGACTAACATCGTAGTAAGAATCCCTTGGATTAATGAATCGGTTAAAGATTTCTTTGAGAATCTTTCAGAACAGCAATTTTTCTCGTAACGCAATATTACCAGGACAGTGTTGGTTAGGGCGAAATCCGCAAACCACTTTCTAGATATTTTTAAGGTCTACATAGACCCGCAAAAAATGCTTAAAAATGTGAACGGGTAATGGAGCTAATCATTAATTTAGGAAAACACAAATTCCCCCTTTTCCTTGGTTAGGAGTACAGTATCCAAAAGTTCCCCATTGGTGAGCCTTTAAGCCATGTCGCAAATGTACTTCCGAAATTTCAAGTCTCTAGTTGTAGCAGTTCTCGCTGGGCATTCATGAGTCAGTCAGTCAATCAGTCAGTCGGGCACTTCAGTTTATAGGTATAGATGACAAGGCTAATATGCGATGCGCGTGGGTGCAGAAAGTGCGCACAGATGACTAGCACTGTGTGAAGTCGGGAAAATTCAACTTAATTCTAAGTCTATAGGCGTTTAAATTAAAAAAAAACCTCGCTTGCCCTTTTATCCGCACGTTATGAAAAAATCTTGAGATAGATTTTTTTGGCAATTAGATGGGCAGCATTTGCAAGCAAAAACGAATGGGATATATCAATTGGCTGTGTGGTTATTGACGAATGTGTAAAAACACAGTGTTTTCCCGAAATCCTGCTTGCTTCTTTTGGGTGGGTGTCGTAGAAAAATGTTGTCGAACCGTGTTTAGATACCTGAGTAGGTTACCTGTCTCAACAAAAACCAGTAATATCTTAAATGGCGTGTGATAAAAAAAATATCTTAAAAACAATTTTACCGCTTTTCACTATCCCCAAGGTAAAATGTTTTAAAATTTTCAGCAATATTGATCTCCAACACCGTAATCACGATGTGCTCATGGAATCTCATACCGTTTGAAAGAGCAGTTCGGCTAGTCGAGTACATCACCTGTTAGGCCTTTTTGGCTCGTCAGCCGTGTGATTTGTAAAAAATAATTGGCCCCTTTAGCGGCGTCGCAGGGTGAAATCGTTAAAAATAGTTGTTTGTATATTGTATGAGTAACATATCCTTGCAAAAATCAGTTGGATGAAGGAATCGGTGAAAGATGTTTTTGAGAATCTTCAGAAAATCCAAATTTTTTTCGGAAGTGCTGAATCACCTCGATAAGGCTGGTTACTGCGAAATCTAACAACCACTTTTTAGATATTCTTAAGTGCTACGTATATCAGCAAAAAACGCTGGAAAATGTGACCGGGTGAAGGAGGTATTCACAAATTTAAAGAAACACAATTTTTTTCTTTCCCTCGGTTAGGAGTACAATTTCCAAAAGTCTCCTCTTAGTGAGCCTCTGCACCGTGTCGCAAATGTACTCCCGAAATTTCAAGTCTCTTGCTGTAGCAGTTTTCGCTGGGCGTTGATGAGTCAGTCAGTCAGTCAGCCGGGCACTTCATTTTATAGGATAGATTCAAGAGAACATCCTGGCGCACATCAGCCATTGATTTGCACAGGTCAACAGTTAGCCCTAAATGGTACAATCTGTTCACAAAATAATGAATAATGCCGTGTTTGATATCAGCACCGGTTGTTCCTTTGATTTCCATTTCTCAAGCCCATACGGAATATTGCGTATTACACTGCATTTATTGAAAGCATTCTATTTTCTGCTTTTTACGCCACCCTGAAATACTGTCGATAATACAGGGTGGACAGAAATAGTCAATATTTTGACCATTTATTAACGTTACAGCTTTTATGGACGGGAGATACAATGGCTATTTTAAGACCGTCAAAGAGAATTCAAGTTGCAAATGTTACATATATGATGAGGGTTGAAATTGGAGATAGGATGTCAGACACAAATTTAATAGGGATTGATTTTATCTCATCCAAACGGGCGACAACATTACTTCTTATATTGTTGATGCTTGTTTCAATTTCAGACGCCATGACAGGCGTTAGGGCCACTGACTTAATAACCGCAAACTCGTTCAAGTTCTGTCCTTGTGCATCGACATCAGCAAGAGATGTCTCATCGTAATTAACGCTATTCACAAAATATTTGTTCATCGCTGAAGCAGCAGTGTCACCTGTCAACACTGGGGTGGGTGTTCCTAAAATAAGCGTAGGGCTACTATGCTTCTTTGAAGTCAGCTTTTTTCACCTCATCCAATGCTTTTTTTGGTCATTACTAATTTTTGAAAATGTGTTTTCATTATATTGCATTTTCTGTATTTTTATCGCAGCCTTTATTTAATTTTTTCATTTTTGATGATTCGAAATAATTTAAATCGCCAGTTTTTACGAATGAATCGTACAAGTTATACCTCATTTTTTTCAAACAAATCAGCGTGAATCCAGTGCTTTCCCACTTTACTGGGGCCTACTTTCACATTACTTTCACTACTAGGAAATCACTTCTCATCACGTTTTATGAAAACAACGTCCTTGCGGCCCTAATGGAGTTTAACGAGCCGCCAAAGGCAGATCTTTCAAATATGGCAAGGTAGGGTTATTTTCATGGTCCATGTAGAACCCCTGGCCAAGCGTGTAGGAAGACGCATCGGAAAAATATCCCCGACCACGGGCTTCGGCCTCTTCATTATCGGGCTTGTTGGCAACCAAAAGCGAATGCTGCCTCATCCCCATTACAAAACCGTCAACAACAAAACAGGTTCATACAAAGCGCACACACACGCACGCGAACACAACATGGCGTTTTATTCGCCTGTGAAGAGCCGTTCTTTCTGTACAGGAGACTGTACAGGAGACTGTACAGGTACATGATTTTGCGTCATGTAACTTTACTCTGATGAAGGCAAGTCCCGTTGCCGCTACGTAAGTAAACCTTGTTTGTTATTGTTCTTGCTGTGTATCCGACTCTTTACTTATGCTATATATATATATATATATATATACATATATATAAGAGAAGAAAAACTTCGAACAAGGTAAAAGCACGATTGTGGCCTACGTTTCAGCAAAGAGAACTTGCTTTCCTTGCTATATATATATATATATATATATATATATATATATATATATATATATATATATACATATATATATATATATACTTGCTATATATATATATATAAACTTATATATACATATATATATATATATATATATATATATATATATATATATATATATATATATATATATATATATATATATACATCTTGAGAGACGCGGCTCCGGAACGGCGTTTATTGTAACAATCTAGCCCACCGAGAGAACCCCAAGCGCACGCTGATGATGATTATGTACAAAGATGATGCAGAACCACTTGCGCAGGGGCTAGTGCTGACCCGTATATACAGGTAAAGACGCAGTGCGGTAATTGTGCTCCGGGATTCGCCATCGCTCGCTTGAAGTGGAGCACTGCGCTGTTTATTTTGGCATGCACAAAACAGCTGGTGTTTTGAAGGCCAGTCGGATACTGGGAACACTAAACCGAACGTTACAGTAAAGCAGGTGAGTTTTTCAAAAACAGACGAGGCTCGAAAACACACTATTGGCCCCTGGTTCTGACTTTTGGCTTTCGAACCTAAACATGTCACGAAAAAAAGTACTAGTCGCGTTTTTATATCAATCAATGCTCGAGGGGTTTCTTGTTAAAATAGGCTTCCACAAAATAATCCCACTTTTCCGCGTTTTCGGTGCACAATGAGCGAAATATAGCCGGAAACGGCCACCAGCTTCTGTGTTCAATTTCAGCTGCAGTAGAATAACAAATGCAGCTGGCATTGAGGGATGCGACTTGTTAACACGGAATGGCGGTTCTCGGCTGTTACCAAGCCAACATTCCAGTTGCAGGAACAGGATTATTTTGGCCCAATGTAGGCGCGCATCATGTGCTCTTATGTATACCAAGTGCGCTGCTGGGCGCACTTGTTACGCAGCTGCTTAGAGAAGCGGAACTGTCTAAATCTGTGCACGTCTCTGGGCCAGCCCCACGCGATTACTTCTGCTTACCTTCAGGTCATGCTGCGTTAAGCTTCACGGAACGAGAGCCACACAAACTAGGCGTAAGCATACCATTTTTTACTTATAGTTGTTATATCTGCGATGACGACTTTCACTAGACACGTTTTTCGGTGACGTAGCGCCCAAACCTGACACTCGATGAATTATATCTATTTCCCATGTGATCGCTGCTGCTGAAGACGCTTATTTCCTCAAACACGCGATACTTTCAAATCGTAACGTTCCCAAGGGCAACAAAAGTGCCTGTTTCCACTGCAAAAGTTCCGATTTCCCATACATCAGCACGGCTTGAAAGATTTAGCTTGTTTCACAGAAAGCAAGACTTCTAGCAGCGAGGTCCACCGGTTTTCCCGCAACTTTGTTCAGACGCATGTTAAACCGCCAAATATAAACACGAAAGTTACCATTTATATTTTTCTAGAAATGGCCTCGAAGTCAAATAAGAAGTTTATTTCAAAAGGCCATTTTGGTCTAATATTAATCGCACAAATTTAACCCAAACTCCCAAAAACTAAGATTAAGATACTCTCACGCTTGAACTGTTCGTGAGGACATAGAATGTGTGTCCGTGCTGTGACACCCCATGGCAAACCTTGAAAATAAACTTGGGACTCCGTGCCGATTCACCGCTGAAACTTTACGACGTCATCGGTTCATGGCACTCCACTGCCGCGGCAACAAGAGTACAAGGGCTTTGGTGTCAGTTCTCCATGAATCCGGCCTGAACAAAACCCTGTGCATGTTTGCTTTAACTTTACTACTGTGCGTATGCTGTGTGTGTGTTTCTGCGTTTGTCGGTTTTTGTGTGCCTATTTGCGTTTGTTAGTGTTTATGTGAGTTTTTGTATCTTCGCTTCCTTCTCTCATTTTCACCCATCATGTGTTTATATTAGATAGGTAGATATGCTCGCTGCCAGGCTGACTTCTCTTCATCATTAAAGGTATCCCTCTCTTCTCCTCAAGGAAAATTGATGAAGCACTGGTAACTCATAAGCCGCTTTTGTGTCAGCTCCTTCACTTATCACAGGAGCATGCTTCTGTGATTGACAGCTGCTGATGAAAACTACCACAAGGAAACGCACCTGCCGTTCGCGGGGCTCGTACTTTTTCAAATGTTACCACTTCAATGCAACTCTGTAGCTAACACAGAGATAACTCTGTTTTTATGTTTGACCACTTTGGCTACCACTGATGGTTTAAGCAACAAATTTAAATATTTCAATTACACTTATTTTCTGTTGTTTAAAAAGCCGCTTTTGGAGATTCGTGCGCGTGAATCGGTTTTTGAAGGCCACGTCTACCAAATTATTGACACAATATTTTCTTTCTAATTCACTCACAATTTCCAGGTTGATCTTTTCGCATTTACCAGACGTTTTTAACCGCTATTCTCTCAAAACTTTAACCAGGGTAGTCTCCATGCGTTCACTGTACGCAGAGCCTCAACCTGAACTGCACAGTTCTCAAGTCTTGTGTACAATTTAGGCACTTAGTAAAGTGCATTTATTGTATATGAATATTTGTTTTTTTTTTTTTTTTTCCTTTCCAGCGAGACTGTTGTATACAGGGCTTGTAAGAAACTTCCAGATCACGGTCGCCAACACCCTGCCATTGACGATGGTGAAGGTCATTGAGTACGCGGCTTTTGGAACTGTAGTCGTCGCCAACTTGCTTTTTGGACTGTACTTCTCTTTCCGGAGAGCGCCGCTTGGCACCACAATCGTGTCGAAGGAAGTGGAAGTGTTCCTGGGCAGCCGAGCATTGAGGGTCTTGCCATTGGCGGCCTCTTCTGTGGCATCCCTGCTGTCTTCGACCGGGCTCATCGGATTTCCAGCCCACCACTACGCCTACGGAATGCACGTGACTTGGAGCTGGGTGCCGATTTTGGTATGCTTACCCTTGGCTACACAGGTGGTCGTTCCTTTAATATACAAGCTTGGCGTCACATCAATATTTGAGGTGAGAACGGTTAATTTTTGTCGTGTTTTTGTATTCCAAGGCTTAATAACTCACAGACTGAGCATACTTGTGATAGACCCCTAGGAATCATCAACAATCAATAATATTATAGCTAAAGCCTAGGATCCCATTTTTACAACATTGAGAACAGCTCATGTGATAGCTCGTGTTTGGGGTGTTTTCTCCAGTACGCTGACAACAGTTGGTATTGTACGTCTTTTTGTAGGCTTTCAATGTAACGTCCGTAGATACACTGTAATATCCTTTCGTGAGTGTAAACCCACCCCACTCCTACAACAGCGTCCCATTATCCGATAGAGAACTGAAGGCCTACCTAAGCTTGCACCTGGACTCTATGCGTGTTCCCAGGCTGACATAGGAGGGTGATAGCCAAGGGTTATCTTATGTATCATACCCGTGCTTGCTTTAGTTTTACGCGAAATTTTATATGTCATAATCATTTTTCCCTGTTTCGAAGTCAAACCACCCTTTCAAACTGACGTCCTCACTTTCTTGTTCCCAAACCTGCGATTGTTGAGCCATGATATCTTTGAGCATTTGTTTGCGTCACCCACTAATAAATTAGATATAAAAGCAAAATATATACCGCTGATCTTTCAAACTCCAAGCGCGAAGAAGCAATTTCTATTTGACTAATAAAATGGCCTGTGAAAGATGTTTTTAAACATTGAGAATGCTCAGCCGCAGGGAAATATTTTCCTCAGACTCTCTCCAGGGACGCATAGCAAATCTGACTCTTATATAGGATCCGCGAGCAACCATTAGCACCATTTCAGGGTACCTAGAAAACACCCGCCAAACCTGTTAATTACACGTTAGTCTTTTAGCCAGACGTAGGTATTTATAGAAACTTGAAAGAAATTTCTTATCTGTAGTAATAATTCCACATTTAGCTGCCCTTGACGAAGGGGACACCTGAGAATAATGGGTTGGAGGTAGTGTCAAAAAATCATCCCGCAAATAAGGCAATCAAGTCGTGAATAGCGAATCTTAAGGTGCCTTTTCTTCAATATTCTGTCATCTTTAGACGGTTGGTGATTTGATTAAGCTTCAAAGTTATTACTAGTAGCGGATGAACAAGACACTCAGGAATGTTTTACCATTAAGTGTTTATTCTTCTCGACAAATCTCAGTGTACAAACTTCATTGGCTTCCCCAAAAGGTTTTTGAAAGAAATGTTATTCTATGACACCTGTTAGTGACTAGTACATGAACCGTTTTTCGACGTGCTAAATTTCCTAAAAATGAATTCACTGGCTCTCGAATAAAGTCTTCTTGTCAGAAAAGGGGCTCGATTCAGTCGCGCGTAGCACATATCATGCACTTCAGGGGCGGTTGGGCCCTCCGCCTCCAATGATTGTGCGGTGTTCTAAACGGCCCGCGTGACTCGTGCCTTAATGCGTGGTTTTCGGACATAGTGAATGCGGCGTAGTGGTTTCTATGATAAACAGTTTTGTACTCTCTTTGCTGTTTTTTGTGTGCCGGACTATGAAAGTATGTTGCTGACCCACCACTTCCTCACCTGTGGAATGTATTGCACGGGTACGTAGACAAAAAAAGCGCTAGCATCGGCATTTATTTAAAAAAAATGTATTTTTGAATCAACGTTTTTCAGCGATCATTTCTACATAATGCTAAAGAGATCTTTTTTTGAAAAATTTATCTTAATGAATAAAAAGAATCTCATTTAATCTTGTTCCTTTTTCCTGTCAAACTTACAGTACCTCCGGCTCCGCTTCAACAATGCTATTTCTTTAACGGCATGTTCTATCTACATTTTCCTAACTGTAAGTAAACTCCATTTGTTTGACACATATATGTGAGCGATGAAAATTCGATACTCTTGTAGTTACCTTTGTATAAAAGCGCCAGTTGTTTGAATATTCAAGAAAATATCTCCATTTCGATATATTATAAATGGTATTGTACTACAAGTGGACCAAACTATTTAGGCAGTGATCCTTTACTAATCTGGTACCCATACCTCGAAAAAGAAAAAAAGCAGTTACGAAGTATTCAAGTGCCTTACCTTTGTCTGTTATGGATAGCCACAATATAAAAATTGTGGTAACATTTTTTGTAATCAAATACTAGCGAAAACCATAGGTGTCATTAAAAGATTGGTAAAATTTTACATATTTTTTTTAAACTTCGATATGATTGCGGCATGATTGATGTAAGGTATGGTAGCATTATATTAGAACAAAAAGCAGAAATTTTCGAACGTGGTGAGAACACCTGCAGCTCAGCACACCAGCCCAGCACCAGCACAGTTTTACACCAGTACACCAGCACAGCATAGCAGACTACAGAAGCATAGTGGTTCGCTCCAACCGCAATGCAATTTATCACAGATACATTGTTTTTGTACCGTTTGTACGAAGCATTTATTGAAAACTATTAGTGAGCAACTGTGGTCGCATTTGCAAGTTTCAAGAGTTTTATGCGCTAAACTTCTGCGGTAGTTTTTTATTCTTACACGTACCTTCTACAGGACGCAGTTTTTTTTTCGGGGACAAATTAGGCGAGTTCGTCCTTTTTGCCCCATGGTAGTCAGCAACTGTGCTAACTCGGAGTATCTGAAGGGTTGTCGCTGCTCTCAGGTTAAAAAACCATTTGAGCTGCAAAAAAACTAAGTACCTCAATGTAATCGCCGTTAGTGGTGATTACAAGAAGGCAATTCCCAGTCGGCCACGGATGCATTCAATTGTGCAACTTTGAGCTGCGGTGGGGCTTTTTGTTCGGTACATTACAGCGCATCACCAAAGAAACATTTTTATTCACAGTTAACGGCCTTCGTCCACAACACCTTACGCCTTTTGCTGCTCAGCACACCTGCAGAGCAGCCGTTTTCCTTCGCAATGCATGTGTCCTTACAAACACACCAGTGACCGCCAAAAAACATCCCTATGTCTAGTATGCGTGTCGTTTGCGTTTAGCTGCCCCTCTAGCGTTCTGGACCGATCAAAACGTATTACATATACATAACTTAATACTCTCAAGCGTCGAAGATTGTTTCCCATTTGCGCAATGAAAAAGCCATCAGCTGTAAGGTTCCAGATGTTACACGTGCTCCGACTACGGCAACATACCCTTCAGTAAATGCACCATTCATTGCATGGAGTTGAGACAATTTTTTTTTCAATGGTTTTTTGTTTAGCCTAAAACCGCCAACGTCACATACGTGTCTCTAAAATAGCCAGCATAAAAACAAAATATGCCATTCGAACTTTGAAAAACAGTCTTGTTCTTCCAAAATATTTGTTGCAAAAACGTCTGGTAAAAGCCCTGTCCGAAGACGTCGAATAACAAAACTAAAAAACTAAAACTCGACACGGCCGCCACAGCAGGAAAGGAGCCCCTCAAAAAGCAGAAAACATGTCACTGCCGTGGAGTCAATCGATGCTGTGGACGCCTCCCCGTAATTGCAGGCGTCGCCACCTTGCGAGCAGCGGCATGCAGACAATGGATTATGGGAGTTTCCCCGATTTCCGCAACATCTTAATAGCTATCCTTCGAAATGTGTGGAGAAGCATGTATCCTTCACATGTTGGTATAATATAAGCAGGCGAGATATCATGCGTTAAAACTTCAATTCTTCAACATGTTCACACGCACGTGTTTTTAATGCTTCCCCAATGGCCTTGAATACACAGTTTGGTTGCCCTAACAACATAATATTATCCCAAAGCAGCATACATTACTGCTTGTAAAAATTGTACAATGGTATGTTTGATGGCAATTTCGCAAAGGCGCTTTATTAGGGGGATGTTGCTCAGTAACGCCCAGCTGCCAAAAGCTTAAGTGCAACCTCTTTCAGTAGAGGCTTTATTCTCAATATTTATGTTCACAAAGACTCTGTAAGGCCCCGAAAGACAGCAGCCAGTTACACTGTAATTGCTGTAATTAATTTCAGCACACACATTACCCTTATCAAGGCTTAATTTTTCGTATGCGAAGGCATGTAAATGTGAAAAGGCTTCACATATAACGTCACTGCCTGCAGAAGTGCAGCGAAGTTTGCGTTCAGACCTTACGCAAGGATGAAGCGAGAACAATGCCGAGTGTTACCTTTTTCAACTACAGCTACGTTCACCGAAGACACCGATTAGACACTGCAAAACCCGCTGACAGGCACTTGAGATAACTTTGCATTTAGTGCGAAATCATGATGTGTCCTTTGGCCTACCTTTCATTTGGGCGCTGACTTGTTTAATGCGAAAACAATACAACAACCTGTTATAAACACATTATTGTGGGTTACGCCCGAGAGCGTCGAAATTTTAATGCACACGCCTTAGATGCCTATGCTCTAAGCCCGTGCGTTCCGAGGTAGAGAAAATACTCCGTTACAAAAAATCAAAGGGGAAGATGGGTATGGCGCGCCGAAAAAGGAAAGGAACGGAAATGGCGTCGGGGCGCAGGGTGAGAGATGGGTAGGCCACGTGCCGAGCCAGCCGCCTTGATAGGAGAAGTTACTGACAGGGGCAAACGGCGGGCACCAGTTGATGGCGCGCGTTCCGACAGAGCTTCGGATGGAGCTGACCAGCGAAGCTCAGTCCACATGGCTCCGATTTACTAGCAGTGCGCAATCCTATGTACTCTTTTTCTGCATCGCCGTTTTTCCGGCCCTCTTTCTTACACACTCCATACGACTGATCAATTAGCGAGAGCGAGGAGTTCAGAACCTTCACTACTGCAGGTGAACAGAAAGACGGCCCACGAAGCACTCGTCTGTACGTTCCTAGAAGCTTTTAACTATCAGCTGTTTTAAAGACGATAGTCTTTCTCGGGCTACTTAAACCCAGAAATTTTGGTCTGTCTGTTTGTGGCTCGATTCAGCCACCCGGCCAAAGCAAAACAATGCTTGCGCAATAGTCTTATATAGTCACAGCTAAATATACTCGTCTATGTCCGGTGTAATGTTCATACTTGTCAACATTGTTGAAGAACAAGACATTGCGCAAATATGAACCAACAAATCAATACAGAAGTGATATTTGCAGTGTTCCTTTATAAAAAATCAAACATACTTGACTTTTGCGAAATTAAATACTTCATCAACTGCAGAAAAAGAAGTCACTTCGCCATCGCCTGCTGTCGCCCGCGCCAGTAATGCTTCTGGCGCCATTTTAAGAAATCAACCGGCAACAGTTACGCAAGGTTCCACTAGATAGGTTCCACGTTCTGCTTCCAACGCACGTGGAGTAGGGAAACGCGGTTCTATAAACGTTGAAGTAGGGCGCCTCGATTAACGCGCGTCTTCGCCGTACGGCAGCGTTCGCATCGAGGCACCTGGTTTGGAGCAGTGGAACGCGGGAAATTTAAAATAGTTTAAGCAAACCTTTGGCGTCTTTACCTTGGGAGGAGCGCGACGCAAGAGGAACAACATGAGAGGTGAGCGGGAAAGCGAAGGGAGGCATTTACTTCGCAAAAGCCGATTATGACTATCGTCTTTTGACGGAATTTGCAAAGAAAGGAGCAGATACGCGGACAATTTTTTATAAAGGCTTTCAATGGGCGATTTGACTGTACAAACTATAAACGACCTGCGAAAGTCAGGTACGTTACTTCTTATTGTTTACAATACGTCATTGCGGGTATGTATTCGTCTGTATTTACACTTTTCAAGACTTGAGAACAGCCATAGAGGACTCCCAGAAGGGGAAAATTTTGCTATTTTCGACTTTTCTGCAGCTTGCCCTAAACGAAAATGACTATTTTGTTTATTATAAATTTTCTTGGTGCTTATGCATGCCGCAGCCAGCAAGGCTGGCTCCGGCAGTTTACATTTCTTCTTATCAAGCGTTGTCCAATACACATTGCAGGTATGCGCATTTTTGTGGGCATGTGTTACTTCTAACTTAAAATCAGCAACTTTTCTGCTATGAGCCGATGCTCTGGAGTCTAGGAATAACGTTTCACGCTTAGACTTTAATACATGAACCGCTACCTACAGATAGAAATGCAAGCAGCAGTTTTTAATGGGTACCTGTTTAAAACCTCCAATCTCAAAGCGCGACGCGAGGTCTAACTATATTTAGCTCTAACCTAAAGAAACCTCCAAATTGAGCCTTTATACATCGCAACATTCTGAATATTGATTGTATGTCTAGACACGCATGAGTACCATTTGACAAGGTTAGACTTAAAGCTTGACAAGCGTAGTTGAGGACCATCGAACAGCCGGTACCGCACGAACTTTCTACTGCGCATGGACCCTTTCTCAGGCAAGTTTCACAAACAGGAAAATCGGGGAAAATGAGAGCGTCAGAGTTGCCTCTCGCTCCTGTGTCGCTGTTCTCTGGAAGAGCAACAGGTAACCGCAGGTGTTTTCAAAACTGGTTTCACAAGGCCGCTTCAACAACTACAGCCCGTTCAGGACATTGCGAACAACGACCAATAATAGGAGAATTTATCGTTCAGTGCTGTCAAAAATATGACTCCATTGACACGGCACGGCCCCTCGAACCACGTGTTCTGCAACATTCTGCAAGCAGCGCATATATTAAGTGCGAATGCACTTTATAGGCGACCCCAAACCATCCACCGCCGGCGGCGGCGGCGGCGGCGGCGTCCGCAGTGCTCCTCTATATTTAAAAAAGAAACAGCATCCGGCGCCAGGTTTCGATCCGAGGACTATGCGGCCGCAGCGCGACGCTCTACCGACCAAGCCACGGACGCGACGCTGATATCAGTGTTAGTGACGCGCCTTATATCTTTAACGCATTCAAACTACGTCGTCAGCGGCGTGCGTTGGCGACTCAGCGGCGTTATAGCGGCTTGATAACTGCGTGGTGTACACGTGATACTACAAACCCGATGGAAGAGATGGAAGAGAAGGCGGCGAGGCGGTGGGCCTCGGGGGCCGAGCGCAAGCGCCGAAAGCGGGCCGACAACCGTGCATTCGCACTTTCACATTCTCCCCCTCGGGGAAATGCGGGGGAATTTTCTTATGTTGCTTTCGCTGTGCAATTGCTCTGTTATGATGACACTTTTCTAGCACCCTTCTACACGTGAAGAAGTATCCATCCTCTCAAAACAAATACCGAGAACAAAGTGTAACTCTTGTTACACATTTCTTTAGGTTGAGAGTAAATTGTACACTAGCGGGGTGTGTCCGCGCCGGCGTAATGGATCATGAGGAAGTTAATCATCAAACCTAATATCCCCACCCGATGTTGAAGTTGGAGCCCTCCTGGGTTCAAAAACTGACAAAAGGTAGCCTAACTGAGTGCAAAGTATTTATGTTTTGAAGCTGAAACACGACAAGCAGACAGCGCACACACTTATTGATGGCGGATAGCTGGGCTATTTGGTTAGACGACACTGGGAACATTTAACTCGCAGGAAAGACGGACCACAAGAGTAAGAAAATCACAAGACGAACGCTAGACATCAATCGATTTTTTTACAAAATACACATACACATTATGCCAATGGCGCACGCGCCAAAAAAAAGGGGGGAGAGAGAAAAGGAACGCTTATTCATCAACACGTGTGCGGGTTAATCTTTGCTTAGGGAACCTTACTTCTTTAGTGGACAATGCCACAGAAGGGGTGCTGATACAGGCGACGCATTCTTGGCCAATACAATATGCCTCGTAGGTTTCCCATTCGCGTTGGGTGCGTGACCTGTGCAAGACCTCTGTTTTTTTCGAATGCTTGAGTCCATTTGCACCTGCAACAATGATGAGCTAAGTGCCCCCCTCCCATTATAGTCTATACTGCCGAGCGATGCTCTCTAAATCTTTCAGTCAGGCATCGCCCCATCTAGCCATTGTAACGTTCACGTCAAGACAGCGGAATGCGATAAACTACACCAGTACTGCATGGCACAAAGCGCGTGGCGTGCTTCTTCGAGCACTCAGGTCTTTTCGGTTCGCTGTTGACTTCGTGGTACATTTTCGCCAGCTTGTGAGGAGCCGAAAACACAATTCGCACTCCGAATTTTCCCGCCATCTTTTTGAGGCGATGCAACAGGTGATGGATGTCAGAGACCACCCCTGGACTCAATCTTTTGGATTGATCACTAAAAACGCACAAAATCGACAGGTCTTTGCAAGCAATTGTAGCCGAGAAGTATTCGTGGAAGAGAGCATTGTCTAAATTTATCCAGAACCATCTGAACAATTTACCAGTCAATGACCCGTCTTTAGCGCGCAACCCCCAGCAAGTTTTGGAACATTTTTGGGAGCAGCACTTCAATGAGTAATCGTTTTTTGCGTTTTCAGCGTACGTTGAGGATATTTTTTATTCAGTGCCTCAGAATGAAATTACGTGTGCTGTCAGAGAGTGCATAGGTGACTTCGAGCGGGCGGCCTTCCAGAATTGTGTAGGGGTGTCATTTGGCAATTTTTTACAATTCATCAGTTTTTATATTTCTTCGACTGTGGTTCACTTTGGTAATGACTACGCTGTTCAGAGGGAAGGAATGCGTAATATGCTTGTATTGCACCGAATTTAAAGAACTTGGTTTTAGCCTATTTCGACAAGCGTATTGCTCTGTGCCTAGACCCAGAAATTGTTGTCACGGTTTTTAGATATGCTGATGACTCCTTGGCAGATTTAAAAGGGGTCGAGACTCTAGTAAGTGCCTCTGTTGTTCACGGTGTTTTTGGTGTTTTTACAGCAAATGCTGAGGGACTTCAGTTCACGTACTAAATTCCAGAAAACGGGTGTCTGCAGTACCTCCACGTACGCATTTTCATGAACGGTGAAAACGTATGCGGGAAATACAATCGCCGATCTAAAAAAAAATTTGAGTCAAGATTCGGCTAATTCAGAAATTATAAAATGGAGAATCTGCAAAGCACTGTCTGCGCCTTGCGCTAGATAAGTACTGTAAACACCAGGTTGGTACTAGCGTCACGACAGAGGTCAAGCGAGTAAAAAGTGCAGGTTTCCCCCAGAAACCACTGCCATTGTGGGGGAAAGCCTTGTCGCCGAAATAAAAGGTGCCAGACACATTGCTGAGGGAAATGATCAGTCCGAAGGAGTGAAACCAGTGATGGTTCCTTACGTCCATCAGCTCTCGCATCGCCTCCAAAAGGTGGCGGGAAAATGCGAAGTGCCCGTTGTCTTTTCGGCTCCGGGCAAGCTGGCGAAAATGTGCCACAAGGTTAACAGCGAAACGAAAACACCTGAGTGTTGAAGAAGCATGCAATGCGCTTTGTCTCATGCAGTGCTGGTGTAGTTTGTCGCATTCCGCTGCCCTACCGTAAATGTTATATTGGCCAGACGGGGCGATGACTGAATGAAAGACTTAGAGGGCATCGCTCCGACACAGGTCTTGCAAAGGTCACGCACCCAACGCGAACGTGAAATCTACGAGGCATCTTGTATTGATCAAGAAGGCGACGCGTGTATAAGCACCCCTTCTGTGGCATTGTCCACTAAAGAAGTGAAGTTCCTGGAGCAAAGATTAACCCGCACACGTGTTGATGAGTAAGCGTTCCTTTTCTCTCTCCCCTTTTTTTGGCGCGTGCGCGGTTGGCATTGTTAGTACGCATATTTTGTAAAAAACTCAGTTGATTTTTAGCGTTCGTCTTGTGATTCTGTCACACTGGTGGTCGGTCTTTTGCGCTAGTAAAATGTACTCTGTAACGCATACACTATGCAGAGCATGAATAAATAAGCCTCTTTGAAAAATTTCCAAAGGGAACCTCCGCTTCTTTTACTGTGAAATTTTACACGAAGGTCGCGTTGAACATCAATGACAATTGACGGCGCATTTAGCCAACACAAAATGTTTTTCGCTTATGGGAAACCTGGTGGCCATCTTGGTGATCTCGACCACAGTTGTGTGGGGCGTCACCTTGGGTATCCAGAACCACAAAAACGATTCCCCGAAATCCAGCAACCCGTTATTTGTTCTGGATACTCGATGCGCTGCGGAACACGAGGTCGCTGGTTTGATTCCCGGCCGCGCCGCACGCTTTTCTGGTGGAGGCGAAAAGCAAAACGCCTGTGTGTACGAGATGTCGGCGCACGTTAAAGGAGCCATGAAGAGAACACACAAGTTTGGTTCATTCAAAAGACTGCCTCGTTAGAATCATACTGACACCACTTTTAACGGAAAATTCGCTCAAATAATCTACATAATTACGAAAAAAGGGAATGGCCTTGCGACCCACTAGCTCATTTTCCGCAACAGAACCTATGATGCCATACCAGACAGCTCTGCAATTGGCGGAGGGCGGCAAAAGCAAACGCAAATTAGGCAGAGCTTATAAGCTTGCCTAACGAGCTATTCACGCTTACGTTTTGGGCACATTCGTCTTAAAGCCCCAAGAATGGTGGGACAAACAGTGGAAGTTACGAAAGCACGTAAACATCGAAGTACCGATGCGTACTGCTGTTGGTACTGCGTGCCCTATGGTTGGCTTCGCTGCACAGGACTGCGGGGCTTTGCGGTTGTTTCAGACGACACTGGCCGATTGACGCAAGCGACGATGTCTTCAGTAATCGTATTTGTCGAGCGAGCATTGTTTCACAAAACAATTGTCTCCGTGAACAACCCAGGTACAAATACGTTCACAAACACACCAAAAGGCAGAAAAAGGCTTGCCACGGTATGGTGGTGCCATCTAGGTTCCCTAACGGTAAACACGGGGCTGTGATGTCATTGCAGACCCCCGAAAACGCACGATTTAGCGGGAAAATAAAAATTTTAACTTAAAGTAAAATATTTCTCAGTGAATAAAGCATTGTTTGCATTCCAAGAAGTACTACTACTACTGCTACTACACAGTGGTTCAGGAGAAAAGGAAAGGAAATGCACTGGGGATATTATTGAGCCCTGCTGGGGGCTCACCTGCATACAACCCAGTGGGGAGGAGGAGGAGTAGGGGGATGAAAGATTACAGGAGGAAACAGGTGGTGAAAGAGATGGGTAAGCTAGGTAAAGAAAACGTGGAGCCTCTACTTAAAGCTAAGCGAAGCAGCAGCAGCAATGGCGCGGACGGCAGACTGCCGTCTACAGGCGCTTGTTGAGACCGGCGGCCTCCAGGTAGATGAGCAGGTGGCGGAAGACGTCACCGCGGGTTCCGGCGGGGCCCGTCGGGAACAGTAGGCTCTCGAGATGCTGGTAGGGCAGCCCAAGACGCTGAAGCGAAGTCTGCAGCACTCTCCGCTGGGCCGCAAACTCCGGGCAGGAGTAAAGCAGGTGCTCCAGCGTCTCGGGCTCGGGACAATGGGCACAGGAGAGGGAGGAGCGGCGGCCTTGGCGGTGCAGCCGGGCTGCCACGTCGCAGCACTTGAGCCGCAGTCGGAGCAGCAGGCTGCGGTCGTCCCTGCTCAGACGCCCCGGGAGGACCTGAGGGGCCTGGCCACTCACCACCCGGCGGTCTTGATGCATGGTAAGGGCCACCCGGGTCAGCTGCTGGCGTGCGGCGTCATATTGCCGCGAACCATACATTGGGTTTGTTTATTTGTGTTTTGCTTTTACCGCCCGGCTGCGCCGGTCTGCGTTATCTCTGCGCCAAGGGAAGCGCGTGTTCCATTCTTTCTTTCTGTGCCGCATGTGTTATCTGTTGTGATAGGGAGAGCATTCCGATCTTACGTGAACAGCCCACAATAATCTTCTTGGATCTACTATGTTCTCGATGCGAATCGACGTTTCGAGAACCACGTGCGCCGAAAGATAAAAAGCCTGCAGTGCGGACGCCGGGGCATTCGATTCTGCGACGCTCGCCGACGCACGTACGTCACTTTGTTGACCACTGCTTCGCCGCCTCTGTATTCTTTTCAGTTGTTAGGGGAGCACAAGTTCGCTCCAATAAACTTGTTTCTTTTCCAAACAACTGCTTCGTCCTTGGCTACGTGACATCTGGTGGAGGTGCTGGGTACGCACCCTTCATGCCCACTACAACCTCTGGAAGCCGCCAAGCCAGCCCAACAAGAGCCAGCCTACGCGTGCAAGATTTACCACCCGAGTTCGGTCTACTACCGGAGAAGACAAAGAAGAAAAACGTCGCAACCAGCACCATGCTCAACCAAGCCAATCCTCCTGTCGTTCTGCAGCAGCCACGGGAACCACCATCATTCCGAGGAGCCCCCGCAGAAGACCCAGAAGAATGGCTGGAGAAACTGGAGCGCGTCCGGAAATTCAACAGGTGGGACGACGCAGAAACGTTCCGGCACGTTTTCTTTTACTTAGAAGATTCGGCTCGCACTTGGTTCGAGAACCACGAGAGCTCCTTGACAAACTGGGCTCAGTTCAAAAGCGAGTTCACTAAGACCTTCACTACCGTCGTGCGGAAAGAAAGAGCCGCCCTTTTGTTGGAAACGCGCACGCAACACCCCAACGAAGGTGTCGTGATCTTCGTTGAGGAGATGAAGCAGCTATTTCGCCGCGCGGACCCCGAAATGACGGAAGAAAAGAAGTTGCGCTTCTTAATGCGCGGAGTGAAGGAGGAACTGTTTGCTGGACTTGTCCGAAATCCGCCCAAAACCGTCGCCGAATTCGTGACCGAAGCCAGCACCATTGAGAAAGCCCTCGAAATGCGTGCTAAGCAGTATGACCGCAACTTTGTTGGCGCGGCCAATGCAAACGACTTTGGCAGCACGCGGATCCCGGCCGACAACCTACGCGAGACTATCCGCGCAATAGTGAGAGAGGAGCTGCGGAAACTTCTCCCAACGCCGCCGCAGCCCCAAGTCGCTTCCCTCGCCGACGTGATTAGAGAAGAAGTGCAACAAGCGTTGGGAACTTCTACGCCATCCGAGGTACCCCGAGAGCCACAAGCTATGACCTACTCTGCGGCTGTTCGTCGACCCTGCCCTGCCCCAACACGCCGTCAAGAGGCCCCGCCGTACCGCCGCCCACTGTCACCCGCCCGACCCCCGGTAGCCCAAAACCAGACGTCGAGGAAGACGGACGTATGGCGAACTCCCGATAATCGTCCTCTGTGCTACCACTGCGGAGAGGCCGACCACATTTACCGTCGCTGCCCATACAAAAGACTCGGACTGCGTGGTTTCTCCGTCGACGCACCTCGCCCTCTCCCTGGCCAACGACCACGTGAGATCGACGAGTATCTATCTGAAACCAGCCGTGGCCCAGCGCGTTTCAACCGTTCGCCGTCGCCCTACCCCTACCAATCGCCGAACCGCCGTAGCAACGCTGACTTTGCCCGTGGAAGGTCCCCCAGCCCACGCGGGGGAAACTAAAGGCGGCAACTTCTGGAGGTGAAGTTGCTCTACGGCGAAAAACTAGAAACCCTCCAACGACGCAAGGACGCGCTGAAGACGGTGATTCACGACATGCCCTCATCCCGACGACCCGACCTAACCCTGACGAGACTCCCGAACACGACGACAGCTACACGGCGCGACGCGTACCCGACCTGACCGAGACGTCCGTTGAGAAGACGACGACAACGACGATGCACAGTGCCCGACCATCAACACGTACAAGCAGAGATACGACGCCCCGACGAACCCGGAACTCGAGGACGACTGCATCTGACGTCAAGGTGTCCATCGACGGCTTTGACGTAGTCGCCCTCGTAGACACGGGAGCTGACTATTCGGTAATGAGCGGACCATTTGCGTCTAAACTGAAGAAAGTTATGACCAGATGGGACGGTCCGCACATACGCACAGCAGGAGGCCACCTCGTGACGCCAAGTGGAACGTGCACATCGCGCGTCACCATAGACGGCACAACGTACCCTGCGGCGTTCGTCGTTCTGCCTAACTGCTCCCGCGACGTGATTCTCGGAATGGACTTTTTGACGGACAACGGCGCAATAATTGATCTGCAGACCAAGTCGATAACATTTTCCTCCAATCATTCCACGACGCCGCAGCCGAACCCCGATCACCGTGCTGCTGTCAGGATCGCCGACGATCACATCACCCTGCCACCCCGCGCAAGCTTGATGATCGCCGTCTACTGTGAGGATGCTGCTTCTGACATCGACGCTATCGTAGAAAGTGATCGAAGGTTGCTTCTCGACCGCGGTGTCTCCGTCGCAAGAGGCATTGCGCACTTTAAGCAACGCCAATCTCACGTTTTGGTCACTAATTTCACCGAAGAGTACCAGCATTTAAACAAGGGAGCTGCAATTGCGTTCCTCGAAGAAACACAAGAAGCACGTGATGTGATCGCAGTCGCCGACTTTGAACGCACACCCGTAGAAACATTCAAGCTCCCGCAGCCCTTCGACGTGAATCCGGCGCTACCGCAAGAACAACGGAACAAATTATTGGCTTTGCTACGTCGCTATAGCGAATGTTTTTCGTCGAGCACAAAACTACGTCAGACCCCTCTAGCGAAGCACCGAATAATAACCGAAGATGGAGCCCGACCTACCCGACAGTCACCGTACCGCGTCTCTTCACACGAACGGGAAGCCATCCGGACTCAAGTCGACGACATGCTCAGCGACGACATTATACAGCCATCGAAAAGCCCCTGGGCTGCGCCCGTCGTACTCGTAAAGAAAAAAGACGGCACATTAAGGTTTTGTGTTGACTACCGGCGACTGAACAAAATCACGAAAAAGGACGTGTACCCCCTCCCCCGAATTGACGACGCCCTCGACCACCTCTGCCACGCGAAGTACTTTTCATCGATGGACCTGAAGACCGGCTACTGGCAAATTGAAGTGGACTAGAGAGACCGAGAGAAGACTGCATTTATAACCCCAGACGGCCTATACGAGTTCAAGGTGATGCCGTTTGGGCTGTGCACAGCACCAGCGACGTTTCAAAGAGTCATGGACACTGTGCTAGCTGGCCTTAAGTGGCACACCTGCCTCGTATACCTCGACGACGTAGTGGTATTCGCCCGGACTTTCGACGAACACCTTGCAAGGTTGGAGTCTGTACTCGAGGCCATTCGTACGTCGGGGTTGACGCTGAAGCCTGAAAAGTGCCGTTTTGCATACGAGGAACTCAAGTTCTTGGGCCACGTCGTCAACGCCGCGGGAGTCCTACCTGACCCGGCAAAAACTTCAGCTATCGCGAACTTCCCTAGGCCGAAAGACAAGAAGGGCGTGCGAAGATTTCTCGGGCTGTGCGCATACTACCGGCGCTTCGTCGCAAACTTCGCACGCATTGCAGAGCCACTCACGCGCTTGACGAAAGACAGCACCCCTTTCAGCTGGGAAAACGACCAAGAAAAAGCATTCTGCGAGCTGCAAAAACGCCTGCAAAGCCCGCCCGTGCTCGCTCATTTCGACGAAAATGCCGAAACGGAAATGCACACGGACGCCAGTGATATAGGCTTGGGTGCCGTCCTTGTCCAAAAGGAAAGCGGCTGCGAAAGGGTAATCGCCTATGCCAGCCGTGGTTTGTCGAAGGAGGAGAAAAACTATTCTGCCTCTGAGAAAGAGTGCCTGGCTATTATATGGGCGATTTCAAAATTTCGCCCATACGTGTATGGAAGGCCATTCAAGGTTGTAACAGACCACCATGCGCTGTGTTGGCTCGCCAATTTGAAGGACCCCTCTGGCCGTCTTGGGCGGTGGAGCTTGCGCCTGCAGGAGTTCGACGTTACAGTCGTTTATAAATCCGGCAGGAAACACTCCGACGCCGACTGCCTGTCCCGCGCCCCCGTCGACCCACCACCACAAGACTCTGATGAAGACAGCGCGTTCTTCGGGATCGTGACGGAGAGCGACCTAGCCGCCCAGCAGCGTGCCGACCCCGACTTACGCGTCATAATCGAGTACCTCGAGGGATGCAACGTTGCCGTTCCTAGGGCCTTCAAGCGCAGCTTACCAGCATTCAGCCTGAGAAACTCCGTCCTCGTGAAGAAGAATTTCAGCCCCGGAACAAGTGCGAATTACCTTCTCGTCATCCCCGCGGACCTTCGTGACGAAATTTTGGAAGCGTGCCACGACGACCCGTCTTCCGGACATCTCGGCACAGCCCGCACTATTGGAAAAATCAAGGCGAGGTACTACTGGCCCGGCCTTACCTCTGACGTCACCCACTACGTCCGGAGCTGCCGTGACTGCCAGCGACGAAAAACGCCGCCGACAAGACCCGCCGGACTTCTGCAACCGATCGCCGTCCCATCGAGACCATTTCAACAGATTGGAATGGACCTTTTAGGCCCGTTCCCTACGTCACGATCACAGAACAAGTGGATTGTCGTTGCGACAGACTACATGACGCGCTACGCAGAGACCGCCGCTCTTCCGAGGGGGACTGCACAAGAAGTGGCGAAGTTCTTTATAAGCCAAGTTGTGCTGCGACATGGAGCCCCGGAAGTCCTAATCACAGACCGCGGAACGGCATTTACTGCGGAGCTGATGCAAGGAGTATTACGCTACAGCAACACGGATCACCGAAGAACGACGGCGTACCACCCCCAAACGAACGGACTAACAGAACGTCTGAACAAGACAATCGCAGATATGCTGTCAATGTACGTTGACGTTGAACATAAGACTTGGGACGAAGTGCTCCCGTATGTCACGTTTGCGTACAACACGGCTATCCAGGAGACGACGCAGCTGACGCCGTTCGAGCTTGTCTACGGTAGAAAGCCGACTACGATGCTCGACGCCATGCTTCCGCACGTAGAAGACGACGATCTCAACGCCGACGTCCACGAATATCTTCAACGTGCGGAGGAGGCCCGCCAGCTCGCTCGAGTTCGTATAACGGACCAGCAGCTGGTGGATGCGGGCCGCTACAACCTCCGACGCCGAGACGCCGAGTACCAACCAGGGGATCGTGTGTGGGTTTGGACTCCCATCCGACGACGCGGACTCAGTGAGAAGCTCCTGCGACGCTATTTCGGACCCTACCAGATTCTACGACGTGTTGGCCAACTTACCTACGAAGTGATCCCTGATGGTGACTCCGGCACATCACGACAACGCAGGCGGCCTGAAGTCGTCCACGTGGTTCGCCTAAAACCTTTCCACGGACGATGACAAACTTTTATTTTCATTGGTTCGGACTGTCGCTTATGTTAGCATCGGGTCGATGCACTCTTAGAGGGGGGGTAATGCCGCGAACCATACATTGGGTTTGTTTATTTGTGTTTTGCTTTTACCGCCCGGCTGCGCCGGTCTGCGTTATCTCTGCGCCAAGGGAAGCGCGTGTTCCATTCTTTCTTTCTGTGCCGCATGTGTTATCTGTTGTGATAGGGAGAGCATTCCGATCTTACGTGAACAGCCCAGAATAATCTTCTTGGATCTACTATGTTCTCGATGCGAATCGACGTTTCGAGAACCACGTGCGCCGAAAGATAAAAAGCCTGCAGTGCGGACGCCGGGGCATTCGATTCTGCGACGCTCGCCGACGCACGTACGTCACTTTGTTGACCACTGCTTCGCCGCCTCTGTATTCTTTTCAGTTGTTAGGGGAGCACAAGTTCGCTCCAATAAACTTGTTTCTTTTCCAAACAACTGCTTCGTCCTTGGCTACGTGACAATATGCTGTGACATCCCGGGAGACGGGAGTGTCCTGCTGGTGGACACCCTTGGCCAGGGCGTCAGCCTCCTCGTTCCCCGGGATGCCCATGTGGAATGGCAGCCACTGCAGTTGGACATGGCAGCCGCCAGAGGCCACTTCATGCAGTTTAGCCGCCAGCGACGTATCCACGTACCCGCAGGAGCTTGACGGCTGGTCTGCCTCTCGCAGTCGTGGCAGAGCTGGCCGGGAGTCTGTCAGGACCAGGGCGTCGCTGTCCTGGCCTGCCCGCTCGAGCAGCAGGTCCGCGGCCAGGTGCAGGCCGGCCAGCTCCGCCGTGGTCGACGACGCGGGGAAGGGCAGTCGGCATGTTCGGCTGGCGCCGACCGCGGGAGCCGTGCAGGCGGCTGCCGCGTTGCCCGTGTGGGGCAGCACCGAGCCGCCCGTGAAGACGTGTAGGCGGCGGCCGCTGGCGTCCTCATGCAGCAGGGCAGCCACCTCTTGGTAGATGGCCGCGTGGGGAGTGGTGCGCTTCCTGCGCACCCCCGGAAGCCTGGTGGAAATCTGTAGGGCCTTCCCCGTGCCAGGCGGAGGTGGCTCCAGACGGGGCCGCTGCGGGACTGCGATGTTCTCGTCGTAGATCCGCAGCAGCATGCCCATCTGTGAGTCGGGCCGGCCACGGAACCGCTGCAGCAGGGCAGCAGCGTCCAGGGACTTCTGCAGCCGCTCGATGTGCCGCAGACCCGTCTGGAGGGCCCGCATCTCAATGGACCATGTGGCCGCCACCGTGTAGGTGGCCGCCACGGGAGAGTGCCTTGTGAGGCCCAGACAGAGCCGGATGGCCCGGCGCTGGTCCAGTTCCAGCTCCCCCCACTGGCGACGCTTCAAATTCACAAGAGGCAGTGCATACAGCACGGCCGACGAAGCCATGCTGCTGTAGATGCGAAGCGCCACCTGGTGGTAGCACCCCTTGCCACGGGCGAGCAGCTGCCGCACTCCGTTCAGCACCCCGGCAGCACGTTTCTGCAAGGCCCGCGTGGCCGGGATCCATGACAGCCGGCAGTCCACGAGCAGGCCCAGGTACGTGACCTGGAGGCGCCATGGGAGGGGCTTGCAGTTCAGCAGGAACTCGGGCGTTTTATGGCTGGCGGTCTTCCCGTTGGGGTGCAGCATGAGCGCTTGCGTCTTGGCCTCGGACAGCACCAGGCCGCGGCTTGCCAGGAAGGCCGCGACCGAGTCCACCGCAGTCTGCAGGCACGCCCTCACGCGCCTGTTCTCCCCCGTGGGCCCGTGCGTCCAGATGGCGATGTCATCAGCATAGACCGCAATCCCCACTGGGTACTGGAGGCCATCGGGGATGCAGTCTGGAAGCGGGGCCAGCACCAGGTTGAACAGGAAGGGGCTTAGCACGCCCACCTGGGGCACCCCAGAACAGACATTCCGTCGGCTGCTGGTTGCCCGGCCGACCTTGACCCGGAAGGTTCGGCCAGCCAGGAACGCCCGCACGTAGCCCCTGAGGTGCCCCACAACGCCCATGCCGTCCAGCGCCTCCAGGATGGCGCCGTGCGGGACAGTGTCGAACGCCGCCTTCATGTCGAGCAGCAGGAGGTAGGCCACCTCCTTGTCGTGTTGGGCCTGCTCGAGAATGGAGACGACGTCGTCAAGGGAGTCAGCAGTGCAGCGGTGCCGCCTGAAGCCGCTCTGCTGCTCCCGGAACACTGCCCGCTGGTCGGCGATCCACCGCAGGCGCACCAGGGCCATGTGCCCCAAGACCTTGCCCGCCGTGGAAGTGAGTGACACCGGCCGGTAGGACTCTAGCTCCGAAGGCGGCTTGCCCACCTTCAGGATTGGGGACACCAGGCCCACCAGCCAGGCTGCCGGGAGGATGCCCGTCTTCCAGTCGCGGTTGAAGAGCAGCAGGAGCGGCCCCAGGTGGGTGACGTCCAGGTGGCGCAGCATCTGGTACGTCACCCCATCGATTCCCGGGGCGCTCCTGCGTTTGGGGCAACGGTCCAGGGCGGCAAGTGTTGGGGGCACTATAAAACACGAAATCTTTCGAATAACGCAAACTTGTTTTTTGTCTTCGTGGCTCCTTTAAAGATCACCAGGTGGTCAAAATTTATCTGGAGCCCTCACTACGGCATGCCCCACCGCCTGCGTTGCGTCAGCGCGTTAAACCCTACAATCAACCAAAATCTCGATACTCGAGGAGGATCCACACTAGACTGGCGGTCGAGATCGAAGAGATAGCCCCCAGGTTTCCAACAAGCGACAATCGTTTTTATTTATTTCTAAATAAACACGTAAATGACCTTCTTTGTCTGGATGTTACATAAAATGGACCACGAAATTTTGCCTTCTTGTAAAAATTGAGCACAAACGGAGCTGTGGTTCACTCGGTAACAAATTTTAAAGATGCTCGTTTATCAATTTCTACCCTGTATTGCAGTTTAAACATGAGTCTTACGTAATTTGTCATAGAATTTTCGCTGTTGCATTTTTTCAGCAAAGCGTTGCGGCCATCTCTATATTTGCAGCATCGATTACACTTGCCACAGGTAAGGCGCCGAAACAACTGATCGCATAATATTGAAGTACGGAACTAGTTATTGGGTACAATACTGGGCTAGCACAGATGACAGGTGTCCAGAAGGTGGGGGAGGGAATTCTAGAGCATATAAGCTTATAGAATGCTGCTTGTGGCATTTCCCTCAGCACCATGCTAGGGTCGTATGGCAACCGTGAAAATATTACGGAAGGATAGCCAGACGATGGGTCAAACTAGTCGATATTGGCGGTGAGCGCGATCGCGGCCGGCGCTGCGAAGTGCGCCTCCGTGACGTCGGCTTAGGGATTCTCTAATTTGTCGTCTGCTTCATTCGGGCTCCCTCTCCCTGCTGTTTCTTTACGCTCGGTTCCCTTTTGATGCTTTAGGCACCAGATTTTGTGTGTGCGTAAATTTTTATTATAACAGAAGACTTCAAATCGCATACACTAGCTCAACGTGTGATTTAAAGTATATTTTTGGATACTCATGCATCTCACCGCGAATAGCTCAGCTGCCCAATTATTCTTCCCCGACGAATTTGTACCCCGTACCTCACTGACGATTTCAACTTCTGTACTTCTCTAGGAAAGAAATAAATGAGTGATTGAACAAAAAACTCCATTTTTATTAGGCAAAAAAATGAATGACATGGAAAGAGAAGTGATGCACATTTGAGTTTGCATGCGATTTGTACCTGTATCTTTCAAGCAAGAACCGAGTGCGTTACCCAGGCGCTACCTCTATTTCTGGCTATAAGAGAGTTTTCGCATTTCGTGTGTTGCCTGCGCACCATGCGTACAGTGTGTACCGGTACCCGAGTGGGCATGTGTGCATTCGTTCCGGGAGAATCGTTTTGTTCCGGCTTGCGGGCGGGTTTTCCTTGCCGTGCCCGCTCATTCTTTCTGCTCAGGGGTAAATGTCCTCGCATTGCGCGCGCACGCATGCGCAGTCGGGTCCCGGTACATGCGGTACACACGAAACATACGATACACACGGTGGCTAAAGCTCTCTATTGACCGCGCGACCTCTGCATAATATAAACGGCGTAACAAAGCTTAGGATATGGAAGTAGGACTGGGTTCCCTAGCTGCGCAAAACTCTGACTTTGTAGAAGCTCTGGCGCGTATTAGTCCACGTTGTGACTTATTTCGCGCCATAACACGAAGAAACTCAAACGAAGACAGTACTGCGAACCCGGTGTAGCAGCAAGGAAGCCTGTCGGAAGCTGCAGCTTGCGTTATCAGTGCGCAGAATTTACAGTGGCACACTCCCTGTGAAACCGTCACTTGACAATAAAGGAATATTCGTAGCCGGGAATATCAACCCCAGAATCTGTAATAATCCAGAAACCACAGAAAACATTGTTCTTGATTTCTCTGATGCGCGCTTTCACTGGGGCATACTTCAGTGACAGTCGAAGAAGGCTTGGCTGTCACTTATTGTGGCACCCGTGCACAAGACCGAAAGTGTGCTCTACGACATATTTATGGTACTAAGCCTTGTTACCTTATGGAGGACTGAATGATGGACAGACGTGCCGATGTGGATACTCCACCGGCAATGGATTATGTTGTGAAAATAATGATTACATACAAGTGTACAGGGCTTTGAACGAGCGTCCTGAGTGGTTTCCCGTACTCGAGGATGTGGCCATGCTAAAAAGTTTTTAAAACCACAGTTGCAGCAAATTTGTGGCTGGTATTTTACCCCTTTTTGTTATGCTTGTATCACGCCTTATGTAATGCGACCGTTTCAGCCAAAACGGCAATAAACAAAAATAAAGACTTCTCGCTAGATTAGTTTGTGACAGCAGACGACGAAGCGAAAGCAAGAAATCCAAACCAACCCCAAGTAGCCGTAGAGGAGCTTGTCGGTGTAAAACCACACAATGGACACAGTAACGGAAGCGGGGACGGAGATGCGAATGCGATGAGCAGTAAAGAATTTTTAACAGGAAAGTGTTTTATGTGCGGGTACACAAAGATCTTAGTGACGTCATATTCGTCACGTAAGTGACGTCCCTAGAAAAGGTGCCATTGATGAAGCTGCTTCCGGATCCGAGCCCACGAACTCTCGGGCCTCTCGCCACAACTGCAGGTGTATGTGGCACTCTGCCGACTGTGCTATGAACAGAGATGTGAGCAGCTCTATTAACGCGCCATATGTCCTCCCCTGTGACTCATTCAGGTGATTGTGCCGTCTAGGAGAGGCAAAGCGCTGTAGCGCATCATGGCGCTAATGAGCACAGACAGTTCGCGCCTCGATGCCAGCACCTTCGTGTACGGGGGACGCGCGTGAATTAAGCCAGCCTCCGCTGTTGCGTTCTTCACATGACCGCTATGTGTTTTGAGCTTCTGTTACTGTGCATGCCATTTTTAGTTTTGTTGTTCTGGAAAAAAAAACCGTTATTTTTAGATGCAACGCATCTCATGCTCGCCCCTCTGTCCTTCCTGTGTCTGTACGGCGTTGTCTGCACAGCTGCGCCTCTCCTCCTCTCCTCTCTCCGATAGCGAACACTCTCTCCCAAACAGCTGCGGGTTGGCGCAGTGCGCTCTCACTCCGTTGCTAGGCGCCGGTGGGCGGCGCTACGCTCGGCGCTGCGCATGTGCAGTGTTCTCTCTCTCCGCGCTCTCCTCTCCTTCGGGCGCTGTGAATATAAAGCTGCATGCCGCGCTCCGACGGTCTCAGTCGACGGTCGTCCGCGTTACGCTTGCACTCTCTCGCAGTACTCGACGATTGCTTGATGCAATCATCGAGCCCCTAACTGTGCACTTTACGGACCACAAGGCACTCTTTCTCGTCTGCAATAAACACCGTACCTGAGCATACGTGTACTGCATGTGCATTGCATGATAAAAATGGAAGATTACGCCCACCTCCCCTTTGCGTGAGAATCCCTGCTATAAGCGTAATCAATACGATGGAAAACGCCAATGGAACCCCCCCATGAGATGCGTTGCATCACACCAGGGTTCCCGCGAGGGGAGGGGGGCGTAAATTTTTTTTTATTCTTGCATGTCGTCGTCACTCCGTCTGGCGGGGTCAGGCTCGCGAACTCTTCGCACGTGAAGGAGGTTTCTCTAATATTCAAATGCTCCTGTGAAGGCCCCTTTCACTTTCGTAGTTACCGATTCCTATGAAAGAGAGATCAACCACCATTTTTGTTAACTATCCCGAAGCTACCACTTTGGAAGCATGTGAGCACAATATGCTGGACTGAGAAATTTTACCTATGTTTATTTTAGTGCTTTGTTTTTAATTTATGCATGTGATATGCTCTTTTTTTTCGACCAACTGCAGTGTTTAGAGCACCCCTTTTTTGGTGTAACATATGCATCGGATTAGGTGGAACCTTCTATACAGCACTGGTGAGTGTTGTTCTTTTAAATCTTCGTAGAAGCTGACAAAACACGCAAAAGCTTCTATATTTTCAATTTTTGGTGGTGCTTGCAACTTTCAACCCAAAGTGTATTTTCTAGCAATTTTTTTGCCGGTTTATCTTACGCCTTCTGTTTTTGAGCTACCCTTTAGAACATATAAGGGTGTAGAAGAGTCAACCAGAACTACATCTTCCTAATTTTGTCCGAAATTTCACAGGACATGATAGTTACGTGGTAACTCCGAACTCTCGGTACAAACTAATAGTAGTAATAAAAACACAATGACTTTCCTACAGGAATATCGAGATTTCTTTTTACACGTTCTACTAACTTTTTCTATGCTCCGGTTATTGAAGCTGTTACCATACCCTTATGTTGTGTCGCGAGCTCAAGCGAATCATACCACCATATGCAGCGCACACCGTACCCCCAACCTAAATTGCCACAGTTCATTTCGTACTGAGCATGGTTTTAATTTAGCACAACACCTCAGTAGTGTACCTGTGCAGTGGCACCTCCACTTTCAATGTATATTCAAAACCAAAATTTCCCTGTGTTCACCTGCGTTGACAAGGTCAAATACTAGTCCATTACTAAGTTTAAGTTGTTTAGCTAGGTTCTTTTATGCAAAGTAACATCATGAACAGATGAAGCGCAGAGAAGACATGAATGCGACTGGTGCATCAATTTTCCTCATTAGCGCAGTCATGTACAGCTTATAATGGCTTTCTCGATCTATTATTCCTAAAATAAAATTAACGGATTTCATCATTTCGTCAGACAGGGCAAACTGTTGTTTTATCTGCGAATTTAACCGCCGAATATTCAACGTTCTATAATCAAATCCGACTAATTCTGCTGCTCCAGCCTGGATGTCACTTTATTATGCACAACGTAAATGTTTTTTTGCGAGACCGTTTCTATATCGTGGTGTCATATAATCCGAATAAAAAGAAAATACATTTGCGTTAAGAGTGTATGCATGCACACACGGTTGGACGCTTAGGCTCTCAGATTTCATTTGGTCTGTTTCTAAATGCATTTTGTTGTAATATAAATGGTTAGCTCCTACAATTTTACAAATAACTTAGTTTTTTGGTTTTGGCACAGTACGGTTAAGCCAACGCAGGCCTCACCCGTGAATTGTTTCTACGTATCTTCCAACTGGTGATATGCGAAAGGCCAACAGTTGTGCCATTTCTCTTCAGGGAGGGCTTCGAGGTGTCGTCTGGATGGACTGCTTACAACTGCTTATCATTTTAATAGCCCCAGCAGCACTCCTTGCGAAAATTTCGATCGACTCATTATCTGAGAGCGCCAGCATAAAGCCGTTGACTGACTTCAGCGCCTCGAAATACTTTGCTGAGTAAGTGTTTGAAGCACGTAGGCTTCATTCTGCATACCGCTTGAGCGCAGTAAGAAACGCTCTTTTATTCTTCTTTTGGACGTTGCGGTTTTCTTAAACTTACTAAAAAAACTAGGCTACTCAATGTGATACAGGAAGCAGTCGCAATAGAAAATTGATACTGCCGACATAACGTACATTCACAGAACAATACTTATCTTCCACGCAACTTACAGCCTCTTATTACTGAATCACTAACCGGCGGGAGTGGGCCTGGTGCCGTGGCTAAGACGCTATGGAGCTGAGCACACAAATGTCTATTCTACGCCAGCCGCGGGCACGGTCTTTCTGATCTAATCAGTAAACGAAATACACACCTTCCTCATATTGTTCGATGGATCTAATGACGAGTTGTCGTGTTTAACAAAAGAGCTGTTTATGCTTGACCTTGGTCTGTTTCAGTTACCAGAAAAACACAGAGAAATAAACTCTCCCGGCGCAAGTTACCCTGCGCAACCTTCGCGAAGGGGCTTTAGCCAAGCATACCGAGTGCGTGTAAGCGTGTGCCTCGCAGAAGTTCGCAGCCTCGTCCTGGCTTGCGCTTGGTGGTGGTGGCCCGAAAAATGGCGCATACCCACTTAGGGGGATTGGCCAAGAAGAGTTATGTTTTCATTACAATCAATCATGCGAGGCACCATAATCAGAAGAAAGAATTTGGTCTAGGGTAATGAGAGAGAGAAAAAAACACGAAACAAAAACAGAGAGAAGAGTAGGAAAACTATAGTAAAAGTCAACCTAATCGGAATCTTTTCAACACTGCAGCCGAGCTGTCTACGCAATGAAGGAGTGGATGGCGTTGCACACGTTTTAATGGCATCGGCCCAGACTAGTCCCCCCAAACGACAAAAGCACCGGTACAGTCAAAGGCAGTCCAAGACGTAGCAGGGGAATCTCCAGCTGCCTTTTCCGATGGTTAGAAAATCGGCGGCAAAAAAAGAAACAAATGCTCTTCGGATTCAATTTCTTTGCAAAAGTGGCACAAAGGGAGGTTATCAGATTTGCCCTATATAAATACCGATTGAGTGGCGGCACACCACAACGAAAAGAAGTCAGCAATACTTCGCACAAGCGAGTTTGGCATAAACGTCTTTTCCAGCGGTACCTGAGGTGTTCAAGTTCAGGAGAAGTGTTCATTATCATCATTTATTATAGCCTTAAGGGACCCATATTATCAAGTGGGACGAGTTTCGGACGTCGATTAGGCAGATATCAGCATTCAAAGAGGACCCTTTATCATCCATACAAAAGGCTCTTGAAGATTCTACAACTGTAAACTGGGTTGACGAGAGCCGCCCTAACCCTGATTTGCGCCTCCTTCAGCTGTGGGCGCAGCGCCGCCAGGCAGAAGTGTCTGCTTGTCGCAATCCCAACTCTCCGACTTGCCAAATCCGCCTTAAACAGCTCACAGCCGCGGCTCGTCGCCATGAACGCCGGCTGTCCCGCCAGCGCTGGCTTGACATGTGCGCTTCGCTAGGGCCTCAGTCTGGACTACGCTCCATATGGCGCATATTTCATTCTTTGGAGCGATCACCACGATCCCCAGATCCTGCTGCGTCAGCGTTCCTCACGTCCAACCAGACTTCTTTGCAATTTGCAGATACGCTGGCCCATACTTTATACCCCGATTTTGACTTGGACCCAGTCATCATGCCCCCTCCGTTCACTCTTCCTTCCGGTGCTGGTACGCCGCCATCGGAAGCAGCAACCGAGGGCATACTCTCACCATTTACAATTGCGGAACTAACCGCGGCC
This sequence comes from Haemaphysalis longicornis, assembly GCF_048455015.1. NCBI lineage: Eukaryota > Metazoa > Arthropoda > Arachnida > Ixodida > Ixodidae > Haemaphysalis > Haemaphysalis longicornis. The sequence goes on from NW_027526460.1 coordinate 118,411,104, forward strand.
ATTGACACGGCAGCACTCCGCAAAGCTCCTGGCCCCGACGGAGTAACATTTGAATCTTTCAAGAACCTGGACCATTCTTCTCTGGAGGGACTCCTAGAGGCGTACAACCGGGTTTGGCTCACGTGTACAATCCCCCCGGCCTGGCTTCAAGCGGATGTTATCACTATCCCGAAACCCGGTAAACCGAGTACAGACATCCGCAACCTCCGACCAATAGCGCTTACGGCGACCATTTGGAAGCTGTTGGAACGGATGATTGCCACACGCCTTCAGTGGTGGCTCGACGAGCACCATCTATACCACCCATGCCAAATTGGATTTCGCCCCCACCTTGGTGCAGAGGATGGTCTGGGCCACCTCTCCGAGATGATCCTTATTGGCGGCCGATCCCACCGTGTTCGTTCTGTGCTGGGCATGGACGTTCACAAAGCGTACGACCACCTTGGCCACGCTGCCGTCATTGCGGTACTTCATCTCCTTCACCTGCCATCCCGCCTATGTGATTTTATTTCCTACTACCTACGAAACCGCACCTTCTCCATACGTCTCAACGGATCTCCCATAGGTTCCTTCCAGCCCCGCCGTGGTGTGCCTCAGGGATCTGTCTTGGCCCCCTTGCTTTTTAACATGGCCATGATACCTCTTGCCTGGCGACTTGGTGCTGTTCCACACATCTATAGTATCATCTATGCAGACGACATCACGGTATGGTCTGTTCACCAGGACCTTCACGTCCAAAGTGTCCGCCTGCAACAAGCTCTAGATGAAACCAATTCTTGGTGCAAGTATCTTGGCCTCACGCTTTCGCCTAACAAAACAGCCCTTCTCACCGTGGCCAACGCATGGGGCCGTCGGCAGTTGGCAACCTCCCCGATCCGTCTTTCGGTTCAAGGCACGCCTATACCGACAGCATCTACCCTGCGGGTGTTGGGCTTGGATATTACGGCCACCGGTTCTGCAAAACCTTGGATTCGTTCTGCAAAGCATCAAGCTTCACAATCGCTGCATCTATTTCGTCGCATGTCTCAAAAAGCCGGTGGTGCGGCCTCCAAGATGGCCCGCATGCTTGTCCGAGCCATTCTTCAGCCTCGCATAGTTTATCAAGCGCAATTCCACTTTCTTACAAAGTCAGACTGGGCACTACTCGAATCAATAAACAACTCGGCTATGCGAGCTATAACTGGTCTTCCAGCCCTCACCCCCGTCCCTATTCTGCAACAGGAAGCGCAGCTCAACACGTTTGATGAGCTAGTGCATCAGCGTCGACAAGCCCGCCTCCAAAAACAAGCCCTTGACCCTGATTCCGCCGCTCTTGCAGCGTACATGACCGGTTCACCAGCCCCACCACTATCAAACACCAATATACGGCCCCCATGGAAATTCCACCAATTAACGGATACACGACCTGTTGCCCGTATTCATCCCCGGACAGTTGGTGCTCCGATTCCGCCTTCTATGGAGATTGGTAGCCCCTCGTCTACGCTGATGTTTGTCGACGCCAGTGCTTCCGATACCTTACTTCATACGGCTCTACTCTGCCCGACTGTGGCTCCCGATCCAGTGACCTGCACTTACATAACAACTGAGAAGTGGCCGTCAACGCAGGCAGAACTCCTTGCAGTGCGGGATGCTCTGCTACACACATCGTTGCTAATCAGCCACGCTTCACCACAGTGTACAATTTACACTGATTCGTCGGCAGCTGTTCGAGAGCTTCGTAAAACTCTCACGTCCAACGAACTTCTTCTAGAAATCCAGGACATAATGGACACTTATCCGTGTCGTGTGCGCGTGTCATGGCGCCAACGGAATAGCCACCCCGCAATGCAGGCTGCAGATGCCGGAACACACCCCGTGCGTGTGCAATATCCAGCTCCTCTTGCACCTTCGTCAAACGGTGTTCGCCTTGCCAGTGCAAAAGAACGTCTACGGCGCACCGCGCGCGCTCTCATACCCCCGTGCGGTACAGATCTCCCTGGCGGGTTGTCTCGCCAAGATGAGGTCCTGCTCAGACGTCTTCGCCTGGGAGTCGCCCTCACGCCAGCTGTGACGAGGTCCTGGCCTCCTCAATACCATGCCCCGTTCAACTCCACCTGCCCCTTTTGCCCCGCTCCAGTTGACCAGGCTACAGCAGAGCACCTGGTGTGGAGTTGCCCTGCTCTGCGAAGCCTACGCGCTGTGCACATCGCCACCTGCGGCCCGCGCCCCGGACGTCCGCCAGATTTCATGGCGTGGATACAAGGACCACATCATGGCCCCCTGCTCCGATTCCTTCGGGAATCCGGCGTGTATCTATACATTTAATTTCCCCTTATGCTGATTAGCAAACTTCCGCAAAAAAAAAAAAAAAAAAAGTACACAAATTCCACAGCAGGTGATGGTCGATAGTACAGTCATAGAAGTGAGGTAGATTCATAAAGAAATGGCAGCAAGACAGCAAATATATATACATATGTACCTAAAGGAACTGTAACAATAAAAATAAGGAGCGAAGACCCCTTTAAAAATAATTAATATGAGCCATTGATTGGCAACATGAACCAATCAATCCCACACATGTCCCCACCCGTGGTCACGTCACCCAACACTCACTCTCATGCACTCATAGACATCGAATCACTGACCATGATCGGTGGCATCTTGATTGATCAGGTATTGGTGATAACGTGCCAACAACACGCAAGAAAACGGAGGAAGAACCTCTGACGATTGGTAAAGCCAAAGCTGTTTTAGCTAATATCTCAGCGGTTTCATTGAGGGTTCACCCATGTTGGCAGGGCAGCCAAACGAGCCGAATATCCTGCACGGGAGTGGGGACGCAGGAATAAAATGTTTTGAGAATAGGATGTAAAGTTTCTGAGGAGAGAGCCATGCACACGGAAAAGGAGTCGCTGAGATAACATCGCGGAAGAATTCGCCGGATCAAGTTTCAGGATTGCAAGGAGTAGAGCAAGAAATTCCGGAAAAAAATGGGGATAAAATTTGGTAATCGCAATGAAAAAGACCAGTCCAGTTCAATGTCGGAGAGAAAATACCCACGTGAGGAACTCCCGTGTTCGTCGACGTCGTCTCCGGAGCGACGGACCAGTGGAGCGCCGGTCGCAAAAAGGCTCGCCACGTAGATGCGGAGCAGTTGTCATGCCCACATGACGTTTTAGACGTGAAGCAGCTTAGGGTCGAGCCTGTTCCCTCCGCCGTTGTGTGGGTGCCGTTGTGCGGCATCCACACCCCCACTGCGCATGCCTGGCCAGGCAACTCTGATGATGATTGGCCAACCAAAGAATCTTGGCCAACCAAATTCGCCAACCCTAGGGATTGTCCAACCAAAGAATCTGTCATGAGATAGCTTCGCGTTCAACCACCGCCGTCATCTTCCCGTAGGGAACCCTGAGTAGTATGCGAGGCATTTCTCCTCTCCTCTCTGAAGCTCCTCTCCTCTCGGGTATTCCTCCTTTCCTCTCCGAAGCTCCGCCCTCTCCGGGATTCCGCAACGAATGGCAACACCTGCGGCTCCGCACGCGATAATACGAAGCAGCTTAGGGTTAGAGACACGATGGTATCCGCTGCATACTCCGCTTAGGGCGCCACTGTAGCTCCGCGGTATAAATGACGCGCGCGCGCGCTCCGCTGCCCTCATTCTCCTCCCGCAACGCCGCGATCTAACTGAAAACTAATGGGAACTTGAGTCGACCCAATGGATGCTTCGCAAAATACTCAGGGTTCCCCTACGGGAAGATGGTGAATTTTTTTTCGGTCAGTTAAGCTTGGGAATTCATGGGCGGGGTCGTTCAGACGGGGAAGCCCTGGGTGGCTCGAAAGGAAGTGGCGTAAGCTGGCTTGAGTCGGTGGGCGGAGGTGGCATCTTGGAAGCCGTTAATGTCGAGGGTCACAGCATTGATTGGGCACTCACCCTGCGAAGAACGTGCATAGACTTGCGCTTTCTGCTCCCTCACTCCTGAGGTCCGCCGTCAGGGTGAGCAGAAGCAAGGTCGACCCTCAGCTCTGCTATTTTTTCAGACTTTCATCACTAGAGCAATCTCCTTCAATTTCTCTTTGTCCTACATTATGAGCATCTGAGCGGGGGCGCAATTTGCTCCATTATAACAATTTTTAATTTTCCAATTTTTAAAAGCTTACACAAGCTTTCGTTTCAAACCGCTGGAGCCTCCACGATTTGCTAAAACAACCATGCCACCTCTTACCCCGATGAATAGCTTCTAAATACACGGGAGCACTTTCCAATTTATAGTTATCAACAGAAGCTGTTACCCGCGGGTTTTTCGTGGTGTTTTCTTGGTCTACGCGTCGACGCGCCGAGGAAGTGAGCCTGCCCCACCGCTGAAGAGCTCCTCAAAGAAGGTTTAACAAGTCAAAAACAGGATTACAACGCCAAGATAACGGTACTCAACACCTCAAGGTGTGAAACTGTATGTGATGTTTTTGGCCAGAGGGGACATTTCGATGATAACCATAACAACGTCTGGATAATGGTGAGCGTTGAAAGTCGTAATGAGTACTGCCATACTTTCAAATTCGCACACGCCTCTCTTCAAGTTCTATCGCATGCGGTTACTGCGTGTTTACGGGCGCATGGCATTATTAGCTTTGGTATTATAAAAAAGGAACTATACTTTTAGTCTATTCACAGGCCAGATCATTTTGAATGGTAGTATCAATTTTCTAACAGGTAAAGATGCACCACAGATATATTACAATATATTCAGTCTCAATAATAAGTCAGTGAACACAACGGTTGACTCAACTCACAATAATGAGTCCCAATTCGGCCTCTCACGCTGATGAGGCTAAATATCCATGCTAAAAACCGTGAATCTAACCACAGGTAACTGAAATAATATTTCTGCCCAAGTTGCAAAGAAATATCACCTCGACAGCAAGAACGCCAAATGTAGCACCATACCACTAGAGTGCGTTAAACACCACGATAAAAAAACATTCAATTGAGAATCAAGCAAACAAGCATCGCTGCAAACCGCCTAGTCGCAAAAGTAGGAAATTAAAATTGAAAGCCACTCGGCCCTGCCAAGATTATCGACCATCGAAGCTGTTAAACTTCCTGGTAAAAAACTTGCTTAAAGCCTTTATTTCACTACTGCCGGTCGCTGTGTACTTACGGACACAATGCCTTATTTGCCCCCACTATAAACAAACCTTTTCATGCGTCAATCTTTCATAAGATCAGGACATGCCCCGGGTTGTGTTGCGCATGCCCAGTTACATATTCCTGTCGACCGCGTTAACTATACGGCCGATAGTACAGCCCACTGATAAAATGGCAGCTCCCAGGAAGAAGTTGAAAAGGCCTATATACACTGATCGCAATACTTGCTACTGTAGGTACATTCTCTGGTAATGCCAAATGGATCTGCATCGATAATATCCCAATCAGCCATCGCATATCGCTGCAGCGATTCTGCCTTACTAATTTTATAGAGCGAATATGTCGATATAGCGCGCTCGGTGGAACCTATTTTGCTTTAGTCAGCCGCCATGGTTCCCTGCGGCTTTATGCAATTGTGGGCTCACCTGCTCAATTGTTTCCGCCACACAGAGAACATGCTTTTATTTTGTTAAAATTACGCTACCTATTTCATTATATCTATGTGGTTTTTCCTGTGGTATGACGCAGCTCTGGTGAATATTGGCGATGAATTTCGGTAAAGCGCATGTATAGCACATGACGTTTTAACAGAGTACTCTAACGGGTCACTGACCCTTAAGCACGCACAGTAACATATTCCCTCGCATATCCAGACATTGCCGAACATTAATAAAGCGAAGATATGTCATCAATGAATGCGATGTTATGTTTCACAATGACACACCGCATGTTCTCTACAGCCTTTATTAAACACAAACATTGGTTGCAGCATATCTCTAGTTATGCATACTTACTCTTTTGCGGCAAACGCTCATTAAGATTTTCTACCAATGATTGCTGTTGATGGTAATTTAATACGCACCCTCGAGGTGTTTTTAGGTCGCGGTAGATTTATGTAGAAAAACTAAATTTACTAACAGCCCACCCTAACAAATGAAACGTCCTACTCACCCACAACAAAACTTCCACTCATTCCGGCGTCCTAACCACTCTAACGTCCCGTCCATCTAGCTCCCCGAAGGCTTCGCCCACGCTACCATGACGTTACCGGTGCGTTTAATGCACCAAACATACAAAGCTAGAAAGGACTAATTCTCTCAATAACGGTGCCGATTTGCTGCATAAGGCCGCAGTTATTCTCATACACTCCATTTCCTTCAACAGCTTCAGCCTGGACTTAACTCGCGATGAAAATGTCTGGTCCTATGTATTTGGATTATCAGCCTCAACATTGTGCCGAATGTGCTTTGACCAAGTCATTGTCCAGAGGCAGTTGGCGTGCCGAACACTCAAAGAAGCGAAAAGGTATGACGAAGCTTACAGGCTTTTTTGAGAAACAGCAACTCGGGCGTTTCGAGGCATGCTCAGTGAAATAACTGCCGCAGTACAGCCCGGGTCTCTCACCCACTATTGAAATGAAACTTACAATTGCGAGATATTGGCATAACAAATTGACGGCTCCACGCGCCTCGTTTAAAATGCCGTCATGCTCTAAGCGAAACTATTCCAAACTAACCTGGAAGGACCGCCTATTTTATGGTAAACAAATCGCACATTAAAACACTGTCGTGCACCCCCTATTTCTGTTTATTACATTTTACTCAGGTAAATTGCTTCCTTACGATGTTCTCAATGTAAAATTTTGTTTGTGAAGATACCTGCAGTAAAATATTAGGAAACCGTCCCCTGTTTCTACATCACACATTGCCCCTGCGTTTGGCGGAATCGTTTTAGTCTCCCTGTAGCAATTGGGACACGTTTTGTTTTTGAATAAATCGCGTCTTGTCAGGTTTGAAGATATCTTCATTCATCTTCATTAGGCGCAGAAAGACACAGACGAACGACTGACGTAAACACAAACACAAGGAGCCCTGTATCTGTTTACCTCAGTAGTTCGTCCGTGTCTTTCTGTGCCTAGTGCAGATGAATCTAAACCAACTCGTCCAGTTATCTGTTTTGATGCAAGTTGTCGACATTGACGTCCCAGTCGACAATCACCAGAGTGTGCTTAAAACACTTTATGCGAGTAAATGCGGCCCGACGAACTGTTCATACCAGGTGTGGTATCTGAAAATTAGCACATGCTGAAGAATTTGCGTCCATCTTTTGTGTTAAACCAAATACTTCCCTACACCACTTCTTGGTGTATGTAGGGCACACTGAAGTTTTTACACAGCTACCCTAGTCAACCGCATGGACGGAATGGCATGGTCATTATGTTTAGGCACTCGTTTAGATCCCCCTAATAAAGATATTTAAGATCCCCTCTTGATGGTGTTTCCTTACCAGCTAATAAATGCTTAGCCCTCAATGAAAAAATATGTGATACCGGCAGCAGCAAGGGCACTAGTTGTTGGTCTTGCTTGCATGCAATTATTCATCATCCAAGCTTCAGAAGTGCTGCACTTCTTATCGTTCCCGCTACTTCCAAGCAGCCGCCCTACGCTTGGAGGTCTAGTTTAATATTGAGAAATTTGGCACCAGTTATTTCATCAAAAATCTGTCCGCAGAGACCAGCCAAAAAGGAATATTTGGGGGGAGTGGGGGGGGGGGGCGTTGAGGATTGGCCACGGCAGTTTGTTTTCTTACCCATAACAGCACAGCTAAAATAGCTGAGTAGTTGACGTACCGAAATGGCAATGATTCACTTCTATAGCAAAGTGGTGTACCCCTTTTTTTTAACGAGCAGCCAAAAAATATTTCGATATCATGGAACGAAGAAAATATCAAGTTTTTTCCCTAGTGGTTTCTCACAAATGAGAACCGCCTGTCTGACAAGCATTTTTCCGTAATTTCAAGGAGTGGCTCACTTGTAAAACTGCAGTATTCTACAAATGAATGATACCGTGCTGTGCCTCCGATAATGATTCAGTAGTAACATAGGCAGGGTGTGCATATCTGTTCGTGATACCAAAGTTATTGATTTACGTATTGAAGCAATTTGGCATTGCTGCTACCGACAAGTGGCGTACGGTGAAGCAGTGGTTCCAAAACACAGCGGATTATTTTCATCTCACAGCAATGGGGCCATGGCGGTTGTAGACCGGCGCCAATATAAGCGGCGGCGCGTTCACTGCTGGCGCTGTCAACAAAGGCTGGTCTGTGGTGCTCTCGTCAGTAACCGTGCTTGGAATACGGGAGCCGGTCACAGCAGCTGACATGGCTCAGGTAGTGCGGAGGTAGACCGGTGCCACAGACGACCTGCAGAAGCCCCAATCGTGGTAGGGTCCCGTCAGTAGCTCCTGCTTCGCGGGAGTTGTGACCGGTGTAGTCCTCGGCGGCTGTCTTTCGGAAATATCCCACCGGACGGGCAGCCAGACACGTCATATGTAATTGTCCCGATCATTTCGTACCGTTGTGCGCACAGTTGATTGCGGAAGGCGTTTCAGGAGGGTGAGATCATAAATAGAGGCCGGTCTTGATGTTTTGACACTTCCGCGTAACGAAAAGCACGTGTACAAGCACAGACGAGCAGTGTCGGTTCCTACACTATATACTGTTGATATCTAAAAGCCCCCCGTTTCGGCAGCATCGTGCAAAGTGCAGAATGCACTACCTCAATAGCTATTATGAGCATGTTTTTATAAGCATGGAAGAGCAAGCACTAAAATCACCACACTGATGAGGGGGTTTTAGATTCGTTTACTTTTTCTTTGTAGTGTGCAGCTTGCCGAATAGTATAAATTCTCTACTCTTTTTGGTTGAGTTGGTTTATGTTACTTTTCAAATGAACGCTAAACATCCAGAATCGACAAACGAGGATAAATGTGCTAGTGCTATCTGTTCTCCATGCGTCCCTACTGTAACAGTTACAGGGCATATTGTTATCACGTTGGAATTTGTCGAACGCATTTCGTAGCGTTAACGACACGAAAATCTTAAAATAAATCTACAATCAAAACCGTAATGAACATGTGATGTCTCTTCGTAGGTATGACCATCTAATAAAAATATTACCAACAAACCTTTGTTTAACTCTTAAAATTTCTACACAGAACCGCAGTGACTGGAACGGCACTGCTATTGGTGATGTATGTCTTCACGCATGCAATGGGCTTTGCTCTTATCGTCTGGTTCCGGGGCTGCGACCCAGGTTTGCTTGGGGATATCAAAGGCATGGACCAGGTGAGCAGAAAGTATTTTCTTGCTTGAAATATTGTTCGATATACATTAGCACGTGTCAGGCGTAAAAACAGAGCGGAGACTTCAATTGTTAGACTGAAAATTGGAATTGGAAATACTTTGCAGCTGTAAATCTTCAGACTTCTTGTAGGCGTGAAAACGCTGGATACACATCCTTGTTCCCCCCGGTTTTAAACACTGCTGTTACTTTAGTATAAACTATTTCTTTGTTATGAATTATTGGTGACTCTGTAGTTGAAATACGTGCGTACGATTAGGTACGTTGTGGTGCGATCTTGAAGAATGTTTCGAAACTAAGCGAGGTGGTGTATGAGTTGTTTTATCTTATGATACCCCTGTGTATCTGTTGAGACAGCCTGACTTAGTGCTTTCACGGTGTAGTTAAATGCCGCTGTTTGAGTCTGACCTGGGTTGAGCCTTTTTGGACTGACTCTTTCAAATAAATCTCCATGCGGGTGTGCCTGTTTATAGTGCTAATGTGGTGTCTGTTGGGTGCACTTGCTCAGCGACTATGTTATTAGACTTGGATATATTGAAAAAAATTGTCCATGGCGTCGATTCCGGCTTGAAAAGTATTTTGCGGTCTACGGACAACAGAGGGTGATAGGTGGATTTATATCTTTTTAATCATACTTATGAGCTCACTTTACCAAGGATCTCATTTCTCACGTAAAATGGACAGAGGTGGCCCCCTTTTTGTTGAAACGACCTATAATTGGGATACCCACAATTGTTACTTGTTTTATGGCAGAAATAAGCAGGAGCCGGCAATTGCGGAAGTCTGGGTCCAGTTGAACGGCTAAATGATGAAGCGTCTCCCGTGACGAGCCGTCAAACAAAGTCGCAGATGCTGCAGCTGGCGCAGTCGGGCTCTTTAGAGATTCTATGACTGTGTTGAGGCTTGATATCGCGTTAAGGGCCTCATCTTCGTACTGTAGCACAGCCTCTAGCTCAGCTTCCGGTAATTCGGCAGGTATCAAAGGTTCCATCTCTGCATTGATCGCGCGGAGTTCCGCCTCGCAAGTCGTCAAGCGCTGAAGCACAGTCTGCAAGCTCACCAAGTCTGGAGGTGTAGATTGAAGAGCAGCGTTGGCTTCGTTCACCAGTTTCGTCCGAAGGGCCCGCCGTGCCGTTTGCTTGGGCTTCAAACGGTCCATCGTCATTTTTCAGGACCGATGGCTCGTCCGGACGATGCCGGGTTCACCAAAGTTGTTGTGAACTGCAAGAACCCAGGACGCCAGGGTAGGGCAGTACGGAAGACGCACTTCCACCTCATTTATTCACTAATGATGATAGTTTGCACGCCCCCTTCTGCCTAATCTGCTTCCACAACAGTGCCTTTTATGGAAAAGAAACCAGACTGGCTAATTTTGAAAGAGCAGGCAAAACGCCTCGGTGTTTGGTGCCTCTGATGACGCAGCGGGCGTACAGCCGCTCACCATTTCGCAACGATGAATTGGATACTTGTTCGCCCTTAGAGGTACTGGCACGCTAACGCACCCCATTTTAAGAATCAGCTAAAGCCCTTTTGAACCGATTCCAGACGTAGCGACAATACGCGATCAAAAATAACATCACAGGCAAAGCATGTTCTAGCCCCGAAACTGATGATGTACACTTCGCAAAAAAAAAGGTTCGCATTACAGCACGTAAGCTTGTTTCAAATATACCTCAAGTTCTTCCTTCGAAAAAACAACACTGACAAGGCCGCAAGCCGTGCAAATAAGCTTTAAAAGCTTGGTGACCGTTTGATAGCATTGTAAAAACCTTTCGCGCAGTTTACGCAAGTGGAGTAGTTGTTCCCGCACCAGACAGACCAGAATATATTTTTTCCGGCTTTAGGTGTGCGTTCTGCTTGAAAAAATGAATATACGAAAAAATTGTCTTTTTGGAAGTGTCTATGAAATACAAAAACAGTAACCTGAAAACCCCACTTCAGTGTATATTTACAAGGCCACTAATGGCGTTCGTGGACCTGACACTATTTTTCGATAAACGTTTGTGAATTACAGCAACACAGGCCCGCTGATACGCCTCAAAATATTTTATAGGTCTCTTTCTGAAGCAGTACGGCCGTGCTTCTACCAGCAAGGTGTTTCTGCTGAAGCAGTGGTTCAGCAACACTTACAAACACTGATACCTGACGGTTGACGACTTGCACCAGGGACGCTTTTCAGAACCAGGGTGGCCCTTTTCGAGTACAGGGGGCTGCGCGTTCACAGCCGGCGCTGGCTACCCTCAGCTACCGTCGCCGGTGCTCTCGTCAGGAACCGCACGTGAGGACGGGCGCCATCTACAGCGGCTGGCACGGCCCAGCAAGTGCGGCGGTAGACCGGTGCCACAGATGACCTCCTGAGACCCGGGGGTCCTTGCACAAGCCCCAAGCGTGGCTCGTGCTCTCCTGGTATTGAATCCGGTGCAGTCGTTCCCAGCCACCTCTGGAAGGAAAAAATACCCCGGACAGGCACGGACGCCTGCTACAAACAATTATCTAGGCCACCGCGCACAGTTCTGCGCAGGAGTAATCCCACAACGCCCTCTTGGCGTCCGCGATCCTCCGCGAGCACAAGCACGTTGCCAAGCGTACGTACATTGGCTCCGTTGGTTCGTACAACGGCGAAGAAGACGTTACGGATTACGGGCTTGACTCGGTTTCGCGTGCAAGCATTAGCTCCTATATGAGTCCACACCGATACTAGAGCAAGATTCCTTTGATGGCACTCCTGCCCTAGCCTACTATTTCACTCGTGATTTTGCTTTCTGTGAGATACTAGATATTCCTCGCCGTTTGATATTGCAAATGTTTCCTCTATTTCCAGATTTTGCCATATTACGTTAATAAATACTTAGTCGGCATACCCGGAGTGACTGGGTTGTTCCTCGCTGGAGTGGTTTGCGCTGCAACAAGGTAAAGATTCATCTTTTGCGGCAAACTAGTTTCAAGTTAAAATTGCAAATGCCGCATTTTGAAAACACCGAAAAGACCATCCGTCGCGTCAAGTGTGTGACAATCATCGGGGACGTATAATTACGGTAAATCACTATTTTGAAACAGTGCATGCGAGGTTCGGACCACCAAATTGTCCGTGAAACTTCGATTTCCATTTAATAAGCTAATGCTATTGTTGTATTTTTTCTCATTGCAGTTAGGTTGTTTTGTACTTTTTCTCAGTGATTGCTGAGCATTCTTTAAAGAAGCTTCAGGTGTTAACTTAAGGCACATGTTAAAAAATCTTATCATCTTGTCAACCGTTTCCACGGTGTTTTGTGGCGCATGAATTGGTTTTGCCTGTTATAAAATATAGTAGATTTAGACAGAGAGAGAGAGAGAGAGAGAGAGAGAGAAAGAGAGAGAGAGAGAGAGAGAAACTTAAACTTATTGGAGAATCGAACCCCACCGGAAGAAGATCTGGCGCTACTGGAAATAACGAAAAATGTGTAATAGCTGAGGAAAGAAACAAATAGGTAATAGGCATCGCATTAATAATGACAACCGTTGGAAGAACCCACATGCGCTGAGCATAAAGCGTACTATGCACAATATATATTTCCATACAGCAGCAGTAAGCCAATATCATGATGCACCTCCATACTGCATACATCGGCAAGTTTTGCTATAACATGCAAAGTTCATGCAATAGAGTTATATACATCTATATACAAAATGTATATAAAACTATTATGCAATTCACGAACTTTCGTTTATACAAGCGAACGTTTGTGAATGCATTAAAGTGTGTTTGCACTGTAGTGTGGGAAACGGACTTGCATGCAGTAATGCTCACACGTATTCGTTGCTTGAAAGGAATTCGTTAGGAAGCGGAAGGCTTTGTTTTTGTATTGTAGATAATTGCATGGGCCAATTGCTTTCGCGTATATGTGGGTCTCGCAAACAACCGGCCGAGTTTGTCAGTTAATTTTTTCCTCTCGGATGCAAAAGCCAGACATTAGGCGTTCCGTGAGAGGCCTCTTCAGAATGATGTCCAGAAATGCAGCAGGTGTCGTCAGCAAATCCCATCCATCGGGGGATATTTTTGATGCCGAAAAAACAAAGACAGAGGCGAAATAAAAGTTGACTGAATGATAGACGTCACGCGTGCATGAATACAAATGCGATGGGCCCTTTCGGTACAATAGATATGAGCGACACATAAAATTGTTCTGTGCCCTCGCAATTCTCACATCAATATTCGTATCGCGTTTCGTAAACAGAATTCTGCTACATGTGTGCATTCAATGACCTGTTGCAGCGATACAGTGGCTCACCAATATCTACCTATCTCAATGTTCCCTGGAATGAACTCAAATATTATTATCTACGTAGTCCCCATTTCGCTTCCATTTCCATCGAATATGCTTCTCATTAAAACGTTGTTGTGAGTGCATGGCAGAATTATATTTATACCTTAAATAGCCATTGATGAATCGATAAGGATGGCCTATTTGTTACAGAAAGTCGACTTATCAATAAATGTCGCTGCAAAGCCCGTGGCGTAATGTTCTGCAAGAACGGTGATGTGGGGGGGGGGGCGAAAGTTTCAGCCTTTGATCTTTTTAGATGCTGGTTACTGTGAAAGCTGACGACAACGACGTAGTGTTTTACTGTCTATGAGCGTGTGAATATTCGCACCGTAGTCATATTTCTCATGCAGACTCGTCTGCAACGGTATCAGTGAAGATATAGTTGACGTTTTAGTCATCCTTGTCATTTTGTTGCGCAATATTTTAGAAAGAACAGTCCAAGGGGGGCAAGCAAGGTTTGCCGTCATTCAGACACAAGGGGAGGGACAGCATATTCCCAAAAATGGCCTCATGAACCTTCGACGTCTAATACCGTTCATAGCGATGCACTGCAGCATGCGAGTCATGCTACTTGGTCAAAGTAAGCCATTTCGGCGCACCTCCCGCCCTCACAAGGCATTTCTTGGTGGCTCTCTTGCTTCCGCGAGGAGGATATAGCCAGGCATGCCTAGGCAGACGGGATGGCTGCTGGCAACCAAACCTTGCCGTCCCTGCTCTTGACGGCGTAAAAGATTGGGTATAACTAGGATGGATTATGCTACTGCGTGACGCACAAGTGCAGCGTGCACTCAAATCATAAAACCAGATGTACAACCCCAGCGGTTTCCTGCAAGATAGCGCGAAACATGGACTGCCCGTGACGCTTTTCCTTCAAACAGTTATTATGTCAGCGGCAATGCGGAAGCACACAAGCAAAGCAGATAACCTTCTTCCCCGGGTACGAATAGCCACCATGCACACTTTTATTACAACAGCTAAATCAGAAATGTCATAAATAGATATCTCATAACATAGCCACTGCTTTGGAACAATGCATAAAGTATGCCTGCTTATTGTAGCGTGGATGACGTTGGTGGTAAAAGGACAAACAGATTTATTAAAAGGCGAACTTGTGCCTCACTAAAAGGAACGCCCTTCCCGCTGCCACCGAGCTCTGTCTCACGCCGCCGCGCGTGTCCCTCCTTCTTCTTCAGCACGTGACTTAGTTGGTTGGCTGCTGTAGATTGGTTGGTTGCTCCTCGAGGCATCCTTTCTTTGTTTGTTTTTTGTGGCCGGGCGCGTGCAACAGGCCATGCCGTGACATTACCCCCCCCCCCTCCCTAATGGCGCATCGTCCCGATGCGCAAACGGGAGTATTTGTGTCACGTACCTTCGGGCGTAATTGCAGAATTCTACCTTGTATAGTAGGGCTTCATGCGCACTACATGAACCGTTTCTGGTCGAGCCTGGCGACGGACCGGGAAAACATGGCTGGATGGTAAGACCTCGTACATGGTAAGACCTCGCTGGATGGTAAGACCTCGCTGGATGGTAAGACCTCGTCTCAACACTTTGTAAGGTCCGAAGTATCTTCTCATCAACTTTTCGGAGAGCCCACGTCGTCTGACAGGTGTCCATACCCTAACTTCATTACCTTGCTGGAATTCCGTGTGCCTGCGGCACAGATTGTAGTGGCTTGCGTCGCGGCGGTGCTGTTGGTCCCTGATGCGGACACGGGCTAGCTGTCTTGCCTCTTCAGCGCGCTGCGTGATCTGTTGGGCACAACAGTCATCATCATTTTTAACGTAGGGCAACATCGCGTCTAGCATTGTGGCTACGTCACGACCGTAGAGGACACGAAATGGAGTCATTCGCGTCGTTTCCTGCGGTGCCGTATTGTATGCGAACGTTACATACGGCAAAATGGCGTCCCACGTCTTGTGCTCGACGTCTACATACATGAACAGCATGTCGGCGATTGTTTTGTTCATCCGCTCGGTGAGTCCATTAGTTTGCGGATGGTAAGCAGTAGTTCTCCTGTGAGAAGTACCGCTGAGCGTCATTAATGTTCGGACAAGTTGGGCCATGAATGCCGTTCCCCTATCCGTGATGACGATGGCTGGGGAACCATGACGAAGGAATATATCATCCAGAAACAAGTGGGCCACCTCTACAGCTGTTCCTCGAGGTAGAGCTCTCGTCTCGGCATAGCGGGTGAGGTGGTCGGTTGCTACCGTTATCTATCGGTTCCCCGACGACGAAATGGGAAACGGGCCCAAAAGGTCCATGCCAACCTGCTCGAATGGTGCGGCTGGAATCTGAAGGGGTTGTAGCAAGCCGGGAGGGCCCCCAGGAAGCGATTTTCGGCGCTGGCAGTTCCGACACGTCCGTACGTACTGCTTAACAGCCGCTGAAAGCTTTGGCCAGTAATACTATCCTTTGACTCGCCAGTGTTCGGGCGTAGCCAAGGTGGCCGGCAGTTGGCTCATCATTGCAGGCCAGCAGTACTTCGTCGCGGACACTTGTGGGCATTACCAGCAGGTATTCTTTGCCGCTAGAGGCGAAGTTCCTCTTGTAGAGAACGCTACTGCGTAACGAAAAGGACGGCAAGCTTCTTGCAAAATCGTTTGGTACGACCGATGTGTGCGCTTCCAGATAGTCAATCAATAGGCGCAGTTCTGGATCTTGCCGCTGCTTCTCGGACATTGCAATTATGTCTACGGCCCCGATGAACACGTCATCGTCCTCGTAGTTAGTGTCCGCTGCTTCCACTGGTGCCCGGGAAAGACAGTCAGCATCCGAATGTAGCCGGAAGGATTTGTATACAATAGTCATGCCAAACACTTGAAGCTGTAAGCTCCAGCGTGCAAGACGTCCCGATGGGTTCCGGAGGTTTGTCAACCAGCACAGCGAGGGGTGGTCGCTAATGACCTGAAATGGTCGGCCATAAAGGTAAGGGCGGAACTTCATTACAGCCCACACAACAGCAAGACATTCTTTTTTGGTGGCGGAGTAGTTGGACTCTGCGCGGGAAAGGGCCCTGCTCGCGAAAGCGATAATCCTTTCCGCACCGTCTTGCCGATGTACGAGAATTGCTCCAAGTCCGACGTTGCTTGCGTCTGTGTGGACCATCGTGTCGGCATTTTCATCAAAATGCACGAGCACAGGTGGAGCTTGTAGGCGTTGCTTGAGCTCGCCAAAAGCCGCTTGCTGTTCTTCAGCCCAAACAAAACTCGAGTCATTTCGTGTTAGTTGGGTCAGTGGGGCAGCAGTGTGCGAAAAGGCTTGTATAAAACATCGGTAGTAGGAGCACAGGCACAAGAAGTGGCGCACGGACTTCTTATCTGTAGGCACAGGGAAGTCAGCGACGGCTGCAGTTTTGTCAGAGTCAGGTCGGACCCCTTGGCGGCTAACAACATGGCGCAGAAAACGGAGCTCCTCGTAGCCAAAATTGCATTTCTAAGGCTTCAAAGAGAGTCCAGTGGAATGGATGGCCCGAAGGACCGAAGTCATCTGTTTCAAGTGCTCCTCAAAGGTTTAAGAAAACACGACAACGTCATCGAGGTGGACTAAACACGTTTTGCATTTCAAGCCGGTCAAAACTCTGAAATGTTGCCGGAGCGGACCACAATCCAAAGAGGAGAACTTTAAACTCATAAAGTCCGTCTGGCGTCACGAAGGCAGTTTTTTCACGATACCGCTCATCGACTTCTGTCTGCCAATAACCACTTCTTAGGTCCATCGACGAAAAATAGCCCGCATTGCGCACTCTGTCCAGAGAGTCGTCAATGCGCGGGAGCGGATACACATCCTTTTTTGTGACTTCATTCAGCTTTCGGTAGTCAACGCAAAAGCGTAGAGTGCCATCTTTCTTCCGCACTAGGACCACAGGTGACGACCACGGGCTTTGAGATGGCTGAATAACATCGTCCTCGAGCATTTGTTGCACCTGCTGATGTATGGCATCGCATTTTTTCGGGGAGAAACGGTAAGGATTCTGATGAATGGGCCTTTGGTTGTCGTCGGTAACGATTCGGTGCTTTGTTAGCGCTGTCTGGCGAATCCTCGTTGTCGAAGAAAAGCAATCTTGAAATTCCAGCAATAACTGGAGAAGCCCTTGCTGTTATTCAGGTGGCAGGTCTGGACGAATATTGAGAGTGGGGGGCGAGCGCTCAGTGTCTGATGTTTCTGTGGGCGACACGAGACATTCTGCGCCCTCAGCGATGTTCTGAAAGCTTGCCACGGCGGTACCTTTCGGGATTTGCTGACGCTCATGTCCAAAGTTTGTAAGTAAGATCGCGGTGCAACCATCATTTAGGTGCAATATACCCCGAGCAATGCCGACTCCAAGGTTTAGAAAAAGAGCGCTATTCGGTTCTGCTATGCCATCCCCGTAGCGTGACGAGTCGCACTTTGCAGATACAAGGGCACATGATCGGGGTGGCAAAGTAACCCCGTCATCGATAACCCGCAATGCCGAGCATAGGTCGTCTGAGTTCTGAAGGTCCAGAGCAAGTCAAAAATGTGACGGAACGCTCGCGGAGGTCTATTAATGCTTTGCGTTCCCCCAGGAAGTCCATGCCTAAGTTGAGGTCTTTGCAACACTGCGGCAGAATGATGAATGAGGTAACAAAATCTGAAGCGTCGATGCGAACTCTGGCAGTGCATTTTCCAACGGGCTCCATTATATGTCCACCAGCCGAACGGAGGGTAGGTCCGGTCCACGGGGTTTTAACTTTTTGTACGCGTTCCGCGAGACCATGAAGGTAGAAAAAATTGCGCGTAAAAGACAGGACCGTGACAAGACGTTCACTAATTAAAGAAAAGTCCGCACCAGTGTCGACCAAAGCAGTCACTTCGTGCCCGTCGACAAAAAGAGGCAGTTCAGCACTGACGACGTCATGGGCGCTTTCTTCGGTTGCCAGCGCCGTTGGACCGCAGGTCACCACGTCGCCGCCACTTTCCTCACACGTCAACCTTGTCGGATCATTCGTCTGGGTCATTGGAGGGGCTTGGTAGCTGTCGTCCTTAGCAACCTTGCCTCCTGAGGTTGCCGCTTTTAGTTTCCCCGTTCCCCAGGACTTGGAGACCTTCCCCTGGGCACGTCCTGACGGCTTCGATAAACGTTTGGTGGGCTGTTTGCACGACCTGGTGACGGCGAACGCAGCCGAAGCCTGGCAGTTGATTTCGTCGCAAGATAATCTTCAATTTGTGGAGGTCGTTCTCCAAAGCGGGGGCGGGGAGCAGGTGGCGAAAAACCGGGAAGTCCAATTTCTCGGTACCGGCAGCGACGATAGACGTGATCTGCTTCACCGCAGTGGTAACACAGCGGCCGGTTGTCAGCAGTACGCTACACGTCCGTCTTGCGAACCTGAGGATGGGGTCTGGGCTCGGGCCGAGGCCCTGGTCCAGCAACTGGCTGTCGACGTGGTGCCGTTGACCTGTGAAACTGCGGGCGAGCCAAGACATTCGCGTAGAAAATGACGTTGGTGGCAAAAGGACAAACAGATCTATTAAAAGGCGAACTTGTGTCTCACTAAAAGGAACGCCCTAGTCCAGCTGCCACCGAGCTCTCTCTCGCGCCGCCACGTGTGCCCCTCCTCCTTCTTCAGCACGTGGCTTAGTTGGTTGGCCGATGTTGATTGGTTGGGTGCTCCGCGAGGCATCCTTTCTTTGTTTGTTCTTTGTGGCCGGGCGCGTGCAACAGGCCATGCCATGACAATATGTTCTTCAAAATGTACGAGAGTCTTGCTCTCGGGCACCTTCCTTAAAACAACTTACATCGCAGTTTCCCTTAAACATGCGACAAACTGAAAAATATTCGCAACCGCTGTATTTTATTATGCATCACCACTCTCTTATACAGTTTCCTCATGTCGACAATGGCATCTGCAATCGCGTTCTGTGCGATGGACGCAAATAACGGAAACACCCACCTAACTGAATTGCCAAACGTTTAGAGTTCGGACTAAATGGTCAGAGCTTTCCTCCTTGCGTCAGGATCCATTCTATGGAGTGCACGACGAGAACTGTGCTCCGCGCCGACAATTAAATTTCTTTGCACCTCATGTGTTCACGGAAGCCGCGACGGGAATGAGTCCCAAAAGAACGGTTGCTCCCCAATCCACATGTCTCAGGCTCTACAGCGACGGCCTCAGACCCGTGGCCTATTTATGCCTTCCTGCCCAATTTCCGTGAACTATGACGAACGCCGAAACAGACGGGTAAAGGCGAAACTCGGCTCCTTCTCTAAACTAACTCGACTTGGAAAAAAGCAGAAGTGACCAGTGTCTTCAAATACCGTTATCGTTTTGTAAACTGCTGGATATGCTTTTAAAAAATAAAAGTGCTTCTAATTTCTTCCCTTATTTACACTCATTCCCAAATCATTTTCGTCATTATTAGGCTAATAATGTGGTCATGATTTCCCTGAAAAGACCTATTCTAACAGAACCCAGTCATCTCAACACACTATTGGGATGTAAGAGAAGCGAAATTTTTTGTTTTGCTTTAACGACGTGCAGCTGTTCTTTTCTTCTCAGTACAGTGTCCTCTACAATTAATTCTCAAGCTGCCATCATGTACGTGGATGTCATCGCTCCGCGATACAAAAAGGCGGAGAAACACGTGTTATGGATTACACGAAGCCTCGGTGAGACTTGCCTTACACTGTTTCCGCATGACATAAAACTTCCTTAAACAGAAACCCAGAAACGGAAATTCAATTCGCAACTCTTTCATTACGAATTCACTGCTACGACCGGAAAATACAGAGTTGACCATAATACAGGGAGAGAGAATAAACGTTTATCGAATTCACAAGTGCTGGGCTTCGATTAAAGCTTTAAACGGGTCACGCAGACAAAACACAGACAAAATGCCAGTTTGTTTTATTCTAACGATTTGGTATTTTACAGTACCCCCAGAGTTTGTCCGACAACAAACGATACTTTATTGCCTAAGAAATTATTCAATTTTGCTTCAGGTTTCCATTCTCCTGCCACATTGTCTGTTTCGTGACGTAGTCTGCGATGACGTAAGAAGAGCAAGTCTTCAAGCGAAAGCTAGTGCACCGTTATGCTCTCCCTAAGCTGCGGCGCGTGGGCGTTTACTGTGGAGCCTAGTTTACCGCCAGTCATCCTAGCTGGCGCCACCGCACTGCTCCGCAATTGTGTTAGCCTTTGCTTTGTTTATAACCGTATTTCAGCTTGGCTTGCTTTTGTTACGGTCGGTAGTAATCGTTCATAAAACATGGGGTATTCTCGGCAAATATGGTTGGGTAAGACAATGTCGCTTACGCCAATTCGCCTCCCTCGTGTCAGACAACCCCACAGCGCCATACTGCTGTGCAGCTATATCAAGAATAGTGTGCACAGTACAAACAACAGCACCCTCTGGCGCTTCTATATTTACGTGTACTTTCGCAACTTTCATGTTTACCCATCCTTCCCAATCGTTACAGCTGTTAAATAAATATGCATTACCTTTAAGAAAAAAAAGCTCCTTTTGTAAGTTTATAAGCCCCGCCAAACTCCCCTTTCCTTTTGCCGGCCTCGGCCATTCGCACAGCGTGGCATATGGCGTCATAGGTTCTGGTGTGCGAAGTGAGCTAGTATGTCGCATGGCCATACCCTTTTTTCCTAATATATAGCTTACATGAGCGAAGTTTACGTTGAAAATGATGTCACTATGATTCTAACGAGGCAATATTTTGAAAAAACCAGACTTGTGTTTCTTCTGCATGGCCCCTTTGAGGAGGCATCCTCGGTACAATTTGCTTAAACGCGGCTCGACTCTACAGCCCATCGAGCCACCCAAACGGTCCAGTACAAATAAATGTATAGTACTTCATTATGACTACGCCTTTCAAACGTAATAGCATGGAACCACTAAGCATGTACCGGCAAAATGACAGCTAACTCACTAATGTGTATAAAACTGCATGAAGCATCTTTATGAAACAGAGCTGTATTCAACTGTATAAAACTGTATGAAACAACTGTGTCTGTGTAAAACTGCCCGTATTAAACTTTGCTATAGTTTTGTTTAGCGTAGTATGGGAATACTTAGGGTAATTCTGTGTTTTAGCGTTATCATAATAAAATATAAGTTCAAACGTATCATCCCTACGGCTAGGTTTTTGTGCCCCGAGTTCAGCTTAAAAAATATTTTTCGAGTAGCAATCGCTGCTTGCCAGGAATAATTTCCTCATCCCGATCACCATCCTTAGGAACCATTCCACAGGACGGCGTAATAGCAAAAAAGCGCACACACTTCAATCTGGCGATCGGTCATTGCCGCATAATTGCGGACTCATCGCATCATTAGTACGATCTGTAACCTTTTAGAGTACACCGTGCGCTTCCAAGTAATTACGTACTTAAAGGAACACAATACAATCTTCAAATGCCCACACGGTTTCGGCAGTGACCATTCATGCCAAACACAAGATGGCGGGTTTATTCACGAATTACTTCATCATTCGACACAGGTATGAAAATTGGCGCCATATTCCTCGACTTCCCATAGCCTTCGAGACTTCACCACCGGATCTTACTAAAACTGAGGCACCTTCATATTCACCGGCTTGCCCTTGCGTGGTTCTCGAGCCTGTCTTTCCAATATGCAACATAGTACGTTCAGGTTTTATCTGGCATTTGTCAATGAATTGTGCTTCGTTCTTTGCTTTTAAAGCAAATCTTTGTACCTCTACCAGCCAACGGTTCCTTCGTGGCGTGCTCGACAACTCCCAATGTGCCAAGGGAGGAAGAGGGTAGCTTTCAAGCACATAGCTCAGTGTAGGTGGCGCGGTAAATGGTTACCCAGCGTTCCCCGTGCGCAGATATCTCCTTACACCAGCGGGCGCGTCGGCGGGACGGCTTTGTCGGCTGTTTAAGGTACGGTTGTTCTGGGCCTCTTTTGGCGCAGCTTCGCGCTTCCATTGCGCGCTTCCTTCGCACGGCTTGGTTAACTTGTTCGAGAGTACCTTCTTGGTAACCCGGACCGACGGAATTAAGGGGCAGTACCACGAAGGTAACTTAGCGATCGGTTCGCACGGAGGGAAAACAAACTGCAGAGACCACATACAGACATCTGGCCGCTAGGGAAACGCTAACTTTTGCGCACGGCTTCCCACGAATGGGATTCCGTTTTCTAAATTGGTGATTACCAATTCGGTTGTGTTTTAACAGGTATTACAAAAGGCGTCCTCGGTAAACAGCGATTAAGTAAGTTTCGTCAGCTTTCTCGCAATTCTCAAACCCAGTAAACTAACTGGTTTAAATCGATATAAATGGGAATCACTGAGGTCACGTGCGAAATTGTTTCGGTGTCTGTGCTTGTGTGTCGCGGTGGTGTAGCCCCGAGCTAGCACATCAGGATAGGTAGGTTCCGCTTTCTTACCATTCGAGAGACTCTCCTCTCCTTTCTTTGTGCCGGCGCCTGGCCGGGCTACAGCAGCGCCGTACTCCACTCTAGCCCGGCCGGGCCGACGGTGCTGCGTTCGGGACGCCACCCCCGCGAATTCCAGATAACGGCTGGTAGAATTTCTCGTTACACTCTTTGTAGAGCAACGTGTGGGAATTCTAAGGACGTCGCATAGGCAGCTGTTGTGGGCATCGTTTAATGCTTTGCTTTTCAGCCACCTTCACAGCGTGAATTGGAGCCAACTTTTTTCTAATATATATTACTGATTTACTCTCCTCTGTTAAATATAGTTTTAAGCAGTTCGCTGACAATTTGCTGTACTGCTTCTTTTGGTAATGATGGTCAATTTCTACAATTTCACCTTGACTGCTTAATTTTGTGTAGGTCGACCTGGCCAATGCCGCTAAATTCTTCCAAAAATAAATTCATGTCTTTTACTAAAAAGTTTCTCGCATTCCATCATTTCTCTTGTTTAATAATAGTT
Organism: Haemaphysalis longicornis; assembly: GCF_048455015.1. NCBI lineage: Eukaryota > Metazoa > Arthropoda > Arachnida > Ixodida > Ixodidae > Haemaphysalis > Haemaphysalis longicornis. The sequence goes on from NW_027526460.1 coordinate 118,434,560, forward strand.
CAGCCGAACGTACGAACTTACATATATATCTTGGTGCTAACAAAGCTTATTCTCTCTCTCTCTTAACTTTTAGTCCGACTTGTCATAGCATTGCCATATTGGAATAGAATACGAGTTAGGTATACCGAATCCCCACATAGATTACATGACTAAAAACGTCGGATTTCTGCAGAACCATGCTATGCGTTCCATTTTTCCTATTGTTCACCTGCCACCAGCGTTACTTCTTCGAAAGATCGTGCCGAGTTGCAAGGGTCTTCAGGTCACAAAATTGCTGGTTTATCTCTGCTTCACAAGATATACCATAACGCATCCCTTAACGAGTACACCTGTCAGCCACCCTCTTCCACCTCCTCGCGCTGTGATCACCCTTTTAAAGTCGAACGCTTGACGTGTCGCACACTAAATTACGGCAGGTCATTCTTGTCACGCACAATAACCAAGTAAAATAACTTGCTAGCAAGCATGCCACCAGTTACTGGTATAAACTAATTTTAAAAGCTAAAAATATGAATGGCAGTGCCAAAGTCCTTTATGACCCACCTTCTCTTTTGTTACCTTTTTCATACTACAACTGGTGACAAAACGTTCTTTGGCTTTGCTGAAACATGGGGATTTTTGTGGTTGCTGTTGCTAACTCTGGCAGTGAATGCATTACTTCTTTGCACGTGTTGTTGTTATGCTCTGGTTCATTATAAGTAAAAAGTTCGCGTTTCATTAGCGTAACCTGGAGTCTCCTATGTGTGTTTGTTGGCTTGCATTCCATCTTTTCTATTTTAATTATATATTAAACGCCATGATGTTAAGCCTTTTTTGTTTATAGTGTGTTCTAGGTTTAATTTTGTGCGTTTGTTCGACTCGTTATTAATAAGTTGTATTGTACCTTTAATTGCCCTCCCCCCATGTAACACCCTCCTGCGAGAGGTTTTTATGGGTATCATGACTAAAAATTCAGCAAAGTATTCCTCCACATTAAACGTTCACGAAGAATCCCGTGTGATTAGTTCATAGCGAAATCATAGCTGGAAGTGGTATTTAACATGTGGTTCATTTTTTCTGCAGCTTTCCTAATAGGCGTCATCATGACAATTTACAGCACCATTTGCGTTTACTTGGGATCATTATCCAGGGTAATTATATTTATTTCATTTCTTCTGTAAATGTCTTTACAGAACTTTGATATTGAGTAACCAGGCACTGTTTACGCCTCGTTGGAAGGCAAAAAAAATGCTGCTAAGCGATTGCCGTAGCAGGCTTCAAGTAACCTCGTAGCCTTCCGCGAACACCATCACACACATGGTGTTTGCTAGTTGCTAGCTCTTGCAGGTACTCGGCCACACCGGACGCACTTTCTTTCCTTTAAAAATATCGTAGTTATTTAGCGTTCTTCCAAAATATTCACAAAGGATGAACATACGAAATACACAGCTCTTGCTAACTCGCTTTTTCTTGGTCTCTGATTTGTTGGGGCCCCATTGAGTGCTGTGTCTATCCATCAGCCGCTTGAGATCAATGTTGAGCGATCTGGCTACCGACGTGCAATATGTTAATTGTTCATTTTACCTTGGACTCTCAGGTGCAGACTTTAGACTAGTAATGGGCAAAGAATGGCACGTGCAATGGCAAGCAACGGCAAAAGGCAATGGCAAGCGCGGAAATCCTGATGTGCTGCCGCTGTGTTCGAGCCAGTGACGTATTTGTTTAAATGGCAGTGTCTGCATGTCTTCGCGAATCGCCATGCTAAGTTGGAGATCAATTCAGGTTCTTTCTTTGACGTTTTGTCTTTTTTTAGATATTTATGATGGCGAGTGCGGCCTTCGCTGCGCCTTACGTTGGCTTGTGTCTTCTGGCGGTGCTGTTCCCGTTCGTCCACTCCAAAGTACGTACCCTAGGGCGACGGGTTGTTCTTTTTATTTTACATATGGTTGCGCAGCATTTTTACCGAGAAACAAAATGGTGGCAGCAGAACATTTTTCAAGTGTGTAGCTCATTGCCTACCTTGCGGTTCTTCGGTAATAGACTATCACGCAAGGCATAACTCCTCGAATCAAAAATGGTCTTCGTACGCTTATTTAGGCCAAGGGCTTAAATCGATTTTTGTCGCGTATATTTCATTTATACCAAACTCAAGGGAATCACTTGAAACACCTTAACCCGCAACGGTTTCTCCGATGGCGCCATAGAACTGTTGAAATAGCAATTTTTAGAGCCACCAGCTATACGTCTCCCGCCAGAGGAAATGCTGGTACCATGATAGTGAGCATTTCGGCAATGCCCTTTTAACTGCACTTGATACAAAAAAAGGTATTGAAAACCTATCAAAGGCGCAAACAACAATATTGTCACGAAGCCAAGGACGACGCAGTTGAATTTCAGGAGAAACAAGTTTATTGGAGCGAACTTTCGCTTCCCTAACAACTCAAAAGAATACAGAGGCGGCGAAGCAGCGGTCAACAATGTGACTTGCGCAGCCGAGTGTCACCGAACCAAATGCCGCGGCGTCTGCTCTGCAGGGTTTTATCTTTCAGTGCGAGTGTATCTAGAACCGTCTATTCGCATCCAGAACATTGTAGATCACAGATGATTATTCTGTGCTAGCGACGTTATGGCGAAACAGTCTGTTTATCTTAATGTGATAGCCCGTGCGGCATAAAAATAAAGAATGCAAGACGCGCTTTGCTTGGAACGCGCTTTGCTTGGAGATAACACAGCCGGGCGTGGACCGGCAGTAAAAACAAAAAATAAATAAACCAATCCATAAATGGTTCGCGGCAATATTGTGCAACTTAGGGCCCATTCTCGACTGCACAAATTGTCGGCCATTCAGGCAATTTTCCGGAAGTCTTTTCTGACTGTCTTTCAATTTGGGTCACGTGCTTCCGGTTGACAAAGCGGTTGTGTGTGCTGTCGTCATTTTGACGTTTCATGTCGTCTACGGACACCAGTTCTAAGGTTTGCCTTATTTCTCGTTACTAAAGGAGCATAATTCTTGGCCGGCAATGAAAAACCAGACTAAATGCAGCGGACTTGATAACGTAAGCCTGTCTTTGCTATTCAACAACATTACTGCTTGTAATACACACCCCCTCGGTGATTGGCTGAGAAGGCGTGACGTAATTTAAACAGTTGGCGGGAACGATTACGTCATGCATTGGCAACTTTAGCCTGCGTAAAAGTGACGTAATGCTACGTAACAGCTTGAAAATGGCGTCTGTTTTTGTCGCAAAATACAAGCAAAATAGGGCACAATATTGCCCCGGCTCACGGCGCCGCGAAGTGTGCGGCAATTTGCAGCAGGCGCAGTTTCGCATGCGCGCTGTTTAAAGCGTGTTTCCTACCGAAACAAATTATAGTTTCAACTGCTTCCAAGTCAGCGATCATGGAACATACAAATAACATGCAGTATTTTGCTTTTATGTTTGGCAATGAAATAAAATTAATTTGTTTGGCGTAACCGCAACATAAGAGGGCAGTACAAGCCTCTCCATGACAAAGAGTACCCAATGCATGGCATTTGTCCATACTTGTCCTAGTAAGCTGTTGGGTCACATGATCGAACTCAAGAGAAAAATAACAATGAAAAGTGACTATTTAGTTCATTACAGCGCTGATAGCAGTCCAGCTTGACGAATGAGTGAATCGGCAACATTGGTGCGCTCCGCGGTTATCAGGCGTAGCGCTTCACTGCTCTTATGTGTCATTGAAGCGATGGTCGCGGCCGTCTTTTTCTGTGATAACGCCATAAACTTGTAACCTAGCAGCAGACGATGGCGTGGCGGCGGTGGCGGCAGGGAAGGTGATAACGCAACAAAGCTTGCATTGAAGCATAGAGCCCAGCTATGTTAATAAAAACAATTGAAAGAAATAAATAGATACGGTAAAAAAATTGTGTGATGTTCTTTAGCTCGACATCCGCCTTTCGCTCGCGTTTGGATCAACGTTACTCGATCGCCTTGTGGTGTTGGCTCCAAATTTGACCTCCAGAAATGTGTTTTTCTTGTCAGCCTCAGCTACCGTCCTAATTTTTATAGTACATGCCAAGTGTTTTTAAATCTTTCTTGCACAATATTTGATACCTTGGTAGCGATCTTTATGAGTGACTAGTCAAATTACACTGCATGTCGTCATAGCTATAGGTGCAGCACGTCACTGATTGCTTACGTTGTGCTTACGCAAAAAAACATGGGCGAAATGCCGGCAATTAGTGCACTCGAGAATAGGGCCCTTATTCTATTCCTTCATGCGGCATTTGAATCAACCGTTGAAATCGACGGAGTTGTTTGAACACGTAACCTAGTGTCACGTATAGACACCACGTGTCGCCACCTTTCAGACTTCAAAAATTTTAGTGCGAAATTAATTAAATTTCCTCCGGTTTATTTAGAAATTGTTTACGGTTACCCCGGTTTATAAAACCTTCGCTTTTATATGAGCTAACCGACATGCACTCCACGAAAATTTGTTCTCTGTCCCTCTAATACATAAACGGTCTCTGCATAGCGCTTGCTTTCTGCAAACCTTACCAAAATGCCTAAGCGGCCTCTCTTGTCCAGCACAAACTGTTTGTCCAAAATTGTCCAAATCAGTCTTTTTTTTTTGCACACACACTGAACATTATTACGGATATTTCGATTTCAGCGCACATAGAACGAGGAGCTACCTCAATGGGGGCTCCCAGAACGGCGGGATAACTCTGGTTTTAAAATTTTGATGGTACATGACATTCATATTTTAAAAGGGAGTGGCGGTATCCCACATATCTGACCTATTTAGTTAGAATGTACTTCTGAAATCGGTGTAAATGGAGTTATTACCTACATTAAGCCTAGTAGTTTCTGGCTGATGGTATGTAAGCAAGCAGAAAGGCTCTTAAGTCGCTTTTAGAGGTACGAATTCTGGTGAAAGGGAACCTGGCTACCAAAATGTGTGGCACGTACTACCTTTTAATTTTATTTACTTTTTGTGTCGCAGTAGTCCTTTGAATACCTCGCTATTTTATGTACATGCTTTCGGTGCTAGAAAATGGTCGTACATATTATCACCACGTTTGGAAGATGATGTAAATGACAACCGATAAATTATTCAATCCCACTGCATAAGGATGCCGTACAACTTCGTAGGAGTTCGAGAAGACACCGCTTGTTTCTGGCCCGCTAGGTTTCAGTAAAATCAAAGGTCACAGAAATGGGGAATCTTTCTTAAGTTACGTGCTGCACCACTATTGCAAATCACGCAGGCAACAAACAAGCTTCTTGCCTAATATCAGGCGGGCTTTCATCATGTCCAGTCGATAACACCCAAAACCCAACGTCGTGTGAAACACGAGTTCAGAGCGTTTGCTATAACTATATGCACGTCTAGGTACTCATGGGCAAATAATTACACGCCGTACATGGTCTCTTTGTCTATATTTTTCCTTCAAAGAGGCGTTCGAGTCTTCTCTTACTTACCACTTGAGTGAGGAGTATATCTACTTGGGTAAAGGGAAAATGGAGAAGGGTATTAGACGATTGATTATGCATAGAGCATGACTCACATGAAGTAATTGCAGGATTACGTCAACCCGGTTGTTAGATGCAACAGCAAGTATTTCTGAATTCAGCAGTGCGCTCTCCTTTTGGCTCCTTGTGCCTTTTTCCGGTACAGATAATGAAAGGAAGGAAATAACAGTGGGTACTGCTTTACGCGTTGCGTGCTAGTAGTGCCTGTCTGCTAACGACTTTTAACCACGATATTTCTCACAATACTGTTTTGTCAGCATCAGAACAACTGCACGCCCTTTGGCTTGCTATGCTCAATCTCTGCCTAAGTTTAATGGCACGCTTTCCCAGGGTGCAGGTGTGTCGACGCTGCTGGTGGCTATATATCAAATTTCCCACATGACCCAAGTGATCAAAAGTGGCAAAACGCCACCAAGAATGGAGGTGTCCCTGGAATACTGCTCCGCAAACATCACGGCAGCCCTTTCAGCAGTGAACTCCAGCGAACCTGGTCCCACTGAACTGATAACAGAGTAAGAGTATAGACATTGTGGTTTCTGCAGTATTTTTCTTAGATATTTTTAGTGCTGAACGATTATTTAGGCCATTGATCCAAACTACCGGGACGTTGTTAATCAAAGTCCCAACGCAGCCAGGTAGATTATCCAATGGTTGCAAACGCAAAATTAAAGTCTGGCGATTAACAAAGGCCTATAATTCGTAGGTAGGGACAAACACAGGGAAAAGTCATTATCTGCTCCAGAATTCCCTTTCTAAATCGTAAGGCTCGCTATCGTAACTTCTCTCTCGAAGCTTCCCGTCGACTGTGTTACAGATACTTTTATGATAACAAGCTCAAATAGCCTCTTATTCTGTTCGACCTTGCTGATAAGATCGGTATTAGGTTGTGATTTTCTCACTCGTATTGTGCAAGATGCGACGGAGGCGGCAATATCGGTGGCGTCAAAAATGTATGAATTCTGCCAAATAAAGGTTACAAATGTCTTTTATTGTTTTCAGGCCACAAGAAGTATTCTTTCTTTTTCGCTTATCATTCCTTTGGAGCAGCTTCTTTGCAATTTTTGCAACCATTTTTGGTGGAATTCTTCTAAGTGCTCTTACAGGTAACATTTTATAGTACAACCTATCGTAGTATTTTATTATGTTTCCCAGTTAAGAGTTCCAGGTACGTTGATTGTTTGGAACCTCTAACTTCGAAGGAACGTTCGCAAAAAATTCTATTCTGGTGTTCTTTTTATTGAAAATGAATAAAAACTAGGCACTCCGAGCGCCGAATACACACTGAACTTAACGCTGTCGTTAACATATCTTTTAACTGGATAATATATGATGTTGGTTTTGGTTGCTCAGAGATGGACAGAAATCTTTTTTCACAAGCACGCGAGCACGTTCTAGGTCGCCCTAAAACTATACTTGTTCTCCACCAAATCTTGATGGTCCGGAATGGCGTCGGCGAAATTTGCTAAACTGCGCTGCTTTGATTTCATTTCTTTCATTTATTCACTCTCCGGGCTGTAAGGCATTACAAGCAGGAATAATTTTGTCCAAAAAAATTAATTACAGCACTTAAATAAACGAAGTAGCAGCAAAACGCCGTTGACAGCCGACTTTATGTTAGGTATATCAAAAATTGGGACAATTGATGCAGCAAGGTAGTTGCATTTGGAGGTAGTTTAGAAGAATACCAACGCGAAATTTTTCTTTAAGTTAGGTAACTGAAGGCTTAGCTTATGGTGCACAATCATGACGGGCTGAACACAGTCAACGCCTTAGGTGTTCATTGTGCCGTGACATATTTTTGCCATATAAAACAGACTAGTATGAGCGATACAATTTTGCTGACGCCAGGCGTCCCTTGTGATGATCCATATGTAAAACTCCAGATATCATTCAATGCGTCATTTTAAATGTGTCTGCTTGTTCCCCTTAGGTGACTTTTTGTATTAGGAGAAGGTACAATCGCGTTTGTTTATCTTTCAAAGACAACGGCAATTGTACGGTGACTGGTGCTCCGCCAATCCAGAGACTAGTCTCCCCTCCTTCTTGGGGTAAAGCAAATGAAAAAAACATTGACCCTCTGGAGAGGAATCATAACCCTGTCGTTCATGTTCTTTTAAAGCCCACAGCGGTACACATTTATGTAAAATTTATTGTTTTCGGGACATTCTTTTTTTTTTGCTGTACGTTTATTTTGGCTTAGTACCAATTGACAATGTATTTACTTCTCCGACCTATAACCTCTTCGTTGCTTTGTTTGCACTGTTCTTTTTTAACGTATCCCGCAACTTGGGATATGCCGTCCAAGGCACGCCTTTTAGAGGTATTTCGAAATAAAAAAAATACAACATTCTCCTGGAGAGTCTCAACGATGTGCCATATCACTGTGCCGTCTGCTGATATACGGGTGCAGGCAACGCAGACCCCGAGGACTCTCGGTCCTCATTCAATACATCACCAAATCAACATGCAGCTTGAGTTATCTGAAAAAAATTCCAGTACAGATACCAAACATTGAAATGTGAATGCAAGCCTTATTCAAGTGGGGTACAAAATAAGAAAAATATCCTGGCCCATCTTCGCCAACGTGAAACCTGAGGAGGAGCGAAGCATGCAGTGTATACGTGTATTCCAAGATTATAAGGCTCTCTTCCCCACGGCGCGCGCTGACTGGGCGCTGGAGAAGCGCCGGTGGAAGGAGCAATCACGCGCTTGCCGAGGCAGTGCGTCTCTCTTTTGCGGTGAACCTGATTAAAGCAATTAAATTAGAGACAGACTAGCCCTAAGTTGTCTTAGTGTCACACGCCCCAGCATTCTGAGAAGTATGCTCTACAGAAGAAAACCCAGCGTTTGAAATCAATTTAAAGAAAGAATTTAAGAATTTTTTTGATAACGCAATTAAATCGTAATTTTTCCTGTATTTTAAATAGGCTTGATCATTTTGGCTTATTTTAAACCGGTGTTGTACATTATACACTTGTTTGTCACCATCTTTTGAAAACTTGATTTATGGTGACATGAAACAGCGACCGAAGACACCGACAGCCCGAGCCATTAAGGTGCTTTGCCCCTGAAAGATTAGAGGTGACTTGCCGTCTAGTTGGTCTCATTTTCTTCACCTCACAAGCAGTACATGGGACTGGCGGCCGGCAACCAAATCTATTGCCCATAAACATTAATAATGAATTACACACTTGCATCGGGTTTTAAATACCGGGCGCTTGGGTGTAGCCGAAAAATGCATGATATTTTGCTGATGTTTGGCAGTATATTATTGGACAATAGGACAATGTTATTCATTTTGTTAAAATAACCTCTCGTGCGTTCTTGACGTAAGAGAGGATTCGTTCTGGTAGTTTGTCGACTACAACGTAGTTTACAGCCTACTGCGCTTCATGCAAAATAGTGGTGTGTAGTGGTGTGTAATATGAAGATGATGATATAGACATAGATTCGATGATGAGCCTCGGTGAATACGTCGCAGGGATACATGACCTTTAGTCAAACTAATTAAGGTAGATGATTTTGGTTGTTTGTTCTCGTAAGACCCGCCGGTTTCGGACGGCATCGTGTTTTACTCACGTTTTTTTCAGGCGAAATGCGAAGTGAAGGGGTGCAGCCTCATCTAACCAGCGATATTCTTACTCGACTATGGCGGCGATGCCGGAGGACACTCTTCCGCGGTGATGATCAGGTAAAATGTCCCATAGTAACAAATAGGTCACGGTGCGAAGCAAAAACATGTTACTTCATGATTTCAGACACCGCCCCGAGAAACATCCACTCAAACGTGTCCTGCGAATCAAGCTGAAACCAATACCCTGCTCACCAACGATTCGGAGACACGAGTATGATCAAATTCATCGTCGAAAGTGAGGGTCAAATAATGGAAGGCAACCTAAACGGCACTGTCATCTTCAGTGAATGAAAGGAGAAAAGAAAACAAGCAACTACGACTTCGTTTTCAATAAAACTGGCCCTTCCACTGGGAAATTCTTGCTTGCTCACTTTGGCATTTACTTCTGACCCACAAAAAGTTAGAAGCAAATAATAACACCAAAAAGTTGCTTAGCTCAATCCCCAGGTTGAGCAAAGAAACTCTTAGCCCTCCATCCTAAGCACCTGTAAAGGACCTGACCACGGTGTTGGGGAGGCGAGTGATACACCAGAGGGTGCTATGAATGTTTTTCTCTGGGCTACATCTTTCAAACATCCGTCAAACCGGTTATCCGGCTAAACCGGTGCGGAAGAACTGCTGCCTTAAAAGCCGGTTATTCGGATATACGGATGTTCAACCACAGATAATCAGTATATCCGGTTTCAATATCCGGTTAAACGGATATTCGAACAGTCGAACACAACATTCGGAGGTGCTAACACGCTCTTTGATTGTTTGGTTCAATCGCATACATGGCAATATCATTTTGAAGAAGGCAATAATTCGTACTCCGTAAAGTACGTTGTTTAACAAGCAGTCTGAAATCTTTTAAAACTTCCTAATGTTAATACAACTTCACCGTTATGCACTCCCTGTGATATTTAAAGTGCTTTCTTTAATTCTTTGTGACATCAAAGTTATAACCAAGGTGCAATTTTTTTTATTGACTCGTGAGTCACACTGACGGCAAATTGCATGCGTGGCCGTGCGATCACATAACATACCAACGTGAGCAGGACTAGCTTATTGGGGTGAAAGCTTTATGCCTAATTGAAAGCTGACATTCGTGTCCCTGGAGTCGAAAGGAATGATTCAGAGACTCATATGACTGAAGCAACAACAGAAGCAAACGAAAGCCTGCTAGCGGTGTATCAGAAATTAATACTGATTACCAAATTTAGTGAATGATTAGTGATTGAAGGTAATAATTAGTAGGATGGGATAAAATTGCATTAGGATGCATTATTGTGGAATAATGCGCATTGGTCGTGGAAGAAAAATGTGGAATTAAATAATGATTGAGCAGGACTTTTTAATATAAATAGTAAAGTTAGATTGAGGTGGAATAAGCTGAATTAAGGCGGGACTGATATTATCCCTAATGTGGAGGGAGGGCGACAATTCGGGGACGGACGATTACTAGTGATATTACGGCACTACTATATTTATACCACACTTCGACACGAAATAATAATTTCGTGATGACCGTACGTTGTGTCCTGCGAAAAGGGCGGTCTTAATTCTACCATCTGGAGTGTGCGATGTGATAGCGTTTAAAAAAAAAAGTCATCTCGGAAAAGTTAAACGTTTCTAGATTTAACTCGGTGTTCAGACCCACGTAGCAAGAAAAAACAGCAGTTCCTTATGTATTGAAAGACCTACCCTATACGCGGTGTGAAACCACGCATTTGAGCTCATACTTGTCGCCGTGTACCCCAATCGTGAAAACACGATTGATAGTGCACGTATGAAATTTTCCGTGAGACCTGTGACTACTTAGCTAACCGGTTATATTGAACAGGTGATGACAATAATTACGGAACGAGAAGTTGCAGTTTGCCGTCGGTTATTAATGCGGTAGTACAGCGGAGCCTTTAAAGCCGTTCTCAGTGCTCGGCCCGCCATTCAGGCAAGAAATAAGAGTGTTTGCCACGAAAACAACAGCAAAGATCACACACGCGGGCTGCTTGCAGCAGTACAATCTTTAGCTGCATAAACTGCACATAAACAGCCCGAAGCTTGAAGTTCGAAGAGTACGTATTCGGATTTCAAAGAAATTTTTTAGTGTAACTTCATCTATGATCATCTGTGAAAACTACGATGTTCAGGGGCTTCGCGATCCGAATTTGGATGGTAGGAGGAGGAGTTCGGACTTGGCGGCTGAGCACGCAAGGCCTTCCAGGAGTGCTTCTTCGGCAACAACTTGGGCCCCTTTCTTCAAGGTGTCCTCAATTTGTGCGTCGCTACCGGCGGTTACCCTTAGCGTTATATCGTCTATATACAGACTGTAGTGAAGGTGGGGAATTACATCTAGGCGTGTGGCAATATTAGGAATGGACGAACTATAGGGGTTTTAATACTGCCCCTTGCGGGGTACCAATAGAACGAAGAGAGAATTTTCGACTTGAGATCTTTTACTTGGAGAAACGCCGTGCGCGCCGTGAGGAACGCTCGCACATAATTATAATTCATATTGAAGGTTTAGCGCACATAAACGGGGACAAAGACAAGAACACATGGACAAGTGTCTCCTATCAATTGAGTGATTTAATCGAAAAACAGAGACTTTTCTACACTACAACACTGCGCACACCAGTGCAGGAACCCATCGACGGCGCACATAGCAAAAACGTGAACACTCAACTATTCACACCAACGAGGATTGTAGCGAAAGTTGCTTATCTAACAATGTTACCGAGAGTTGGCTTACACAATCTCATTTTGGATGGAAAATTTGAAATGCCTCAACGATTTCTTTCGATGTTTTATTGTGGGGCTTCAAAAGATGATGAGTGTTGTCAAAGCAGGGTGTACATCCCCACGTTTTGCAATGTAAGGCCAAATGTGTGCACGGGTGTCTTTTTAAAGGAGTACTGACACAAAATTTGATTGATTGCGGGGTTTAACGCGCCGACGCAACGCAGGCGATGAGGCACGCCGTAGTGGAGGGCTCCGGATTAATTTTGACCACCTGGGGATCTTTAACGTGCGCCGAAATCTCGTACACACGGGCATTTTTGCTTTTCGCCTCCATCAGAAAAGCGGCCGCCGCGGCCAGGAATCGAAGCCGCGACCTCGTGCTCAGCAGCGCAACGCCTTAGCCACTGAGCCACTGCGGCGGGTTTGACACAAAATTTCTCGCTTCTGGTTTTTATGCTGTAAAGAATACCTATTGGTCCAGTAATTACAAACATCGAACCAAAAGCGGTCAACCGCCAGCGTGGAATTAATTATAACGCATTTAATCCAATCAGTTTCACATTCGGTCGTCGCGCGCCAAATTGCCATTCAACTGCAGAACGGAGAATGTGACATCAAGGATTCCGTGACGTCAGTGACGTTTGCCGCATCGTCTGCTACGATTGCACAAGATTCGTACTCGCCCGCGCAGCCGACATGTCGTCTGAATAGTCATACTCGGATGAGTCGCTGCCACCCGACAGACAGACAGACAGACATAACTTTATTTGGCCACACATGAGGCAATTAGGCCAGCGACGTCTTCGCCGTCGTTCGTTTTAAACGCAGAGCATTTGTATAACTCACGATGTCACCCGTGCGTCGGCGTCCGCAGCAGCCAGCCTCCCCCTACGCTATAAAAAGAAGTAACAGTTACCGGCGCCTGGTTTCGATCCCATGACCCTGCGGGCGGAACGCAAGGTACATGGTGCTCTACCCACTGCGCCACAAAAGCGACACAGAATCAAAGACTACGAATGCGCCTTATATCCTTGACTCATTCAAACTACGTCGTCAGCGGCGTGCGTTGGCGACTCAGCGGCGTGCTAGCGGCGTGATAGCTGCGTGGTGTACACGCGATAGCACCACCCCCCAAACACTAAACGTTAACGCAATACACCCACCTCCTATGCGACTCATTTACTCGAGTCCCCCTCGCGGGGAGATGGGCCCATTTTTTATTTAATATCGCTGCGGCTCGAACCGGCGAGGACCGTGATAGCATTAGCGTGTCGCCACTCTTCCAATCAATCTGATCGCCGAAAAGAAGTTCCACATGCGAGAAAGCAGATGTTAGTGTGGTGGAAAATTGTGCTAGGGATTCTTATCAGCGCTGAATTTAAAAGCGGCGATGAGATATTTGCCGCGATGGTAAGCCAGCGCTGACCGGCAGCAGAGGTTCGGTTCGGTGGGCTGACCCGGTAAACCTTTAAAAATAAAAAAAAGCGTTAAAACTAGATTTGAACTCGGTTATAATGTTTGCTTCGCAGGATCGCAATTATTACACTGTGAGACCCTGCGGTTCTGAGCGATTAAATTAAGGTCACATGCATGTGTACATAGTTTCAAACATGCCCCTAGATGGCGCCATGCGTCGCTTGGCTGTGCTGACTAGGAAAGGCCTGTACGCGACCCGGCACTGTCGGCACCGCGGTGCGGCGAGCGGTTGAAAGGTGTCGCCACCTGCGGGATAGAATAAAAACATGCCACGGCAGATGCCTTGGACACCGATCGCTCAAACACCAATTATCACCAAAATAAAGTTCCACATGCGAAACAGGGGAGGATAGTGTGGTGAAAAATTGTGTAAGGAATGGTCAGTCGCAGTTGTACAGATAGCGGGGATCAAATATTCGCCACGATGCTAAGCCTAAAGTTCCCAACACCCAAGCTTACCCGAGCAATGCAAGCGTTGCGGGGCTGGTGGGGACGCCCTCTTCTGAAAATCTCCGCGTGCGAGCGCGTTGTGTTTTGGTTCCCCCAACTTCTTGGGGGCCCCCAACGCCGCCTTGCCGTATTTTAAAACTGCCTTATCGCTTCCACTCCGCTTTTACTGCAGCTTCTCCGTCACCTTCGGGCTCTGCAGGTAGCAGCCGAGAAGTGCAACGAGCAAATTCTGCTCGCTGGCGACAGTTCTTGTGGCCGCCGCCACGCACGAACTCAGTTCACGTTTCGCGCTGCACATCGTCACGCGGAAAATAATGCGTCTTGGCGTCGTCGTCGATTGGCTCGGACAGGCTTCCACTGAGCAGTACTTCGCATTCCGCAAGCTTGCCATAGCAGAACTTTGGCGAACTCGCTGATGCGCACAGGCCGCTCAGATAAGTTACCTAGCAGTTTTCGGAACCAGTGCAAAGGAAAACCATGTGACGGCCACGAACTGAAGAGCAAAGACGCCGAACACGCAAAGTGCGCAAAGTGTACAAGCATTGCTCACAGAGGTGTGCCCACGCCACCTGCCAAAACGAAGACCACCGACAACAGCAGCTCAGGCCATCGTTTCCGGTTCCGAAAACGACTATATGACGTCACCATGAACCGGCCAGACACGCCGGACAATGTGTCGTCAAGACGATAGCGATTTCGATAGTTTTGCCGATCTGTGGTAGCTCGCGACCGGGAAAATTAAAATCGATTTGCGATGTGACTCCGGCCTCGGATCGCTGTAAAAATTTCTGTCAGGCATTTCTACAAACTAATGAAGCTAATTGTATCATTATTCAGGTGTCAAAATTTCATGTCAGTACTCCATTAAGCTAGACAACTGCTCTCAGTCTTATATTTATACACGTGCAGGTCTGCCCGACGTATACTTGACCGCATGTCTTAGGTATCCGATACACGGCATCTTTGATACAAACACACCGCAGTGGCTCAGTGGCTAAGGTGTTATGCTGCTTGTTGTTCATGTATTAACTTTCGGAGCAACCGGCCGTACGATGCCAGCAAAACATTTTCGGATGTCCAGGTTCCCGCAAACAGCGTATTTGTTGTTCGAATGCGTCGTTCATTGCGTGACAACACGACTTAAACCAGGCAGATCTTAAGCACGCCTCAGCAATCCCATTCTTGGCCAACTTCTAACGGTTTGAGGCATAGCTAAGCAGAGGCCTTCCAGCACGCCGAGAATACGACCAACATACATGAAACGATTGAAAGGCCAATTTTGTATCTAGTTAATGCAGCATATTATTAGTGGGTACTTCTGAAGTGAACATCAACCCCTTGTTCTGTAACTTAAACGCGTCTAGCACCCGCTTCGTGAACACTTCGTTGTCGACGTTTGATCCCACAACTAAGTATTCATCCACGTATCTGAACACCTTCGTAACAACGCCATCAAAATCTTTGGCCAGCTCGCGGTCCACACTACTTATAAAAATTGTGCTTATAACAGGGGCCACCTTCGAACCATTGCAAACACCTGTAGTGTGTATAAATGCCTTGTCACCTACGCGACATGTGTGATGTTCGTGTAGAAATGTATAAGATTAGAAAATATTCTGCGGTCATTCCACATGTGTTGCGAAAAGCTACTTCATCATTATTCTTTTTTAAATATTCGTCGACGCTGAACATTAAAGCGTCATGTGGCAGTGAGTAATATAAATCCTGAACGTCAGTGCTAAAGCCCCAGCTGTTATCTTCTCAGCCAGACGTCACAAACTTAACTAGAACCTCAGAATTAGCCAATAAAAAGGAATCATGCATGCTCAAAGAATTCAACACCTTCTGTAAAAAACCAGAAACAAGCATTTGCCGTGAACCCCGCTCAGTAACATTTGGTCTAAACAGAACACCCTGCTTATGTGCCTTTGTAGAGGAAAACGCATCAAGCTTCAAACCTCTGATGCTAGTTTTTCTTCGTTACTTCGTTTCAACAACTCTACCGCCAGTTTTTTCAAACTTTCCTAACTGATTTCAGTTTTGCTTAAGCATTTTTCGAGTGCCAAGAAGCCTTTTCTAAATACATGCTATCAGGTAGAACTACCAACATCCCTTCTTTGTCTGCCTGAACAACATGTAGGTTGTTGTCAACCAAATACCTAGCAGCCTTACCAACGCTGAGCCCAGTCCTAGCCCGCATTGAAGCTTTTTCCACAACGTCGACACATTCCACCACACATCTGTACCTTTCTTTTTCAGGTACATACCGTGCGACGTCTCTTGTAAGTGCCAGCCTGTCGACTACGTCGAGTTGTGGCTCAACGCAGTATTTCGGTCCCAGCCTCAGGACTTCTTGCTGGCTCACGTGCACCGTTACGTCCCGTAGCACTAGAAGGCGTCCTTCGTAGGTTACTTCTGCTTCTTCGGTAACCTTCAATATGAATCAGTTCCAACTAGGCCGGCTCGCAGTGATACTTCGTAATCGTAAATTTGTTTCCCAGGGGCCATCGATTCTAGGCCGTGCATGATGGTGGCGTCAGAGATCCGATCGAAGGCTTTTGTGAGGTCCAGAGCTTATATTGCTGCTGTGTCGTGCTGGGTAGTAGGTGTTATTACGCATCGTGACAATTGGAGCAGGGCGCCTTGGGTGGATAACCAGGTCCTGAAGCCAATCATTGAATGCAGAAGAGCATCAGTAGATGTAAGGTGGTGCGTCAGGTGAGAGAGGGTGATGTGCTTCATGATTTTACCTCTGCATGAGGTGACTGACATGGGTCTGAGGTGATTGATGGTAAGAGGCTCCCTTGGATTCTTCATATCATATCATATCATATCATATTTATTCAACATCTTTCACCAAGATGTTGGGAGCACGGACAAAAAGCCTTTGCAGGATCGGCTTGACTGGGTCCGCACCCCCTCAGGAAGCTGACAGTCCTATAAAGTCAACCAAAGTTGACTGTGCAGCAGCGGAGACAGCGGTACATCATTACACAATGGAAACAATTACACAATGGAAACAACATTACACAATGGAAACAAACATTACACAATGGAAAACATTAAACAATGGAAACAAATATTACACAAACATTACACAATGGAAAAAAAAACGAGAACAGAAGCAAAAAAGAGAATCCAAAATTTATACAGTAAATAACCGGCACAACCTTTCATCCGATTTACATTCTTGCACGTTGTTGCAATAGATACCCTATAAAAAAGTTATTAACATGTTATTTAGGGCAAAAGTCAGACACATGAGTACAAATACGCACACCCACAAAAGACGCCCGATCTGAAGTTACAGATCTAATGAATTTAGTAAGGATGGCAATGCATGCGCGAGCATTTGAACACCATAATTTGTGCGAGCGCGAGGTATTTTCCAGTGTTCTTTATGGCGCGTGTGATAGCTGGAATTATTTGGGGTTAGGTTAGATAACTGTGCGATAAAGTTTGCCTTCTTCTTTTGTCCTGCATGATAGCGCTTAAGTAAAATGTGATTGTAAATGTATCCAACTTTAAGAATTCCAAGCTTTGTGAAAAGTGGTTCGGTGTGGGCATTGAATGGTGCGTTAGAAATTGCACGCAGAGCTTTTTTCTGCAGTAGGAGTAGCTTGTTTATGTTTGAAATAGTGGTGTTTCCCCAGATTAGGTGGCAGTAGCTAATCTGTGAAAGAAAAAGTGCGTTGTATATCATAAGTTTTATTTTTGTCGGTAGGAAAGTTCGGAGCCTTCTTAGAATGCCAACTACATGCGAAACCTTGTTAGTGACCTTTTCGACATGATCATTCCACGTCATGTGTTCGTGAAATGTGACTCCAAGACTTTTAACTGTGGAGACAATTTCAATGGAGGAATTCCCAATACGAAGGGAGTCAGTGACATTTATGATTCGGTTTTTCGCCCTGAAGAGCACAGCCTTGGTTTTGGACGTATTGATAGCCAATGCATTTACTTTACTCCAAGTACTTAATTTATCTAGAACAGAGTTAGCTAGACCTATTAGATGTGTAGTATCTTTGGATGTAAAAAACAAGCTCGTGTCATCTGCATAAATAATGTATTTTGGAATGTCATCTATGTTAATAATGTCGTTTATATAAATGTTGAAAAGAAGTGGTCCCAGGATGCTTCCCTGTGGTACCCCACATGAAATATGTTTTAAACTGGACGTTTTATCGTTTATAATGACTTGTTGTTGGCGATATTTCAGGTATGACTCTATCAGTGTTAGAAATATTCCTCTAAAGCCGTAGGCTTCTAATTTTTTTAATAATGTGTGGTGGTTAATGCGGTCAAACGCCTTGGAGAAATCGATAAAAATTCCTAGCGTGAAAAGTTTCTGTTCGATTCCTTGTAGAATGAGCTCTTTTTGCCTGAGGAGGGCTGACTCTGTGGAGTAGCCCTTCCTGAAGCCAAATTGATTTGGGATTAATATGTCATGTTTTTCGCAGAAGTTTGACATTCTTTCATTGATTATTTTTTCCAGGCATTTTGAAAAAATGGGTAAGATTGAAATGGGTCTGTAGTTAGACAAGTCATCCCTATCACCGCCTTTGTGTATAACAGTTACTTTTGCTGTCTGCATACGTTTTGGGAACCTACCATGCGCAAGTACGAGGTTAAAGACGTGCTCGAGGACGGGGGATACTATGTCTATAACGTATTTTATTGGGCGAATTTGAAGATTATCTGTATCGCAAGATCTGCTATTGGAGAAAGACCGAAATGTGCTGTGGATTTCCTCCCGGCTTGTAGGAGTTAAAAATGCACTTTGGCTATTTCTTTGCCTTATGTACTGCATGCATTGGGGGTCGTGAGTGGCTATATTCAGGGAGACAAAGAAGTTGTTGAAAGAGTTAGCTAAGGCTTCGCCAGACACGGCATTGCCATTTATTGTCAATTCCTGGAAGCGTTCCCTGCGCTGTCCACGTCCAAGAACAGTATTTAGCCGCCGCCACACAATATCGCTACGTTTCATTACTTCTGCATTGAATAAATCATGAAGATAGTTTGTTTTTGCTTGTTTAAGAAATTTATTGGCCTTGTTTCGGAAAGCCTTAAAAGCGCTGAGATCGCTTAAATCCCTGGTTTTTAAGAAGCGCCTGTAAAGAAAGTTTTTTTGTTTTATAAGTTTTAGTGCAGCAGTTGTTACCCAGGGTTTGCGAGATTTTTTAGTTGTAGAAGCCTTTTGCAGAAACGTGCTAGTGTACACCTTTTTAAATATTGATAGAAAAGTTTCATAGGCCGTATCTGGGTCATTTAAGCAAAACACATCTTCCCAGTCTATTTGTAGTAATTTATTGTGGAACTGTTCTAACGTTCTCGGGTTGACATCTTGAAAAGTCACTGCACTAGCTTTCTTGGACGAGCCGTCTGAAATATTTTTATCATAAATTAAGAAAATTGGTAAATGGTCGCTTATGTCGGCGCCAATAACTCCAGAGTGTAGGTTATCGTGATTAATGTTTGTGATAAACACATCAAGCAGAGTTGCAGAACTGCGTTGAATTCGAGTGGGTGAAATAATTGTGTTAACGCAAAAGTTCGTTTTAAGAAGGTTTGAGAGTTCACGGTTTGCAGGTGATGAATTGAGCATGTCTATATTTACATCGCCACCAATGAACACGTTGTAGCCGCTATTGTTTACCCAGCCCAATAAAGCATCAAGAAATGAAAAAAAAGCAGACGTGTTTCCCCTTGGGGGGCGATATACAACAGCGAAAACGTTGCGATCACATGTGACAGTCAAAGCTTCAAAGTCGTCACTCATTTGTGTAAAGTCTGCGACCATATCACATTTTAGGAAATTTTTTGCCAGTACCAGTACTCCTCCACCTCTTCTGGAACGGCGATTAAGAAAGTAAGAGCTATATCCGGAAATTTCCAACACATCATGGTCACTCTGATACCATGTTTCGGTTAACATGATTATGTCAAAACAAAAATCAAAGGAGGCGAAGAGCGCATGTAAGGCATCGTCCTTAGCACAACAAGATTGCGCATTTAAATGGAAAAAAGATAGGCCATGTCTAGTGGTGCTACAGCATTGCTTTACATAGCTAGGGGATACTACATCGACAGACATTTTAGGCGAAGTGCAATAAGGACAAGGCCAGCAGTGAGCATAGCCACGGTCTATTCTATCTTTTCCAGATCGTCAGCGCACCTCACCCTCAGCACACGCGACTCGTCTGTTTTTCTGGCGAATATTTTCCCCTGCTTCGTCCATGCGTACTTCCAGTGCTTTTCGTTCTTCCGCGCAGTGACCTGTCCAAGCAACCTCTTAACAGATAGACAAAGGTGCTCGTTTATGTACACTGGAGAGCGGCCATTTAGCCCGAAATCAGCGGTGTTCACACGCCGCTTACGCGCAGCCTCGAGTACTGCATCACGCTTAGTGCGTGTGGTGAATTGCACTACAACGTTCGGGCATTCTCCAACCTTTCTCGGCACCCGGTGACAGACTTCCATGTCTTTTTCGGCTATCGGTACATTGGTGACGTCACCGAGTTTTTTTATCATCTCGGGCAGCTTTTCGTGCTCTGTTTCTGTGAGGCCTTTTATTTCGATGTTTTTGTTTCTTGAGTACTGCTCAAGGTCGGTCACTCTGTTCTCGAAATGTCTAGCTTGTTGCTTCAGCACGTCACATTCCGCGGATAAGGCCGCATTCGCCTTTTTCAGTTCGGCGTTTTCTTTATCAATGTTCTTACACCGCTCAGACATGGCATCAAACTGTTTACTCATGAACTCGACAGACTTCTTCAATTCGTTGCATTCCTCCCTAAGTTCTTTTACTATGCTGGCTTTTATGTCCCGCAATTCCTGTCTGAACCCCTTTAGTGCCTTAGCAACATCATCCATCACTTTGACTTTGGGTGCACTTTCGCTTGGCAGCAGCGGCAACAAAAAAAAAAGAAAAAAGGTACAAGGCAAACACACCAGCAATAGACCAGAGCACCAACCTGGATAAGTGTCACGATTAGAACGATGCGTACGCTGTCGCCGCTGCTGCCAAATGAAGCCGGGGCGGCGGCCGGGTCAGCTTTTTGTAGACGGAGGGTCCGTGAGGCAGCCAATTGCAGGTTCCGATGCGCAGGCGTGACTGTGGTGTACCACGTGGGTGGCTCCCGATGATCACGCACGTGCTATGATGTGGTCCGGGCGACAAGCGATCAGCTTGTCATGAAGGTCGAGCAGCGTCCATGAAGCCAGAAACCTGGATAAGTGTCACGATTAGAACGATGCGTACGCTGTCGCCGCTGCTGCCAAATGAAGCCGGGGCGGCGGCCGGGTCAGCTTTTTGTAGACGGAGGGTCCGTGAGGCAGCCAATTGCAGGTTCCGATGCGCAGGCGTGACTGTGGTGTACCACGTGGGTGGCTCCCGATGATCACGCACGTGCTATGATGTGGTCCGGGCGACAAGCGATCAGCTTGTCATGAAGGTCGAGCAGCGTCCATGAAGCCAGAAACCTGGATAAGTGTCACGATTAGAACGATGCGTACGCTGTCGCCGCTGCTGCCAAATGACAAAATGGATTCGGAATGAGGGTGATCTGGGCGTGCCTATGTGCCTAGGTGAGATAATCGAGCTTTCAAAAGTGGTTCAACTGATCTGTAAGAGTAGCCTTTTCTTCCGCAAGGCCGCCCTGTCTGTTCCATCAGGTGAAGGACGACAAGCCTTTGACAAGGCTACACGTAAGTACCTCGGGCCTTCACCAGCCTCCAGATTCCGTCCTTCATGTCCCTGACTTTGTGGACGCCGGGTGATACGGCTGCTTCGTCATCACGGCATTGACGTGTCCCTTCTACCCTGCCCTAAATAAAAGCTGCGCGTACGAGTCACTCCGCGCATTCCCAAGCCTGGTATCAGAACTTACGGCCATTAGGGATGGCTTGCAGGCGCTTGCATCGACTTTGACTACTGTGGACAAGCTGGAACTTTGCACGGACTCAACGGCAGCGATTCGAGATTTGCGTCGCCTTGCGCATTGTACAAGCCTGGCCGCACGCATTCACGAGATTATGGACACTTATCCATGCCCTGTCTGCGCTTCCTGGATTCCCCGGTACATGCTTCCTGCCCACACAGCAGCGTATCGAGCCTGTCACAGGGACCTCCCACGGCCACTAGCACTTCTTCCTGTATCTACGATACAAGAACTGCTTGTGGAAAAGGAAATGCGCCGTGGCGCCACGCGTCCTTTACTTCCACCGCGTAGAACTGACCTCCCCAGAGGGCTCGCTTGTTGGGAGGAGGTCGTGCTGCGGAGGCTTCGGGTTGGGGTGGCGTTATCCTCACCAGTTACACACGCTTGGCCTGGCCGCTATCACGCGCCGTTTGCGGACACATGCCCCTTCTGTGTTCTTCCTGCGTCAGAAGCTGACGTTGAACATTTGCTATGGACTTGCCAGGCCTTAGAGACGCCCGAACGAAACAGCTCCGAGGCACAGGGCTCCATCCTGGCAGACCCCCAGATCTAAAGCGCTGGATATGGGGGCCCCAGCACCGGTCTCTTGAATTTTTGCGCGCTACGGGTGCAGTGTTGTACATATGAGAATATTTTCTCTTGCCGTAGGGCAATCTTTCGCACAAGAAAGTTTGTATGTATGTGTATATGAGTGGGTATGTTTGCCCGTGTGCCTGTCCGTGTGCGTGCGCGCATGTGTGTGTCGTGCTAGACTACAATTCTTGATTGAGTGAACTGCGCAAATAGTGCCCATATTTCCTTAAATGGCCTGTCTGTCTTCTATACTCTTATAGTGCACCAACTTAGAATGCCTAGTGCGGTTTGTGGGCATTTCAAAATAAATAAATAAATAAGCAGTATTTGGTGGCCTTCACGAACCCCGTAATTGGATTCGAAGCAATGTCGAACTCCCCGTAAATTTAGCTGGGATTATCAGCTGCTGACGGCCTACTTCAACAACGCAGCGCCGTGTAGCACCCGACACTTACCCGGCATGCGGCTGTTTAACCTTGCAACTTTTAGTAATTTTTTACTATATCTTCTGTGTCTCCTTCTTCTCTGTATTGCTGTGACTGAAAGACTAGGAAAAGTGTTCTTGTTAGGCCTGTGTTTACGCGAACGCTATTGGTACAGCAAGCAGGGGTATGTGTTGGCGACGTAGCACGCTAAAGCCAACTGGTACGACTGACCTGTTTATCGTGTCCGGCCGTTTCTGTTCTTGTCACCGCTTCCGCTTTATGATTGGTAGCTTGAATATTAAGACCAACGGAGTATCGCGATGTGAATATCTTTCTACGTCAAGCTGCGTGAAGCGGTTCACAGCGCAACACCTCAAAACTAAAGGGTACGCCTTACATCCAGTTCGTACCCGGCAGTTGCTGCATTTGTCGCTGCCGCGGCGTCCACTTTTTTTATGGAGGCAAAAAGTGAGCCACCCGTGTGTTCGAAATTTAGGCGCGCGTTAAAGCTTCCCGGGTGGTCATAACTAAGCCTGAGACCACCACTACGGCGCGCTTCATTGCTTGTGTAGCGTCGCTGCGTCAAACCCCGTAATCAATCCATCTATAGGAGCACGGCTGCCGGTCATGTTCGTCTAGCGCAATTAGGAAATGTTATCATACCATTATTGTGCTTACGTTACCCTTTACGTGTTACCGGAAAATGGGTTTCCGTTGACCGCTGAAAACGATGGGACATGTTTTATCGCGGCATTTGCCCACGACACATTTTTTTTTTAAAATAGTTGCAGAAACCTCCCGTACGGCACTGTAAAGAAAACATAACGTCCATGCCCCCATTTGTTAGGCGCAATTAGCGTCAAATAATGTAAACACGAATTCACGCATAAGCTAATTATTTGAGAACATTATGGGCGAAATATGTTATAATAATTGCGCAATAAGCTACGTCACATTGCCCGCCCGACTTTGCAGGCTTAAAAACGCTTTGAGAGCTCAATGATATCTCCAAAGTACTTAAGGAGCACAAGGCTTAGCACGAGTTGCGGGTGCCATACCTCTCACCCACCTTATAAATATCGCCTTGTGACGCTCTCCTCCGGATCATTTAACAACCATCGCTTATTAAGATCGACGAGGATGAATTTTATACATTGTACCAAGCATTAGGCGCCGAGAGCAGTGTTTTTGTGATGATCACAACTCGAGGCTATACTTCATGGACACTGGCCGTATGGCGGCGGCGGTGAAACATGACCCCGTAAGTTACCTCTACGGTAAATGCTCGCGCATGCATAGTCGATCAGTGCAATCATAGTAAACAGTAACGCGAACATGGTAATGATGTGCTAAAACTCCCTATTACATCCCCATAACGCTTTTGTTAAGGAACCTCCGCGCCTGGCAAAAGTCGCCAAACAATAGCTGCACCAAGTTGTTAAAAACAAATTCAAATCTACAAGCTCCACAAATCTGAGAGGGCACATTAGCTTTATCAATTGTGTTCGGTGGCTGTTTTAGGAAACATGGTATTTTGGATACAGTGGTCCAAATCCTCACAACCTCATATCTTCAGCATTTTATAACGAGCCAATATGTACAAGTTCAAAATTATATTTACTAGTCGGAATGAAAGCCGCAGGGGATATGGAAGAAGTGCACAGTAGAATGAAGAGTTTTTATTAAAAACAAATTCAAAACTGCTCGCCCTTTTCAATGCAAGTGATGGCTCTATTTTGGAGTTACTGAATTTCATGCATCATAAATTCCAAAATGCATTCGCTTATACTCGGTGCTCCGAATCAGGCGTCATCAGGGTCTTGGTTTCAGCTATCTTCTCTGGGAATTTTTGATTGGATATTTCTTGGTGGTACATCTGAAATCAGCAAATAATGTGTTCTTACTTTGCAGGGGGACGCATTTTTCACGTTTTGCAAATTTACCTCGTGGTTTTCCCGAACTGGTGGCCACCGGCATTTCCGCCATACTCGCATGAGAATATCGCTTGTTAGTTGGGGCTGAGCAGGTTCACTTCGCATTTCCCCTGCAGCAAATGTTTCTTCAACACCATCTCCCATAAGAACTTCGCTGTAACTATGAGCGATCAGAATCTCAAACGTCAATAGAACTGTTCGTTTAAGCGATGAACACCTGTTTGTAACCCAACATAATTGCGTACCTACGTGGTACGCAGCGAAATATTGAAATTCTGTTCTTTACTAATATCAACATGCTCACCCCTCATTTTGCCGCGAAATGGTAGTTTTATCTCCATTAAGACCTCACTTGACCAAAGAGTATTTATCCCCCTTTCCACAAAAAGACAATAAAGAAAATGTAAATCCGGATTTGTCGAAACAACTAGCCCTCGACTACGTAGTAAGGGCTTTTACGGACCGAAGCCCATTGCTGTCACCACAGAACTTGTTACTATAATCTATTTCTAGCATCTAATGTACGCAACATTAAGAGCCCCATCATAGCGGTGGTTCGAAAAATCGTAATTACTTCGGCCTTTAGCTCTATCTGTAACTCGGCACGATAAAACGTGGGTGGGGGCTGTTTGCATTGGGATATTATTATTTAGAAAAGTTTTTTTCTAAATCGGAGCTGTTAAAGCTTGAGCTTGGTCTGGCGGCGTTAGCAAAACAATGCCAAGAAAGAAGAACTGTACTGCTTGTAAAACGTGCAGCACCGCAGATAGCGTACTATAACAGGGAAGCTTGCTTTCGCACCCGCTAGAGTGTGAGCACAAGAGCCATAGGCGCATGCGCACTCCTTACTATACCATTTTGAAGGTGATGTATTTTTTTGGCTACTAAAACACAACAAATGGCGCAGCGTGCACCAGTGGTGCAAGGCTGGATAACCAGTGGAGCTGGGGGTCAATTCAGCTTTCTCAACCCTAGGATTCGCTGTCAGTGTGGAAGACAGGCCGGAAACGCCTGGTAAAATCCGGCTAAACTTGGCCCCACCCTACAGCACTTAGCGTAGCCCAGCACAAACATTGCAGCAAAGCAAGCTGACATCGCAAATTATCGCAACATCGCAACAAAACAATTTCCCAACCCAACGAAACTTAGCAAAGCCTAGAAAACCCTAGCAGAACTTAGGAAGACCGGTAGAAGCTAGCTCGACCCGAGCTTTGCTGTTTTTCGAGCGTCACACCACTAGCGCAAGCTTAGCCAATTTGTTTCTTCTCTATGGCCGCGAATTCCGCCAACTATGGCGTGTGCCGTCGGGAAGAAAATGCCAGAAAGTAGACAGTACGTTGGGAACATTTCATCTCTTCTTTGCTTACACTAGCGTCTCAGCAATTGTTATTCTCACGAGGAAATTATTATACGAGCAAATGTATATATTTTATCATTGCACTTTTAGGAGAAGTTGAACACCTGAAAGGAACGTCGTGCAATTCACCAAGACCGACATGCGCATGGCATGGCGATGTCAATCGCATGCCCTTCCCTTCTCCAGGATTAAATGCAGAATGTATTCTAAAGCGGAGGCATAGCGCGGGTTGCCATCTTTTGTCCATGCAACACCGGAATTTTTCCACTTGACGGAGAACACGAGAGTTAAATGGCAACCCCGAATGTCGTTGTTTCAAGTGAAAGGAACCCCTCTCTCTGTCTGTCCAAAAAAACACTAATGCTAATCCCTCCCTTCTACGAACGCGAATTATCAGAAGCGCTAAGTTTCCCCGCTTTTTTTGTGGTTTTGTTGTTTATTTCCCCATTTGTTTCAGAGAAGCGTGCCCCGAGCTCCTTATTTGTTTAGCTTTATATCTTTGGGGAGATTTTACATAAAATTTAGAACCAGCCTGTAATCCTCGAATGACTGACATTATGAAAGTGCAACGACTACACCATACTGTGAAATGTTACCTGTGACAGCGCTCAAAAGTATTCCACCTAATATGGTGACCAAAATTGCAAAGAAGCTGTTCCAAAAGAATGATAGCCGAAAGAGAAAGAGTGCTTCTTGAGGTCTGGAAATAATAAAAATATGCATTTTGAATTCTGGGAAGCAACGCTAGATTTATCATTTCACTGTTATAGCCCCCACAGTCATTTCAGGTACAAATTACAGCTGGAAAGAGCGAAACTGAAGATTGACCGCATACTGACAAATCGGAGGCAAATACTGCACATGAAACCTGAAGAGCAATTTATAAATGGGACGTAAGACTTTTCGTGAAGTCCTGCCATTTGTAAACTCTTTTGTGAAGGTCGCAATATTTCCAAGTTATTTAGTCACTACCAACACGATAAAATCTTTCGGCACGTAAAAAAAAAATGCCGCAAGAGAGTTCAGAGGCATTACAATACAATTTGCCCATGAGTCGACGCTTAACCTGAAAGCGATTCGGGCAAACCAACATACTAAGGTGAATGATTATCCAGTACTCCCCCTAGTTTTCAGGAAAATGCGTGCTGACGCAGGAATAAAGGCAGTCATACTCGGTTATCAATTCGGGGGGACCCGGCTTGCTGAAGTTTGTCGCTGAAAGGGCGGCAGTGCCGTTTGTGTGGCAATATTCCAAAGAGACTTCCATTCTGGGTGGCCTCCTTCCACTTTTGATTGTTTGAAACATATGGGCAATCTGATACCCAGCCACCAGTAGCGCTGCGGTACCGGCACCCTGGAAAACAGGCCTTCAGATCTTGTGCACAGATTTAACACGCGAACCAAAAATAATGTGCAGCTATTGAGTAACCCAGTGAGCACATTTAGGTTCAGTCACGCTGCTTGTAGCTCTGAAGATCCTGGAAGCATTGAAATGCATTACTTGCGAGGGCACTTTTGCGTATTAAGCCGTCAAATCGTTTGTGCCTGTACTTAACACATCGAAAGCTGTAAACAATAAAACCCAAGGGGCGGCCTTCATCATTTCTGTAATGAGCGAGTGAGTAAAACTTGATTTCGAAAGAAACAAAAAATAATAAAGAAATAAAGGTGTGTGGCTCCAGAACCGGACGTCATATAATAACACTCGTCGTACATGTACCAAGCGGGATGCATGTACGACGTAATCACGCTCTTAATTACGTTCCTCTTTCCAGTCTCCTTCGTCTAGGCACATAACTCGAACAAGGGAGAAGTGGAACCACTCGGCGACACCCTTCTAGGGCACCATACCAGTTAAGACACGACTTGATGACACCCTAATGAACAGCCACTAAAGTGTTCCCATTGAAAAACTGCTGGGCAAACTAGCTTATACTCCAAAGCGTACTTTCCACCAAGTTGAAATTTGTGGATTCGTTAAAGCGTCCGTGTTTGTTGTGCGCATGATAAAAAACAGCGGTTAATAAAATAAAGCCTCTTTTGAGACCTGCTAGATTCAGCAAAATTTTCTTCACTTGCGTCGTATGAAGACATTATGCCTATCTCATCGTACCCACTGTTTACACATGATCGACCAAAAACATGTACTCATGTTTGCCACTAGATTCTCGTCTGCGCTGTCACATTGTTGAATACTGAATTGACTGATACATTGATACTTATTTGCATACTCTCTCAAATGCTGCGGGCACAGGTTCTGCTGTCGTAGGTTTCAATTAATAGAAATCAAAAAGTGCCGATGTTATTTTGGGGATTCTATTACACCCACGGTAAAGAAACGTTGCTCCTAGCTAGTTATAGCTGCCCAATTTACATTTTCGCTCCTGTTGTTTGTAACCCCTATTTTATTCTATTTGAAGCTAACGCCTTGACTTCGAAGTTTACTTTTTCGGGATAAGCATAAAACATACGGCTTCAAGAACGCGCCACTACGCCAATGATCGTTTTTTTAACGCACTATAACACAGAAAATCCAACCTACAGAATACAATCCCATTTAAACTACGTCGGGTTGTACACAGGTAAACCTAGAATAACGAAACTCTATCTAACGACTTTGTGCATTTAACGAAGGTTTCTCATTCCCCATTGCCACCCTCATTGAACCCCATGTGTTTGCGACCTCTATGTAACGAGGGGTTGCGGTGGTTATCCTTGATGTAGCGAAGCCGGGAAGCTCATCAGCCATTGTTTTAATCACTTTTACTGAAACACTGGTAGGTAAAAGGCACTAATTTAGGGAATATTAACTCTACTATGTGGAGTCAGAAGCTGCGAAAACATTTAGAATCGCCTAAAAACGAACTTTGTCATGATGATGATGATGATGATCAGCAAAAGGAGCGGCTAGTGTTGTCTCCTGGTTGACGTAGCAGCCACTTCTTGTTTTGATTGTGTAACTTGATACCGCAACAGGTAGCAAGAGTAACTACACTTATTTTTGCTGCCCGCACCGCAAACTGCCGTGCGTTACATGTGTGAGCGCGGTGCCGGTTCAAGAGTTAGGTTTTGAGGGGCTAGGCCTGCCTCTTCGAGTGTACTCGTGAGTATCTACTGTTGTCTGTGGCATCACATCGTCGGTATTGAGTTCTGCTGCCAGGAGACTAAACGTTTTGCCTTTTTCGGGACAAGTTGACAATCCTAAATGCAGTCTCTAGTTGGTACAGTATCTTAGCTAGCACCCTCTCAACGATTTCCAGCGCGGAAAAGAGCATCAGGTTCCCGAAATAGCGCCCTTTCAGCATACGGCAAAAGTTATACTTGCGTTACGATTTTGAATGCGAGGGTAAGGAACCTTGTCTCTTTGAAGCGCCGTTCAGTGCCTAAGCTCTTGCGAAAGCAGCACGCGCAAAGGGTGAGGGAGTCACCTTCACTGATTCCAGCATTTTGGTTTCGTCTCAGCTCCATTCGCGCGAGCCTTAAATCGAAACCTACATGTCACCAAAACCAGCATGTAACGAGAAATTGCAAACTTTTATCAGCCTCGTTACATCTATTACACGTCCGAAAGGGTACCCATTCCTAAAACACTCTTCTGTCTACCTGTTTTATCGTCAGAATCATGGTATTGCACTTGTAGTAAGCGCTACACACCATATGTCGTGCATGAGTGCAGCTTGGCAACACAGGGGCATCGCATTACAAAGAAGTAAAAGTGCCGGCTGGGTTGGACTCACCCTGGTAATTTCTACGAAGACGATGTGCCCCACCCGCATCTCTACTGAGCTTTTCATGAACGCGGGTGGACACCTAAGTGGCCACTTAGGCGTCCACTGCAGAGGTTACCCAGGCTTCGCCCCTATCTTTCACACAACACAGTTCATAGCGAAACGCAAAGATAAAATAATTAGAGAAACAATTGAGGCTGCAGAAATTACAGCTGTTCACAGGCCGAAAATTTGGGCCCGAGCCCAACCCGGGCCCGGTGCGTATCGCTGTAGGCCCGGCCTCGCCCGAGACCTTAACTTTATGGCCCGAGCCCGGCCCGGCCCGGCTATGTGTTTCCAAGCCAAATACCGTAGGGGCCCGCGCCTGATTGGGGCACGTTTGGAAGCGAAAACTGCTTAAAGGCGGTAAAATGCATCTTAAGCGAAATGATAACAGGCGAAACTAACACTAAACGGGCAAAACAACCCCAATTAAACATAAAAATCATGCAAATATCCCTAAAGCAGCTGTCCTTCGCTCAGCTATATACGAAAGAATTGAAACCGACATAAAGGTGACCGAACCACCCAACTAAAAAAGATGAACCGAAAATCCCCCAACGACGGACAAATTCATGGTAATATTGAAAAATATTCAAGAAAAGTAGCCGAAACCGAAATGACCCAAACCACTGCAAAGAAAAAATAAAATAGCTGGAACTCACCTAAAGGGAACAAAACCACCCGGCATTTTGTGTAGAATTTCAAGATGTGTCATAAATTAATTAAAACAAGCAATTAAAAATAGAATGGCACCTTGGGCATTTGAACCTGATTCTTGCGATTGCTATCTAGAAATGGAACTTGTATGATGGGGGACCAGCCGGTGCGTGTTTGTTTAAACAGGGTGTGTACTTTCTTTGTTGTTTCGTCCGTATACGTTCCCTTTTCTTAAACGTTTATAGGGCTGTCGGACTCGGTCCCTTCTTTTTATCGAGAAGCCGAGAAGCAAAGCACACGCGTGCATTTATGCACATTTTATCGTTGCCGCTTCACTACGTTCTATACCGACTCATATCGCTTATCTATAAAGTTTCAATCATAATAAGTGTTACTGTTTAGGCGGCTGTTGGCACATTAAACCACCCTACTCCCCTGTTGCGCTTTTCCCTTCGTTTTCGTCTGCCGGCCACGACGCCCGAGAGCACAGGCCACCTCCTACCACCAGCTACGCTCGCCACGAAGTTTTCCCGCCGAAACAAACAGCAAAACTAAAATTTAATTGTCCCCTCAGCCTTTGACAACTTCACTTTTGTTGGCTCAGAGAAGGAAACGCAACTCTGAATTGGGCACTGCCACAGAAAACACATGGAGACGCAGGTTTCTCTGGCAGTGTTTCCAGTTCAAAGTGTTCCATCTTGAAAAATGGTTTCTGCCAGATCTTACAGGTGGAAACTAGTCGCGCTGAATTTTCATTCGTTGTACTTCCCTAGGCGGTGTGTCGCTGAGCCGCATGTGTTGCTCAGCTCATCCCAAGACGTGCAGTTGCAGATCTCTCACACTTACAGCCTTGTCATACGCACACACTTGCCTCAATGCCTAACGATTAGTCCCATGGAATGTAAAAAGAAACCTGACCCGTGCTTTTACCGCGTCAGCAACATGTAGTTTCTGTGATATCATAGAAAACCTAAGTATTGATTCACTATGCCGGGCCAGCCCGGGCCGTCAGGACGGCCCGGCCCGTTTGAAGCATTTACATTTCGGCCCGAGTCCGGCCCGGGCCCAGGTGATAAGTAAATCGGGTGGTCTGAGCCCGGCCCGTGGGCCGGGTCGGGCCCGGGCTTTCGGGTAAGCCCGAGCCCGTGCACATATCTGAAATACAGCGCCGAAAAGAAAACTGTGTGAGCGGATCCTCGTTGTCCCTCTTCCAAAAAGAGATTAAGTTTCGGTCCCACAGATAGTTCAGCACGTCTTGTGGCACATGGCGTTAGTGTAGTGTGACGATTGCCTAGGCTGTCACCAGCATTCATGTTATTTCTGCTTTCTTCTATTTCATGTCTGCCAGCGTATATAAGTGACATGCCGAAAAATAAATTTCAGTTGTAATTAGGCGCTCGTGGTTGTCACTTTCTTATTGCGTTTCGTCTGTGTTGCGCTGTTCCCCTCTTTGTAATTATGCACCAACTCGCCCAAGCCTTCACCATTGCCTAGTTTGCGGCCGCAATAAATTCGCCCCCCTATCCGGCACATGCACACATGTCTGCGCGATGTTCCTCGAGTCGCCCCCCCCCCCTAACTACATGCGTACCCATTACCAATATCTTGCGTACGCTCTTCTCGCCGATTGATCCCTCTACCTGTGCCGTCATCACGGCAGATAGCACGCACGCCGCGCCCCCATGGCATCCACGCCTGCATCAGCACAAATTGAAGCAGAGGAACTAGCTATCACACTTTTCCTAACCTATACTAGTAACGACTAGCTCACAGTTCTCTTGTATTCGCAAAAAGACTGCCGACGTCTCAAACGAGGTCTGCTTTCTGTCACTGACCCACTGACCTACGCATCATCTAGCACTCGACTCACCTGCCACAGGAGTGCTACATCTTATGGACTCCTGGTGGTTGCAGTTCGGCCGGCAATGAAGCAGTCCACGACACGACGCGAGAAGCAATACACCCGCTAATAAATCCCGACGCCCTCCTCCCCCCTTGGACCCAACCTCTACGTACGCACCATATTGAAACTCCAGCCACACTCTAATACAACGACAATATCCCATATTGCAAGCTATCTCGCCGCACCTTCCATTCACCTCACCCCACTCTACCCAAGGTTGATGAAATTACTGTGGGTCAACTTCAAACACGGCCTTCCCTCACAACACACCTCACACTTCCCCTTTCTCCCTTGTAGCTATTCACAATGGGCAATTTAGGCCCCAAAACGAGGTACTCTGTACCACATAGTTTGGGGGTGCTCCCACACAGCTTGCCTCCCTCCTAATCCTCACCCGTACCCTTCATGAACAGGGACGAGCACAGCTGTCCAGATCTTAACCCTGCCCCGAGTGCGACCTGGTAAGGAGGGCCCGGAAGGCCAGTCACAGCCACAGACTGGCAGGCTAATGACTCCACCATGTACTCTGGCTCTGAAAGTGGAGTCGGATTGGACATCAATCAGTCTTCTACAAGTTGTCTTTTAGCTTTCCCATTCCACTTAATCTATGAGATAATGATTAAACATAATAATTACAACACTAAATATACACACTACAAAAAGAGGCCTTCCTAGGGCACATACCTTAGAGTGCACGAACGGGAACAGAACAGCCAGAAGACACAAGCCAACGTAAGGCGCCGCCAAGGCGGAATTGGCCATCATAAAGACCTGCAAAACCAAATCGTTTGAGGAAAACACTGGCCCTATGGTCCAAATGTGGCAGGCACTACGTGAAGGTATACAGGAACAGCTATTGAAACCCTAAAGCCGTAAGAAATATTTGTTACTTCTGGTTAGCACACCTTTGTAATCCATTTTCGCTAGCACAACACTTCTCCGATATTGTTTTGCATTAGATATGATGATTTTCCCTGACATGTAATTATGATCAACCTTTTAAAGCATAATATCTTTGGTAACGAGTAGTCTTAACTAAGAAAACAACAGCTTTTGATCAGAATGAACTACACAGCCACGGTACAGTACAGGCTAATGCTATCAAGAGATAATAAAAAATATAGTTAACGTCAATAGTAATGCGTATGTGCGTTTGTGTGCGCCAAGCTAAGGTGTATGCCCCACTTCCGTGCAGGAGCCGTTGGCGCGCTGCTTTCTCTCTTAAACTTGTCGGGACAGCGCTGTAGACACTTCAATACAGTCTTACCTAAACTCTTTTTGCGAAACAATTGCAGGCAAATATTACCTGTGTTAAAGATCCCAGGTACGCACAAATGGTGCTGCAAACGGTCATGATGATGCCTATCACGAAAGCTTGGAGAAAATGAAAAAGGCGTTAAAAACTGATTCAGCCCACAAACACTGCAACCTCTACAAAACAGATTCTTCTTAAATATTACAGACAAATCCGTTTGCTTTAAATCGAGTGGAACTCCGAACAACTACCAATAAACTTACAAGTAGGTCATGCAAGTTTGATCTCTTTAGTTCATTATGATACAGCAAGGACGCAAAAAATTATTCAACCGTTACATCCTTCAACTGGGCTATGCTAATGTTTTTTTCTCGTATTAACATGTTGCTACTATCTCACGGAAAATAGATAAGGAGACGCTTGTCATATTGTGCAACGTTTATAAGAAAAGAGAACTACGGGGAATGCCTAAAACGTTCTCAGGAAGTGAAGAAGGAAGCGTAATTGGACCGCCTGCAAGCAATGTGACGTTGATATTTGCGGCTGCGCCCGTCCCTACTCAACCCGCCTCCTGGACAGCACCCTCGCCCCCCCCCCCCCCCCCCCCAAGGCGGCTTGTATGGCAGGAGCGGTAATGTTTTGCACCTTCCTCCTGCCCTACTCTATTGCTTTCCTGGCGCGCAGTCCTCTTAGGAATCACATCTCTTCGTGGTCACGTTTTAAACGGGGCGCCACTTCGGAGCTAACCTCACTCTAATAGTACACACACCTGTACGCTCATTTTCTAACGCATGCAGCCTGCCGTGGCTGTTTTAGTGCCATCGTTTTGACCACAGTGGTCGCACTTCGCGTTCCATAAAACATTACGGAATTCACCATAAAAAATACAGGATTGCAAAAGCCTTAGTGGCTTCTCCCTTACCGCTGCACATGCATACTAAGCTCGCTATGTTCTCCACAATTATTTCCGACTAAGTTATATTTGGAGCGTACGATGGCCACTAAAACATAACATTCGCGAATCTTGTTTCCCCGGAGTCTTCAGAAAACATATTGAGGTGTTCCTTTGTGTATGCGCAAAGAAACACTGCATCTAATAGGAACTCTAGCCGAACAGAAGTTCTTTAAATGCTTATTCTTGTAATGCGGTTTTTATGGGTTAGTATTTACTCTCTTTAGACCTTTCTTACATAATGTATTAGTTTCAAGGCTGCTTTCCTTAAAGTAGTCGTTGCTTTGAAGCAATCACTTTATTCATACTCTTGGACTTCAGAATAAAAGTAACTCTTTCCGGTTTAAGCCCACGAATTTGTGTATAAACAGTGCAAGTCACGTCTCACCAAGGCTTCGTGTAATCAGCAACACACGTTGTTCCGCCTTTTTGTATCGCGGAGCGATGACATCCACATACATAATGGCGGCTTGGGAATTAATTGCAGACGACACTGTACTGAAAAAAGAAACCATTCGGCACCGTTAAAAGATTCCTGAATGTTCCCCCCTTGACATCCAAGTATACGTTGCCCCGATGTGACAATATGGGGGAAATGTAGTGTTACAAAACAGTTTTATTTTCACGTACGTAGAAACTTCACGTAAGTTAAGCTTTCGCGGATTACGAGTGCTCATTCGCAGAACGCCAAGGGTCGCCGTGGGTCCTACAGACTTACGCCATATTTGAAGTTTTACGTTCCGGCCTTTCGGTTGCTTCCGTACGTAGAGTTGACCAACATGGCGGCGGCCTGCCCTCCCGCTTCGTCGTGATAACAGCTTCGTCACAAATCCCTAGGTGCGATTTAGTGTTCTAAAATGTTGATTTCGCCTGCAGTTTGGCCGTTATTACCCTGATCCAAAGTTTCAATTGAAAAACAGCTTTTGTTTTTCAGATGGAAGGGCGATTTTTCGCCTGTTAAGCCTGATGGAGTGGCGTTTGCCACCGCCATAGCAACGGGCTCGTGAGATCCCGAGCACCAACAGCCGTGCGTGTGTCTGTTAGTAGAAGGCGCTAGGAATAACGCGCGGCTATGGGTGGAGAGTGCGTGCACCCAGGCGCCCTTCGCGCGTGGACCGTCCGTACGTGTAACTGCAAGTGTTTCAAAATACTTGCGTGGGGGCTACGTATTCTTTACTCGTTTGCGTACGTAAAGTCTGCACGCGCATGAAACTAAAACTGTCTAAAATTTCCCTACGTCGCAGTACAACGCAATGCCATGTGGTTTCTCCGCTGCTTTTTACCATAACAATGCTCCAACTTCCCGCACTTCTACAGACCATCCCGCAATTGCGCAGGGGCCATACGTAGACGATCTCACTATTTTCACAAGTAGAAGGTCTAAAGGGTCTGAGCAGAATGACCGTCCAGAGGCCATTACCATCACGGACACATACCCACGCCCCCATGGTCTCAGCTGTGCGGCCGGAAAATAAAACATCTACTGTTGATAAAACTAATGTATTCCCGACTTGCAGCCCCGTCCCGGACCCCCCGAAGTCCCGCTACAGGGCCTCCTCATCCCCAGCAACCAAACTTTCCTTGTATGAGGCCCAGCCTTCCAGTGAGACGAGACAAGTATACAAACTACCCGTCCACTGCTAATGAGTAATGACACTCCCGCAGATTACACATTTCGTCTGCCGCATCACCAACCGCCGCGGAGGTCTTAAAAAATCGAGGTAGTCCGCCTCATAGATGCACTACTACTCGTAAGCTGCGTCACATTCAGCACACCCTACCTAGCACTACAAATTAGCGAACGTCGAAAACTCAACATTATCGCTAGACAAGCACACAAAATAGCGTAAGGTCTTCCCCCGGCAATTTCAACCGCCATACGCCTGCACATGAAGATACACATTGGATGAACTAAAAGAGTCGCATGATGTACACCATGCCGCTGTGTGGTCTTCGCTGTCTTCCTTCTGTCCCAAACTACCCGTCCAGGTCTTCTGCCACTTAATTTCTTATATGCTGTCGTAGTGACGGCAGTGGACCGATATGTAACATTTCTGTATGGAGAAGCACGCAACCGCAGCTAAGTTGTTACCTCGTTGAAGCACAAACAACTCCGGCAAGGAATAGCCCAGAAATTCCTGGTATCCGAACCAAGTATTTATTAATATAATAGGGCACAATCTGAAAAGGACACAAAAATGTGCATTTCGAGCTTCATCGCAAAACCTTCATTGCATTTGAACACATCGAAGCGAATGAACTATTCCAAAAAGCTGCAATTCTTCCAGCCCTGAATTGCCCCTCAAAATGTATGATCTCGGAAAAAAACTTAATCAAACATCACTTGCCACTGTCGCGAGTGCATACAGCCGACACCAGCGAAGTAAATGAAGACACCCAGGTATTAGCTACAAAAAATAATCCTAGTAAGACAGGTTATACCATTTTTCGTATGAATATATTTCCATCAAGGGAAGGGGTACTTGATACGGAGGGGTGGGAGTACTACATAGGCAGGGAATATTGGCAAATGACTGAGAGCTGAGATGAGAACTTACATATTTAAAAGAAAAAAAAGTGACTTCATATCACGCATGAGTTCTGCTTAAATCACGTGAAAACTTTGCTTTACGAGTAACCAAACCTACGCAAAATTAAAATGTCTTTGCCATGTACACGCAACCAGCAGCAATGTGTAAAACTACGTTGACTCGGAATATTATTCCTGCCTCTTGATTCAAATGACGTACATAGAATTATTAGACTTTGAACACTTCCCTTACAAAAATGGATTTTGAGTTTCAATTCAGTTCCAGTTGAGTTTTTATTGAGTCAACAGAAACCTAATTCAAACTCAATTGGCTATTGAGATGTGTCAGTAGAAACTCAAAAGGATTTGTATTGAGAAAACGCAATACAAAAGCAATTGACACCAGTCTATTGAAACTCTTTGGAGAACCAATTGACAAAACTCATCAGGCTGAAACATACACTTTGAAGGGCTATTTTTTTCAGCGCTGCCCACTGTGTCTGCTGAATTAAGACTACTAGGTTACTTTCATGTTTTTTTTATTAAACATTGACATTTCTATTGAGTGCAGTCAATAAAAAGTCAACAAGCTTTCAATGAACAAAACTCAACAGAATATCAAATGACTTCGTTTAATTGAAACTCAATAGAGTTTCTACTGACAAAAATCAAGTAAAATTGAGAGTCGAGCTAGTTGGTGCTACGCGTTGAAATATATACCAGTGTCCTTCTTTTTTGTCCATGTTTTATGGTTCGAGCTTAATTTTCAAAGCTGATAAAACTCCTTAGGCCAGT
Organism: Haemaphysalis longicornis; assembly: GCF_048455015.1. Taxonomy (NCBI): domain Eukaryota; kingdom Metazoa; phylum Arthropoda; class Arachnida; order Ixodida; family Ixodidae; genus Haemaphysalis; species Haemaphysalis longicornis. The sequence continues at coordinate 118,472,430 of NW_027526460.1, forward strand.
AGCCTTTACCAGCAGCATCTTCGCCCAAATAATAATTATACCTGCTAAGTGGGGAAATCAATTATATTGGACAATTTTTGACTGCATTTCCTCAAATACTGCCGCAACATGCTTTGCACAAAACAATGGAAGAAATAAACATTGACAACTCTAGTGACTCATCTCTTCTGGCACGTGACTCCCGCGGAATCGTTTCCTTGCTATAGCAGCGGATTTTCTTCTTTATACCTTAGCACGCATTGACATAATGAGTGTGCAATCTCCACTACTGCTGCTAAGCTTCCGCTTTAGCGGCAGTGGACATATTCGAAGTCAGTCTTCCGGGAAAGTTGGAGCGGAATCATGAAGCATGCATATCTCGGCCGGGAAAAAACGGAAAGGCAGGAGGGGGGGGGGGGAGGCTACACATGTCGGGTCCCAGTTCTGGGGACAAAAAAAAGTCGTCACTCCCCCTACCTCTTTTCGCACATACAATGCTGTGATACCTTGTGTTCCGGGAAGGTAGGTGGGGAGGAGGTACATTTAAAACGCGATTCAATCTGCTACATCTGCAAAAGGCATATGCGAGATCGCATCCTAGTGCGATGATTCAGTGTTTTTCTGTGGAGGCACGATACTAACAGCGCTGTTTTGCAGAAATGAATACTTATCTCACAAACCCAAACGCACAAGAATATTCCAGTGACGAAATTGTGCCTATAAATACTCAGAAAAAAAACAGCAAAACTTTGGTGTAAATCCCTAAACGTCGAAAAATGAACAATTAAATTTTTGTACACAGCGAACTTTTAAAACAAGCGTTCAAATCAAGCGAACGCAGGCTTGGCCTCATCGTCGTTCACTCGTGAACTTCATTACTCCAGTTATCACTCGCGCACCCCGCCGTGGTCTGAGCCCAAGGACGCGAGTTCTATTCCCCGTCATACATAACTTTCCTTGAGGATACCGTGAACTGTCTATGATAACAACAGTAGAACAGCAATGTGGAATGCAGATAATCCCACAAGGAGCAAACGCGCATCTACGCTCTATTAAAACAGGTGAAAACAGTTCTTTCACTGCAAAAGAACTCCGCACGCCAGTCCAAGGCGCCGCCGCTCACACGAACTGAACGAACGAACAAACGAAGAAAAAAAATGAAGAAAGACAAACTGAAGCGCTGATTAACAACTCATCTTTACTGCACAGGGTCACAAAAAGAAAGAACGAGCCTGACACTGCTTCACGCCACTACAAAAAAAAAAAAAAAAAGAGAAACCGAACAAATTAAGGCCCAACCACATGCACGCGTAAAATCGACGTACTCGCGCAACGACGTACGCCTGCGGCGGCATACGCCGCTGCCTTTACGCCGGCCGACGACGTCGGAGAGGGCGAGTAACCACATATCGCCGCAACGCGCGCGTAAACCAATGCGCCGCGCAGGGTGGCTCGACTACTTCGGACTCAGCTTTGTGGCGACCAGTTCAACTACATTTTAACTCAAATAAAGCAAATAATGCCTATTCTCACAAATATACGTATATTTAATACAGAAACAACTAAAACAGTTCTCGGGACATTAAAAAACGTTAAGGATTAGTATGCATACTTGGCAGGCACAAAACCAACGAATCCCTTCCGCTACATTTGGCGTAAAACTGCCTTGCTCCCATAGTTGCTCGTTGCTTCGCGTGTTTTGTCCGGTTGTTTGGTCACCGTATTTTACAAATTACTTCGTTTTATCGCATAATAAATAGTGAAGTTAGCTTATTTATCAATTCACTGTCTTGTTATGCGACCTGACTGCCGATAACATCACCGCCAGAGGTGTACGTCAACACCGTACGCTTGAAAGTTTACGTCGATATCTGGCGGGTTCTGACTTGGGCGTAAAAGGCGCGTACCAATGCATTCGGCGTACGCCGGAGTACGCCGGCTCCTTACGCGCGTACGCCGGTTTACGTCGTTGCGCGAGTACGCCGGTTTTACGCGTGCATGTGGTTGGGCCTTTAGTGGGCTGACGTGCCGCTTGTTACACTCCGAACCGCTCTCTCGCTAACGATGTCAACACGTCCGCGGACTACGTTTCTCAAACACAAGCGCCTCGCAAATATCCTGCGCCCGCAAGCAGATCAAGAACTTTGAAGCTGTTTTCAAAGATTGGACTTTCCAGAATTCTTCCGTCCTCTCTCCTGCTGCAGTTCGCCGAAGCGGGCGCCCGGACACAAAAGACGTGCCATTCACCTCCACACCCGGCGATAACCAGTTCTTTTGGTTCCTCTTGCACCCTCCCACGCTAAGCTAAAGTGACCGCGCTGTCACGAATGTCTAGTACGCGGCGTTGCCACTGCCGCCAGTGGCGCTGACAGCCAACATTGCGACCTCGGCGGAGTTCGGTTATCTGCAATATAATATTATTACTGCTGCTAGAGGGGTTGGTAATAATTCTATAAAAAAATATTGTAAATATTAACATAGGACTCACGAGCCGCCATAGGTTTTTTTGATATCTCGTGTCAATGTTTTCACGCTCAGTTTTCACAAGAATGCGTAGCTGTGGCATAGCCATCGCAAACCGACTTGAAGCCAAGCCGATGTCGCTTGGTCGCAATCCCGGATGTGCGGGGTCTGGCAAAATCCTCCCTGTTCTGTGGTCTGGCGTGGTGCGGTCGTGCGGTCGTTCTCGCGGTTCTGTGCAAATTTATAGCTTTCCTCGTGTTGTTGGCGATTTATGTGCCGTGTGCGAATCTTTTCAACCAGCATCGAAGGTCAGACATTGCAGTGCAGCTGGCGATACATCGAATTTATTGAAGGAAAAGCCATCGTATGCGCTCTTCTACCGCCGGTGAACATCCTTTGTGTGTCGTGTTGTGTTTGTGCGCTGTGATCGTACGGTGAAGAAGCTTGCGAAGTGAGGTGTTACCATCCCTGTTAGCCACGCTTTGGAACCCGTCAATTTCACCACGCTGGGAGCCCCGCTGGGAGCGACGTTGTTATAAGGTAAGTTCATTCTTTCCGAGCGCTCCTGTACATTTCATCGTGACTAACGTTGTGCAGACCTACCTGAATGGCTATACTCACGACTTGGTTATTTGTCGCTATATAAACAGTGTTTTTATGCATGCCGTCTCGAGATCGACCTAAAGGGTACGATTTCACTTCAGCTTTTCAAAAATACTGTACGTAAGTGTAACAAATTGAAGGGGCTATTGTACCGGCACACATTTTGACATCAATCGGTAGTTTTACTGTCTTCCGCGCTGCTGTATTGCTTTCGCGTGTAGTATATTTGTATGTATCTTAAGCTAAAGGTCTAACAAAACCTTTGAAGGCAAGTGACGAATGAATAAAATTCTAGACGCAGTGCTGCTACAGAACGGAGCAGCAGCCCTGTATTGCCTGATACGAAGTGTCCTAAAAAAAGAAAGAACACCATGATTAAGGTAAATAAAATGTTTGACGAACGAAGTTAACGAAAATGAAAAAAAATGAAGGAGGTCGAATCGAACAAGTGCCTGTCGGATCAATAACAGACGCACGAATACTGCGCTATGCAAACACACCTGACAGCGCTAGGCTGAGAGGCAGATCTACCAGTCACAAACAGTATAGTGTGTTCAACCAGTTAGGAGACATGGCGGTAAAATATACTTACAAGCTAAAGTGCTGGCTGCCGGCAATATATTTGCTTCCTAATTTGAACGATTGTTTGGAGAAAGAGCGTAGCTCTTTCTCCAAACGTGGCCTAAACGTGACCTAAAGACAAACGTGGCCTAAAACGTACTTCATTCCAGCTAAAGAAATAATGCCCAAGAATATAACAAATTCATTTATTGCTTTTGGGAAATAGAGACTGTGTATCCGCAGAAGCTAGGGTTTCAACCCAAAGCATCTTTACACAAGTCTGATGCATTACCTTGACACCCTAAAGGCAAGCAGACACTTTGGTTTTAAAACCAATGAAGAAAAAAATGTGCTGCGTAAGGAGTAGTTGGAAACAGACTGCACACTGTTATATATTAGTCTTTTACCACAAAGTGCCAATTCTCTCCACGTATCTTTCTGGGAATTTCTCATTTGCCAGTTTTTGTCTCAGGTGCTAGGCAGTTTGCACTAGAACATGTACAGGAGTCAAACTTTCAAACTGATGAATACCGGTTTTGATTAAGCACTTGCTCGACTTGCTAGCATAAATTGAAATTTGCCATTGCTTATAATCACAACCTTCTGATTGCCTTTCTCGGAGCAGTTTTCAATAAGTTGGGCTGAGTGTGGTGTGAGTAATAGCAAAATCACTGAATAACATTTTGTCTGAACGTGGCGTCAGACGTGCCACTGACTGATGCTACACCGGCATGGTGCGAGGGCTTAGTCGATCTGTTGTGACAAATGTTCTGCCTCTAGGAATTACCCAAATGATTGGTCGGCACGGTATCACTGTACTGTTTTAGTGCTGCTGCTGTATAGAAAATCTCGCCAAGCAAAGGGAAAAAAAGCTTCTATATTTTTTCTCATTTACAGCAACTCTGCTGTTTTTTCCTCTCACCAAACAAAAATGTTTCGTGTTCTCGTTGTGTGTAAACTGGCATCACGACCTTGTTATACTGGGACACTCCTCTGGCATTGTTACGATTAAGGCAAAAATGTGGATATACCCATATCTCATATGATCCCTTCAAGCTGCTGCTTAGTACTACTTGTTTGTTATACGTACTGCAAGGCACACACCATGCTTCAGCGTTACAAGAGTGTGAAAGACTGCGAAATTCAACTTACATATTTTTTTCTGTCACGTTCTTTCTGGCAAGTTTTTTTTTCTTTCACGGTTCATGTAATTTTTTTCCACTAGTCGGTAAGCACAAAGTATTATGCGCTCATTCATTCATAAAGCCATTTGCAATGATTGCCTGCTGTAGTAACTTTAGTTTACAGTACCATCTGACACTAGTTTTTTTTACTCAAGGCTACAATTTTGTAAACCAGCTCATGCAAGTTGACAGTTATCTAATTTTCTTTTGACATTTCCAGCATTGAAATTTCACAAAACAAAATCCACAGGTTCACAGGTATGCTTTTGGACAGGTTTGGTAGTGGCTCACCCAGTCTTGATAGGCCTAAGCAGATTTCTTTTGGGCCTCAAAGATGTGGAAGACACGATAACTAGCCCATGCGGGTGATTTTGTGGCTCCCTGCGGACATAGTCATTCCTCTAGATTGCAGGTGCTTTAATGCGGAAGGCATTCAAGTAAAGGCGTTCCACTCCCTACCCATTGTAGAATTAATTGATGTGGTTAGCTTGCCTTGATGCATTAAAACCTGAGACAAGCTTATACATTTGTTGAACTGCTGTCTCCTTGCCTTGCTTTCCGAAATTACAAACCATCTAACATATAAAATAGCAAGCTACTTAGACCAGCATGCTTAATAAGAAGGGACGCAATCATTTCGTACTGTACTGGTGGAAACAAACAAGTCTGTTTCTTGTTGTATTTTGCAGGCTACACAGTCAAGTAGCCAAGTGGACCCTGCAAGGCTCCAGTCCTCCCGTGCTGCTTTCGTGAGCAATAAAGCAAGCGTTGCCATGAAACACCTCACTATTTCACCTGCTCAATGCGCACCTTGATTTTTTGCATTATTGAAGCAGACTCACTATATATTTAGTACAGTCAACTGAACTTTACGAGGCAATTGGTGAAATAACTTGATAAAAGACTTGATAAAATCAAATCAAAAGACTTGAAAAATCAAACGGGCTGTCTTGAATATGCTCAATAGGTTTTCATTTGACATTTCTCAACAGGAATTCAACAGGAGAGACAATAGATAGTCAACACAGACTCAACTGGAACTCCACCGAGTTTTCTCAATAGACTTTCAATTGATACATCACAACAGGAACTCAACAGGAAAAGTGTATTGAGAGTCAACTGAAAGTGAATTGGAAATCAACGGACATGTTGACTATAGTCAATAGACTTTCAATTGAAACAGAGCGTTGAGTTTCAATTGAAACACGGCGGCCAATTTTCAACGAGAACTCAATACAAAATTTCTATTCAAAGTCAATTGACTCTCAACACATTGTACTGAGTAAAGTCAATTGACTTTCAATTCAATCTCAATAACCATTTTTGTAAGGGTTAACTTCCCTCACTGCCACGTTCTGTTCATCTGCTTGCCCAAACTTAATAATGCGAGAAATTATTGAGGACTAAGTACACCTTTGCCGACTAATTTGTACTTAGATTTTGCAAAAAAAAAAATCAATGAGTATCTGAAACAACCACAGAAACAATCTTCTTACCTGATCGATGCTTTTTATGTCCCCAAGTAATCCTGGGTCACAGCCACGGAACCAGACGACAAGACCGAAACCCATCGCAAGAGTTAACAGATATGCCGTAATTAGCAGGGCTGTGCCAGTCATGGCGGTTCTGTATAGAATAGTTTAGCTGTTAAGAAAACTCCACTGTAATGACACATAGTTCTACTTAAAGAACGACGAAAGGACATATATCGTCCCACTGACGAAAAATGAACTTTGAATGCATTCTTGCTGCATCACCGCTGTTTGCAATTTTTTTTCAGATATGTCCATGCGTCTTGGCGTCGCAAGAATATCTGACTGGTCTTCCCGCATAAGGTACAATATAGTTCCAAGCGCCTGAAGTACAAAGACATTAAGGCGTTTCCGTCTCTACTACGTAGAAGCACTCAGCACCATAGCCAGTTCTTAGAGGATCTCAGTAGGGATATGATAATATTTTGACAACTTCTATGTTTACACATGTAGGTTCCCTTCTGCTAGCATGTACCGGTATTCCGCAATGCTGTCTCAAGGAGTGACTTTCGATGTACCGTATTTACTCGCGTAATGATCGCACTTTTTTTCCAGAAATATTGTCGCGAAGACAAGGACGAAGCAGTTGTCTTGAATGAGAAATACGTTTATTGGAGCGAACTTGTGCTCCCCTAACAACTCAAAAGAATACAGAGGCGGCGAAGCAGCGGTCAACAAAGTGACTTGCACAGGCGAGTGTCGTCGAATCGAATGCCCCGGAGTCCGCACTGCAGGCTTTTTATCTTTCGGCGCGCGTGGTTCTCGAAACGTCGATTCGCATCGAGAACATAGTAGATCCAAGAAGATTATTCTGGGCTGTTCACGTTAGATCGGAATGCTCTCCCTATCACAACAGATAACACATGCGGCACAGAAAGAAAGAATGGAACACGCGCTTCCCTTGGCGCAGAGATAACGCAGACCGGCGCAGCCGGGCGGTAAAAGCAAAACACAAATAAACAAATCCAATGTATGGTTCGCGGCAATATGATGCGAATTTAGGGGTGCGATCATTACGCGAGGTAAATTTTTTTGCGAAAAAAGTTTCATCGCAGAAAACGCAAGCACGTTGGAGGTCAGAATGTTTACGGTAGGTCTCATGAACATAATAAACGTAATCAAGAAAAACATAATAAAAACTTCATGGACCACCGAAAGCCGCGTTGCAAAGTGACTTAAAATGTAGTGTTTTCAAGAAGTACGAAGCGTGCTCGAACGAGTTTGCTGCGAGGTGAGAACAGGTCGACCAATAAGTGACTGCTGCTGTCACAGTGCGGGACACGGCTGCCGACGCAGCAAGCTGAACGCGTTTTCTTCTTTGTCTTGTGAGTACATTATCTGCACTTAGTGCGAGTTTCTTCCGCACCAATAATAAACTCATGCTTGCCGATATCGCTAATATCGGCAAGTCTGCGGCAATGACGTAGCCATGTCCGCTTTGAAAGAGAAGGAAACACAGGTAAGCACGACCATCGTCAACTGGACTTGGCACCCACACGGCATATGGCTGCGGCAAGTTCAGGGTGCGATCATGGCGCGGGAAATAAGAAAAATCTTATTTTGACGACGAACTTCAGGGGTGCGATCATTACGCGAGTGCGATCATTAAGCGAGGAAATACGATATACCGTAAATAAGCGCATAAACATATTACAGCACAAATATCACGCCCGGCACACATGACCACTCTAGAGTCTTACAAGATCGAGCGTTCGGTTTCCCAAATGGTACAGGATCACTTCTGAGCCAATGCTGCAAATAATGTGATATATTTCCTTTGCCCACCGTTTTGATTCCAAGAATACCACCGGTGCAAGCAACTCATTCTCTTATTGGTACTATAATGGACTCATAGCTTCCGGCTACTCCTTGGACAAACAGGAAATGACACATCTTCATCATTGTCATGATTAACAGCCTGTTTAGTTTTTCTGTAGCATGAAGGCCTCTTCCATTGATCTCCACATTACCGAACAAATTCGTTTTGCCTATCTTTTGGTACGTGATAAATTCTGTTGTGTGTTACAGTGGCGTGTATGCCCAATAGCGGGGAAATTGACTGTTAAAAGTCTTGCTTTTACTGGGCCTTCAAGCGGACCTCCCCATTGAACACAGACCAAAGTTTCTCGAGATGAGACAACAGATCAAAAATGAGCTCATCTGATTTCAGGTGCAAGCCGCAATAAACAACATTGCTTAAGGTTTTCTACATTGGGTGCTCGAGTAACGTAACAAACGACCACTGTATATTGCCAATCAAGACCGCCAACATGAAAATACTACTTTTTAGCAGTGACCCAGCTCCCAGTGAAGGCTTGCCATGTACGGTGAACATAGGATAGCTTACATTTCTAACCAGCAAGATTCAAAGTCGGCCAAGTTGGTATATCACCTAGAGAAAAACAGTGCGCAAGCAAACCGAACAATAGGAAAAAGGCCCAACGCTAGCACTGACTATGAACTAGCGTTTTTCTAGGAAGCGGAAGGAATATTATGCACTATAACACACATGTGTAGAGCAACAAGCAAGGACTGACATGGCTCCACATACAATAATGCACAAAAGGACAAAAAACGCAAGAAAAGGGGTTCGCCTACGAGCTGGCAAGTCACGTAAAGGTATGGCTAATAAGCTTAGCTTCTTTTTTGTCAAGCGATATCGATGTTTAAGTTACGCAGTCACCTTTATAAAGAAGAATGTAGAAAGCTTCTACAATCTCCCTAACCATTCATTTCTACTCTAGAAGAGCACCTGCGTATCAACGAAAAAGGGGTTGCATTCACACTTTTCACAATGTGCAGGTACATTTGAATACGCGCGATTTTTTATCGACCCTGAGTGCTCTCATACCCATATTCTAAGCAGCACCCACTCGTCCCCACGTACAGTTTTTTACGAGACAGCGGTATCTCGTAAACGACACACATTTCAGAAGGCAATAGCACACGTGCATTGATAATAGCACACGAGCAATAGCACATGTGCAATTGTTACGACTGGCACCTTCTGGACGTTTCTCTTTTTGTTCATCAACGAACAAAGCCTGACAGGTCAATTTGCCAGCGTTTTAGAACTTCATACACGCGAATAGGCAGAAGATGCACAAGAAGATATTTGTTGTAGTTCCTTTCGAGTTGAGGCACTCTTCAATTTTGATTGATTTGATTGATTGTAGGGTTTAACGCGCCGACACAACTCAGGCGATGAGGAGTGCCGTAGTGAAGGGCTCCGTATTAGTTTTGAGCACCTGGGGATCTTTAACGTGTGCCCAAATCTCATACACACGGTCGTTTTTACTTTTACCATGAGAAAAGCGGCCGCCGCGGCCGGGAATAGAACCCGCGTCGTCGTGCTCAGCAGCGGAACTCTTCAATTTTTATACACAAGCAAACATCGTCAAAAAGATGCCTATTAGGGCTTTACCAGTAAACACTACGGCGCAACACACAGCCGTACATGCGCTCGCGCAGTGCGTATTTTGGTGAGTAGAAACCGTGTGTACGAATACAGAACCCTAGCATACAATATTCTCGGATGAATATGAGTATTACAAATGCGACTTTTTCACCAGCTTCCAAGCATCAGTCATTGATAAGTTTTCGGTTGAACCTCACGTTCTTTTAGTATTTTCTTTACCGCGCAAGTGTGAATATTGATTATGAGGCTTAACGCACCGATGGTCCACAGGCGACGGGGCGCGTTGTAGTTGAGGGCTCCGTGTTAATTTTGACCGCGTTGAGATCTTTAACGTGCCCCGAAATCTCGAACAGACAGGTGTCTGCGCGTTTCTCTTCCATCAGAAAAGCGGCTGCCGCTCCCGGGGATCGAGCCCACGTCTCTAGGCTCAGCAGCACAACGCCTCAGCCCATCAGCCACCGCGGCGGGTACCTTACAAGTATGGTATTTCCAAAAGAGTAAAATACTCCCCGCAATGAAGGCACACCAGTTATAACCAAGCGCCAGTCCCCCCGGCTAATGTTGGGTTAGTCAAAGAGAATTTCGAAAGTAAACCCTGAAATAAAGCAAAAATTCAAGGTCATTTATGCCTTTCGAATGTGGATTAACCCTTGAGCGTTAAATTATTGTCGTGGGTATGGTTGGTCAATATCGCCTTGTTCTAGCTTGGTGCGCACTCATGAGCATACTTACAGGTGCAGGTGCATTCTTAGATATTTTGAAATTGACGCCCGCACATGTACCACTGCGTGGTCGGTTGATCCGCATCGGTGTGGCATCGCAAGCGAAATGTGTCCGACTGTGTGCGTGTACACCACTTTTTTTCTGCCCCGCTACGTCCAGTTTAGAATCACCGACGATCGTAACTAACACAAGTATTAATGACGCATAAGCGATTCTTAGGTTCTGAAGGCGATAGCGGTAATCTCAAACAAAAATAGGTGTCTGTGAATAAATGCATCTTTCTTTCTTTGTAGTTGTGTGTGTGTGTGTGATCTCTCTTTCGCGAACATTACCGAACCGCGCAAATTCAACTCATGCATTCGCACTTTCACATTCTTCCCCTCGGGGAAATGCGGGGAATTTTTTTTTACTTTCCCCCAAGTTCATTACAAACATTCTACTCCCCACATTCATTCTGCTGGGTCTCCATTATTTTACCCCAGGTGTAAAAACGTACTGAGGTCTATTTTGCATGGATTAAAATGAATGCACGAAGCAAACACAAACAAGACGAAGTGAATGCTTTGTGCGAAATATCGCGTCGTTATTGTCAGGAATGCTGTTTGCCGAAGCCGTGGCGCTTCATGCATGCCGATTGTTTAAATTGCAAGGCTTCCAGATAGTGGTTCAGACGCTGGCTATGGTGTCTTATTATTGGTTCAGCAGTGCAGGATGGGCCCCATCATGCATTTCTTATCAAAAGGACGGCAGAATTCCCCAAGGTGAGCGATCGGACGCTGCACCAGCGGGCGTCAGAAAAACAACGTTAATTGTTTTTACGCTGAAGAAAAATTATAGCAGACGATATCGTGGGAGGTACACCAATGTGAATGACGTTGACCTAAGAGCCTTCAGAATGTTTGGCACCCCGTTTTTTTCTACTTAACAGTAGCCCTGGTGTCGCCATTATGATTGGCCAAACTGTTCCCTGGATGTTAAAAAAAAGTTTGCTTCGGAGACAAAGCCCGGTGTCAGTAAGTGCTGCTTATTAAAATGCCGCACCCTGGGCGGTCACAGCACTTCTACCTGTGCCAGAGTGCGTGGTTACGACGCTTGGTTAAGTAGACTTCTTACAGTTACAAAGCGTTTGCCACCGCTAGAAACACAAGTATTCAACATTGCTTTAAGAAGAAAGTAAATCACCTGCATTAGGCTCGCCGATAAGAAATTCGGATTGGCCTCCAAAAGGCCTTAGTATAAAATCAATACAACAAAACTTCTTCCGACTTTCTCTCTGTGAAAAGGGTAAACCAGCGAAGCTGAATTCCTGAATAAACGTGCATTCCATTTACGATTACCGACGAGAAATAAAATTTGATATGTAGCTTTGTGACTTATCTTGACCGCATGATCGGCGTCCTGAGGAGCAGGAGAAAGAGGAGGAGCAGAAGAAAACTACACCAGCAGGTGCTTGGTACGCCGCCAAAAGGAGGGTGGTACGAACGTACACATGGTCGACGCCAACATTTTGAGAGACGTTTATAGTCTACCTGAGAGTGTACCGGTCTTAAAGGTTATGCGTATTGACAACCATTCAAATCGAATTGGATATCCAGGTGATAAGACAAACAAAATCCCCAGGTTGCAATTATGTTTTTCACGGCGTGCGACACTAATAAAACTTCAGTGCTTATAGCGCACATATCGGAAGATTGGCTTTCTTCGCGAATATGGCTCGTGATTTTGCCTCAAGCCAGGCATTGCACGTCGCTGAACCTGAGGTTTAGCATACGCACACGAAAAACGCACAAAGCCATAATCCTAAACAGCTTAGCTCTAAAACGAGCGCAGCTGAGACGCAAACAAATCCCACCCGCTCGCATTAAATGAACCCTTTTTTTGGTTACGTTCTCAGCGGCGCTGCTTTTTTATTGTTTATGTCCAAAGAATGGACCCAAATGTCCACAAATACCCACTGGCAAATGCTTTTTTTGAGCACACAGAAAAACAAAGGAGAGAGTTCATGCAACTATCGTCATGTGATGAATGGAGAAAATTGCAAAAAGGGGCTCACTGGGAAATTACGGTCTTTTTTGCGACCTAAAATTTCTACCGTTATGCGAAATGTATCCCTTAAATACGTGAGACACTGTAATATTACGCACGTTAGCAGCATCAAAAAGGAAACCCCGGACAGGGTTTTCGCGAAAGATTTTGTGTATGCCAGCAATGCGGTGAATGATCAATTCATAAAACTCGTTGAAAATGCCAGCACGGTGGGACCGATGCCCAGGGCATCGAACCTCTGCAGCAGCTTGGCACCTCAATGTGCGCTCGCTGATTTAGCCATGCCAACGGAATCCAGAGAGCTCGCGTGGATGAACGTGAAAAGTTTCGCTTCCAGGGAAAACGAGACATTCACAGTACAAGACGTGGAGTCACTGTGTGAAAGCGAATGTGGAAAGTCATTGCTGGAAGTTGTAGAACTTCATACAGCAACTTCTAATAGACACCTCAATGAAAGAAACCGCACCACGTAATTGATGATGATGTTCGCAGTCTATAGCCAGTGGTAGGAAACATCTAGGAGACCCATCATCCAGTGATGACACAATGTCGGCTGAAGAAGACGTCAGATTTGAGCACCTGTGATATATTTTATCAAAAGAAACTGTTCATTTTACGCGCTCCCGCTTTATTTTAGCTCTTTTCTGTTTACTGGGTTCAAAAGCACTCCAATTCGGTATTCATTTTTCTAATAAGCAGTACATTGCAGAAACTGTACGTCCTATTGAGTAGCTTCGTCAATCGTTACAACGTACCCAAGTGCGTTTAGAACAAGTATTTATTTTTTTTTTACGGTTAAAACAATTTGGGGCTAACTTTTAGCGATTATGTTCCACCATGAAGCCTGCTGTATTTTCTCATACCTTTTGGCTTCTTGAAGTGTTCGGCAGGCCAGCTGTCTCTGGACAACAACTTGATCAAAACATAGTCGGTACAAGGATGTGGCTGAAGCTCCAAATAGGCAGGACCAGGCATTTTCATCGCTGGTTACGTCCAAGCTGAAGCTGTTAAATAAACCACGCAGAAATGTAGAAGGGAGCTTAGAATGTAACAGCGTGCGTAGTTCCCAAGAAACTGTATAGTTTTTGGTGGATGCCTTACAAGTATCACTTAAAAACCCCACACCCGTGTCATTGCTGTTTTTGCTATTTACTCTTTGTATTTTAGTATCATTGATATTGTTACCGCCTTATGCCTCTCTGCTTGGGCCTCCCTGGCCTGCGGTATGTTCTTAAATGAACAATAATAAATTATGTGAAGCCTTGCGGAAAAGTCACCGCACAGAGGGTCGAGAAGGCTGAAGGGAGGTGACGGGTCGGTCGGAGGAGGAGGACGTTTATAAACAATAATGTAATTCACCAATGCTTGAAGCTTATTGTGATTGCGTTCACTCATTGGCAGTTATGATAGTGTACCATGACAACGCAGAGATAGGTTGTCGGGAAGAAGGTATATTTACAAAAGACACCGTAGTCACCGGCACACAGCCGGTTGATGGCGCCAACCCAGTCCAGCGGAAACTCGGACTTCGTCTGCCTTCTCTTCATTCCGTTGGTCGTCGACCAGCGTCTTTCCACCGGAGCACATAACCAGGTAGGGAGAGATTGGCCACATGGATATGCGTTTATGCTTCGTGTAAGTTTCTCGGGAAGCTGGCTTAAGTCTGCGACACAACTTCCCCTCCGAAGATGCACTGTCTCGGTGCCTGTTAGGAAGGAGGAGCAGTAGTAGGTAGATACCGCTGGTGGTACGGCTTGAGGCGGCTCACATGAACCAGCTGAGGTGCTGAGTGCCCAGACAATGTCAGAGGCAAGAGGGGTACAATTTCGTAGGTGGCGGCAGTGACGGCACGCTCGACGCGGTATGGGCCAGTGAAGGGGGACATGAGCTTCTCAGACAGACCAACTCGGCGAGAAGGGGTCCACAAAAGAACCAAGGAGCCAGGAGCAAAGTGTGCAGGGCGGTGGCTCTCGCCATATTGACACTTCAGGGATGCTTGTGATGCCAAGAGTCGATCTCGGGAAACCTGACGTACCAGTTCAGCGTGGGCAGAGTCCTTCAATGCTTTACTGATTATGAAACTGCTCCGTAACTCAATGGGAGAGCTTCATATGCTGCGTTTGTCCGCCGCGCGGTGGCACCACCCTCTCACTGAGGTCACTCCTCGGGCGGCGTTGCGCTGGCTCGAACGGCGGAGCCGCGGCGAGTTGTGTTTGTTTTGTGCGGGAAAAAATGTAACGTGCATATCACGCTCTCGTGATGCGACTTAAGTAGTGCAACGACGATGCCGAACATGTGTTGCGTCCCGGGATGTCGTTCCTTGTACAGCGATACCACAGAAAATGTTTCCTTGTTCTGTTGGCCGAGCGACGGGCAGCTGCGTGAGAATTGGAAGAGTGCCATTCAAAGCAAGCAACGGGAGATTTCAGCTTAGATTATAAGTGTACGACAGTGTGTGGAAATGCACTGTGTGTGAGAATGGAAAAAGCAATGTACCATTTTGACAGCATCGTGTACCTAGAATTGTACAATGGTAACTTAAAGCCGGATTTTTTTTTTGTCATATCAGTCACGTTGTAGCGGTGCTTCTTCTGATGGAGGCGGAAACCAAAAACGCCCGTGTGTACGAGATTTCGGCGCACGTTAAAGATCCCCAGGTGGTCAAAATTAATCCGGAGCCCTCCACTACGGCGCGCTCCATCGCCTGCGTTGCGTCGGCGTGTTAAACCCTACAATCAATCAATCAATGTAGCGGTGCTTCATTACCTGTTTGCAAACTTGTATTACCTTGCGCTCAGGATCGCGTGTAAAAAAAGCTTTGGGACGTCCTTGTGCTTTTACTTTTCATATTTCCGCGAATTATCCCTTAGGGTTCGTTTTGTTTGTTTTGTAACCACGCGTGGCCGATTCCGGTTTCTTATCTGGCGTTTCGCCCGGAGCGCCCATTTGCTCTGTTTGTCGTACGGGACTGTCGGGCAATATTGCTTGATATGGAAAGGGTCCCACTTTGTCGCGAACTTGATTTTTTGTTTCGTTCTCGATGCTATTTCCATGGATCTGGATTTAATAACGTTCCGAGAGTGATGCATGCATACAAACACCGCGCAACTCACTTTATCGACTTTCATTTGTGCACGTCATACTGCGGACTGCTTCTTCGACGTTTGTGTTTCATTCCAGTCTTTTGTAGTGCAGGAGCTCGCTAGCTCGTTGCGTTCAGAAAAGCTTTGCTTCGTTCTTGGATACGTGGAAATATTCTGTTTTCTCCGTGTGCTGCAGAACGCAGTGCGAAAAAATAAATTTTTAAGTGCGAATGCACTTCTTAAGCGAGCCTGAAGCGTCCGCCGCCGTCCGCATAGAAACAGCTGCGGGTGCGCGCGCTCCTCGTCTTCCTTGGCAACGGGGGGAGATGGGCGCGCGCTGCCTGGCCGCTGACATGGCATATACCCACGTGGGGGATTGGCCAAGAATCGGGCGTGAGAAGGGCTAATGCACCCGCGTAAAGGAGTACTGACACGAAATTTCAAAGCTGAGATCCGCTCTACCAATCAAGTACAACGACAACACAAATAGGTGTCTGTGAACAAATGCATCTTTCTTTCTTTGTAGTTGTGTGTGTGTGTGTGATCTCTCTTTCGCGAATATTACCGAACCGCGCAAATTCAACTCGTGCATTCGCACTTTCACATTCTTCCCCTCGGGGAAATGCGGGGAATTTTTGTACGCTGGACCACGCTCTTTTGTCTCCCTTGGTAACATTGAAATTTTTTGTTGCATGTGATAAAATCAGTTTTATTGTTCTTTTTTCGCATCCTGTTTTTGCAAGTATTGCAAAGCGTGGATGCAGGAAGACACATGGTGCAACATATATCTCTTCGTGTTTTGACCCTTCGCGTTTCTGCAGCGTTTTTAGATGCTCTCAAGTATGTACCCACTCATCGAAACGACAATACTATTGGGCTATCTCTTTTAGCGTTCTGTGCATTCCAGAGCAATCAACGGATTCATTAAGCGTAGTCTGAACGACGCGTACTTGGTTTTTTTTAGTTTTTTTATTGTATGATTGATAGGCCAGCAGCAGTCCGTGACTACACAGCTACCGTATATGTGGTAATTACAACTTTGCTTCAAGAAAAGAAGCAATATAGATTTAAAAATCCGTAAACACGACGCCGCAGCGTTTGTGCCAGAGCACACAGAAGCCGTTGCCGTTCGCGACCGAAGTCTACGGCAGTTTACTTCGAAAAATAAAACCCCATTGAAGGCAGGTGATATGCACAATCACTGGACTATTCATCGCTAACTACTACGAAACAAAACTTAATCAGCGCGCAGTAACCAAAAGCAGCAAGCGTTTGCACGCCAAGAGCTTGCCTTTGCTTCGCCAAGAGCTGGCCTTTGCTGGCCTTTGCTAATGATGTTTGCCACTGCGATTATATCCCCCCGAACCGTGTAATGAATTAGGCCTGTGTTACGAGAAGTATTCACACATTTTTGTGTCTTCGTTTACACAGACGTTTGTTTGCTGTTTTCACTGTTTTTTACACGTCTCTTTTTGTTATACTCAAACATTTGTATCCCCACCCCTCATGTAATGTCCCGCCTAGGGACCCTTGAGGAAATAAAATAAATAAAATAAATAAATACGCCGCACGCGCGGCGGCTGGATGACCTTCGTGCGGCGCTGGCGCCTGTACTGGCGCGCGCAGTCCCTATATGAAACGAGCGCTGAAGTTTCGTGACCAGTAAAGCATTGAAGGACTCTGGCGTGGGTGATAATGTCACGAGCATATGCAGTGGTCGGCTCACTTGAAGTCAGTAGAGTGGTGTCGGACGATAAAGTAGGCTCAGGGCCAAATAGAAAGAAGAAAGGAGAATATCCAGCAGTGTCGTGCCGAGAGAAATTATATGCAAATTTGACATGAGGTAGTGTAACGTCCCAATCCCGATTATCTTTGGGGACGTAAATTGCACGCATGTCGGTGAGCGCTTTGTTGAGCCGCTCAGTAAGGCCATTTGTTTGAGGATGCTATGCAGTCCTCAGTTTGTGCTTTGTTTCACAAGCGCGAAGAAGGTCCTCGACAACCTGTGACAAAAAGTACCAGCCACGGTCGGTGAGCAACTGGCGCGGAGCACCATGACGCACGATGACGTCCTCCAGAAGAAAATCGGCGACATATGTAGCACAACTCGTCGGGAGCGCACGAGTGATAGCGTAGCGGGTAGCATATTCTGTGGCTACCGCTATCCAACAATTTCCGGACGAGGACAACAGAAAGGGGCCTAAAGATCTAAGCCAACACGATAAAACGGTTCGGTGGGAATGCCCAAAGGTTGTAACTGGCTGGCGGGACGTAATGGGGGCGTTTTTTGACGTTGGCAAGGATCGCATGCCGTGACATAGCGACGCACAGTCTGGTAGATCCCTGGCTAGTAAAATCGCCGTTGGAAGCGGTCGTAAGTGCGAGCGGCGCCAAGGTAGCCAGCCATTGGCACGTCGTGAGTGGCGGAGGTCATCCGAGCGAAGTTTCTAGGGCACCGCCAGAAGCAGGTCACGTCTATGAGCCCCGAAGTTGCGGCCGTATACGATTCCATCCCGCAGCACAAACGCATTCAGAGAAGGGTCCGTTGGCTCTGAGTGGAGACGGTCGATGATAGGCCGAAACGTCAGATTAAGGCGCTAGCGGTCACCGATGTCTTTGAACTCAGAGAACCAAAAGACACAAATATCGTTTTCGTGCTCATCAGTGTGAGGCTCTTCGACGGGATTACGAGATAAACAGTCGGCATCGCTGTGCAGTTTACCCGACTTGTAGACAACCGAATAATCATATATAGTCTTGGAGGTATAGAGCCCAGCGAGCGAGCCGACCTGTGGGATCATTCATAGAAGAAAGCCAGCATAAGGCGTGGTGGTCAATTATAACGGTAAACTGCCTGCCGTACAGATATGGTCTACATGTACCTACGGCCCACAACAGAGCAACGCATTCGCGCTCGGTTATAGAGTAGTTGCGCTCAGGTGGGGACAAAAGACGGCTTGAGTAGTTGTTACCGGTCGAGGCCTGCCTGTGTTTGGGCCATCACCCCTCCTATTTCATGGCCGCTGGCGTCTGAACGGATTTCTGTTGGAGCAGAGCTGTCAAAGTGAGGCAGGATTCGCCGGTTCCATAGGTGGCCGATGAGCGCGGAAAAAGCCGAAGCTTGCGCTTGGCACCAAGAGAACGCTATATCTTTCTTAAGAAGATCAGTGAGGGGGCCAGCAGTGGCAGAGAAATCCTTGACAAAATGCCGGAAGTACGAACACAGCCCCATAAATTTGCGCACATCCTGCACCTAACGCGGAATGGGGAAGTCTTTGACGACGCGTATCTTCTCGTGATCGGGTTGAACACCGGTGGAGTCGACTAGGTGACCGAGAATCTTGATTTGGCGGCATACAAAATGACATTTTTTGAAGTTCAGTTGCAGACCGGCTCTGCGAAAAACATTCAGAATGTCCGAGAGACGTTCCAGATGAGTCTCAATTGTGGGTGAATAGACAATGACGTCGTCCAGGTAACCAAGACAAGTTGTCCACTTGAATCCGCGATGAAGAGAGTCCATCATCATTTCGAATGTGGCAGGCGCGTTACAAAGTCCGAATGGCATGACTTTGGATTGGAACAAACCGCTAGGTGTTACGAAAGCGGTTTTTTCTCTATCTTTTCCGTCAACAGCTATTTGCCAGTATCCGGACGGCAAATCAATGGATGAAAAGTAGGAGGCACCATGTAGGCAGTCGAGGGCGTCATCAATTCGAGGGTGCGGGTATACATCTTTCTTGGTAATTTTGTTCAAGTGCCTGTAGTCAACACAAACGCGCCATGAGCCATCCTTCTTTTTCACCAAAACAATCGGTGATGCCCAAGGGCTAGAGGAGGGTTCAATAACATCCCTTCTGAGCATTTCGTTGACTTCCCGCTGAATGACTCCTTTCTTGGTCTGAGACACGCGATATGGGCGTCGGTGTATAGGACTGGCATCGCCGGCGTTTATGCAATGCCTCACAACACACGTCTGACCTAAGGGCCGGCAGTCGAAGCAAAAAATGTCGCGATTGGTGGCAAGAAAGAACCGGAGCTGATGTACGCATCCCTTTTATGGCAATTCCAACAGGGGTGTCGCCGGCAAGACCATTGGCAAAACTTTAAATAATTCCACTTTAAGGTCATCCACTCGTAGCTGCACCTTCATGTTCATTGCACTTGAAGTTGTCTTGCCCGTCCTTCGGTTCAACATTACAGAAACCTAAATTCTGGTCTACATTATTATTATTAGGACGTTTATTAGGAAGACTGCATATAATACAGTACCTACATTGGTAAAGAATACAGAAAGAGGTCCCATAGTTTATCACTGTGGGGGGACCTCTTGTTAAAAAATACATAAAAAACGGTAAAACAAGAGCAGTCAGAAGAGATCAGCAGAAATATAATGTAGATTTATACACAAACCAAATGGACACGGTATAACGGTATAGTGAACAATTGCGATGATCGTTCATTACTGATTAGGCCAAAATTTCAGAGCGGAGGTAAAAAAAAATGACGCTTCACTGGACATCGAGTGTCGAAATATAGAACAAAACAGTTTAATTGTGACAAAACAGCCTAGGCTGATTTGTTCAGCCTTCACAAATAAAACAGAGCATGAAAACAGAATTATTGTAAAATAATATTACACAATAAACGCATTACGGGGATCAATCAGGCAACATGCTTTCATTGGGGTGGATTAAAAAAAATTGCAACACAGAAATCAACGTCAGTGAACTGGAGACATACATTTTCCCGGATTATATACGCTTTCCTTCGATTTATAGGGTGAGAGTGAATGAAGGACTATTTAGAAACAAAACATTTAAGTGATCTCTTAAAGGATGATAATGGCTTTCGACTTTTTAAGGCTACCGGCAGGTTGTTCCACAATTTTATCATGTTGAATTAACCGACTGTTTCCCGTAGTTCGCGCGGACTGGAGGAAGCAAGATATTATTTCGCATTGCAAAACGCGTGTTGTTGTTGGTAATACTTGTTCGTCCTATTACATAAAGAAGGTGAGAGTGGCTGAGTAAGTTATAAGTGGTAATTCCTAAGTTGTACAAAACGAGCTCACTGATTGGGAGAAGGTTGAGTGATCGCAAAAGAGGGCTTACATGGGTGTATCTAGGGCTAAAGGTGATTATTCGGGCTGCTTGGTTTTGAATATGCTGCAGTGACGCAAGGTGAGACGGGTAAGTGTTCCCCCAAGATGTTATGCAGTAATTTATGTGACTGTGGATGAAAGCATTATAAAGAGTAATTAACGTGGGCAAGCTGAAACAACGCCGAGCTTTCACCAGTACCCGAATTCCACAGGCTGTTTTTTTTACTAAGGAAGAAATACGTAAATTAAACTTGAGGTGCCTGTCTAGTTGAACACCAAGGAAAGAGCTCTGAGCAGTACTTGTTATGGGGTGCGAGTTAATCATAATAGTAATACTATCAGTGTGCTGGACCCTGGAGCCAAATATCATAAATTGAGTTTTCGCCGGATTAATTTTTAAATTATTTTTTTTGACACCACAAGTTAAGGTTTCGGAGGTGAGAGTTTAATCTCTCAGTTATGGCTTCAGTACTTGTATGGGACGTAAAAATTGTGGTGTCATCAGCATACAATAGGCATTCCATTTCCCGGCTAAGGTAGTGCGGTAGATCGTTAATATATAACAAGAATAAAATCGGCCCAAGAATGGAACCCTGAGGAACCCCAATATTAATTATTTTTGTATCTGACAGCACATCAGATAAAGAGACAATTTGTTCACGGTTAAGTAGATAGCTTTAAATCAGTTTAAGGGGGGGCCCAATTATTCCATATGAAGCAAGCTTACGGAAAAGTATGTTATGGGTAATCGTGTCAAAGGCTTTGGTAAAGTCTATGAACACAGACCCTACAATTTTTCCCTGGTCGATTTCTTTTTTAAATTTGTCAGTTACGGCTATTAGAGCAAGGTTGGTTGATAAGCCATGACGAAAACCGAATTGCCTTTTAGTTACTATATTCTTTTGTTCAAGGTAATTAGATAAACGCTGTTCGAATAATTTTTCAACAACTTTACTGAAAAATGGAAGAATTGAGATCGGTCGGTAGTTTGAAATCAAGGTTCTGTCACCCTTTTTAAACACAGGGATTATTTTGCTTTTTTTCAGTTCCTTTGGGAAAATGCCCGTCTCAAATATAAGGTTAACGATATGCGCAAAAGTATCAGAAATGATGTCGACAATGGCTTTAATGTAGCTTGCATGCATATTATCAAGGCCCGCACTCGTATTTTTAAGATTAAGAATCGTGGAACGTACTTCACTGGGAGTAGTAGGTAATAAAAAAAATGACTGGGGCACGAGTCGCGGACAATCTAAAGTAGGCGGGTCAGCTGAGCTCGGTGGGGCAGAAAAAAAGATACTGAAAGCATTTGCTATATCATCGGGCAGGGTGAGGGTATTGCCATCATGATTTATTTCCGCTATCAGATTCCGGCCTATGTTGTTATGCATAAACTCATTCAACAAACGCCATTGCTTTCAGATGTTGCTGCCAGACACAGAGATTTGGTTTTCGTAGTAAACTCTTTTCGCTTTCTTTAGTATTGACGTAAGTACAGTACAATATTTCTTGTACCGTTGCTTTAGTGCGCTGTTGAATGGCTGCTTTTTAGTCTTCCGATAAAGGTTATCCTTTTTTCGTAGACTTTTGAGCAGACCAACTGTTAGCCATCGTTTTTGCGGAGACGATTGCTTTTGTTGGCAAGACATAACCGATGTTGAAGATAGTATGCAGTGATTTATAATGGTTGCGAATTCAGTGTAACATGACTGGCATCTTTTAGAGATGTGACTCTGGACCAATCTGAATTGCTCGCTAAATTAATAAATTTCGCTTTGTTGAAAGTAGATTTGGTATGATGCGATAAGCGTTTGGGGTTGGGGCAGGGAAAGCGGAGGGCAATTGGGAAGTGGTCGGTGATGTCAACCTGAATGATAAAGGCTTCCGGTGGGATCAGCGCATTCATTAAAACATAATCAATTAAAGTGCCTGAATCAGTAGTAGGGCAACGGGTAGGTAGATGAAGCAAAGATTCAAAACCATAGCCATGGAAGCAATTGGTGTAATCGGTATGCTGGGAGGTCCCGTGAGCTAAAAGGTTAATGTTGACGTCTCCAACTATAATAACAGATTTGTTTTCGTGAGAGCGGGAATGTAATAAATTCTCAAGTTCCAGGCAAAAGTTACCAACCGCTGAATTAGGGGATCGGTAAATGGTACCAATGATAACATTTTTACTGTCAATAGCAAAATCGGGGTCAGTAACTTCAATCCACACTGATTCACAGTCAACTACGTTCAGGCGTAGATCAGATCGCCGTCGGTAGTTGATGCAGGATAAAAGAAATATGGCTGCGCCACCATGACTCGACGTCATACGATGGGAGTACTCTGAACTGTATGAGGGAAAACAGTATAGATTCTTATCGGCATCGCCTAGCCAGGTTTCTGAGACACAGATGATCGAAAAAGGATGTTTTGCTAACGATACGAAAGCTTGAAATTCACCATAGTGTTTTATAAGGCTGCGGGAGTTGAAGTGAACCACAGAGTGATAGGAACCAGTGAAGAATGATTGTACGTATTTAGCTTTGATGTACGCCATTATTACGATTTCTAAAACAGCTCAAGACCAGTTAGCGAAAGATAGAAAGGTCAGACTCGTCCTTGATGCGGATTGCTCGGCTATCAGTTTTTCTGGCCAAAATCTAGCAGTCCACTGTCCACAGAAATTTCCATTCTTTTTCATTTTTGAGTTCCAAGGCCTTTGCAAACAGTTTTTGTTGCTCACAGTCAAGTGATCATTGACGTAAAGTTGTTTTTGTTTCCATTCCATGGAACCCAATCTCTTTTGCTTCTAGGCGGGCCTTTCGTGCCTTCTTCACAAACTCATTCTTTTTTGCGCGCGAAAGAAAACGAGCAATCAAATTCTTTGTGTTTCCTTTGGATGGTACACGATGTACAACATCAAAATCGGACTCTGACACCGGGCATTCGATCTTGTTTCCAATGGCTTGCATAATTTTCACGCAGTCTTCACCTTTAGTTGTTGGAACGCCTTTATTCTCAACGTTGTTCTTTCTCGAGTACTGCTCCATGTCAGCAACCCTACTCTCCAGTTCCTGGTTACGTGCGACCAAGGTTTTGTTTGCTGCTTTGAGCTGTTCCCGCTCTGTTGTCATTTCTTCTATCGTTTCATTCAGGAAAGTAAGGCTGCGTCGGAGTTCATTCAGTTCATCATCAGCTGTTTTCTTTGTCACAGGCAGAGTCCGCTTCAAGTTTCAATTTCAGGTTTACTAAAATATCGTCAACCACTTTGGTTACTCTCTCGTTAAAATCATTTTCAAGTTCTTAAATTCGCTTTGCTAGCTCGGCGTTACTAGGCATGCTAGGCATATGGCTTTAATTTTATTTATCTACTTATTTATTTATTATTTACACATACTGCTGGGCAGAGGCTGAAGCAGGAGGGACACAAAATACAGCTGCCATACACAACATTTTGAAACAGCAGCAACGAAAGAAAAAAAGCGGAAAGGGGAACAATGTCATACAAAAGCAACGAGAGGAAAGATTGGGGAGGGAAACACGCAATAGTTGTAAAAGTTAGAACCCAATTTCACATTTCCGCGTGAATGAGCTCAGTAGATTGTCAACTGCTAGCAGGCAAACTGTCCCACGCTATGGTGTGAGGGAAAAAAGAAAATTTGAAGAAGCTCATTATCATCATCATCACCAGCCTATCTACGCCCACTGCAGGGCAAAGGCCTCTACCATTATTCTCCAATTACCTCGGTCCTGTGCCAACTGTGACCAATTTATCCCCGCAAAATTCTTGATCTCATCTGCCCATCTAACTTTCTGCCGCCCCCCGCAACACTTGCCTTCTCTAGGGATCCATTCTGTTACCCTTATTGACCAGCGATGGCGTAGAGGTAGAGCATCCACCTCGCGTGCACAAGGACCGTGGTTCAAATCCCGGTGCCGGACAATTTCCACCGAATTAAAAAAAATCCGCGTATTGATGGAATTGCACAAGGGGGCTTGGGGTGCGGCCATTGCTGGTAATGCACTCCCTCACTAGAGCAGGATTGGCCACCTTGGTGTAGTAACGGCCACAACCTCCCATGAATACGCCAATTAAAGAAGTTAGTACGAGCCAAATACGCTGTTAAAGAGAGTGCGTGTGAATGCCGGGTTTGACGTGTTCTTATTGGTGTGAAGTAGGGGTCCGGGCTCAGAGCAAGCTTGCGGTTTAAAAGCAGGTACGAAACCTTTAGGCGCAAGACTCTGCGTCGTGACTGCAAAGTTTTAATACAATTAGACAGCATAATGTTAGTGACAGAGCTACTGGCTCATTGAGAGAATAAAAGAAACGAACTGCCCTTTCCTGATTTTTTTCTAACGCATCAATGTGAAATTTAATATACGAGTAGGATTCCAAGGTTACCAGTAATAGTGACGGGAGGGGGAAATAGCCAAGGTGATAATTTATCGTGAGAGAACAAGTGAGTTCAGGAAGTGCTCCCATTCATGGGGGGGAAAGTACCCCTCAATTCGCTTCCCTCTCCCAGAACCGCAGTTGTCACCGACGGCCCAAGAGCGGAATGGCGCCATATATGTTCGACAAGTTGACACTAATCTTTTCGCAATCACTACTTTGTAAGTATCGCTGCGCAGTTCCTCCACCTGATAAAAAAACGGCTGCCGCGACGGCGACCTCATCCCCAGTACTCTTGCTCGGAGCGCAGCAATTTTGCGACTAAGGCACTTCCACCCGAGTCAGTGACCCGTTATCCCGAAAATGCATGCCGAATACCACGTTTCCGTGTTATTCAACTGCTGTGTTCTTATCCTATCTACATTATTGTGCATTCTAAAAAAATGTAGGTGCAGCCTTTACTTCTTTATTTATTTCGTGTTCTCCGTGGACATGTAAAAAAATTCCCCGCATTTCCCCGAGGGGAAGAATGTGAAAGTGCGAATGCACGAGTTGAATTTGCGCGGTTCGGTAATGTTCGCGAAAGAGAGATCACACACACACACACACAACTACAAAGAAAGAAAGATGCATTTATTCACAGACACCTATTTGTGTTGTCGTTGTACTTGATTGCTAGAGCGGATCTCAGCTTTGAAATTTCGTGTCAGTACTCCTTTAAGCAGGTGCATTAGCCCTTCTCACGCCCTATTCTTGGCCAATCCCCCACGTTGGTATGTGCCATGTCAGCGGCCAGGCAGCGCGCGCCCATCTCCCCCCGTTGCCAAGGAAGATGAGGAGATTCCTGGCCAATCCCCCACGTGAGTATGTGCTATGTCAGCGGCCAGGCTGCGCGCGCCCATCTCCATGTGCGCGGACATCGCCGGTGGACGCAGGTTCAGGGTCGCTTAAGAAGTGCATTGCACTTAAAATGGGGAACAAAACCTGCTCCAGTTCAGGCGTGGTAGGTGTAAAGCCGACATAACATAGATAAAATGGGGCAGGAGCACAAATGTATTTTTGCAAAAAAAAACTAATTTGTATATAAAAATGAAACAACCTCACTCAACTTTGTACATCTGGGGAAGCATGGTGATGGAGAACATGTGTAGAGCCGATTACTAGCAGAAAAATAAATATCAATAGTAAAAGGCACACTGCAAAAAAAACACAAATGAGTATTTTCGGGCTAACTAAGGATGCTCCGCGCACGGCATACCGAAGCGACAACACGGCAGAATTACACTTTTTTCGCAGTTCAACAGTTATGCTAGCTCTGATTCATTTTTGGAACCGTTACGCAGTGTCTGAGACACAAGTAGTAGCAACATACCTCTGCAAGCCTGAATTCCGCGTAACAAAATCCCAGCAAGCTCCCCTTGTATACGCCATAAGGAATTGCAACTCCGTCGTACTTAGTCACAACTGTGTGCTCATCCTAGGGTTCTGTCGCACCGCACACTGTACACTCCGCAATCTACTTCCGCAATCTACTTCCCTGCCTACTGTGAATAAAAACTGCTCACACAAACAGTTACGCAATAAACATATTACCAGAATCCACGAGAAAACGTGTATAGACGCAACACACCAAGTAATACAGCTCTGGGGCGGCATGTGCTGATTTAATGTCACACTCCAGGCATTGTCTTCGAGGTAGTCTGCGAGTTGAGTCAGTATTTTAAGGGTCATGCTGTTATTCAATATGACCCGTAGGTGCGGCATTTCCAGAGATTGCGTTATTTGCGTGTGAATTCGACGAATACAAGCATATGTTTTTGTACAATCTCGTGAGTAGTGAGAAATTGGGTTGCGTTCCGGCCACAGATGTAATGGCATATTGTCGTCAGCTTTCTTCAGAAACAATGCCGAAACGGCCATGCCTAGTAATGAAATGATTATTTTTTCGTGGGGGAAAGAAGGAGGGTATATTCAATATATTTTCCGCCTATTTGTAAAGTTCTGCCTTTGTATTATCCCTAGACCATCTTCGTTGCCATTGCAGATGACCCTGTCGTTAACCTCGATCTTATCATGCGCTTGGATACCTCGCCATGAGAATCTCTCCCTCTCGTAGCCGCACTCCTCGCTATCATATTTGTCACCTCGTTCCCTAAACCCATTAGCGTTCTGGTAAACATGATATAGATGAACAGGTACGCTGTTTGCAAGCGGAACGACGTTGAGTTTCAGTTGCTTGACTAATTAGTATTGATTTAACGGGTTATAGAGAGATCTTAGAATGGAGAGGCTGTCGCTGTAAATATGAACCGGAGAAAGTCAGTCGTCAAGTAAGAACTGCAGTAGTCTGACCGGAGCTATTGCCTCCGCGTTAAATGAAGAAATTTGGGCGAGGAACGCGTAGCGTAGCAATGGGAATTGTAATGGAATTAGTAGCAGACACGAAAAGAAAACCAGCTGCACCTGCGCAACTCATCTAGGGGTACGCGACTCATCTTTAAATGAGCCTTTCAAGTCAATTTCGAAACACTGTTCCTGCGGTAGCGATTGTGTCAACAGGAAGGCCTACATAGAGTTGGACAAGGTGGATCGTCGCACAGTAAAAAGGTGAAGATATTGAGTTGAATGCCCATATGTATGTCCAGAGATAAGTTATTGTCTATTACCTGTAAAGCAGCAGTTGTTCACTTTAGTACCCCTGTGACTGCGATGGACATAAAGGGAAGAGAACGTACCTTTAAATTATGCATAAGAAGTCCTGTGTACCACCACGCTGGAGCTGCAAATGTCTGGCAACACAAGGGAAGCTGCCCTCGGTTTACGGTGGCCTGCATGCGGCTGATGCGCATTATTGACGCCGCAAGGTTTTCGAGGACGATTCTAAGATAGTTCGTGTGTGTGACAAATGTTAAATCATTCTCCAAAACAATACAAAGTTTTGGTTCCAAAGTTCAGGTCCATAATGCAATGAGGGACCAAGAAGCTTCACTGTAGGTTGTCGTGTTGCTCCGCGTTCTCCTTTGAAGTCAGCAGAGAGGAACATTTTGTTGGATTAAAGTACGTTTTTTGTGCTTGGTTTATCCCGTAATATTTTTAATGCTTCGTGAGCCGCCTCTTCGAGTTACCTTCCCGTATCCCCCCCACCCCAACCGAGTGAGAGGTCCGCTATTACAAGTGCATAATACATGGTAAATGTTAGGCCGACCGAATATTTATTACCCGCCAATGTGGGCTTGTTCAACCTTCGAACATCCATCTTAAATACCACGCTTCAGTGCTAATCAACTACTGTGTTCTATTCTAACTAAATTATTCTATATTTCAAAAAGATTTAGGCGTAGCCTGTATCGAGCAGAGAAAATACCAAATTTTTGTCATTGCGTCATAAACTGGGTAGCAAGAAGCCGATTCGATTATTATACTTACTTGCCAATGTATTTCTTGACGTCGTAAAGAGTCAGTGGTTCTATTCTCGAGCTTTCAAATAAAGAATCCACCAGGATGTTTACTACCAGTACCGTTGGGGCGAATAAAATGATTATCAATTGCATGCAGTCCATCCAGACAACACCTCGCAGGCCGCCCTGTCGAGAAAAACATTTTTTATGATGACGCCTGATGACGCCTAGCACACTTTCCATATATTACTGCAAATATAGCACTCATTACGCTTGCTTGTTTCAGTGCAGCTAGTTTCAACACAAAAAGGGATCATCCTATTCTAGCGAAACCATTGGGTGCCTCATTGAGCAAAAACACCGGCGTCCAAGAAACGCAAGAAATAAATTCTTATTGGATAGGATACGTTACGTGCGCGCTGGCCTCAGAAATTTTTTTAAAAATTGGCTGCGTATCTCCTCACTTCGCTGATCGAAAGACGATAGCCCTTCACGTGTAAATACTTCTCTCCCCAGCGAGCATCTTTATGCCCTTCTGCTACCGTCTCGCTCACAAAAACAAGTACATTTGAGGTTTTCTCAAATCATTCAATTTCCTCGTGTTCTACTGCTTGGGCCTCATCTAATGCAACGTCACACTGCCGTTGTATTTTTAATGCAACCACGAGTTCCACGCTTTTGCGAGAGCGGTTTGCGTATTTTTAGGACGAAACAATGTTTTCTAAGCATATTTCTATTTGCTATCACGAATATCAAGCATAGATCAATTTTTAATTATAAGAACACTGCCATTCCCCTTTATGTATTGGTGTTTTGCCCCCAACATGCCGGGTGCTTTCCTTTCTCCTAAACAGTGCTGGCAAGTGTGAAGTGTGTCTCCAGATTTAGTGCTTTCGAAACGTTTTGCCTGCATTAACTGCTCAACCAAGTAGTCTGTCGGATGGCTGAATCAATTGACAGACAGACAGACAGACAGACACAGACAGACAGACAGACAGACAGACAGACAGGCAGACAGACAGA
The DNA here is from genome assembly GCF_048455015.1 of Haemaphysalis longicornis. Classification (NCBI taxonomy): domain Eukaryota; kingdom Metazoa; phylum Arthropoda; class Arachnida; order Ixodida; family Ixodidae; genus Haemaphysalis; species Haemaphysalis longicornis. Next base: position 118,501,928 of record NW_027526460.1, read on the forward strand.
CAGACAGACAGACAGACAGACAGACAGACAGACAGACAGACAGACAGACCAATATTTTGGGGTTTAAGTAGACCAAGAAAGACTATCGTCTCTAAAAAAAATAGATACTATTGGCAGTGGGCCTGTTTTGTCCCGCTTCCATCCGAAACAACGCAAAGAAAAGTATACAGTCAATTTCCTGTGACGTCTTTCATTACTGGTGCGTCAGGAACAGAAGCCCCCGCGTCATGTTTGCATATCACGTACCGCCTAAATTAACGTGAAACTCGCGTTGCTAACTCATCTAAAGGCGCAACAGTTATGGGCGAGAAAGGGTTTCAGCGTGGTCCACCACCGCATTCCCTGCGGGCTTGGCGCTCACTTCTGCTGCAATTGGATGTGAACAGGGGACGCACTGTTGCCGTCGCATTCACCAGGTCACACAAAGTGATTACGCACCCTTCCAGTTTTTTTAATGTACAGAGAACTGACATTGTACTTGTAATGAAGGATAGTCTTATGGAAACAACAACGTTATGTATTATTCGTTGCCTTCATGCGGGACTTCAGGAACCCATACATTAGCAGCTGCGATTGCGTTATCACGCAAATATATGCAGGTGCAATAGATGCAAATATGTGTTCTGATGCAAATATGGAATGCAAACAAAGGCAGCTGGTCTCAAACGAAATGGCGACGTTGCATACATTTGCTGAAAATATCAAGTTCAGCAAACCAACATATTTTAATACAAAAAAGGAAAAATAATATAAAAATATACAGAAAATCAATATTTATTTTGTTTTTGGCAGGACGGTGTGTTGGTGGAAACTACTCTATATTATGAAATGATAAGGCAATGCAGGGCATACTTCCATGTACTGAGCGCCATTGCCTGAGTTCCTTTTAGCCAAGCCACAACAGGAAACAAGTAGTCTTCACATAAATTCTTAGTACAAACGAGGTAAACTGCGGTGGCTGACAAATGAAGCAAACGTACTAATCATTTTGAATGACTAATAGAATAGGTGCCATCATGATAGCTCTTTGCAGTGAAGGAAGGCTCTTCCGAGCACCTCATCAAAAACTGAAGTAACCAGCTTGTTTGAGCCACCACACTCAGAGAGGAAATGGCGAAATTGCTTGGCTCACGAGCTGTCTAGGCTGTCACACAATCCTTGCAGGATGAGCAGCCGTGGTACCCATTCTTCAGCGAGATACTTCTAGGTAGTAGCATCGAAAAACCCCTCCACCAACGCTATACATACTGTGTGAGAACGACGAACTGAATTCATGACAGCTCCACAGGGACGTGACGAGATTCTAGGCGCTGACACAGCGCTACAAACCGCCTAAAGGTTGTCTAGCTAGACAGGATTACAGATAAAAGAGACGTCAAATGTTTTCTGTTAACACTGTAGACATTTATGAGCAGAACTTTACCTGCTAAACTAAAGGGCGCCGTATTTTATGACGGATGCCTCAGTGTTATTTTCTGCATTGTGCACCAGGAACCCTTTCAGCCGGAAAGCCCTCTACCCAATTCTTCCCCCTAAATTAACAGCAATTCTTTAGGCGCAATGCCGTAGCACGCTCCCTTTTAATGAATTTGTTTACTAATTCATTGTCCTTGGACCGACGCTCACAGTACCATTCGTTACGACCGATTTCTGTTTTCGTGTGCTCTTATCTTTGTCTTGCCAAGTTTGCCACATTCTGCCCCAGGTTGTCTACACAGTTTGACAACCAAGGATTTGACCGACGAAAAACAAGCATAATGCAAATGTCACTCCGGTGGCTCACAATGCGTAGATGAAGCGCATGGTATGGAGGCTGAGCGTTTCTCAGCAGTACTTTGCGAAATCAAAAAGTTCACCTGCGTCGCTCGTCGCATTACCAATTCACAAGTAATTTCAGCGGTGAGCTTCTCTGACGCACAGCCAAACAATACACACATGCAAATCTCAACCATGAAGCATATTTTCTAACTCCCACTAAGCCTTTATCAGTCCAGGCAACACTCCAAAATGATAATTAAATGCGCAGGGCTAATTTGCTACAAAATCAGACGCCAGAATTTGTGGGATGTGCCAGATTCATGCGGCTTTTTATCTGTTCTGGCCGAACTAGAGGACTGGTAAATATCAAAGCCTCTTTCTTAAGAAAGAAAATTAAAACACGAAGCCTTCTCCTAATCAACATGACTCAAATACAAACTGCTTCGACTGTGTTGGACTGGCGCAATCTATGCCTATAAAAAGAAATGCCCGACTGACTGACTGACTGACTCATCAAAGCCCAGCGAAAACTGTTAGACCAAGGGACTTGAAATTTCGCGAGTTTATTTGCGTCATTGAGTAGGTGCTCACTAAGGCGGGTTTTTCAGAAATTGCTCTCCTAACCGAAGTAAAGGGCGAAATTGTAGTTTCACGAATTCGTGATTTTCTCGGTCACCCATTCACATATCGAAGCGCTTTTTGCTGATATAAGTAGCCCTTAAGAATACCAAAAAAGTAGTTTCTGGATTTTGCCCTAACCTACACCAGCGACGTGATTCCGCATTCCGGAACTAAAATGGTGTTCCTAAAGATTCTCAAATAAATCTTTCACCGATTCAGTAATCCAGCTGATTTTTGCTAGAATAGGTTACTCATACAAATTCACAGAACCGTTTTTAAGGATTTCGCTCTGCGACGCCGCTAAAAGGGTCAAATTGTTTTACAAATGACACGGCTGATGTGCCACAAAGGCCTGACAGGTTATGTACACGTGTAGCCAAACTGCTCTTTCAAACGGCTACAGATTGCAAGGGCACGTTCTGATTACGGTGTTGGAGGTCAATATTTCTTAAAATTTTTAAAATTCCACCATGCAGAGAGTGAAAAGCGGTAAAATTGTTTTTCACATATTAATTTTTTTACCGCCCGCCATCTGAGATATCGAACTAGTTTTTGTTGAGATAGACAACTTACTCACTTATCTCAACACTGTTATACAACATTTTTCAATGACAGCCTCCCAATAGAGGCAAACGGGATTTCGGGAAAACACTAAGTTTTTACACTTTCGCAAATAACCACCTAGCCAGTTGATATCTTCCATTCGTTTTTTCTTGAAAATGCTGCCCATTTAATTGCCCGAAAACCACTTTCAGGATTTTTTCCTAACATGCGGATTAGAAGGCCAGCGAGATTTTTTATTCTGCATCTTTTTGGACGTAAAATTCAGTTGAGTTTTCCGGCGATCGCTTAGCGATCGCCTTCTGCTGACACCTTCGGCAACTATGCGTCTCCCGTAGGAGCAGGTGTCATATATCATAAATGTAAGAGAGATGTACCAGTAAAAAGCGCAAAGGTTAGCCCTCGGCATCTGCTGGGACTTCCTGCAACCTCGCGCCTCCCGTAGGGAGCCCATGTTACTTATGATATAACTGTACCGATGAGCATCGTTCATATCTTCTGAAATAGCACTTCCTACGAGCAAGAATACCCCTCACCCAGCCTGCCTCCATCATGTGTTCCCAGCGCAATCTCCTGCCGAATTCAAGTTGTGGTTGCAACCTGGCACTCTTCCTCAATCCTCATAACATATTAAGAGTGCAAGCAAACCAAGCTCCTCCTTCTTCCATCCACTTTTCCAAACCTTGAGATGTGGGAGAACCTGGTGACTAACAGGGATTTGTATGTCCAGACAATACTTCCTCCACAGCGAAGGCTGCCCACACATCACATGGCTTTCTGAAATTGGGAACCACTCCCACTTCGCCGGCTCAATAAAACCTTTTTCACTCACTGACTCATTCGCTCAAACGCGCCATCTTGGTGCAATTTGTTTAGCGAGAGTTCGAGTAAGACATGAGTACCAGTCGTTTCACATTACCACGACGCGCCTGCAGTAGGAGCCTATGTACTGACACTTCCCAATGAAGTAGCCTAATATGGCGACTTACAAATACCAATTGCTGTCCTTAATACAATGGCCCACCCGGGCAGCGCCGGGTAGTACCGCTAGTAGGATATACGTGGGCTGCATAACGCGGTAAACCCAGGTTCGACTCCGACAACGGGACGCGTATTTTTCTTGAGGCGTTTGTGTAAACTTGGCTTCTCTGTATTGCGTTTTGCCGTGCGGCGGACGCCATCTTTCATAAAATTACACCAACTTCCCGTGGGGAACCCTGATGAGGATGCGAAGCATCGTGGCGGTTCCGTGTGGTTCCATTGTGTTGCCGTTATGTTGATTGATCTGGTTTTTACTAGCGCCAGAAGGAATTCCGCGTCTGGGTCCACACCGGTGGCAAAGGCACGCAAGTACTGTTGTGTTACGGTGAGTAGGCGGTGGTTCTCGAGGCGCCGAAACTCGTCCATCATGTTCTTGTCGATGTTGTCTCTGTGGTAGAATCGGTAGTCTCCGTCAGCGTTGGTGAGGTAAAGGTTGTTGACATTGGTGCACCGGCTGAGAGCAATGTACACGCCCTTTTCTTCGCAGCTTTGTCTTCTCCTTCTTCTTCTTCGGTGGTTCCCCTACGGGAAGATGACGACGGTGGTTGAACGCGAACATATCTCGTGATGGATTCTTTGGTTGGCCAATCCCTAGAGGCATCCTGCCACAATCAGCATCAGAGGCGCTGCGGACGGGGCTGGGGGAGCTGCAAGGCGCGTGGTGCTTCCCGCCACAGCTTTCCCGCGGGAAATTAACATCCTCCTCTAAAGTTTTCAGTTCGTCGTTTCCGTTGACGTTCAGCTTCGCGTGCCTTCGTTGTATCAGTTGCTTCTTGACTTGGTTTGAATGAGTCAAGGACATAAGGGGCGTTCGTAGCACTTGCTCCTGCCCCGGATTTGTAGCGTAGTGGGAAGAGCACCGCGTACCTCCCGTTGCGGCCAGAGAGTCGTGTGATCGAAACCGGGCGCCGCTAACTATTTCTTTTTTTTTTATAGTGTAGTATCGCGGAGCTGTGGGTGTAAGGAGGAGAGTTGCGCATGCGCAGTGTGAGTGCGGACGCCGACGACGCCGACGCCGACGCGGGACAGGCCACCGCTATAAGATGCTCCGCATCTAAAAGAGGCGCGGGGCATGAAGCACAGAGGAGTCCGTAAGATGTCCTTGCCCCTGAAGCAGAAGTTGGCATGCATTTATACTCCCTTGCTAAAACATAACCTTTTCGCTGGTGCCTGCTTAGACAACTGACTGTATAAACGCTATCTTGCTACAGGGCAGGCCACACAGGTCGGTGTTAGATTGTAGGCAAGGTTTGATTTGGCGGTGCCCGCGCTGTAGTCTCTGAAGCGTATTTGGCGAGGTGAGTTGTTCCTGTCCAGGAAGTGACCGACTACACACGTTCATTCAGACTAATGAAGCAGGCACATGCACCACACTCACCAGCTATCTTTCGTTGCTGATCGTTCCTTCATGATGTTAGCTGAGTTAATTGTGCGCCGCTAACAAAGGCAAACTTTGGCATCAGCCCTAATTTTTTGCCGTCGAACACAGTATGCAGAAATACTCAGTTTTTTCTTAGCCTACATTGGAAGGGCTGCCGCTCCAGCATTTGTATTTCCTTTCGCAATAGTACTTACATACCGAACGAAGTACTCCGCGCATTGGGCGCCGCGTTAATTACATTTAATTTGATGTATGCTTGGACTGATATTCCAGAAGTTTGAATAAACATGTTTCAAAAGCTCCATTCTTGGAATACAATTGTTCGTAGAAACACCTGTCAATTTGCTTATCCGAATGTTTATTGTTTATTTACTAGCAACAAAATTATTTACCGACAGTGCGTTTTTACCAAAGTATATTTTGGGTCGTGTAGACTTCACTGTAAAAGCTTCTATGTTACGTTATCACTAGACCTTCCGTAGCATTTGGGTTTAGTGGTTGGTTTAAAAATAAGCTGATCACAGAAAGCTTAAGATACATCGGCATAAATAAACATAGAAGCAACCTCAAAATAAGCAAATAAGTTGAAGGCACTTTAACAAACCCAGAATACAAGTAGCTTGTGCGTGTGTTTTAAGTAAGCGTTATCGGCAAAGCTCACCACACTCACCAATGCTGTGTAGAAGGTTCCGCATAATCCGATGCACAAGTTGCACCAAAAAACGGGCGTTTTAAACACTGCACGGGTGTGAGAAGACGTAAATGATGTGGTTACAATTACAAAATAAAGCAGGAAGTATATTATGTTCACAAAAATACAGGAAAGGAAACACACAGCCGTCTCAAAATACAAGTACCACGGACAAAATGTATGCTTATGGGGAACAAACTTTGATTGATTGATTGTAGGGTTTAACGCGCCGACGCAACGCAGGCGATGAGGCGCGCCGTAGTGGAGGGCTCCGGATTAATTTTGACCACCTGGGGATCTTTAACATGCGCCGAAATCTCGTACACACGGGCGTTTTTGCTTTTCGCCTCCATCAGAAAAGCGAGGAACAAACTTTCGAAGCTTTGATTGATTTGATTGATTGTAGGGTTTAACGCGCCGATGCAACGCTGGCGATGAGGCGCGCCGTAGTGGAGGGCTCCGGATTAATTTTGACCACCTGGGGATCTTTAACGTGCGCCGAAATCTCGAACACACGGGCGTTTTTGCTTTTCGCCTCCATCAGAAAAGCGGCCGCCGCGGCCGGGAATCGAACCCGCGACCTCGTGCTCAGCAGCGCAACGCCTTAGAAACTTTCGAAGCTACGTTTTGCTACATTCAGTTGGAAGATTATCCGTCCGGCCACTTACATGTAGCAACAGCCACTGCCACGGCTCATCGTCAACCATGACGAGGAGGTTGTTGAAAATGATACCAGCATAATACTTCAACCCTATTACTTTTAACCCTTAACCTACGCCACCTCCTCCAAGTCTGCCTGAATCTGCTATCGTACTATAATATATTACCTTTTAGCTGTGTCGCACTTGCTTTGCTTATGATTAGGTTCCAAGACTTGTCGCAATATTTCACGTTGTCCATTTCGCTGTACTCACACCACCGCTTTTTTGAGTACTAAAAAACTGTCTGTATATTTCAGAAACCATACATATAGCAAATGAAATGATTTTTGCCATACCAGTGAAAAGTGTAAGTGATGCTGCAAAGATAGAAATTGCCCCAATGCTTTGCTGCAAAGAACAAAGGAAAAAGTTTTGAGAATTCACAAGAGGGTATTGTGAGCAGAGTACTTGATGATCTGGATATGTATTGTTCGGTCATCCCATCTGGATATTTAAAATTACAGCATTAAGAACTCAGTTGCCTCACCTTTTTGACGTACTTCATACAAAATGCACAAGACCTTGATGCCGGTTTTGCAATTGTCAGTTTGGTCTAGTTTAGTCAGTTTGGTCTAGTTTGGTCTGAAGGTCTAGTTTACTTTAATCAAACTTTATTACTAAATAAACCTTGCGTCGTTTTCTACTACTTGCCAATATAGACCAGAACACTCATAGTTTGTTCGACTTCGTCGCCTTTCTTTTTAGGCTGTTCCTTTTTTTGCTTGCAGGTCTGCAGAATCACCGACAAGCAAAATACTCCGTAAGGAGTTTTATTTACATCACACCTGCTTTATTTTTATTCTACTAACACAAAAAAATGGCGCCAATCCATCTTTTGAAGGTTGTTTGAGAGCGAAGCTTTAAACGACACCCCCAACTATTGCCCATAAGACGTCACTTGAAGTCACACACGTGGCTCTACCTACAAAGAGTGGAAGCCAAGACAAGTGAAATGCACTTAATCACAGCATTTATTACTTCAAAGAGATATTCTCGCTAAGGTTAAATTATTGCGTGATTCACGAACGGTGGTCGCTTGAGTTGTGTTGGTGAAGCACATGAGTGTACACTCTTTTTATAAAAATAAAGGAAGCTCAAACCTGGTGCTCGACGATCTCACTTCTCCTCCGTCTCTGCTGCCGCCCACGGAGGCGACGAGACCGCCGGCAGAGACGCAGGGTAAGTCAGATGCCATGCATTGGTGTGAACTTCCTTTAATTTTTATAACTCTAAAGGTGCGCACACGGCCGCTGCACGTGCCCTTGGTGGAGCGCACAGTAGCGCGAGAGGTCGCATGACACTTTCACCTGGCATTCAGAGAGAACGCTGGGGGTAAACCCGCAGATCTGCTCGGTGAGCACACCGTCTGTCTCCCCGTCTCCGCGTGGGCTTGTAGCTCAATCAGTAAGGCGACAGGTTATCGCTGTTTCTCTATTCACTCGAGGTTTTATTACTGGTGGTGCCAGTAACTTCTGTTCTTTGTACGCGGGAGTTGTCTTTTGCACCAACGGTCGCGACAGAACCCTTTGGGGGTAGAGGTGAAAACCTTCGCTGTAAAAATTGCCTGACAATTTCATTATTCCCTAATGCGAAATTTGAGTGCAGCTCCGACTTCGCAAAATGTGTCGAGGCGGAGAAATTCTGAAAGTTATTTAAGTATGGGCGGCGACCATAGTCCTCTCCGTCGGCGGCGCGAATTGCAGAGTCTTTAGCGACAGCGCACAGCTGCTGCTTAGGCGGCCCGCACCTGTGAACTTAGGCGTCGCCGGCGCTGCGCCTCTGCTCGGGCAGCTCGTTTAGCTGCGGCGGCAGATGGAGCACTTCCTTTGTTTCAGGAAGTGATCACGTCCTCGGCGAATACACGGCTGCGCGCGCTACTTTGGTGGTATCTCACCTTGCGGGTCGCAGTAACGGGGCATGTCTAGCGCGGCACCCTCGGCATATCGCTTTCCTCCTCACACTTTCGCATACTCCTCTCCGCTTTATTCCTCGCTATGTCTTCGGTGCCCTCCTGGTTCTATCCGTTACAGCAAGGGCTTACGGCGAGGGACGCTGTGAAACCACAGCACCAGGCGCTCAATAGCTGGGCTCCAAAACCTGCCCGCTATCTTAGAGATGGCACGAGTGTTATTTCAAAGTTCCGCCAATCATGCCGACTCCCGTGGTGGCGAAGCCGTGGCTTGACACAACGTGGTAATCTTGACCACTTTAAAACATCTGGGGCTCCATGTCGTGTTTACGCCTTGTGTCCTCATTTCGGACGGAGAGGAGGGGGGGGGGGCGTGCTTACTTTTCATTCTATCGTATTTGTTGCCATTACGAACCCGCTTTTAAGGCGATTGTCCTTCGTGAGGTAACTGAACACAAAACGTTTCGTTCTTGTGTCCACCTTTTGGTCTGTGTTTTACTACGTTCAAGGCAGGCCCAAAGCAAAAGAATACTCGACCGCACTGCATACATAGGCAGGACCGTTTGAAGCTCTTAAAACTGCTGGCATCGATCGCACAAGTCTACCTAGTACAGTGTAAAGAACGAACACCTCAGCCACGATTCAGGCAAAACGTAAGTATGCAGGCAAGCGTACACGCGTTTCTTTATTTAAGAATTCGCGTTGGGCTGTTTTTAGGTAAGGGAAAGAAAAACCAAGCCCCTCCATCATGCACGTAAATAAAATTCAATGGATCAGTGCTCGACAGGCCACGAGCTTTATGGGATCCTCAATTTCTGCCTTGACTGAGAAGTACTATCGTGAGAAATTGAAATCCGCAAACAATGGAGCCCGTGGGTTTCAGTACATGCCGCGAATCTTGGCGACGGGCCGCGTATGCGCAGTGCGAACAAGTTACGATAGTTCGTGACCAACCTTCTTATGCAAAGACCATGGCCTTTCCGTTGTCTGTTGAGCACTAAGTACGAAATAAAAAATAACGACACATAGCTGCATGCGCCTTTTTCACTCAACGCAGCGATGAAGTTAGATAATGCTCGCGTGAGCGGTCACCCAGCGTGGCGGGAAGACAAACCAAAATGCTCACACGACGAACTACGTTCTTTCATAACAATTTTGGACAATAACTCTTGTAACTTGTTTCTGCTGCGCATACGCGGCCCGTCACCATGATTAGCGGCATGTACCAAAAGCCACGCACTCCGTTGTTCGTATTTCTAGGTATGATGATAGTACCCTATTTTTTCCAGTTGCTCTAAGGGTATTTTTTACGTGCTAGGAAACATGTTCGACAGATAGGCGCCTCGGCGGAAACAGGCCACCTGCCTCCCACAAAGGAAAACAGAAAAAAATTACTAGACTCTTTTCCTGGCTCTAAAAAACAGGGTCATGTGGGAGTGACGCCTGACAAGTTTTAAGCAGAAATGTAGCCTATGAAGCATCTGAACTACACTGCACCAGGCAGAGTTACCAACACATACATTGCATTACAAGCTTCGAATAACAGTTTAAATTTGTAAAAGTTTGCAGATTTGGTAAATATTAGCCTAGTTGAGCAGTTGTGCTGACATTGATGTAGTTGCCATGCAATGTTCACATTGCAAAGTTTTCTGACTCCAGCCATGCAATCTCTGTTGGCTGCCCTAAAGAACTTTGCCAGAACGCGTACTTAACGACGGCCAAAGCTGCAACCTTTTTGTCAAGAGACTCTGCAAATTTAATGAACAAACAATTTGAACTTAGTGAGAAACTTTCACAGGCATGCATTCCAAAATACAGGGAAGAAAATATCCATTGCGTGAATAATTTTACTATCGTTTCCGCGGGTCATTTTTTCGTAATTTCTGCACCGACAACACTGCGACGCTTTTGTTCAGCGGCCGTCTTTAAAGTCTGGGCTGTATCCAGCTTTCCTCTTCCTCGCCGTTGTCTCAGAAATAATTAATTTGTAGTTATTTCGCGAAACTCAAATAATTTTTCCAACGTAATATTCATGGCCAGATGTTTTTTTGTGGCGAGTTCTAAGTTTAGCATATTACCTTACCATGTTTCCCAGGTATGCAAACTGCCATAAATAAATGAAAGCGGCTTATACAAAAACTATTTACGTTTCATAAAATTATTTTTATGACGTTCATATTTCAGTCACCTCCTTGCAGAACACGAAAGATAGTTTTTCTCCAGTTAATGTATTTAGCGCCTCTGCAGTCGAAATTTTGAGGTAAAAAGCTGAATGCGAAATTTTGCGTTTAACAGGCCTTTGCAAATGATGAATCATTGTGCGATCTTCAGGTAGCCAGCGTTTTAGTTTCGCATTCATGCTCACACCACTGCAGGATCATTCTTATAGAACACGCACATTTATCAAGGCTAAAAATTGTTACCAAATAAAGAAACGTTCTCTGAAACTCCCAAAAAATTTTTATGTATTCGCTTTTTTAATCATTTTCAGTACTTTTATTGTCGTTACTTGTTCACAAACTGTGCTGCATGTGTGCGGCATCCATTAAATAGTGCCCGTGCCTTGTTATAACAAACTATTGGTGAATCACAACGTAGACATAAATACACATTAATCTATAGCGGAATAGTATCTGCGGATAAAATTACAAATAGCTTTTTTACGCCGGCGTGTTTTTCTTTTAATTTTACGTATGCATTTTTATATAAAGTGTGTCCATGTGCCGGGCTTAAATACGATCCAGGAAAAAGACAAACGTACCTACTGCATTTGTTTGTAACAAATAGAATCTTTTCCTGGTTATAAGCTGAATTCGAGCAGTAGTATCTGAATGCGAGCATTTTGTAGTATCGCGTAATAAAGCCCAATCATTTTTAAGGGCTTTTATTTACCTCGACATTTGCAAAACGTTCAGGCTTGTAAAACAAGGCGCGCCAATTCACCCTGTGAATGAGGTTGGAAACCAAAGCTGTGAACTATACCCGCAACGATTATCCATGCGAAGTGACTTCAATTCGTACACGTGGCTCTATAAAGAGTGAAACTAAAGTCAAGTGAAATACACTTAACCACGCCCTTTATTACGTCAAAGAAACATTCATTTGTAAGGTCACATCATTGCATGATCCACGAATGGAGGTTCGTTGGGTTGTATTGGGGAAGCACATGAATGGTAACTATTTTTTTGTAAACGCAAAGGAAGCATTCGGCGTTAGACGATCTCACTTCTCCTCCCCCTCTGCCGGCACCGACGGTGGCGACGAGATTGGCGGCAAAGCGGAGGAGACGTGAGATGCCATGCATTTGTGTCAGCTTCAATTAATTGTTACTAACTACTACCACATCCACAAGGCGCGCACACCACCGCTACACATGCCCTGGGTGGAGCGCACAGCGGCGCGAGAGTTCGGGCGACGCTATCACGTGTCATTCAGCCAGAACGCAGGGGATAAACCCGCAGAAGTGCTCGGGGAGTGCACCGTCTGTCTCCCCCGTCTCTGCGTGGGCTCGTAGCTCAATCGGTAAGACAACGGGCTCTGGCTCCGTTTCTCTATTTGTTCCAGGTTCGATTCCTAATGGTGCCAGTAACTTCTTTTATTTGTTCGCGGGAGCTTTTTGTTGACACCAGCAGTCGCAACAGAACCCTTAGGGGGTGCAGGTAGAAGGCGTCGCTTCAAAAACTAACCAGGATTCCGTATACTGTGAATCAACCCTTAGAGGGGCCATGACGACATCAATCCAAGCTTTGTTCATACGAAAGAATGACTCGTTAGAATACCACTGACACCAGTTTCAACGCAGCAAACTTTGCTCAGATAAGCTGTATGATTAAAAAGCAGAGGATAAGAATGCTACACCCTACCAACTTTCCCGCACTAAACTTATGGTGTCTTATGGGCAGCTTGTTGCGATTGCGTGAGGCTGACATAATCCAAGTTAAATAAACAAAAATTCTATTCTCGCAGAATGCGCAATTTCCGGTTAAATTTATTACACATTCTCTTTATAGCTATAAGAATGGTAGGGTAAACATTGGAAGCTGCGAACGAACACCGAAACGTAGAAGCACCAGTTCGCATTGCGGGCACAGTGCCGACCATAGCTGCCCAGCCGTCCGGCCCGTTGGGCTTGCCTGACACGGTACTGGTAAATTGGCATAAGCGACCTTATCTTTCTTGACCCGGTTTGTAGAGCATACTCAATATTTTACGAAACGATGACCATCGACCGTTGCAAAAATAAGGCACGTACAGATCCTGTCAAAAACAAAGCGAGTGCAGACAGCAGTCCTCAGCGGTATACTAGCACCATCCGCCATTTCGCCGTTCGCTGAGCCTTAGTCAACACACTAACATTAGCTTTAGGTGCATACCACGGATACGTTATCGCTGATGTCACAAAACACACTGTGCAGTGGCAGAATTACAATTTCGGTTTCATTTTCTAATTCTTCAGTGAATAAGGCATCCTATGCTGCCGGAAAAGCTCCGTGGGCGCTACAAAACACCAAATCTTTCCGATAAACAAACTTACATTTTCTCTTTATGGCCCTTTTATATAGGCTCTCGAAAACAGAACAAGATGCATTTCATTGTTTACTTACGGTTAGCAAGATGTATATTGCGCAAGCCGTTAAGGAAATGGCACTGTTGAAACGCAGTCGAAGGTACTGTAAATAAGACGCAAAAATAGAAATTATGTAAATAAAAACCTAATCAAAAAGTCGCTCATTACAGGAAATTACTATGTTCCTAAAATGTTCATATAATATTAATTTTCTTTTTCGAAATATGTAGCCCCTTCGAGCTGTTTCCTTTCGGATCTGAGCGACGATGTAATAAATTGCACATATTCTGAAGAGGTTTTAGTAAAACGGCACGATCTCGTTTTTGAAAACAAGGTATTTGCAAAGCACGAAGGTATTTTCTAGGGAATTCTCGTGTAGGTTTATTACGCCTCTACTGCGTCATAAGGCATAACATTGACGCAGAAGTCAACAAGCATGTTCTATTATCGGGAAAAACACGATACCGTACTTACGTCATGTCTAAATATCACGGCACAAAAACTAACCACAAGCCTGAACACATTAGCGTGATGTACGGCCAGATGGTTATTCTATTTTGTAGGCGTAATGACGTGTAAGTAGTGATACACCTGTTGATAATCACGTCCTTCAATTCCTACAAGATTTGAGAAAGCGTCAAACATTTAAAGGTTGCTCCTTGGTTCATGCATCGTTCCCATTGCAATGCCAAATAATCCTGAAAATATCTCTTCATGTCTTGGTTTTTTTCGGTCTATATTTGTGAAGCATAATATAACCTACAGAACAGCAATAAAACTCCCATTCTCGCACAAATTCAGCAACACCCCTCAACTGTACACCCTTGCGGCCAAATCTTAAAGGGACGCTGAACCAAACTAGCAAGTTGGGCTCAGATGAAACTTCCACTGTCAGAACCCCTTCAGCGTTTATTCTTCGGTGAAAGATGCCTTAATTGCGGGAAAATTAGCAATTTAAAAACGCATTTCATCCGTCGCGATATTTAATTACGGTAAACGAATGCCGCCAGCAAGTAAGACATCGATGTGGTATAGCAGGAAAACTAAAACCTACTGCACGAACCATCGCGGCCGCAGAAGCCACTGGTAACGCATTGGGCGGATACGACGAAACAACATGGGCGCCGTACACGTTTATTACCTGCCAGTTCGTGTGCGTCAATCTTCGTGCTTTATGGGATGTGAGATGGTGGTTAAACAATGTGAATGTGCCCCGCGGCTTTTAAGCTTACGTACAAAACGTATAGCAGACAGAATAATCACAGTAGAATGGCGAGAGGGGCGCTCTTTTGGTTTGCATTCTCGGTATGAATAGTCGGGTTTTAGTCGCTTCGATGCCCTTGGCCTAATAACGCGCCGCCATCTGTTCAACTTGTAACAGCGTGCAACGCTAACGTTTTACGGCCCGCTACGTCGGCACTGCTACGTGAGTTGTGGTAGAACGTTTCGTCAGTGTTCCGTACAGGTAAGGCAACGCTTGTGGCGCCAGTTTTTCAATGTTACGCGAAAAAAGGTGCCTATTAGCCCATCTGCCAGAAATGTGCCCAGGGCTTTTGCGAGCGCCCAAAACAACCACTAAAAAACCCTTGGTTCCAGTATGGAATGCAAAACGGGCATAACATAATACCAATATCAATTTTCCTTAAGTGTCCACCGTAGTCGAAGCATAGCAGCACACCACGCCGTGACTCAAAACACCCAGTTTGACGCACACATTTTATTAAACTTTAGGACAATAAAGAAGGGTGTCGAACAAACACATCGTCACGGCATGCCCTTTGAGGCTGAAGAGCGAAAACTTAACAGGCGATTGATTGCTGCCTTCGTAAGCGTAGCACTCGCTTCTTGTGATTTACGGGAGCAAAGAAGTTATTGCACTCCGGCGCTAGCCAAGAAGGTTTTTAAAAATCGTGCCCACTCTACGTACCCGGTGCGGGGTTTAAGTGTCGCTAGTGATAACTCTAACATAGTAGGCACAGTCCACCCGCAGGAGCACGTCGCCGCTTTCATCGCGAAGCGAACGCGACGACGACACGCACACAGCTTCGGCCGCCAGCCTGGCTGCAAAACTTCGTTCGAGCAGAGAGCGCTACGCGACGGACCGAGAACTTGTTCTATCAGACACGGATTACTGTCCACAAGAAACCGAAACCGTGGAAGACCGACGCGATACTTGCCGCCGTGACGTAAACATGGAGATAACAAGCATGTGACTACCCCGCACCTGCAATTACCATCGCAACCGCAACCGGTGCCGCGGCTTGGCAACTTGCGAATGTCGGCGCAGCTTTAATTATACATGTACAATAATACTTGTTTATGACTTATGAGACTTCACGTACAGACACAGATTTTACGTGCTTCTTAGAGAGCTTGTGTGCATGCTTCTCGTTCTGTTGTTCGTCCACTGACTCTTGGAACGTTCGTTCAGTCGCCGTTCACGTCATCCCTGCTGGGCCACCGATAGCTTCATTTTTTTAATATTTCCGAGATTATTTTGAGGGTACAGCCTCAGAGACTAATATATTCGTTTTCTGGGGATGGGGATGTCCCTTTAAGCCAAAACAGCAAAAATGTCTTCTTTCGTTTTCCTCTACATAGTGGTGATTGCGGGCAAACGCTTCTAGGTGCAATATAGAGTAATATGCTATCTGTTATCCACTGGAGAAACTTTTGTCCCTGATGCTCAGCGTTCTCGGTGTGCCGCAGAATCCTTCAAATGCTCATTGTATTTATGAAATCACAATTTCCACTTCCAGTTCCAGCTACCTGCTTCATTTAGACATCAACGTTTCTGATATTTACGCGAAACAATATTTGACCATACGAGCTTTGTGAAACAGATATTCGGAAAGGGTGTTTCAGGCATTTTCTACAAAACTCTCACCAACCTGCAGAACTGTCGCTAGAAACCTGACGCTCGATACTGGTGTTTTGTTTTTTGTTTTTTCAACTTATCTTTTCCTCCAACCACTCTACCCCTAACTGGTGCATTTAGGTTGTGGAACAAAAGTCCACAAGACATACCCGCTCTTTTGCGAGTGATACGGGTCTTTCTATACAATAAAATGTTGAGCTCCGAAATCTATGATGGAGTAACCTGTACTCGCCGGGCATTTGATGGAGACAAGTTGTATTTTCAAGGTGTACTATGAGTTATTTTTGAATGCACAATACACAGCGAAATCTCTTTCAGTTGATTTAAAAGGAGCTGTGCCATCGCTAAGCTAGAGACTACGCGGTGATGCGTGCGCGGCGCCAAGTAAATCAGCAGCAATGTTCTTAAAAGGCAAACCGAGCATGCAGGACTTCGGAGATATGGTTCAACTGCTTCATACACGTGATATCAGGATATGTGTAGTGTCTCTTACATCCTCATTCTCTTTCTTACGGATCGCTAATGCGCCTCCTCAAATCAGAAGGCTTATTACCGTTTGATACAGCAGTCGCCACCCACACCTCTACAGTCGAAAGCATATGGACCACTTCGGTACGGGACTTTACAGATGATATCGTTGTTATTCACTGGAAATTAGCCACAGGTCCTTAAGGTTTTGTGGACAAAATAGACAATAACAAGTGACATTGGCGCCGCAGCAACAGTTACTTTGAGTGTGCAAACAGAAAAGGCAAAAACATTTTTATAAATCAATAACCCCAAATACATTATGATACATAACTTACGTAGCCCCAATGGAATCAGCTGCGGCCGGTGCCCGAAGCGGGAACTAACGGTACCACATATTTTTAGGATTGATGTTCTCGACTTTACTATCAGTTGTGGGCTTTACTAGCAGCCTTTCAGGAACCTTTATTTTTATTCGGCAGCCGTGTTTTCAAGCCTCTACGAATGACAAAGGATGTGAGTGTTACTTCAGCAGGGGTGGGGGATGTGCTTAACGCTTCGGTAACTTTAATGTGGCATTACTACTGTAAACAACTGCGGATATGGAGAGTGAAGAACACTCATTGTGTCATAAAAGCCGACATTAAACAGAGATGAACCGCATAAGTGAAAACACACGCCAACCGCCTTAGTGTACTCCCCGACTGTGCTGTTGTCGATTTCTTGGTGTTTACGTAAAGCTTGATCCGTCCTTTGGCTCTTGTCTCGACAGCTTAGTTTCCCCTGTTGTATAACCCAAAAATCCCCGACTTTGCAGGGTAAGGCTTTGGAAGAGGTAAATGCATTAGAGGAAAATGAAGGGGTTCGTACTGAATTTCAGCCGTAGACCATTTTATATGTATTTTTACTTGCTACCAGAATACCGGTAAATGGCTCCCGTCCGACATGACTGTCCTACTGACCGCCACTTGTACGCAATATATTGACATCTCCAGCCGTTTTAATGCACACTACAGTTAGCTGCCCAGTGTACAGCCGCCGATGACTCGCACTAAAGTATCACACCTGAATTCATTCGCTTTCTTGTATTTAACAAACCAGCTGCACAGCAGCGCCAAAAACAAACGCCAAGACTACCAACGCACAGATGTTCAGAAATATGTGTACGTGAGCATTTTAGAGGTAAACATTCTGCCTTTGCAAAAATGGGTCTTCGGTTGCAAACTGCGCTAGTGATGACGTATTACAGAGTAGTATATGTTACACAAGGAGCAAATTATATCTCGCTGCCTAAAGTGGGACCGTAAAAAAACGTGTAAGAAATTAACAAAGATCACTGACACGGCAAAGCACTCACTCAAAGGAACAAGTGCTCGGCCTTCGAAGTGATAGCGCATGCATTACGATAATAGATGTTTAAATTATAACAGACGTTGCTTTCAGTCCCTAAGTTGCCAAGCGCCGTGCCACAAAGGTGACGGCAGTACATCCTTCTCACCCACCTCAAATATTGATGTGACGCGAACCTTGTATATGACAGGAACAACCACGTGCGTCACCAGTGGTAGATATAATACTGGCGTCAGCCACGTCCATGCTATGTGCATTCCGTAGGCGTAGAAGTGAGCTGGGAAGGCGATGAGTCCCGTCGATGACAGCAATGATGCCACAGAAGAAGCGGCCAATGGCAAGACCCTCAGTGCTCGGCTACTAAGAAACACTTCCACCTCCGTCGACACGGTGCCGGTAGAAAGAGAAACCCTCCGGAAAGAAAAGTACAGGCCTAAAGACAGATTGGCGACCACCGCAATCCCGAAGACCACGTACTCCATGGCTTCTACCATCCTGATTGACAGGTTGGTCACGCTTACGGCGGTGCAGTTGTTTACTAGCGCAGTGTGTCTGTGTCAGCAGTATTGCGCTGATATGGGAGGAAGGAAAGAATAAAAATAAGAATAAGAATATGGTTTATGTACAGATATTAATAAAATAGGTGAATATACGAAAGGAGGCCGGGACCTCCAGTAAGTACACACACGAGTTGGTAAATAGTCCAGCCCAGCTAATTTCGGCGATTCATTAAAAGTGAAATGGGCACACTCTAAAGTAGCCCCACAAATTTTTATGCCTGAAGTTCGCTTAGACAAAACATGCCAACGGTCCTTAAGTCTTGTCCACTAGCCCGTGGAAAATAGCCTTAGTGTTCCCATTCAATTCCTCCGCTCTCACCTAGGTGTGCGAGAAAACAAAGCTACTGATAAGGTTGCCCGGGAAACTCTTTAATATATTTGATCGTTGAGAGTGCTACAAGAGCAAGGGCTCATTGTACGACAGGCGATTACCGAACATTTTCAAATTCTTTCGGAGCCCACGGTACCGACCATGTATTACTGAAAGATTAAAAACGGCAACTTTGTCGTTAGTGTTCCGCATCTGGGCAAATGCAGCCCGAACACCTGGCTTTACAAGCTGGATGTCACCTCCTTGCCGCTTTGTCCAACGTGTGTTGCGCTTGGGGACGTCAGACATATTTTCATCGGCTTCCCTCTGCATGTGACGGCGACGATGCGCTCAGCTTTATTTAAAGAACTTCGAAGAAGAGTCACGCGCATTCTTTTTTGAGGAGATACTATCCCGTAAATACACTGGATCACCCGCCTAGACATCTTGCGGCTTGTCCTGAAATTTTTCCCGGAATCGTAAACATTCGGGGATGCTCCAAATTGGCCGCGAATAGTTTTAAAAAATGCCACTCGGACGAAGCAATTGCCGGTACGCTTAGTGAGGCAAGATCCGTCCCTCTGCCAACAATTCACTCACTGACTCACTCACTCACTGTGTATACACAACAAATACATCTCCTTAAGCGTTAAAAGTCCATATAAAAAGTTAACAATTATAAACACAGCAAAGGGGCCATCCTTTCGGGTCCTCGCACAACGGAAGCATATGGGCTGTCCTGTTTAAAATGCTGCAATAGCGATTGGGGTGCATAGAGCCCAGAGCAGAACACGAACCTGGCAAGGTAAATAACCACTTCTTTTAAACCGCGTGTTATGGTATAGCCTACGTCCACCAGAAATTCTAGAATACTACAAAGGACACAAATGCTAGAACAGTTGCATTCTCAAAAGGTAGGTACACTTTTTCAAACTCTTCGCAAGTACGCAAGTGACGTACTCGTTCAGTTGCAACCAAACTTTCGCTTCGTTTAGTGATCATAAAAAGTTCAGTGACTTCCAAGTTTAAGTAGCACTCAATGAGAAAGAGTAGGACTTACCTTAAAAGTGCCTAATATTCGTTGTCTATCCGGTTTGGCGCATTTTCAGGTCGCAGCAATTCCACTGAATGTTGTCACCGTATATGTGAAAGCAAGAATGAATAACAGTAACAGCAGTTATTCCTTCACCAATAACGAACTTTTACACCAACTTCTTTCCATTTTGCGGACCAAGTTGTACACAAAGGTAGAAAAATGCAAAGTAAAAAATATTTGTGTGTCTGCACCTTCACGTACCTCTATTTGCGCCGTACTATCTGTACAATCGTGCTCGGCTAAATTATACTTTGTTTGCAGAGAAAAGCTGTAGTACTCTCGTTGGTTGGAATTTCCCATTTACAATCCCGAACAAAAGAAAACAAAAGCCTCCCGGAGCGCAGCGCAGAGAGGAACACGTGCCAGTATCACAGAAAAACAGGTGGTACCCAGCCGCGTTATATCCTTTCGTATCCTCCACAACGGGGACATCGCCTTCGGGGCCTCTGACGTCTCTGACATCTACGTTGCGCTGCTGTGACATCTGCTTCAGGCTTTTCAGTAGCAGTGGCAGCAACGGGGCTGTCCCAAATAAACTTTGTAAGTTACCTCTACAACTTCAAATTAATCCTCAGTGAAGTACGTGCTGTGGAGTCAATTTTGTTAGGCGTCGAAATATTTCTAGCTCGAGCCAGCATCCATTGCGATTCACGCTCTATCCTAGCCGATCCTCCATGCGCTGGGCGAAGAAAAATGCCCCGCAGTTTACCAGCTCTGCTCTAGAGCTTCTTCTCCGAGCCGTGCAACCGCGAAAGCCCATAACTACTCGCTGGGTTCGGTGGGTGGTGGTGACTGTGACGAAATTGCGCATTGTGCTTCATTAGCCGTTGCTACCATTGTGAGAGGTGCTGATGAAGCGTGCGACATTCCCAGCCAAAGTTTCCAAACTTCTTTTTTAATTTTTATTTATATATTACCGTGTTTTCGACACCTGAGAGAACTAGTTTTGTTTGCCCAAACGCATCGCCGGTTATCTGTTGGTGTTTGCCTCGGCACTGTGTTCTTGTATCCGCACTGCAAGCAACAATAAAGGCTTTTCATCTCAAGCTAATCAAGCGTACTAGGTTAACACTGATTATGTTATCATTAAATACGTTCAATAACGCCTTTTACAATACCCTGAGGACTGCAAATACCGCGTAGGTTTGCCCTCCTGTCTAAAGTAAGAGATTTTGCAAGCGCCGGCTTTTCTGTATATTCCTGTAACAAACTTGTTTATTTTAAATACCTTTTACAATTTTCTAGTCGTGAAGGTGGTTTTGTGCTTTTGTTATATTGCTTAGAGTTTCTAATAACATGCCTTTGTTTTTTTACGGAACGCCGGCTTGCGTTTGTTAACATGCCATCTACAATGCTTTCGGCTGCGGTGGCATGGCTGCGGTGGTGTCTGCTGCGCCGTTCTAATGTTTGTTGCTTCAGATGTCTTGTGTTGCTGTTTTGTAACTGTGTACCAAGCTGTCGGCGAATTTTAATGTAACGTCAAAGCTGTGCCAAATTACTGCTGATGGGTGAGCATCTATTATGTAAATGACAGTTTTGAAAAGCCAAATACTGATCAGTGCTTCGTGACTCCTCAAAATTTGTGCGCTACATTGTTAGCTTCTGGAAATGCTTTTTTTATAGGGTAGAGGTGTGAAGTGAGCGTTCCCGTGCGTGACGTTGACTATTCTGGACGAAGACGGGCCCGCGTGAGCAGCTGCAGTGCTTTCGTGATGGAGTTGCTCTGAGCTGTACCCAAAAGGTCAGCATGTGGACAGTGGACCTTAATTGAGCTATTGACTAATATTAATTTCCGGTTTCTGTATCTGGGCTAGCCCAATGAGCTTCGCTGATTTTATTTTATGGATAAGCAACTACGTAAAACAGTTGTTCTGTTGTTCGTTACATCGCAGTGAAGCGATGTAAAGGAGCCATGGAGACAAAATACAGGTTCGTTTTATTCAAGGGCCTGGTGTTTTATAGTGCCCCAGAACTTGTCAGGCAGAAAACAATGCTTTATTCTCTAAGAAATGATGAAGTTAAGTTAAAATTTCGATTCCCCCCCAATTGTGTGTTTCGTTTCATCTGTGATTACGTAACAAGGACAGGTCTTTAGGCGGATGTTAGTGCGTTGTTTACTCCGCGGGGTACTCCGGAACGCTTTTTTTACCGTTAGTCCTCCTAGATGGCGCCCCCATGCTGCGCAGGGCATTTGTCTGCTTTTGCTGTGTTTCCGGCTGTATTTGCACCTGGATTGTTCTTGTTACGATACGTAGTCATCATTTCGGGAAGCATGCGGTATGCTCGACAAACAGGGTCACGTAGGACAATATCGCTTACTGCAACCGGCCTGTGTCGTTTGAGACAACCCCAAAGCACCAGACTGTTGTGCAGATGTAACTAGCATAGTGCCCACGTACCAACAGCGTACGCACCGTGTGTACGGGTGCATTCGTAACTTCCGTTGTTTAGCTTACCATTCTTACTGCTATAAAAAGAATCTGCATTGCGTACACACGAAAATAGCTCGTTCTCCAAACTTATAAGCGCAGTCTAACTTGCGTTTGCTTTTTCCGGCCTCATTCAATCGCACAGCGGTGCATATTACGCCGTAGGTTCTAGTGCTGGAAATGAGCTAGGCAGTCGCATGGCCATTCCTTTTCTTCTTAATTATATCGCTAATTCGAGCGAAGTTTACCCTAAAAGTGGTGTCAGTATTATTCTAACAAGACAATCTTTCAAATGAGCGAAACTTGTGTTTTATCAACATGATCCCTTTAAATCAAGCCCCTGTAGTTTGATTTATTACGCGTTTTAACGCGCCGACGCAACACAAGCGACGAGGTGCGCCGTTGTGGAGGGCTCCGCATTAATTTCGACCGCCTGGGGATCTTTAACGTGCGCCAAAATCTTTAACACAAGTGCGTTTTCGCTTTTCGTCTCCATCAGACAAGTGGCTGGCGCGGCGGGCCCCTGTAAAGTCGTCTTGGCTAATCACAAATTTTTTGCTTGGAAGACACCTTACGAGGGGAAATATAAGCAGTGTGACAGCAAAACGTAAAGTTCCAGGCTCTTTATTAAATACTAATAAGTGCATTACGTCAAGTGTTTTTTTTTTCAATTACATACACCAATTCTTCCTTATCGATTCTGAAGCTACCGGTCTGTCGCAATTACGCATGTTGAACAGAAAAACTGTGCATTCATTTTACATATATTAGGCATCGCAGTTTTTTTTTAATTACTGGCAGACTTTGCAGGCGTACCCGCTATAAAATTGATAGTTACACTTCTCATCATGTAATTACTTGAGTGGTTAAATTGTGGCTGAATAGGCCCAGGAAATGGTGCTTGTCAGACAGTGCTTGCAAAAATTTTATCTACAGTCCATCTATGTACAGTGTCCCCCATGTGCCCTTTGCGGACTGTCAAAGACTTGTGGAGACGTGCATGTAAATTTTTGATGCATGTTCAATATTCGGGTACCACTGCGTGGCTACGTGTTCCTTGAAGGTGCTCTAGACTGGAGTTATCTACTACAAAGTACTGCTTCGATGCATAAGGGTGTGTGTTTTGAAAGGCTCCCTGCTTTTCAAAAAAGAACTTTATTTCATGTTAGCTTACTACATTTGTGCCGAATAGCCCTCGCAGTGGAGATTTCCCTGAATATTTAAAATCGCTTCATTCTCTTCATTTCTTCATTTAAAATCTATTTAAATTCAATTGCACATTGTAGGCACCTGTTTGTCTTGTGCTACTCCTTGGCTTTGCTTCTTTAGCTTCTAATATTGATTTAAAATAACAATTTCTATATTTTGGGCCATTCAAGTTCTATTTGTAATGTTTGTTCGCACTGCCTATGATGTGTAAAGCTGCAAACATGACAATCAAACATATATTTCCGGCTCACATTATTCTTAGCATATTTGACGTGAATTTATTTAGGCTTGGGCTTGGGCTAGCGGGCTTTACATTGTTTGAACAAACAACGCAAGGACGCGGACGACAGTACGGAGAAAAGACAGTACAAGCGCTGAACTAACTTCAAGATGCACATTGGAGGATTGGGAAGACGGAACAGAGGAACGGTGCCCGATACACCAATCCTTTAATGTGCATTTCCCAGTAAGTTCGGCGCTTGTACTGTCTTTTTTCCATTCTGTCGTCCGCGTCCTTGCGCTGCTTGCTCAAAAGATATTTTACGTGACTTGTTCTTAGCTTATGAACCAATGATTAAAAGTTATCGCCTTTAAATGTACCTCAAGAAGAGTAGATTTTATAACTAATGTTGTTTTGGTGTGTCAGCCTACAACTACTTAGGAACGTGCGTAGTACTGCGGGTTCTTTTATGCATGCCGCAACCCCCACTCCCCTGGCTCGGGCAAGGGGCAGGTTTTGAGGCCCCTGGCACCTTTCCCGCCTTACTGTTATCATCTCAGAAAAACCATGTTTACATTTCAAATAAAAGGGACTGTCAAAGAAACTCTTAACTTCCCTCTAAACCAAACTTTTTCCGCGTCACAATACGCCATGCCACTTTAGTGCGAATTTCGACCAAACACGTTTTATAATAAAGCAAACCGAAGAAACTATGGCAAATTAACAAGGGTGCCCCATGGGTCGATTTAGGCCCCCTACTAGTCTTGAATTATATAAATGACCTTTCCCACACCTTGCAGTCAGTCATTTGCGTCTTGTATGCGGATGACATCACTACCTCAACATCCGACAGGTGGACATTCTCTTTAACATCAAAACTTCATCTCGCTCTCTGTAATGTTTTAGATTGGTCCAAAAACCACTAACTGGTAATAAATCCTGACAAATCTAATATCATTATTTTCAGTTAGTCAGGATTTCGTACCCCAGCTTCATTCCTTAATATTTGGTGAACAATCAATATCTGCTTCCGCTTCCGCAACATTTGCGTGTGTACATCTTGATCCTCACCGTAAGTTCCTTCGTCATATTAGCCAGCTAAAGAAAACAATTGCGTTTGGAATGCGCACGCTCATGAAAGCCCGGCATTTCGTTTCGTCTGCCGCACTGTTATCCCTCTAGTTCTCTTTTATACAGAGTCACAATACTAAGGCAACATCTCGTGGTGAAACACTTATAAATGCCCCTAAAATCTGTTCAACACTTTCGACACCAAGCGATATGTATCCTTACCATCAGACATTTTAGTAGTGATATTTTGTTACTACGTCCCCAGTGAGGCGTCTTATCAATTGATCACTTATTTAGGTACAGTCTTGCAATAATGTTATTTAGGCTTCTAAACAATCAACATTCTTTTCAGTTCATAGGTGTTCATTCTGCGCGCAATATGAACCCCGCAAGTTTTTCCTCTCGTAATAATTTTGGACTTCCGATTGTTCTTATAAATTATGGGAAAAAATGTACCCGTTTCACCACTATTCCACTCTGGAACAGCCTCGTCGATATGGTTAGTTGAACCAAAATCATCGATATGGTTATTTGAACTTAAAACAGCACTACAGGTATTTCTCTTGGGCCAACTTAGGTGTTTTTGTTATTATTTCTAACCTGTGTATTTGCTCGAACTTTGTCCTTTGGTGTAAAGTAAAAAATACACGATACAATACTTATGCTGGAATAATAAAATGGTTTATAGTAGTTGTTAAGGTGTCAAAGGTATTGTACATTAACTTCATAGATTTGTCAAACTGAATTTTTCAAATTGCCTATTCTTGAAGTGGCGGATTTATTTTTCTATTTCTATTTTCTATTGTTCTATTTTCTCTGCGATTGAATTATACTTAAGTTATAAACGACCGAGGGTCCCTTTTGAGCATTGTGGCTTTGGGACCATCGTCTGCATATCGGCGTTATGCAAAATTTTTTTAAACTCAACAAACCACTTTAACTTGGTAGGTCCTTCGAATTTAAACGGCGATGGTAGTTACCCGCAGCAGTCTTGTCTGGGTCGAGCCGCATACTGTACGTCTTTACAAGGGGCCCTAAAACTTCCATACTTCTGCAAGTGAAACCGCATTTGTTCGTGTTTAGCTGCAGGCTCGTCATAGCAAGATATAATGGACTTGGTCGAGGCACTGCAGGTGTCCAGAAAACTGCAAGAAAAAATGGCAATGCCGTCGGGTTTCACAAGCATCTCAATATTTGAGACCACGGAAGGCGCTGTCCATCGCTCGCTCGAACGGGACAGGAGCATTAAGCAGCCCTAAGTGCATTACATTGAATTTATGCAGACGACCAGGTGGCATTGGTGGTGTCAAAAGAATGGCTCATACCCTCTCACGGGGATTGGCCATTGAAGGCTCACCGAGAAACTCCGTGGTCAGAATTTGCAGAAACCTATATCAAGAATTTGTTTAACTTAGGCCTTCAAGAAAATAACTGAGAAGACAAACAAAACCAACAAAAATAAACAGCCAGAATACAAGAATTGGCACAATAAAGTACTTAAAAAACCACAAAATTGACAATAATAAAAAAGAAACGAAACAAGGGAGGAGATTCGTCCAACTATGTAAAGAAATAAAACACGAAGACAGGGTGCGGAGCGAGCGGGAGTGATCGGACGGGCCGTGACTAAAGACACGGGCAGATTTCAGAGGCAAGTCCGGCGCGGCCACCTGGCGGCTAGCACGGGTGACGGCCAAAATCAGCCGGGAATCGAACCCGCGACCTCGTGCTCAGCAGCGCAACGCCTTAGCCACTGAGCCACCGCGGCGGGTGGGTTCTGCTAAATTCAATCGCCAACCTCGCCAGCGCAGATTCATTCGCAATGCCACCTGCCACTGCTCGCATAAAGTGTCGCAGTCGTACCAATCAAAACAGATTGCACCGAACCGATTAGTACCTCTAATACAGGCTTACCACCGTTATTACCGTCATTGTCATCATCATCATCAGAATAGCTAGGTAAACTGCAGGGCGAAGGCGGCTCCCATTGACCTCCAACCAATCCTGTCCTGCGCTGTTCGAGTCCACTCTTTGCCCCCAAGTTCCTTATTTCTTTCATCCATCTAGTTGCTTGCCTTCTCCTTCCTATAGATTCGTACCTCGGTATCCCCTCTAGTTCCCTGGTGGTCCACTGGTTGTGTCGTCTAACTTCATGGCCGGCCAAGGTCCATTTTTTTTACTCTGTTACAACTGTGATTTCATGCACCCTAGTTTCCTCCCTGAACCAGGAAGATCGTTTTGTGCCCCTATGTGATACTCCGATCATCCCGCTTCTAAGCTTGAAACTTCAATGTACAGTAGTAAAACACATCAGTACCATACCGGCGTGCTGGTCTAGCATTCTTTCGAAGATAAAGTTTTCGAATGTTCATTCCAACAGTCCAAAACTTTATCTACCTCCTCTTAACGTCTTGCTTTCACGTTAAGCCTGTCTTTGCACATACAAACGTTGACAGGAAAGGATTAAATTTGCTTCAAGCAGCTCCAACAGGACCATTTTATTCGTTGAAGCGTTGTCATTCTAACACGAAAACAGTATGTTTTTCCAGCGAAAAAAGCACTAATCGACACCAACTTCTTCAACGGCTGCGGCTTTCTCGCTATAACTGAGTCACCCTAGTTATAGCTTCCTCGGGGTGGTTTACGAGCCCAACAAATGGCAAAGTTGGGTACGACAGCCATCCCGGTCAATGCCAGCGGTAAGAACCGAAGTTATCTTGGGGATATTTTTCAAGCTACTGCCACCGTGCCGAAGCGATGGAAATCTGGTGAAAATAAATTGTCTTAACCGTGCTGCTTCCGGTCTTGCTCTGCTGTGCGCAACAATATACCATTGCGTGCTACATGTTCATGGACGGTGCGATGCAAAAATTTGCACATTATCTTGACTACATTTTTTCGCGAAAGAGTTGCTTTTGGCTAGATTTGTCGCCGAGCTTCTCCCGATGTCCACAGTTGCCTACAGCCTTAACATCAGACTCGCTGCAGCAACTTTTTCCAGAACTACTATCTATGCTGCTGCGACACTATCTCCACAAAAGCCACCACCAAGACTGCGGGCTCATTTTTATGTTTTTTGTTATACTCACCCGATAACGCACGGTAAGCCAATGTAAAACAGCGCACGGTAAAACAGCGCACGCCAAGTGCTTCTTTTTTTATTTTGTCTGATTCAAGATATAGAACAAAACACGAACAATAATTTTTGTGATTTATTCTTTCTAATGTACGCTCGCTATCAAACGTATGGAAGGTGATTGAACGCATGATTAGCTTCTGTGGACGCTTTTTTGCGGGCAATATCCCGGTGGGTTCGCGGTCAGTGGATGCAAGCTGGGTGGCGTGTTTCCCAAAGCTTCGTTGTACAGCGCGTCCTCGTAACATGTGATGTAACTGTGGGCGCCATTCTATTGAGATCCCGCAAAAAGAAGCCCGCAGCTAAGGCTGTGTAGCCTGGAGGGTGAGCCTGTGGCTGAATACTCCCGCACCTGCCAGGAATCCCAGTGGTGCTCAAGCTCAGAACTTACGATGAGGTATTGCAAATGCTGTCTTCTCTTTGTCCTCTTCGTGCATTGTAATTTGCCAATACACGCCGCGGAAATCTTTGCTGCAAAAATACTTCTCTCCTGGAAAAATGTCCAAATCGTCCTCAGTGAGGGGCATGGGTAGACTTCTTTACGGGTTTTCGTACTCAGCGCTTTGCACTACACAAAGGAACGCTCTGACTAGCTTTTTTTCGCACTAAGGTGACAATTGAACACCATAGACTATATTATAACCAGATTTTATTGCGCGTAGGCATGTCCCCAACCCATTCGCTGATAAATTGGCGTTGTGTAGCCACGTTATCTGCGGTAAGGATGACGGCGAGACACACGGCTTCCATTCGTTTCTTTTTGGTCGGTCGTGGCATAAGTCCAATTTCCCAGTCCGGTGTAATCGCAATCCAATCATGATCCATGCTTGCTCAACAAACCAAGGAATAACTTTTTCCACCAGGTGATACATCTGTGCTGGTTGTGACTGCAAGTGCATCGAGAGGGGATGCCCAATTATTAGAACAATTAACAGGCGGTACACTGGAGTCTGAGACAAAAGAGGCAGCGGCCGCGTCTGCCGCAGTTGCTTCAATGGCACCTTTGGGTATCAGGATGGCCTCGGCAGTACTGTTCGTTGCATCCAGTAGCACACTCCGGTGCGAGAAACAGCGGACCAGGCAGATCGGGGTGATGACCATCTTGAGAAGAAAGCTGGCGAAAGGACTGGTGAGAACATCCCCTTCACAGGTGGTGTCGCTACGAACCGCGAAGATTTTAGCTTGTCCTGGGACGATGAGAGCATCAACACTGGTAGCAAAGTGAGGTTGCGGTGTCTCCTCAACGGTTGAGTACAGTGTGGCTTACATGTGAATTAGCGGTTGATTGCAGGTTTTGAAGCATGCGGCAAGCAAACTAAGTGCCATTCTACAATAATACCATGAGCGCAGGGGAAGAGGACTGCGGACTAGACGTGATGCCAAATGCCACCAACCGAAACGTGAACATGTAGGTGCCAGAAGGCTTTACCAGAACGTCATTTGCACCTATGTTGGTTCACTGAATGGAGTGCTAACTTTGCGTAAATCTGTACAAACCTCTGCACCTGCAACTGATACAGAAGCATCAGTAATATTAAAGGCAGTAACAGCGTATCTTCGACTACTACTGGTATCATTTTCCATCTAGGTTCAAGAAAACCTGATCACCTACCTTGCAATGCCGTTTCCGCCGAAAAGCTCTTCATACTAGATTTTGGCAGGTCAAAGAGACGAGAGAGCCCGATCAAGAGGTGATTGTGAATGCGTCGCGGGTTTCAGGAGTTGCGACGGATATCCGCTGAGTAAATAGGGAGAAAGTTTTTTGTACAAGCCGTAAGTGCGCTGTTGGAGGAAAAATACCAAGAAAATGCCGAGCGATCATGAGCGCGTGCCTCGGGGCCAGCCGGCGACTGCCCAGCCGAGCGTCCTCGGTACGCGCAGTGGCTGTAGTAGAAAAAACTGGCAAAAACCTCGAAGAGCGAGAAAATTGCGACCGCTCATGAGCTCGTGCCTCGAGGCGACCGCCGAGTCCCCGGATCACGCAGTTGCTTTAACAAAAAAGCTCCAGCGCTGTTGTCAAGTGTTACCTCGCATGTACAACAAGCTGCAGCCCTAATGCTAAGGATAAAAAGACACCTTGCTTTCCAGAGGTCCCCGCGGCCACCGCATTTTCTAGAAGCCATTGTGGATAACCGGAGACATGGTACGAGTGTTCCAGCTCTTCCCGAGACGACTTGCAGATCCCGCCACCGCTGCCTCGAGTCGATAACGAAGAGCTTGTGGAAGGCTACAATGCTGGGGGTGACTTTACATCCACCACTCGCCGGTAAAAAGGCGACGACGATCTTTTCTATGCATATGACGACGATTACTGGCACCGCATCTATGCAAATAAACAATGTTTTGAAACTTAACTATGCGTCCGGCAATTGTCACCTACAACAGTTCCGGCATTCACTTCTTGCGCATGAATGCAAGCTTCCCTGAATTTTTTGTAAGACCTTCATTTACAAATTAGTCACAAACACGGTGCATCTGCGCCATATGGGGAAGACGGGAGAGGGGGAAGTAGGTTGAGGTCTTATTGTTGGGGAGGGAATTATCGGCCTTCACAGGATTTGTTGTAGACCTGCGACGATCCCGATATGACATACAATTCGACGTGCTTAGTAGGCCGTAGCACGATACATCACTCGTGTGAGGTCGCTTTTTAATTCGAATTTAGCTATAATAAACGGAGCGTAGCTGTTGAGAGAGTATATGTCGACATGTGTATTAGGATAGATGGGGGCCGAAAGTTACCAAATCATGTGAATTTCGGTCAATACCAAGTGAGTCGAGGGTGACAGGTTGGCGGTAACAATACCTAAAACGCAAGTTATCCTGCTCAAAAGTATTGCACCCCGACACCACCCCTGCTCGGTGAACATCGCTGGCTGAAGCAGGTAAACCAAGTGGAGGCGTTGTGGCCTCCGACTTCAATACGCACGTTAGATACGTGTGTTTCCTCGTCCTCCTGCTTTGACATGTATATTTTAGCACGCTACTTTCACAAGTACCAATTAGGCGCGTAGTGACGAACCTTCCAGCTAAATTCAATCTTTAGGACTGTAGGCGGGCGCGAGAGGCTCAGAACAAGGCGTGGGGTATCCTCCGTCGGTACCCCACGTCGGAAAACCTCCTCTTGTTCAAACGGGCCAAGGCATACGGAAAACGTGTGCGCCGTGAGGCAAAAAGAGATAGTTGGCGCTCATTCATGACATCTCTAAACTCATACACAGACACACGCAAGGTATGGACACGTATACGCAAACTCAAAGAACAACAGACACACAGCCTGCCCCTGGTCAGTACAACAGGGGACACACTGGAAGACCAGGCTGACACACTGGCACAACACTTCCAACACGTGTCCAGCTCTCCACACTACACAAACACTTTCTTGAAACATAAAGCCTCTTGTGAAAAGAAGTCCATACGCGACAACAACAAATCACAGACTTTTTACAACTCCCTGCTTTCACTACATGAGCTGAGGGCTGCTTTAAGTACGTGTAAACCCTCAGCTCCAGTCCCAGACAACATCACATATACAATGTTACAACACTTACACGCAGACACTTGAAACACTTCTACATCTATATAATAAAATATGGCTTTCGGGGCACATTCCACACTCTTGGAGGGAGGCCATTGTAGTGGCTTTCTTGAAGGAGGGAAAGGACCCATCGTCCCCCTCAAGTTACCGTCCAATAGCCCTGACGATTGCCTGTGCAAGCTCTTCGAGAAGATAATCAATCGCAGGCTCATGTACTTCCTCGAGTACAATGGTCTTCTCGAGAGCTGACAGGCAGGCTTTAGGGTGGGGCGATCGACGTACGATCTACTGGTTGCACTTGACTCATACATCAAGGATGCCTTCGTGCATAAGCAGTAGTGTTTAACTCTCTTTTTCGACCTCGAGAAGGCCTACGACACCGCTTGGCGTTATGGGATCCTAAGTGACCACAAATCATTCGGTGTTTCGGGTAACATGTTGAATATCCTTGTTAGTTATTTGTCAGAGAGAACGTTCAGAGTAAGAGTTGGTTGTGCACTTTCAAAGGTTCACGTCCAAGAAAATGGCGTGCCGCAAGGTGGCGCGTTGAGTTCCACTGTCTTCATAGTAACGATGAACTCTCTTGGAAGGCACTGCCACCAACAATCTCTTATTCTATGTATGTAGACGACGTGCAACTATCTTTAAAATCATGTAATATGTCAATATGCGAACGTCAAGTCCACCTCGGCGTCAAAAAACTTGCCGGCTGGGCAGACAAGAATGGTTTTAAATTGAATCCTGTAAAAAGCTCTTGCGTTGTGTTCTCCAGGAAGCGCGAGGTCCATATGGACCCAGACATTACTCTTAATGGCGTGTCGCTTCCTGTGAACAAGGAGCACAAGTTTTTAGGTGTGGTGTTTGACCAGAAACTCACATTCATTCCATACATCAAGGAACGTAAACGTAAACGTCTGAAAACAATGAATATTCTGAAGGTTCTCTCCCACCAATCGTATGGTTCCGACAAAGAACTCCTACTACGGCTCTATACTGCTTTGGTTGGGTCTCGTTTGGACTATGGCAGTGTGGTATATGGGTCGGCGAGTAAAACAGCGTTGCGAATTCTTGACCCAGTGCTACACTTGGGGCTTCGTCTCGCCTGGGGTGCTTTTCGCACTAGCCCTGTTGAGAGTCTGTATGTAGAGTGTAATAAGTGGAGTCTTCAGAATCGACGAACGTACATGAATTTGCTTTATGCTTTTAAGATTTTATCACTGAATAACCATCTTTTTATCCTGTTTTTAACGATACATCAACATCTCTGCTCTTTGTAAATCGCCCATCCGTTCCTCTGCCCTTTTCACTTAGAGTGACAGAGCTCGCCTCGGATCTGAGTGCTTCGTTTTTAGATGTGTACAGGTCATCCTTTTCAAACATTTTACCTCCTTGGCAAGTTCTTCCTGTGTCGTGCGACCTTTCTTTTATAAAACTTGACAAAAATCGGCTACCACGAGCTGCAATACTGCAGCACTTTCTGTCTTTGCAGTTTAAATACACATGTCCAGAATTTTATAGTGACGCTTCTAAAACCTCCACGATGGTGTCGTGCGCTGCTCATGGTCCAAATTTCAATGCAGCCGGAACTATGAGTGTGCACACAACAATTTTTTCAGCAGAAGCATATGGAATTTTACTGATTGTACGACACATTCTTGAAAATCAAATTCCCAATTCCGTTATCTATACAGATTCTTTGAGTGTTGTTCGCGCACTGTCATCGCACAAGCCCCCGAAAAACCACATAGTTAATCTTGTATTCAACACCATCATGTCTGTGTATGCACACAAGCATCCGCTGGTCCTCAGCTGGGTCCCAGGACACGCTGGGATCGCTGGGAACGAGTTGGCAGACGAGAGGGCCGCTGCTGCTGCACTCAGGAACACTGTGGACATAACTGTACCAAATACAGACTTCAAGCCACACATAAGACAACACCTGCGCAGAACATGGCAAACACACTGGGATGAACAGACAGACAACAAACTACATGTAATAAAGCCACACTTGGGACGGTACACAGCTGACTCACGCAACAGACACACGGAAGTCGCCTTGGGTAGGCTGCGGATAGGGCACACCCATGCAACGCACTCGTATCTGCTGACAGGATCTTCTAGACCCCAGTGCAGCAGGTGCGGAGAGGCCCTATCCGTAGTGCACACACTAATCACATGCAAGGCACTTTACACAACACGACACAAACACTTCAGAGAACTCTACAGACAACATATCCCCCTGCATCCATCGCTGTTTCTTGGTGACGATGCCATGGTTTCCGTGAAACGTGTGTTTGTGTATTTGTCAGACGTTCAGTTTTTAAACCTCATTTCCTATCACGCATAATCAAATCTGGCCCCATACACCAGCCATCACCATTATCTTTAACTGATTTTACTATGTTCGGTTGACGCATTTTTTTACCTACCTTTTTGTGGTAACCACTTCACTTCATTAAATAACCTTTTCTCTAGCGCTCTTTGCCCTTAGTCGGCCTTGCGCCATAAAAACCCAACCATCATCATCATCATCGTCATCAAATTTGAGCTTTGCTTGGCAATGCCAACGTGGACATGTCCAGTGTCAGGGGAGAGTATAAAGGTAGACCTAGACAATGCTTGGCGACCTTCGGCTTAGAAGTGCAGAAGGTCGCTTCTGATAGATAGACATGTACTGATAGAGACATGTACTGATGTCTACATGAGCTACTTGAGCACGATAATTGTGGAAATAACAATAAAAGTGAAGCACGGTGTGCCCCCTACTAAATTTTCTCTTCGCTCACCGATACCAACATCGATATGCTGACAGACATAGCCGGGATGACGAAAACAACGAGACTATATGGTCAGCAACTGGAAACTCATACTTCTGCCACCGCTGCGCCAGAACAGTGCTTAGGTGCCCATATAACTTTTGTTGCCCATTTGAAGCTTTATTTAAATAGCACGCACAAATTTCACCCTCATTCCCACCTGCGCAATGTAGTCACTATATCAAAGTGACATTGTGGTTG
The DNA here is from genome assembly GCF_048455015.1 of Haemaphysalis longicornis. NCBI lineage: Eukaryota > Metazoa > Arthropoda > Arachnida > Ixodida > Ixodidae > Haemaphysalis > Haemaphysalis longicornis. The sequence continues at coordinate 118,536,440 of NW_027526460.1, forward strand.
TACACGTGGCATGCCCACGAAGTTGCTTCAGCCCATCTCTTCTACATTAGTTTTCTTCCGTGCTCAGAAGTTTGGTGGTGCGTGAGTCCATTGCCATTTCTTCTTCCACCTGTAAAAAAACGTTATCCAATGACCGCTCCACTTCTTTTTATGCCTTTAACGTGGCTAAAGAGAAAGTCTATTTTCATAATGTTACGATGGTTCACCCTCACCCCAAACTAAGTCCACAGGACGGTGTGTCTACTGTAATGTGTGAGTTTTATTTTGTTACCAAAGGGCTTTTGTAGAGCTTTCTGTCACGACGGATAGTTTTGTGTCCGTTTCGACATGTCAGACTACATTCGTGATAGTCCCATACTGCGCTTTCAAAATTTCTCACTACACCTAAGTCTGCTTCGGTACTTTAAAGAATGAAGAACAAAGCTTGGTATGCTATTGTTAAGGATACCCTTAGTATACACGTCGACCCGTCGACACAGCACCCATGCTATTTGACCGTGGTACTGCCTGTAATACACATTTCTCCACCTAAAGCCATCGTTATTCACCCTAATCCACAAATATCGCTTCTATACCTGCCCTAATGCATA